>NW_028277175.1:18325000-19525000 GCF_051122295.1 Plectrocnemia conspersa
TGTAAATTTTAAATTTACTAAAAGTAGCTGCCTTATTAAAATGTAAGCACGAGCTAATGAGTAGACTCTTCATTATTCTTATTTGTTATGTTATTAGCGTTACACACGTTAATAAATAATCGGATTATTTGAATTATTCCATTAATTATAATCTTATTTAGAAATATTTCGTATATTATATGCTATTTTTTTTATAGATATTTATAATCTGATATGGTTTATTATAATTTAATCTTATTAAGATTAAGAAAATATAGAAATACGTAATCTGTGATTATCGATCAGAATTATAATTATATAATACTCACCAATTGAGTACAACCAAATATGAAAAACACAAAGGTTCAAATGGAATTAGAATCTAAGGTATCACAACAATATCAATAATGAAAATTGTCTCATAACAGAGACCTAAAGTTATATTGGATCATCTGTCGGTTTTACTTTGACATACGATGAGCAAATAAATGGATTTATTATAAACTGATATCGTAAAGTATTAGTTCAAAAATATACGAGTAAAAATAAATAGCATAAATATAAATAGCGTAAATATAAATAGCATGGCTGGAGAATCGCAGCCGAAATATGGAAATAGTGTAAGCGGAAATCGCGATGAATCCCGAGATTCCAAAATTATTAATACTTGCGAACCACTAAAAATTCATATATATATATACAACGAATTTAATAACGACCCAAATATTAAAAAATAACAAAATATGCTAATATTATTTTATATCTGTTATAATGTAAGAGGTAAAAATTTCAACTAATAATTTAATACATTGTTTACTGAGTCAATATTTGCCAATTTATTTTCCAACTTTATCTTATTATTTTTGATATCAATATTTTTTCATTACACTCGCAAAAATTTAATAAAAACAGGATGGCCCAACTAATGTCGACGACGAAAAAAAACGATAATAAATATCAATCCATGGCTAACGAGTTACGTACACGGGCAAATAAAATTGGAGCGATATACAATATGATGTAATTTTTTGTCCTCTAAAAATAAATAAACAGTATTGGATTTTATTTTTATCTCTCGTATCGGAATAATACACCCGAGATAAAAGTTGAAAAATTACGTACTAATCACGATCACTTACGATGAGGTATACAGTAGGTTTTGCATAAATTTAACTATTTAAACGACAAAGAATAAAAATTATTACATTCCTAATATTTTATTGATTTTTTTGAACATTTTATATAAAAACATTGCCATAATGAATGTGGATAATTTTATGTAGAAGTAGATTTTTTGCATTAAGAGTATCTAATACATGTGGAAATTAAGAATAGGTTTGATGACGTTTATGTTGATTCTCAACCTACATATTTCATATATGTATAATATTACCATATTTTTAAATATGACTATAATATTACATTTTTGTCAAGGATTCGTTTGCGGTCTAAATAAAATAAAAATCGATGTTTTCATTCAAATTCTGTAAGATTTTTGTCAAACAAAATACTAAGGAAAAAATTAGGAGATGAAAAATAACCGTTAATTAAACCTGCATATATTATTTTATTCGAAATTATAATATTATCTCGTCTAACAGATTGAAATAAATTAATAAAAAATAGATAGGTACTCGTATTTTATTTTTAATTTACATACATTAATATTAATCTAAATTGTTGTTAATAAATTCAGGAAAAAATTCAATGTTCCTAAATATATATTCCAATAATATAAATATATAGTGTATATGAAATACATTTGTATTAATGTACAAATATTTAGAGAATTTTTTTTTATATAGAGAAACGTTAAAGCAGATCCAGACGAATTTTTAGCAAAAAACATAGGTGATGAAACATATGTTCATTAATATGAATTAAATATTTATACCAACATAGAAAAATGTCACAAAAAATATAAAACAATTATAACTAACTTACGTTAAAATTACCTTAACTTATTTAAATTACCAACTAAATTCCATAAACTTACCAACCCCCCCTAATATAATTTAATTATTTTACTTTTGTAGAAAAATAATTAAAATTTTAAAACACTGATATTTCAACTACACTGAATATATATTTTTTCGTTTGCCGAAAGTAAATAAACAAACAATCGGATTTTTTGGTATCAAGGACAGTGGTGGGATTATTTTTTTTCCAATCAATCCTTTAATAGGGTTTGTTATATGTTGAAATCGCCTTTGCCACGTGAATAATACACGCGTAACGCGTCCACCGATTGCTCATCTGATGATAAATTGGTTGTCGTGCAGGGGGTGCACAGGTACGTGTTTGAATGTGTGTGTTGCTTGCTTTAGAGTGTGTAGAATCGGCAACCGGGTATGGTGTAATGTAATTTGCTAATTCCGCATCGAAATCGGCTTAATGAGAAATTGTTCCTGTTCGCAGCGACGCGTTGTGTATGCCGAATGAATAATTGCACGGGCGTGATTCGTGGATAACTACCGTGAAATAGTTACGGCACATGTAACGTAAAAATAAGTCGTCGTCTTTAACATGACATTTCACGTAGGTGCGGTTGTATGCATAAATTTATTAAAAAATGTGTCACGTTTCATACAGACCATTATCGATAATAATTAGTTATTTAAGAATGTACTAATTTAATATAATTTATAAATATAGGGTGCAACACAAAGGGCTCTAATTTAAAGAAAAGTTACCGAATATGAGACACCTTTTGTATTTTTCTACGTAGATTTATTTTTAATGTCTATATTTTTAATAAAGCTTCTGATTATTTTGTTTACATAATACGCTCATACCTTAAATGTCAAAGCTATTTTTTTTCGGTAAATAATTACTATCGATAAAATTCCAGTTAGTGTCCTGCTAGATAGTATCTCGGGCCGTTCCACTTCATTTTATATACTTATGCCATTTCTGAAATAAAAATAAATGATAATTAAAATAATTAAATTTAACTGAAGAATTAAAAATATCAACTTATGAATTTTTATTTGGGGATTTTCTTTAATTTATTTGCTGTGTTAGTCATATTTTTTATATATTTTTATGAACTAATAAAAGTTTTTAAGCCAACTTGTACTTAATTTTAATAAATTTATTTTCTGTATTCTTCATCTTGTAATAAACTTTTATATGAAATATAAAAATTGTTGTTATAATCTATTCTCTAGTAAGCTTTTTGTGTGACTGCTACTATTGCATAACAATTTTTAAGATAAAATTAAAAAGAAGAACACGAATCAAAAAATATTTAAAGTAATATTTGCATTTAATATATATTTTTTCTTTGATGTAATGATATATTCATTACGTAAAAAACTATGAGAGTTGTATACTTATACAAAAGTACATCATCATTAAATACAAAATGCTTTGATTTTGTAATAAATGTAATTTTCGCTCTATATCCCTTTTCTAATATATTTTTGTTTGGTGTGCCGTGAAATTCTGAAAGAAAAAGAGCTTTGTTGCTGTTGATTAGAAAATGCTGCGGAGTACTAATTTAAAGCAACATTTTCATACTAATTTTATTTTCAATAAATTCTCAAAGTTTCTGACACTTTCACATCTTCTTACCCTTGGAGCACCATGGTCTTTTGATGCCTATAAATAACCCATCTCTTTGTTTTTCACGTCATTTCTAGAAAGTTACATAGCATCTCTCTTTAATATTTTCTTTCAAGAAAACGAAGCCGACAACGAAGAGTATGTAAAATAAATACAAATATGCGTTTATATGGTATTATTTATAAAGTCAGCGTGAGTTGCAAATTATATTTTTATTTTAACCTTGAACGTAGATTTTCTTCATCATAAAAATATGTATATCTTTAAACATATTATGACATATATGATCAGATTTTATATTTTAAATATTGAGGTAGGTATAATTTTTTAATAAAAATAGGTTATTCTTGATAGTGTACATAATTAAAAAATCAAGTCGTAGTAGCGGTAAATCTGGTAGTATAAAATTAGAAATTTCACAAAAACTAGGATTATCGCTGAACCGGTGCCAATTACGTCCGCTGACAGATATATCCTTTAAATCCTAGTATATTGGCACTAAATTCGGTAATCCGAAAACGACAGTCACCTATCAAGGAGATAAAGAGTTTTTGTGTGCGGGAGAGAGAGTGAGAGAGAGTTGGCTTAATTATTCAGAATCGCATCTTGATCGAGTCTACCGGGGTACGAGATCGTGCCAAAACTCGGCATTAATTCGAGATCATACATCAAAGTCTTTCGGCTCTTGGGGCTTTTTATGCGGATTTATATGATGGAAAAAAACACACCGATGACCATTAATCTTAATACTTGTCTGCTCGAGATTTTTCACGTTACAGCCGGATGTCAATTTGAAGACGACAAAAGATCAATCTGAGTAGCCGCTTTCTCTAATCGCCTTTTTTGCTATTACGTTTCAGTATATTGAGTTGTTCGCAAATATCAGTTTCATAGAATACTACGTTGAAGTATATAGTTGAAATTAGGCATTATTTCAAAGGTATATTGCATATGTTAGTGTTAGCAATTCAAGGTGATCAATAAAGCTGATATATAAAATGATAAAAATTTTATTTTATAATTGCAGAATATTGAGATCTCAAACGATTTTTGATACCTATCAATATTGTGATTAGAAAATATAATACCAAAACTCGAATTGGGTTGTATAAAAAATTGTAACGTTCGGAGCACGTGTACAGGTGCTCACAGCTGATTAATAGCATCAGAAATTGATAAAATAGGAATATACTCCATTATTAAGTTGTCTTCGGAATCATGCTCGGAAAAAGATGATCAATATGAATTCACCGATGGGTATAAAAAAAGAAATGGATTTTTGATAATTGCTTGTGAATCCGAAAAACACTGCTTTGGAGATGTAAATAGAGTGCGAAAATTCGTGATGCTATTTTATAAAAAAAAAACGTTAAAAACGAGCATGGAAAAGATCTTTCAATTATATTAGACTATAAAACCAGATGGAATAGTCTATAATATGCTGGAGCGATTTATTGTTTTAAAAACAAGTATACAAAAAACGCAAATAGACTTACGTAAACAATTTATCAGCAACGTTCAATGAAAATTATTAAAAGAAAATTATAGAAATAATGAAAGTTTTAAAACCTCTAAAATTATCTGTCAAAGCACTTTGCCGGTGTGATTTCAACTTGTGCTTCGCCGAAGCAATTCTTATATTATCAGTACTAAATACTCTATGCTGATATGTATTTTTCATGTAATTTTTCTCAATTTTTTCCAAATATTAATGTCATTAAAATATCTACTTTTTATTTATTGATATTTAATGTAAGATTCGCCCTTTATAATATATAGCTTTTGTAGACAACCCCATCGATATAATACGATAGCATAAACGTAAAAAATGCACGTAAAGCATTAGCTAATATTTTTTTACGCTTAAAAATAATATATAGAGCGCTTATCTGAGAGGAAAATCTTTGGAAACTTTCGAGTGGTGTTGGGAATAATGGCGTAATGATTTTATCCGATGAACATTTTCATTAGGTGGCTTTATAGCGTCATTTTCAAGGGTCGTTACTATGACAAAAGAAAATTGAACATTCAATAAAGCGACGGGCGATTCTATATCGATTCTGCATTAAATTAAGTGCGCCCATTCTTTTATTGTGTTCTTAACGAAATCAGTTGATAGTGGCGGAGGCGTGTTGATGTAGTGAACGTTCTGCAAAAATATTTAGAAAAATACGGAAAGAGTTTTTTTATTAGGTGAAAGCAAAATTTATTGCATGTTTGCTTGAACGTCCGTTCGTGTCTGTTTGATATATATCTTTTTTGGCAACAACCTAAGAAGTGACTTAAAAACTAAAGAGGGTTTCTATGCATTTTGGCAAACTTACCACCCATATATCACCTCAGGTGATGTATTATGAAATATATTCAATAATGAGCAAATATATACTGTGTACTTATAAATGCTGGTTTTTAATTACTATTATATATTATTTTGTATAAATAAAGATTAAAAAAACAATAACATAGACCTTCAGAATGTTCTCGTATTCAATTTGCGATTAACAAATATTTAAAACTAAATTAAATAATTCTAATTAGCCAGATTATTAATACAATTAACACTATTACAACTAAAACTGCACAATAAAAAGATTATTACAACTAAAACTGCAGTCTCAAGGATATGCATTATTCTCTCAAATTACATCAATCAACTTTCATTGTTACTTATTTATTGTCATAACGAAGACAAGGCAAATTGATAATTAAATTTTTTAAGCGAAAAGCTTTTGAATATGCCAGAAAGAATCGTTTCTTCAATCCCATATACATTTATTTATTTAAAATAAATTAAGACTATCGTAGCCTAACGGGTTACAACAAAGCGTCATGATGGTTGACAGCAATACATTGTATTATTTCAATACACAAAAAAAAACATAAAAATAATTCATTACAAAGGCAATTAGTGAGGTATTTTTTAATTTATTACTGAATGCTAAAATAATATTTTTAATCCTGCTTGGTGAGCTTGGAAAATTTGTGATTCTTCTAACTATTAATTCCTTTCTTAAATCGATACAAGTACAAATAAAATTAAATGATATTTCATCTTCAGATGTGATAATGTAAAGTGATCATCCGGCGAATAATTAACACTGCGATTAGAAATTTGAATCATTGTCTTGATCCCATATATATGTAATGCTTTATTAACCAATCGTGTTCCATAGCACAGTTGTCATGGATTAAAATTATTTAACTGCATTTTAGGGCTAATTTACTTTAAGGTTATTTTGTGCTGTTTTACTCCATTAAAATCAAGGAAATTTACAAACTAAATAAATGATAGCTATTCCTTCGTTTATTATTTTGTCAATAGAGTAAAATGGGAACACTCCGACTAACACTATTTCTTGATTTAAGGTAATATTTTCATCAACTTTTATGTTGACAAAAAAAAATTAAATCAGATATCGTTGAAAAGCATGTTACTATCTGGCTACAACATATTGTTGTAATATATATTTTGAATCTATTGTACATCATTATTAATTAGAAACATCTCTAAAAAGTTCCTGTTAAAAGTTTTAGTTAGACAATTCTATAAATGTCTATAAAAGTTTATCAGAATAATAGAATTTGCTAATCAAAGTATTAACTTGTACTATTATAGCACAACTAATATGGTTAAAAGTATTTTATAATTGCTCAAGAAACTGCACCTCTTTTCCTCATACAATAAAAATAGTGGTTTCTTAGTAAGAATATAATTTATTATTTTATATATTTTTAATGATAAAATTTTATTTTCTGATTTTTTAATTATAAAATAAAGATTGAAAATCTGTTTTAAAAACAGTTTTCTCCTCTTTTCAGTGTAACGCCTAAGCTCACCATTAGCAAAAAGCCAAAGATCTCTAACGATAAGACAAATTACTTTCTTTGCTAATTAATTCCTGAGATTTTTTATACAATTCGACCGTGAAGAAAATAAAGAAAAAAACAGGGCACACGGTTTCCATTAAATTGTTGAAGATTACGCGCGCCCCATGAAACCGTTCCGAGCGGGTGGGCGCTCCGCCCCCCAACTCGCCGGTTAAACTTAATCCCTTGTGAAATAGGTTTATCATTAGGAAACAAACATCGGTAAGGGCCCACATTTAACCGTATCCGATCCACCATTATCACGGACACCTTCGCTACAAGACAAATTGAATTGTGCCCCACTTTCGACGAGGGCTTCATGCCCTACTTAACCCTTTAAGTGAAGAATAGTCATGTCCTCGGTACTATAACATAACCTTATTGTGGCACTACTTAAATGAGCTGATATTAGAACAATCAAAAACAACGTAGAAGTTTACGACCAAATTTTGAACATGTCGCAGAAAATGATATGGAAAGACAACGCGAAAATTGGGACTATTTGCAAATATTGATTTTCATTACTATACTATACATAAATATACTAGTAAATTTGTTGTATCTGTATCAATTTTTTTTTTTTTATCCAATCTGTTTTTAGCAAATTAATAAGTAAATATTTTTTTATTAAATAAAAAATAATAGTAAATAAAGCTACAAAGATTGCGATATTTTTTAATATAAAGGTATAAAATAAAAACTTAAAACTATAAACTTCAAATTGTTTTGGTCAGATCATGCAATTCTAAATAATTGTGTTATATTTTAAATGGGTACAATATTACCTAGAATGATCATATAAAAATCATATAAAATATGACAACTATCCATATTATTATAATATATACGTTAAAAACAACACGATGAAATACAAACTACATTAGAAGCATTGCATATTATCACGTAAATTTAAAATATATAGTATTCAAAATATACCGAAGCTGAAGGTCTAAGGACTCTAAGGTGAAAGGAAACCACAGGTTACAAATAAAGGGAAGTGGGTCACCGGGCAACGAATACACATAAAATTTCAACCTTCTCAGTTAAGGGTTAAACCTTTAGTGTGTGTATATGTGTGTTTTTTCTTCAGGTCCGCCTAGCCTGTCTTTGTCCATTCAAGTTTTATGTCGAGGACCTATATCAGAGCCTTAACGGGTCGATCGACACAACGAGGCATTATCACACTTTATTTCAACAAGAACAACAAATTTCCGGTACGATCCTCCTGTAAATTCGCTTAACTGCTCGGCGCCATTCTCGAGATGTCGCCCTGGCCATTTTTGCTATCGCGTAAGCAATCCAAAAAAATATATGGGTTTAATAACGGCGAACAAAGCATTTCGCAAATCATCAAGTTTACCGTGTCGTTTGTTAAACGTGTAATAATTCGGAACGCGCTCTCACATGTGTGTTGAAAATATTTGCGGAAAAATACATATTTTGAACGAAAAATAAACATGAAAAATGTTACAGCGCGACGCAATTACAGAGGGAAACTCATCTCCTGTCTAATTTTGAATTGAAAAAGTATTTTAAAATACGCCTTCGTTATTCAAAAATGCAGACGGAAATTCGTTATTCGTTCATGAATGTTTGATCAAGCATTATTTTTTTATTTCCGCTTAAGCTCGGTTAAAAAAATCGCAATTTCTCGCGGTACTGAGCTTTATACTGATGGCTCAGCCTTGTAAGAGTATAATTCCCATAAAGAAGTCTTCCGAGCCGTGAGCTCAATTTTAGTAGTGACAATCGATTAAAATATTAAATGGCAAATTATGCACTACAATTTTTAATTTTGTGCAAGTAACTTATTTTATAAAATTAAATCATTTTTTTAAGAAATGTATTATTATGTTTTTCTTACAGATTCTAAGAATAGAAAATAGAAAAATATAAACCTGCGATAGATTATATATAAAAAAATATCATTAATTTTCTGATTATATTCATATACATGCGTCATATTTAAATAGTTGTTCTTCTTCAAAACCAGGGATAAAAGCAATGGCTTATCATTTTCAAAAACGAAGTTTTCTCAAGGACCTATTACGAATTAAAAACCCAAATCATGTAATATTCAATGACAATAAAGAATCAAGGAGATTTTGTACTACTCACTGTAGAGTATATATATCTGGGTTGTTCTGGTAACAAACTAGAGAAACTGCCCAATCAGAAATAACTAAAAAAGTAAGACTTTTATTAGACAACAGCTGACCTTGGCTTAACGACTCAACACTTATGTGCCAGTATGTCTTATAGGAGTTATTTAAAGCACATACAATAAAAAAACACAGATATAAATGAAATATGTCTAGTTTATTTGAGAAAATAAAAGTAAAAATCAAAAATCTACCCAATTCGAATATTCAAGTAACGAATATATTCACCCATTTTTTAACTATTAGTTATTCGAATACTATTCGTAAAGTATTCGTTTATATTTTCAGTTAAATATTTCGACTTTTTAATATTTAAGTAAAATAAAAACTGATGTAAAAAATATGTTATTTATTAGTGTATTATTAATTTGTGTATCTAAACAAAGCATGTAGTCAATTTTTTTGCAGACTTACAGCCCAGATTTGTCCTTTTTGTTTTAACATCCATGACAAAAAGAAACAATATCCGATAAACAACAGTTGCCTTGATATTTTTTATTGCTTTTTAAAACTTATTTTAAAATATCTTTAAATTTTAACAAAATATTTTTGATACCTTTTATTGTTTTTTGTTTTGACATTAACTCCTTAATACTTAAGTAATATATTCGAATATTAAAATGCTTTATCGTTTACTATTCAATATTTAAATAGTTAAAAATAACGATTATATTGAAATTCTACCACTGTTATTAATTTCTAATTGTATAAGTTTGTATAAATATTTTTTGTTTTCTTTTTATATTACAACATGAATGTTTTGCGTCTTAAAGTTAAATTGAGAAAGCTGCTTTCTTTACTACAAGACGATACGTTGTGTTTACACGTAATTAATAAAGAACAAAGTTTTAAACTCCACTTGATCGTTTTATCTAACACTTGTTGAACGTAGATAGCGTGACATGAAAACGAATTACTATGTGACCCACAAAATTTCGTGATTCAATGCATTATAAATATTTAAACATACGTACATACGTTATATATTTTATGCCATCCATAGCATATTTTCAAAAATTATAGTAATAATTGACCAGTAACATATTATAAATTAAATTCCACAATAAAACTCTTCTTCTGGTATCATTATTGATTGCAGACGTTGGCGACCACATTGTTAATTAGTTTTAATCAAATTCGGTCAAGGATTTTACTGAAAAAAAATTATACTCAAATATCATTCAAATTAAATTTTAAGCAGCTTTTTCAATGCCACGAAGCGCATAAAAATTTAACAAAATTTGTGTGAGAGATTTATTTATTTAAAAATTTATTGCTTGAAAGTATTGGTCAAAATGTATTCAAACCGAATTTTGGTCAATAGGAGGGCGCAAAAACAACTATCACTTCTCAGAAGGCAAAAATTCACGTCAAAAGCAATAAAATCGTACGCTCGGTAACGAGCATTCCCACTGACGGTAGTTCGTATATGTTGAAGATAATTTGGACGGTAGTTCGCCCTAAATATTTTCAACATATTTTAATTGATATATATTATACTATCGGTGATTTGAAGTTATTCATTGATTAAATAGCTTTTAGGTTAAGTAACCAGTTTCACGTCTCCGTATTCAACGGCCACTATCGAATCCATTCTACACACTGGCTATTCGCTAAATTTCTGCTCATCTTGTTTATTCAAGAGGTGTTAATTGGCTCTAATGGTTCTCATTGACTGGGTAAGCATTGTTATCGTCTGGGTATTAATCGATGTTGAAATTGAGGTAGCACATACCTTAAATCGTGTTTTGCTTTAATGAAAATTGTCCAAGGTCTAAAAAACTACCAATGTATAATGCTATATGATACAGCATGGAGTTGAAAAAAACATGGCTATATATTTCCAAAGCAACAAAATACAAATACAGATTTGTTATAAAGAAAAATATCACGAGAAGAATGTTTTTTTTTTATTATTAATTTACATTAAAAGGAAAGTTGTATCTTTTGTACGAATGTACGAAATTGATTTTATGATTCTTGTTCGGATACTCTTTAATGTGTTTGAAAAACTTTTTCCAAGTTATAATATCACGCCCGGTGATACTCGTAACTTTACCAGCGTATTGTAACAAATTTATTTTGGGCAAGGATTCGATAATGTCTTATATTTCTTCTTTATGAATAAACATATAAATCGTATATACATACATACTAACTATACAGTATTTCAATCATATGAATTTAATAAAAAATGTGATATAGTCTACATACAAAAGCGTTGTAATAAATATAATTTACTAATATCAAACTATAAGACTTAAAGTACGCATGAAGTGACGTCTTACATGAAGGGTTTATTAACTAATAAATTTCCCTCACAATGATTATTAAGGAAGTAGTGAATATTTTTTTAAATTATTACCCCTTAATGTTGACTAATTATGTTTAAAATTATTTTCCGGCTTACGTCAGCATCAAATAAAAATTCTTCCAAAAATGGAAATATTTATGTGTTTTCAGATTCTTTTTAAATGTATCTATCTTGTTTGTCAATGTAAAAATATTTGCTGAAAAGTCATTAAAGTGAAATATTAGGTTCATCAAGAAGACAAAATATGTTTGTCATTATGTAAGTTTAGCCATCCATTACTCATCCAACAAAGGCTTTAATTGGGCTTTAATAAATTTCGCTCGTTCAGAAACTTTTTTTATTTTTTCCATCAATTTAAAAAAATGTAAAAAAGCCCTTCCTCTGGATAGCTACTACACTACTACTGCGTGTAGAGGGAAATGTTGGTGTTGCGAGTCCATATTCTGGACTCGCAACACCAACGAGTTTATGTCTCAACTGCAAATTTTTTTATTGATCACTGCGCTTAGTACAGTAAAAGACATAGGTGCTCTCTGTAGATCATAGAGTTAGTTGACAAAAGTTATGGATGAGCAACAACTTCTATTTTTGCAATTACACAATTACACAAAATAAAAAATATTTTATTATATATTGTTTGTTATTTGTGTATATTTTTTTCTGCAATATAATAGAAATAATATTTGTAATAGTATTACACATACATACATATGCAAATATATTAAATGAATAATAGCTACCATTTATGTTTTTTAATATTTGCATAAAAATAATGTAATTGCAAAGGATGACGAAACAATACTAATAACAATCATTGCATTGCGTTAAATCCCAATAACGGTCACTAGTTTGATATTATTATACCAGAATAACATTTGCATGTTTCGAATATAGTACATAAGATAAGCGGCAAACTGCCAAGAGTGGTAGCGTCCACCCCTTAATTGTCCAAACATAGGTACGCCTTATATCTATTTATGTATCCTGTCAGTGTCCACGCGCGGTCGGTAGGTAGGCAAAGTCCCTGAGCTATGTTTGTGGACATACACGAAAAGGCCATTTGTCCAAATTTAGCCTGCGCTGGTTCCACTTTTATGCATCGAAGCGATCGAGCCTTCCTTCGCCCACTCGAATCATTTAGCCCAGAGCAGGGCCGGACTCTTGCCAGGAAATTACAGCGCAGCAGCAGCAGCTAGCAGCGGCAAAGTTTCTCACTTAATTTCAAGTTGGTCCAAAACACTTATTCCGTTTCCAATATCCTGTTTCCCAACGCCATCACTTCTCACACCAAGGCGCGTAGCACCTCCATCGCCCACCCTCAACTACAAATGTTGCTTGATTTCTGTTTGTGATCTCTGGCGGCGACAAATGGTCTCAACCCTCGCGGTAAATAATGTGCCTGGCTTAGGTTTTTGCTACCGGCTCCATTATGATGACGTCATGCCATTAACACGTCGTTCAATCTGTTGTCGTATTTTATTTGGGATGGTTAGAGACACTGAATTAGAGGTAAACATAAACATGTTAAGAGCCCTTCAGATAATTACTTTTGTAAGTTTTTGACAAACAAACAAATGTGTGAAATATAATAATACTTATAATTTATTTCATCATGTGAGTGATACGATACAAATTGTTCACACGCTATATACAAAAGTACAGATCTATTAGATAATATATAAGAGATGTAATCAAACTTTTGAGGCCTAAATGATTGATGGAGATCTACTGAAATGATTGATGGATTAAACTAATAATTAAAATAGTTATATTTTCTTGTTTATAATATTATAAAAACAACTATAATAATATGTTAAAATTCGTGAATAAAATGCCTGGAAACAATTATCCATACAACATTTAGGACATTTTATTCATAGACTCAAATTTTCATTTAAGAAAATGTCGAATGTAATTTTATAATATTTTACACGAAATCTGCTATTTTATAGAGTATGCTAGAGTAAATTTTCAGTTGAGTTTTGTATTTATTAAAAAAAACATTTTTAAAGCCATATAGTGATTTATAGAAATATTTTTTTAAAGATATTTACTTGTAAATTGCAATTATTTCAACGATTGTGATATTTTATTTTTTAATATATTATTATAATTTTATTTTTAAATATACAACAAACACATTTCTTCAAACATTCAGATTGATGGCCTAAGTTATTACAATTTTAAATAAATAAAAATGGCATTCTAACTTTATTTTCTCGTTTTAATTTAACAGCTAATTTGTGGTTGACATTTACCTAGTAGTAGCATTCTTACTTTATTCTATGTTTGTTATTAAAATATATTAATATAGATTATTACTAAAAAATATATTTGCCATTATGCAAAACAAGATTTTTTATTAGTTTTAAATAAGAAATATCTGAAAATAAATGAAATATATACCTGTTTATTTTAGATTTATTTCAGACGCTAGTTTGATTCTTTTGTATGCATTAACATTTAATTTCTAGATAGTAGTAGTTTTTGCAAACGGGTTTTTGAATAATAATAATTTATATTAAATCATGAGTAATTAAAAAAAATACAAAAACGTGTCACTTACATAAAAAAAAAATTTTTTTCATCGCGGCTAAAAAAATATTGCTGTTAGATGTGTAGCGTTTTCTTCGCAATACATACGAAAGGAATTGTAGAAGGCCAATTCAATACGTTACATGTTCAATTTTACTTTGTTTTTCCTATTAATAAATAGTGAAGTTAAGGATCAAGAAAATTTGTATTAATTACGCAACATCATATGTCAATCGAGCAGTTTAAGACTGCAAATTTTGCTTTATTACAAGCTATAGAAGGCATTTTTTTTGATGTTACAGAAACTTTTGGAACCAACAAATTAACTACATATTTTTTAATATAAATAAATTCACATAAATAAATCATTTTAGACACATGGTACAAATTAACTAAATTGTATGTAATTTATTATTTACGCATTAATATGTCATTATCGTAATTCACACGCGTATTTAATTTAATATTTACTATAAATATGAAGTAATTAAAAAAATAAAGATAGTCTCAAGAAAGTACTTAATCAGAGAGTCCCAAGAACTACCATCGTATTATTTATGGAGCATCCGTCTCACTTATCTACTACTTACCTGGCTTCCAATACTACAGCGTCCGCGAAAAAACCTTTATTGAAGTCGCAAATTCACTAGTTAAAAACTTTAAAAATAAATTTAAAAAAAACCTATTCAAGATATACATTATAGTTATATGATTTATAGAAAAAATGAGTATAAATGCAAATTAACACCTCATGAAAGATATTCATTATTGTGTTTCATTTTCCTTAAAATTGGACGAAAAACAGAAACATTAGTTAATATTCTGAATAATTTGTTAAATAAACCTTGCATTAAATACATAAAGGTTTTAAATATAATTATCGTTCCATATGCTCTGGATATCAATTTTAATAACCATTTTATTTGCAAGAATAGGTCAGCTGTTAAGTTATATTACTTTCACATAAAAGGTTTATTATCTGTTAAGATAACTATATAGGCAGTCTGGTAATGACCTATAATACATACATACGTATGTAGTTGAATATACTAATTTGAAAAATATTTCTAGTGAACATGAAACGGTACACATATTTATATGTGAATTTTATTTTAAAGCGGAATACATCACAGTACCTAATTTTAAGGATGGAAGGATATCTCTTTTCGTCGTTTCGACATCACAAGATCGAATCGTAAACGATGCAACCAGAAAATCTACGATAGAGGAGATGCTATCGATACTTCGCTACAGATGATGGCTATAACACATGGATTTGAAATATTAATAATAAACAATAATACATATATTAATAAAAAATGCACCTAGTTAAGAAAATATTTTCAGTTGAAATTGTTATTATGTTCCATTACATTTATTATTGGTATATGTTATTAATATGTTTCCATGACTGGCTCAATTGATACATTGGTGTTTAGAATTCATAACTACTTTTAGCAAATAGTATTTGCGCAATTGTCCGAGAGCATCCAAGATCCCAATCATATCTTAACTGTGAGGATTATGTCCGAGTCCGAAGTGGCTGACGATACAATAGATTAAAGTGGGCTTTGTTGTGTTATCTGGCCCTTGGGCTTGGGACCGCAGACTCCTAATTGAAATTGCTCTCCTATCTCTGGTTTACTACGGTCTTCCCATACTTAATAATTGATTTCTAAGGCGACTGATTTAAAACGGTGCGGATGGTGATTTGCAAAGTTACAAAGATACGGACGGTTTCTACAAGAAAAACAATTGGAAATTTAAGCAAACAAATTATGCGTTGGAGTTCTTATTTTTTGTAATTAGAAAACTATCTTTTTGGTTCCCCTTTGAGTTGGTAATTCGATATTGGGCTTATTGAAAAAAATATTTAGAGTCGTCTTGGAGAGTTGCGGGGCCGATACATGTCTCCTTTTACCCGAAGTGGAAACTTCTCTAATCGATTTATTTGTATGTTAAATATATGTACATGGCAGAAAAAATCTACCTTTCATTTTTTTGTACTCATAAATTATGGATGAGAGCATAACAAATATTATTTTTACTCAATAAGAAATATATGTATATATTGTAGTTTTTATAAATAAAATATAAATATGTATATATTGGATTTTTTTATTTCAACAAAGAAAGCTCTCACCTGCTGTTTCTCAAGAAATCCAACGTGCGCAAAGTATTGAATAGCTTAATTTTTTGGGAATATCTATATAAACTATATTTTTGAATTATTTTATTGATTTTATTAATGACAGCGTAGCATAAACATAAGTTCTTTCTGCTCTAAATTCACGACAGGATTTTGACAATACCTAATGCGAGTAAAATATACTACGTCAACATCCTCACATATACAATATATGTATGTACAAAGGTCAAGGAAATGTACGCTGTCCCACAAAAACAATTATGGCGATTCCGCAAGCAGCGTAACTCGATTTCCTCCCTCGTGTCTCAATCAACAAAATGTCCTTACGCATTCAGCGAATCGTTCCGGGTCAAATTAATTGTTTCACTGGCTCTAGTATGGATTTCGGGACACGTACGTGTCTTTTTCAATAAGGACACGACACTTTTATCAACCACTGACACGGGTTAGTGACAAAATTTCACATTGCGGTAAAGATTCAATTAAAACGCTAGATAAATATTAAAAGGGTTAGCTAAATTGAATTTTTTATTACTGGAATTGCCTGAACATTTGAAAAAAAAAATTCTAGCAACATGTGGAAAGAGTGTGAATGCGAGAAGCTATAAAAACACACTGTATTTATTAAAGAGTTGAAGGTTAAATTATTTTTTACGGTCGTTTGTATTAAAATATGGTTGAATATATTGCTTTGTTAATTGAAGGGTCTCGAACACCTGTTTTTGTGCCCTAATTTGTAAAATATGGGGTCCGGCGAACCCGAAAGGGTCGTTCGAGTGTACAACGATAGCACACTGTTACAATTCGAGATTGCTATTTAGTAATTAAACCACTGTATTAGTTATTATTTTATTCCACGATGAGTATACAAATATTTTATTATATTTTTCATATAAAGCATATGATGAAAAGTGGAAAATTTGTAATAATTGAGAAAAGTGAACTCATTAAAGTACGATAAGATCAGTTTCATAACTGTTAGATTAGTCGTTGCGTAACAAAGAAAATTTAACTTACTCTTCAAACATGGATGAGAATCTTTGGGAGACAATAATTGCATTGGAAAGGTTTTTTGATATTGATGTGTAAATTACATATTTCAATCAATTTATTCAACTTATAAAATGACAAAGATAATATTTTTAGTTGAAATAAATATATTTGTACTGGACAAAACTTTTTTGCTGCCGTGAATTATAGATTCATAAAATATTTAATTTAAAAATATTCCACCTACAATAAGTTTGAGGCGGTCAGAAAATATTGTAACAACCCTCTGGGGCATTTAAAGTATCTTAATGAAGAATTATCGATAAAAGTGGTAAAATAACTTAAAAGTAATATACTAATATTTATGCGGGCTAAAAATTGTAATTAAAAAATAACGCCAGAAAGTAGTTGCTACTGTGACTTCATGAAGATTCCGAAAGTTTGACAGCCCATAAAACAGTCTAGTCTTGCCTAAATGCATACTCTCAATTATGGAAAAAACTTTAGTAGTAAAAAAATAGGGATGATGAAAAAATAAATCTGGTTAAACTTTAAAAGTTTTAATTTGATAATTAAAATAGCTATAAAGCGTATTCGAGATCCCAATTTATGATAAAGCAAATTAACAGATTGTAAATCTCCACTGTGTTAACCTAAACATATATAATGATTCTCGTATTAAAAAAAAATTAAGATGCAAAATTTAGCTACTTTTGAAAGATTCGAGATTATTGCATATACTCCAAACTTATTTATAAATGGAATAAAAATAATATCAGATTTATTCTATATAAATAAAATCGTACATGCTTTGTAGAGAGCTTAGTAATATTATCGCACCTTAGTAGCTTTATTAAATAAAATGCACTGCTTGGGGAAAAAATCATACTTTTTTTACAATTTGCTTAAAGAAAGCTAACGGTGTATATATGTCAAATTATCTTTACAGAAATTAGAAGTTCATAAGAAAAACATGCGCAGCCAATGAATTTCTGCATATTTTTAAACATAAATTAGGATTTGCTTAACAAAACATCCCATTATAAAACATATAAAAGTAAATTTTCTTACAGAAAAAAGCGGTTTATGAGTTTCAGTCAAAATATTCATGTTGTACGAATATTTTGACTGAAAATCTCGACATTTTTTATAGAAAACAGCTTTTTAAATATACAAAAAGGGGAATAATTTTTGTCTTTTTATTATTATTATTATTATTAACATAAATAATATTCGTATTTTCTTAATTTATTTATTTTTATTTTAAGAGATTGTTGTAGGTTTTTGATTTTAATATAGGTGTAATATTTAATTTTATAAAAGTACCATTAAATGTACATGTAAATGTTTTATACGTATTTTTATGTTTAGAATTTTGGTTATAGCTACAATTTAATAAGAATAAAAAGATTAAGTAAAAGGTTTATGGTTACTAAAGTTGAAGGAAAAATTTATTTAAATTTAAGTGGATGAAAAAGAAAAGAAAAATAACACAATACAATAAATGCTTACTTAAGTATATTTATCCCAATATCTAAAAGCATTGATATGTGCTCTTGAACCAATTAAATTATATGCTTTGGAATTTTGTGCTTATTTTTTAATTTTAAGTTGTATCTATTTTTATATTAGTGTAATTACGCAAAATATTTTTTGGTATAAAATTTGATTGTTGCTATTTGAAATAAAAAATAACGAACTTTTGTAAAATATAAGTATAAAAAGATATTTTTTGAGAATATTTGTCCGAGGGCCGCAATGGCAGCAAGTCTTTTAGAACAATGTTGCAAAACACGTCTATTTAATTTGATGCTGGGTTTTCATTCTACATTATATTAATATACTTGAATATAAATGATTGTGTTTTATAGTGGTTAATTTAAAAATTTTACCTCATAAAATAATAAAATATTTTGATTTTTACCTGTCGTTAAAATAGCTGTATTATTTATTCAGTTTTAGCCCTCAATTGTATTAAACAGCTCCTAAGCAGTCGCTATCTATTTTTTATTATGATTTTATCAGATTTTAATTTAGCTCTGTCTAAATTAATAAGAGAGATTGTAGCAATAATTCTTATTTAAATGAAATTAATTGTATTTTAGCGTATCTGGGAAAAATCGGACACAATCAGTTGAAAACATTTTGTTCAACTCTCATTAAAGTTCTCAGAGTTTCTAGCTTATTTACCTTACTTAGTTTTTAAAATATTTTACATTTTTATCGAACATTTTTGAAGCAAGTAGCATCTTTTAAATACCCTTTTTTATTCACTATTCTTTGCTACAACAAATTTTTAACTGCAATTGAAAATATTTCTATGAGTATTATTGATTAAGGATATGTATCAATTAATACTCTTTGTCTTAAACAAACAATAAGCTTTTTATTTAAGAGATTTTACCTTATTACTATGTATTTTAACTTTTAAGTTAAATAATAAAATACGACAGTTGTACGGTTTTAAATGCAATAAAAAACCTTTCGACGTTCGATCTTCTGCGGTGTTTGCGAATTTGCATGAAACGACGGCGCCGCATAAATCAGAATGCAGTTTGTAGACTTTGAATGGCGGAATTGTTTATTTAAAAATTGTAACAGTCTCTGTAGAAAAATAGATATGTTTCGGGCGATGGACCGTGAATACAAACTATTCGGACGTTTTCCATGCCGCTCTACCGTGAAATGATCTCGGTGGTTCCCACAAGCCCAAGGTTGTTTATTTAAAGTATAGAGTAAGAATACATACGTTCAAAATATACACATTTCCTTCTAAGAATTTGTGGTTAAAATGTATTTTTTTCAAATAATCCAAAATAATAAATTAACCGTTTCGGTCGCTGAAAATGCATAGCATAGACAATTATAGAATAATATTAATTATCGACAAAAAGGCAGGAAGTTTAAAATAATTCAAAGACTTTATATTTTATGAAATTAATTAAATACTTACAAAGCTTCCATATTGAAACTTTATCCGAGAAAAACTTTGATGTAAGATATTTCTTTGAAAGGTAAAACTTATCGTGTTCATCAGTTAATTAAACAGCAACAGTGAATAATACTATATTCTGTTTTAATTAATAATATAACACATAAATCATTATTACTGATAATAAAAATAAATAACTAGCAGATATTATCATTTATTAATTTTAACTAATGACATGTTTTTTTGTAAATTGTACAATATTGACGCATAAAGCGTTCGTTTTATGCGTCAATAGTGTACATGATTTAATTTGATGTATGCTTTCATGAAATATTCCATAATCGAAATAAAAATCAAGCATTTGTATTGTAGTTATCACAGCCATAATTTTGGAATTACTAAAACAATTAACGATGTTGTTAAATAGTAATATAATGCCTATTATCAAATATCGATGTATTCATTTTTGTTTAATGAAAGCAATATTTATGCGACCGCAATATACAGCATTCTCATTTTGCGGAATAACAAGAGTCATATTGAAAATGTAATGGAAATTTTATGGCCCAGCAAATATTCCGATACGATTTTGTAATATAATGCTGAAAACAATATAAATATTTTATTGTCGCAAACATCGATCAAAAGAATTTTTGTTTCGTTTTATCCAAATAGTTTTATAAGCTTACAAAGTAAACATTCTACCCATAGTAAAGTTGCATATTATAAATAACATAATTTTACCAGTCTTGGCAAAAATATTATGAATGTGTTATATCTTAATAATTCAAGAAAATTGAAATAAAAATACGATCATAGTCTTTTACGATTTTGATTTTAAGCTGCTTTTTAACAGTTTGTACTTTTTTGATTTTAAAAACTTCTGAAAACGCTGATTTTTAAAAATAAGGGATGCGATAGGAATATTTTTTTGTAGATTTTCATAAATATAATTCCAACTTTACTGTGTTTTATTTTGATTTTGAATTTTTTAAATGTAATGAATTGTATTTTAAAATATGTATATTTTCTATATACATTTATATATATTATATGTATGTCACTTATCATCACTATATACCAAAAATATATATTTAATTTTTGAAATGTTTTTAATTGCATTTTTTAAATAATATATTGTTATCGACCTCTGCTAAGCCCGCCAAAGTATGCCGATACGCTGCAGTTTCTTGATAATAATCATTATTGCAGTGCATGTAGAAACAAAAACAACACACAATCGTATTTTCGTGCGACGTATACGACTTTCTTCTTGTGACTCGGCTCTAGCACCCGTGAATGTATGTGTGTAAAAATTGGAAGCTATGGCGTTGATTGCCATAGTCCACATATTTTAGTGTGAAAGGCGCATATAATTTTAGAGCATTTAAATCATTGGCCGTTTTGTGATTAAATAGATAATGGTGTAATGGATAATTTAAAGTAATGGTGATGTAAGATCCTGTATTTCTATGTAGCTGTCAATATTATTATCATACTTTTTGGGCTTAATTGTATTTACTATATTAAACTACAATATTTAAACGTATTTTATAAGGCTTCACGTAAAAAAATAAAATATATATATACATATATTCGTTCTCTACCATTTTCTAAAATCGTAGTTTTTCGACATTTATTTAATGTTTATATACCATTTAAAATTAAATAATGATAACTTAAATAAAAATAATAATCCTAATGATTAAGTGGGATCGCTTTACAACCAGTGAGTAAATAATTGTGACACATTGTTTGTATTTGGTTGTATTAACGCTTAAACGTACATTGTAAAAAAAGTTTTCGTCACTTTTTTTGTTGTTGTTAAAAGTTGTCATATCATAAAAGTAGTAATTAAACTTATACGTGGCAATTCGCGTCTTTTGTATATCAACACCAAACAAAACAATAACGCGATGTATCCCAATGCAGCGTATAAACTCAGAGCCGGAAAATGAAAACGGGAAAATCATTTCCGGCGCACGTTGCAATTTCGTACTTGTCGTTACTTTTTTTTTGTTTTGATTCGGAAAAAAGCCCTGCTACGCCGTATGGAAAATAACGTACCGACGCCAATGTATGACTCATCGAAAACAGTTAAAGCGAAATTTTAACTGGCGAAATTACCGATCGGCGCCCGTTACGTACGCACGCTGTGAATTATTAAGGACTTTTCGATGAAATGGGGGTGCGGTGTTTGTTCAAGTGCTATTTTTATGCGATTTGATTTTAAAAACAAGACTAATTAAAATTTATTCGACCTGTATATGTCATGCAATATCGAATTATATTTTTTTACGTATCGTACCTATACTTTATGTAACATACTGTAATATCATTTTATATGTTGGTGTTTTAATCAAATGATCAATAAAAAATAACAAATCGCTTTGGCAATGGCAGTCATATAAGTTATGATACGTTTTGGCATAGCGGTGATTTTATAAGCAATCGTAATTATGTTAACCATCGTATCACAATTGCGTCTAGTAATGAAATAATAATATTTTTTTGGCGTGTATTATAAAAAAAGTCGTGTAAATTTATTTCAACATAAAAAAACATCTCAATAATGTTTCTTTTTAGTGCGCAGTACATTTAAACATGTTTCTATGGTCTGGTTGGCAAATAATGCAATTTATTCACTTTTAAAATAAAAGGTATAAAAAAGGTTTTAAATTCTGTTTTCCAATTTGTTGTGTTTTAATGGTTTGTATCTAATTCTTATTAATATATTAAATTATTTTAAGTATTAATATGTTTTGCGTTATATAGTCAAATTTAATTACAATTTGATATACAAAAATCAATTTTTATAAAACTATTTTTAATTTAAAATAATATTTTTTTTAACAGAAATCTCGCATTTCATAAACGCTCTTCAGTTTAATTTGAAAAAAAATATTTAAACCCACTTTAGATTGTGATTTAACGGCAAAAATATTATAATTTCATCCATTCTACGACTTTATTACAACAATTTGTGATAATGACATACTTTCTGGGTGATTTTCATAATAGCGTATCGAAAGATTACTTTATAAAAAAATCGTTTATATTACATTTTATGGTAAGTAATATAAATATTTTGTAACATTATATATTATTAGTTTTTATTAAAAGTATCTTAGTGATTAATATTCCGTTATTCCAATACAGAACCCTTCACATACAAGTTATGAAACACGCTTTGTGCACAATTTGAAAGCAGTTTCCCGAGTTTTGATTTGGTTCCTTTGATTTTCAATGCAATTTCCGGGTAGGTAGTTCAAATTTACAAGCTATTAAAACGTTGTTTTTATAGAACTTCAGCATAAAATTACTATTATAGTGAAGTGTATATCGCATTGGAATTAAAAATATCTATAGATAGTATATAAAGATATTTTGATATGCTTGAAAAAGCTTTGAGTGGGACTAGGATTCGATAGCATTTTTAATAGGATACTTGAATGATTTTAAATCGTTTCAAATTTTTTTTAATTTGAATGAAATAATTAAAATGCATACATTTTGTATATTATATATAAATAAATAATTACTTTTTATATTTTTGAATACATACTAAACTGAAAATTGCGCCTATAATTATATAAATAAATATATACATATATGATTTATATCTGAAATAATATTTGAGTGGATGGGTGAATATTGTACGATAATATCTTTTTGGCACATAAACTTGATATATTGTATCTACCCTTTTACATGCAGTACTTTTTCATATTATAACAATTTATCTTAAAGTCAGAAAATAAATATTCATTGCTACGTATTAAAATTTTAAGCAACGAATTTTCTTAAAAGCTCTTTATTTGCGTAACCTAACGCAACATTATTCATTGTTAAGGTGGAAATTCTGTATTTGAATATATAATGCTGGCATAGTATTCGTTAAAAAATAACTTAATAATCCACCTTTCTCAAAGTATATAGGTGAACGATTTTTGGTTCTCAGGAAGAAGATAAATATAATAATACTAAAAAAATATGCGCTGTGTGACTTATTGAATCAAAGTAAAATATTTTTGAGAAATAAAAAAATATTCATGTCAATTAACATAAAAATTATTAAAATTAAATATTGAAAATTTAAAAACAAATATATTAGGATAAGGTGAGAGTAGCTTATAGTGAATATTGATTTTAGAACAGCAAACAATTTCATTAGTTCGCCAATATCGCTTTGCTCAAAACTTAAAGGTTAACATCGAATTACAATTCTATTAATAGTATATTAACGGCCTCAAGTGTAAATTGGCTTACTATATTTTAAAATAAAAATTGATTTATGCTGCCTCATTATTCCCAACGTCATAATTTCTCTTAAAGACAGCAGGTAAATATAAAAAAAATATTGTACGCGAACATATTTGATTTAATTTGTTCTTAGTATGTGTAATATGTTATGTTTTCCATCTATTAATAATTGAATTTTAAATCGATTTATAAATTGCTTTCTATGTAATATAAGAATTGCTTCCATGATACTAGAGATGCACTCATTCCTTCTATATAAGCCGATCATGCTTTCAGACACCATATTTATATGGCGTAGCAATGTGAGATTTCAATTTCAGGCTAATAGAATTTAAACTCGAGTACGAGACGAGTTGTTTGTAATAAAAATGCGCAAAAACGTAATAAATAATTATAAAATGTCATATATACAATTTTAGTCGAAATAGGCACCAGGGGCGAATTTCAGATAATTGCATTTGCTTTAGAGTAATATTTCTGTAAATTATATTACACCGTGGTTAAAATAAAATATAAAATCCGAGATAAAAATTATATATTATATAAAAAAATCCTTATTGCTGGTTTTTTCATTATATTTTTATTATACAAAAAATATTTCATTGGATATTATATTATACGAAATGTGGTAAAGTTTGTGCAAAATCGATGAACGGTTATTGCGACCGGTTGTTGCCACGCCAAATGGCCTCTTATGGTTCTTTCACAAGTTGAAATTCGATATCTGACACTGATATCGACTTTGATTTAATTGAACTTGTTATTTCGGAAGAAGGAGAAGCGCCATCGATACACAAAGAGCCAATATTGCTAGGTTTTTTTAATTAAATTCATATCACAAAAATACAGATTTAGATATGTACGAGGTAAATATACAGGGGTGGTAAAAATAGAGGCAATTTTTACACAGCTAGGAACTCTGACGTTTCCGTTTGGGTTAACGAGACGTTGCAGTTTTCAGGTTTAAAATAACTAGCTGGGATACTTTTAGTTTTTTCAATGTTTTTTGTCTAAAACAAACTGCCAATAATCAAGTAAAAGAAACGTTAAAGATTTAGAAAGAAATTAAAAGGTGTTGCAATTAAATTTATTAAAAAGGTGTAGGACAGTTATTAAAGCGGTTACCAAAATGTTAGGCTAGTATAATTTTTGAGCTGGCGCAATATTTGTTTAACGTTGGAATAAATAAATTCATTACCAGACTCATTTTTATATTTACATTGATAACGATTGTTTAGAAAATGAAAATGTTTTAAGCCTTTTAACGTAAGCTCTCAAGATAAACAAAAATAAAATTACACTGACAAAATAGATAAAGTTGATTTGTCAATGCCGTTTTGTATTTATATGCTTACAAATATATCCTTTACGTTTATACA
Organism: Plectrocnemia conspersa; assembly: GCF_051122295.1. NCBI lineage: Eukaryota > Metazoa > Arthropoda > Insecta > Trichoptera > Polycentropodidae > Plectrocnemia > Plectrocnemia conspersa. Next base: position 18,351,138 of record NW_028277175.1, read on the forward strand.
AAACTATATCTACTCGTTAACACATAAAAAGTCACATGTATGATTCATAAAATTAAGAAATCAGTGATAGATGATGACTTTCACTACTTTATATTATATTTAATGCGTATATTAGCATTAATACCTAGTATCTGAAAATCAGCCAAAATTTATTTAAATAAAAAATCCGGAAAAATATATATATTATAATGAGCAATTATTGCCTCATTACCGCATTATCTTCGTTTAGTAAAATATTGAAAAAAATATATTTATAAACTTTTATTTTCATGCTATTTACAGCAAACTAATAATTATTAAATAGGACAGTGATTTATATCTATATTTTATTACCAAGTGTAATTAAATTTATCTAATTAAATAAAAGTTGATAGCATTTTAAAATCTAGTTCAATATTTGTCTTTATTGTTGTTATTATGTATATTTCAAAATCAACATATATTGTACAATAAATAGAAGCCATTTGGAATCTATGTGATCGATGCTAGGAATACCTGCGAAATAATTTGATTATCATTTTGAAGGATATATTGAATCAGTGTTTCTGAAATTGGCTCACAAATTCTAGGGTTTCTGAGAACCTTTTAGAGGGCCGTTGAGAAATATTTTCATAATTGACATACCTAATAACTAGGAAATTTATACACCATCATTGTTAGCTAGCTATTAATTGGAATTTTATAATTACCAATTATTGTAGTTATTCTAAATATTTAACCGTATAGTATAATAGAATACCTCACATCTATAACAACAAATACTAAATAAAGCAATAATTATTTTACTAAACACAGATATTATGTCAATGTCAATACTTTTAATGAAATACTATTATTTATTTTTTATTTATTAGTCTATTTTCGACAGTAATTCACTAGAGATAATAAATCGGATTTTACATAGAAGATTATTTTAAATTGAATACGTAAATTTTAGTATACATACACGTATAATTTAAAAAAATTTATAAGACCGCGATAAAAAAAAACGTTTAAATATAAACAGAAATCACTTTATAACCGCATTTCGTGGCTATAAAGTTTTTACGTCTATTTTATATGTTGTAAAAATATTTTAAACATACCATTTTATATCCCACGCTTTATACAATATTTATTGTAATACACTTCAACGTATGTCTGAAAAAGGGGCGAAGCTTTTATTGCTATAAAAATATGGAAATTATTAAGGGCTGTAAAGCCTTATGGAATAGTAATGGGGGTTGACACGCTTTATATTGCTTTCGTTTTGTGCGCATCCCTTCGATGTTACCCCATTCGCTAAACGCTCACAAAGGTTGAATAATGTGTATTATTGTTGTTGAAATTAATTTAAAAGCGTTTCGCCTCTTCGAAGCCGAATTTTGAGTTTTGAAATGAAAAATTTCATCGGCAACGTTCTGTGTGCTGTAAAACTTTTCACAAAGCAACCGTGAAAAGTTCTAAACACACACACAGTCACTATGGCGTTTAGTAAAACAAGGATAGTGAGTTTAGAACACGTCTCTCGAAGTTGCCTTGCGAATAATTTAGCACTTTCCATTTTAAAACTTTGAATGTGAAAAGTAAAAAGCTTAAATTTATTTGAACCGCGGTAAAAAAATAACTTTAACATTAATTTACGTAAAACATTTTTTAAGACAGAATATTATTAATAAATTATTAAATTTTATTAATTATTTTATAAATGTGATTCACTGAGTTTACGCAGAAAGTTGTATGTCATTATGAATTTTTAACTACTGAAGGGTGCTGTCAATAATAAACTACATAAAGTTTTTGAGAATCACGATCGCGTCCTCTTTTGATGTCCGTTAGAGCCAGGACGTCTGCACTAGCCAACTTGCCAATAGCTGTAGCCACCCGGATCTCTAATACGTTGGCGTTGCACATTGATCTGTTTAATGTCAAATATTAAGAGCTGCTCCTGTTAATATAATTAAATTGAAATATTTTATAAATGTTTGTTATAGTATTAAAAACACGATAAACGAGTGGTATAAGTCTATGAATTTTGACCTAAAATACCTGGGTTCGAATCACATATGGACCTTACTGTATTTTAATTTTTTTCGTGTCTGGGATATCGAAATAAGTGTTTATTAAATAATTATAATTCATATTCAACATCACAGATTAAATTTACCTTGATTTTCTTAATCTCACTGGTTATTATCTTGTCGATTAATTAAAATCAATCTAGATAATACTAATACTATTCCGTATTAAAAATTATCTAATAATGATCTAATTTAGTTCCAAGAGAATATATTATATGCATTAAAATAAAAAAAAAACGTATTTAATACCCTTCATTTTTTTTCTTGTGTATTGTAATATTGCTATGTATTGTTTTTTTACTATCGTGACGCATTGGAGTAAGCTGGTCACGATGGTTTAATTTTAATTTGAATAAATAAATAACATTGTTTAGGAAAAAACACTTCTATAATTAATATTAATTTTTATCAATAGAAATATTTAATTAATATTGGGTTAAATTCGTTAGAGGTCTGAGTTTTGTTTTAAAATTACAACTACTTATTAATAAAAATAAAAAATATTTCAATTTTCTTGACGCACAGAAAAAATCTAATTGATTCACGGAGAGTTTTTTCTATACGAGAAAAATATAGGTTACTCAGAATAAAATGTATATATCTACTAGGCAATGTATACACATATTTTGCCTTTTGTTTATTAAAGCGAGAACTCTTTTGCTTGTTACAAAATCTGTCTCGTTATTTCGTTTGTACTTTCTCATATAAACTTACCAATCAGGAACATTTATCTCTCGTTTTCGCAGTTAATTTACTTTTTATAATTCTCAACTCTCAAAGTCAGCGTCTTTTTTATTTTCAATCTTTCATACTGTATATAAATTCTAAAGTTTTACTTATAGCTATTTTTAAATATAGCTATTTAGATGAAATCATTAAAAACCGTTCTAAATGTTACGTAAATTCTTTTTAATATATAAAATTATTTTTTTATAATTTTTTATACTATTTAAATTTTAGATTGCATTAAACTTTTTATTTCATAAACAAATTTATCAACATATATTAAATATAAGCAAGTTTTTAAGATATTGAGACTTGTTCTCAGTTATACTCATACATTAGGGAGCCCGAGGGCGCCATGAGTCTTGTAATATCACTTAATGCGCAATTTCCTCGAAATGCATCTCTCGTCTAACTGTTTAATAATGCAACCATTTTTCATATAAAAGCGAAACTTTAAAAGAGATTTCATAGATAGCGTTGTATAAGAGAATACCTACAGTATCCTTTTTTATTTCGCACGATCTTTTAAAGGGATAATGGAAAATGAATCTCTAGAGTCTCGTCGGCTTGTATACCTAGAAATGCATTTATTTAAGCTTTTACATTACCCGGAGATTCTAGAAGAACTTTTATTATCCCATAAAATTGTCAGCGCTTGCGTTCCAAAGTATAGTTTTCATAAAAGATAATATTTTACAGCTTACTGTCATATACTGTGTATCCTCTTATCTGAGCACACATGGTTGGTGAAAACATTGTGTTTTATATATGTTATCTTCAATTTTAATGTTTATGTATATATACCTCAATTTTAAAGATATTAGGTAGTTTACTCATTTGACAGTATTTAGATTCAATAATAATGAAGTATATTAACCTTAGAGTTTGAACCGCATTAGACCACTTTAGAAAATTGTCCATGTTTTTTACGACCCTAGCGATAGTGTCAAGGGTTGCTTCAGCCCGTTCAAACACATTTGGCCCGATATAATGGAACATTTTAATATCGATAATTGGATAAAGCATAAAAGGAACATCTCTGCTCGGGCCGTTAAAGCCTATCTTATCCTAACACAACCAGAGTTTCGAGGGTCGGCCGATTTATGGCGTACGCGACGGGTGTTAATAAAAAGACTAGCAGTAGGTCCACGGCAAATAAAAGTGAAGAGTTCCGAACCGGGTTACGGCCGTCTCATTATTCCGATCGGCCGAACGGGGCCCCAGGGACGGGGTCAGATTTTCTGAAGGGGACCCCGCGGACGTCGAAATTGAAAACTAGGAATGCTAGCTGGAGCGGTTATTATTCCACCAGTGATCTGGCCCTACGTGCCGCGACCTACGGCTTTCATTGGACGCTTACACACAGGCCGTCAGTCGAATGCCAAAATGATTTTATAAAAAAAAATCGAATAGGCGGAGAAACCCGTAAAAATGTATACCAAAACCCATTAACCCATTGTGCCGCCGAGGGTGTGTGTATTCGCCATATTTATGGACCATTACGCGAAGAGATGTTCATGTTAATCAAGAACGATTATGACACTCTGGGTCGTTTCGGAATTTTTAATGGATAAGTTGTAGGAGAGGTCTTAAACGAATTTGGCATGGCATGAATTTCATTTTATTTTAGTATTTATGATTAGATTTCCATTAAAATTAATTTGTAATCATATATAAAGAAACTTATGTTTAAATACCCGAATCTTGTATAGAAAAAATAAAAGCAGATTATTCTTAAATAATTTTATACTCACATTTTTCATTTAATTGACAATCAATCCATTTAAAAATACTAGAAAATTCTTTTACATCTACATAATCTTTATAGCTACAGAAAGTATAACATTATATATTAAAAAATCTATATCTCATATGACATATATATAAACAAAGAGTCTAAAAATATAAATTATCAATGTTGTATAACATATCAAAATTTTAATTACAATCCCTATCAATTGATACTTTGATTCGTCCCACGTTTTAATTTCGCGTCGCAGCGTTGGAGCTGTAGGCACGTTTTCCATTTTGTGTAAAATACTCTTTCAAAACGAATTATAGTTTATATAATCATTAAGTCAGCCTCAGTATGATGTTTCATTAATATGTGTTATTAAAATTGAATCGTTAATATGTTAATCAATATCAGTATTTTTATATTGTTAATAATTTTTTTGGTAACTAAGCTACTTTTTCGTTGTCGCTTTAACAGACCTATAATATGCGTAAGGCAACCTATATCACCATAGGTATTTTTGCTGGCTACTAGCCATTTCCGCAGATAAGGGCGTTGAGGAATCCATCCTCAGCTCAGTTCATTAATCGTTAATGCTGTATTATTGCAAGTGATGAGATTAGACATTTGAATTCGATTATTCACAAATTTCGTTGATTCGTGTTAAAAAATTATTGTGTGAGAAAAAGACTCAAACCCGCCGAGTTTTAGATTGGTATTTTTACCGTAATTCATTGGGTCCGATTCCGGGTATCCGCAACCGAAAAACCATAGTTGACACCCGTCAATGAAAAAGGAAGCTAAAGATAGTATAATATATACTGACGATTGTTAACCTATAATGGCATTCCATGCAATGCTACACGCATTAGCTTTCGTACCATCAGTTGCTAACCTGCATTAATAAAATATTCACAAAATGGAAATTCTAGCTTTTAAAATAAAATCTGGGGTACAAAATTATTAACGATTAGTTTGACTTTTGAAATAATCACTAAATAACGAGTTTCCTGATAATAGTAAAAAAACTGCGTTGAAACTCTCCAGTATTTCTAGTAGCGTGACATTCTACTTACATTTAATATTATTTTATTTATGTTATATTATTTTATATTTGGCTATCAAATTTTGTAGTGTGTATACAGCGTGTGACACGAATAAAAATAAAATAAAATTACAAATGGGTTAACGTCCATAACGAAGCTTTGTTGTGTGCACCACATAACATATTTGACGTTACATAATCGCTATGTAGTTTCTAGTCGGGTTTTACGAGATGTTGTTTATGTTTCGGCAGTTGTCTTCAGTGAAATTGTGTTTAGGGTTTTCCTGGATAATTTTCTGTAGAACGAGCCTCAAGTAACGCCACGTAGTTAAAGTGCATCTTTCAGTAAAGATTAATTTCATGCATCTACGACGGTGTTTAATTTCATACGCTAACGGTTCAGCATCCCATCAGAAGGTATATACCTTGGCACATAGCCAATTCGACGTCATGTTCAACACACGTCCGCCGGGTGTCGAAACTTCTATTCTGCTATTAAACTAATAGCATGTTCGCAAATTGCTTCCATTGACGGTGAAACCGAAAACTGTCAAAGCGATAATGATTAGAATCTAATTATATTGAGCTTTGCACATGAACACAAATAATATGATATTAACATTCAATAAAGTACCGAAGCAATCAAGTTTATTTATTTGACAATTTTAGCTAACGATTATCTAAAATACATTAAATATACATAATATTAAAGGCTAAGCTATATGGTGAAATATTAACGGAACTATGAGGTTTAATATAATGGATTTTAAATACAAAGGCATATTCCTAATTTTAAATATATATATTTGAATACTTTTATTTAGTTTTTTTAATAAAAAAATGAGCTATACATAGTATATTTTATCATAATTTGTTAAAACATATATTATGCGTAACCTAGTTTTTTTTTTATATCATTCTATGTATTATATTTTTTGATCTTTTTAATATTAACTGTCTCTTGTGATTTAAAAAATAGTTATACAGCAGTAACAGGTATTAAGTGAAAACTTGACAATGTATTCACTGATCGTTTTTAATTGTCTTGTTTTTGTTGAGTATGTATTATTTGTGTCCATATTTATTTTACCTTTTCTCTACTTTTATTGATTAATTTATTTTCTGTCGTTGACAGTATGTTTTGTTTATTTTTAGTATGCTCTTAAATCAGAAAATAGAATTATCTTTTTTTTTGTATTTGTTAATTTTTTTTATTTTGACACATAAAATCATAATTTAATTAGATTGCAATAACTCGCCGGATTAAAAACATATTATTTTATATAGATATGATATTCTCAATGGGATAAAATTGCTACCTACATGTATAAACTTCATGATTTAAAATAATCTGTGAAATCCCATGAGATTATGAAAACTTAATATGTGATGTTTGGAATTATTATTATATTATATTCGCTAATTTTAATTTCCCTTATAAATAAATATTTTTTCAAAATAAAGATTGAAAAACACAAAGATTCATGTAGGATTCTAACTCAAACTTTTGGGGTATTAGTCTTCAACATTGGTATTTATATTTAAAGACAGAAAATAAACCAAAATTCTATGCTTTTTGTTCAATTTCAGTCGAAAAATTGCGAATCCATTTTATATATATATATATATATATATATATATATATATATATATATATATATATATATATATATATATATATATATATATATATATATATATATATATATATATATATATATATATATATATATATATATATATATATATATATATATATATATATATATATATATATATATATATATATATATATATATATATATATTTAAAAAAATCAATATCCTAATCGTGATATATTGTCATAAAATCCTATTATTTTATAATAATTAAATAACTTAGCAGACGATTATATCGTAACCTCATCATATGGGTTAATTATAAACGAACGATTTTCCCCAAATTATTTGTGTTCCTGTTTTTGTTTAATTTTTGACTTCCCTTGTTTCGGTCAGGTAGAAAAAAACTGATATCTTCTATTCAATGAGCACACTGATATTATTGATAACTTAAGATTATAAATTAATGTATAGTTGATACAAGGCTGTTGTACACTTGCAGAAAAAACTTACATTTTTGTTATATACTAATATAAATATAAATTAGTACATCTTAACAGAATCATTTTCCTGATTTTCGCTTTTATCCTATTATTACATATCATATTAACTTCATTTATAGTATTATACATAGATATATACACATCGATTTATAATTTAATAAAATGGTAACCATTTATGGTCTAATATATTGTATAATTAAAAACCTTAATTACATATTAAATTCAAGGAGTATATATGTACATACATATAATTAAAATACTTATCTCATTTTAGTATATTTACACTATAAATTTGCAAATTATACAGTAAAAATATATTTTTTACACTCATAAAATTATTATAAATATACATTTTAGTGTACACTTTAGTTTTTGAGTTTACTAAATTAAATCATAATTTAACGTAAAATCAATCTATTGATTTATATTTATAATTAAATATTTGATGTTAATAACTAATTTTCAGCTCTCAAATAAATATTTCAATATGTTTCACTTTTATGTTCACCTGCAATAATCAACATTCAATCGAGTAGCTAAAAATTCTATAGAATTCTATTGGCAAAATGTACATTTGTAAGAATGCGACTAGATACTTTTGTCGTAGATATAGAATCACGTATGGAATGTTTTTCAAATTTACAAGTAATATTTGCTACGACGTTTTGGCACGTTCCTATTCTAAAATGAAACTGTTTTCGTGTTACTAACCTTATATGTTCTTCAGCTTCATTTTTATTGTGTAGTTTTACAACGCGTATATTATTATTCGATATATGAGCACACTAGGGAAATAACTAAAAGATTGCTTTTATAACAGTAAAATTGATCGAATTTTTGATCGAGCTAGAAGCAAAAAAGCGCATTTAAAAGTAATTTGATTTTAATTAAGGAAGTATAACATTCTTAAATAAAAATAAGAAGTTTATATTGTAAATATAAACATATATTAATATGCATATTTTGACACTTTACAATTAGCCGTGAACAATGATAACATCTTAAGGTATATTTTAGATACTACTCTTTTAACATAGACCGACTATTTATTTAATAATATGCAATAACTATTTCTGAAAAAAAATAATTAAAAATATAATATAAATGACGTAATTTAACATGTATATAATAGTTTTAATTATAGATTTATACCAATTGTCAATAAACAATTATAAAATATTTTTCACATTATGGTAACTAATATTATCATTAATTTGAAATATTATTTTGTATAAGATATAGTTAGCGAAATCAAATTAAGTATCACGAAGCACACTATTTACTTAGTAAGAAGTAGTAGAGAAAATTTTATATAAAAAATGAAATAATTGTTTTACAAAATATTTAATTTTGTCAGAAAAAAAAGAATACTACTCACTTTTATCTAACTTCTTTTAAAGAACTCGTGGTTTCTGCCTTATAAGCTAATGAAAAGAACAAAATTATGTTAGACATTGTTGCACCATATATTATTTTTTGGTTTTTACATTTGGGTTATTGCTATAACAATATCTATAAATAATTATAAAACCCTGTATTTTCTTAGCAGAATTTTAAAAAGTCGATTGTTTTCAATTATTAGGTGCCTCGAACAAACTTTAATAAGTAAAGAGCCCTTTTTAAATTACTTGTTAATTATATGATACTACAAAAATATTTTCTTATATTGATTTTTTACTTACAACCAACTTAAATGTCGATTTTTGAACATATATTTATTTCTTAAAAAGATTCAGGTTATTTCTCAGACACGAAAATTTGTTATTTAAATGCTTATCCAAGAAATAATTATATTTAAAAATATATCCACTAGAGAGAAATTTATTTTAAATATTCTACATTAATAAAAATATTTCACTAATAATTTTATACGAGTAGACTAACGTTTATTTAATTTTAAAAGAAAAAATGTAGGTAATATAAAATTACATATATTAACTACTACCAAGGAAAAACTCTTCAGATTTTTTTAGAATTGTTTTCTAACCTAATATACAATGATTTTCCATTTTCGTTATCGGTATATAGATAAATCTTGATATGTGTACTATTGTTTGCAAAACAATAACCGACGTTTATGTAAATTTGACTATAAATAAACCTGCGTTTAGATTATTACGGTGTTCCAGAGATCTGAAGTTGTTCGCACAAATTGCGCCCGTATTGAATATGAATGTTCGGCACCATGAATACATTTTAGTTGCAAATTGTGAAAATTATACACACACGCACTCATACATATTCAGTGTATGTTTATACACATAATACATTATACATCTTTGAGAATGGGGATAGGCAACATACGACCCGCGGAAAACTGCGGCAAGCCAGATTTTTTACACTTAGTCAACATAAGGGACCGGTTATCCGTTACAATGTTTTTGCCATATTTTGATTTATATGCAGAATACAGTGATATTAAATTTAACATCAGTTTTTTATATATTTTTTTATTAATTTAATTGATTTTGTATATACAATTTTTTGCTTAAAATTATTTTATTATAATATATACACATTTGAGAAAAAAATACAAAAAGCATTTTCATTATGATTTATATTATTTCATAATATAGTTTTTATAATTTAAGTATGTTGTTGTCAAATTTCTAGCTAAGTTTTGGGCTATTGTTTATAATTATGAATTTTTAAAATGAATTAAAGAACATATTTTTGACGAATTTCGCTAAATAGATCGGCTCATATTTTTTTAAGATTCATGAAATAATTTTAAAGATAAAATTGCATTAATTATTGTTTCAAAATTATAGCAAAGCAGTCGCATTTTATTTTTATGTAGCCCACAAGACGGAAAAGTTTGCCAATCCCTGATCTAAATATACGTATGTTCGTAAAAGACACTGCGAAATGATCTTGTGAGACCATTCCGCTATCTTGTCGTCCTTTGTAGCGATTTTGTTACTTTTAATAACGTCTAGCTTTACGTTTATTACTTCTGTATGGAAAACTAGAAAATACATTGTTACAAACCAGGCGAACAATTATTATCGCGCAATTTACGACCGACGACGCGAATTTAACGCTCAACATTATAGTTTATTATATTATTAACATATAGTAAAGCGAGAACAGTTATTGTTCAAGCGACAGTACAATAATTGTATTATAGTGCAGTTCATTACAATATCATTGCGGAAATTGTAATATAATGTGATGTGTGCTTAAAGTTTTATTACGGTACAAAATGAACTTTCAAATAGGGTGTTTCATGTGAAACAATGTAAAGAGTACTTTAAATATATATTAAATATTTTTTGTGTTAAATTTATAATGATTCTCTTGTGTAAGCAATCCAAGAATAAAATTGCCATATCAAGTATGGCTTCCACAATTTTTTTATTATTCAAAGGTTCTTAAAATGGTAGAAAGTGTAGGGGGTAATTTTTCCTACATCGCTTTTTCCTTTTACAAATATCGCATATTATTAAAGGACGTTATAAAAGCCTAATGCAATGTATATTTTAAAGGCCTTTCAAAGCTTAAAAATAAAATTTGGGAAATACAAGAAAATCAATTGAAATAAATATTTAGTCGATTATAACATATACTTATTTTATTGTCGATCGTAGAAAGTTCGTAGTAAATAAACTTTCAGCTTCTGCTACACTTAAAAAATGAAAGCACAACGATGTGCTCGGTAATATATTAAGAAATTCCATGTCAATAATTTTTTAAGTAATTCTACCGGTTACGTACTTTACCTTAAAATTGGATTTGTAAATACACGTCAGCAGTATTAGTTCTAATACAATTTCATCACTTACTTCATTTTTATATTTCTCTAGCAAAAATTTATCCCTAAAAACTATATTCTCCTAATCCGTTTCATTGAATTTCAATAAAATTTATTAATATTACTTTAAAATATTGCAATTGACGCAAAGGTCCATTCATAATTGAATTGATAATTTTGTCAAAAATGTTTAAATGAATATATTCTTAAGCAGATTTTTAGTCCTTGAATCGAAGATTGATTTTAAACTCTGTAATGATTATATTTTTATTTTAATTTTTTTACACTTCCCAATACCCGAGTTAAGTTGTTCTATATATTTAATATAGTTATCAATATTATCTTTTTATTTATTCAATCTTGCTTTACAGAATTTAATGATGAAATTTGATTTATGTAAAAATATTAGTATTTTCAGCATTTATGCATCAACGGGAAGTTTTCTTAAATTGACTGCATCTAGAGAAAAATCGAAAAGACTTCAAATTTAGGGCCACTGGTTTTTCCACTTTTAGCTTTTCTAATCATTTTATTTTTTAAATGATGTGTAAGGAATAGAGTGCTAAATGTTGTTTTAAAATTTGCTATACTTTTTTCTTTCACTAAACAAGTTATAGATTTGTTAGACAGTAGCAAAAAAGTTATTTATTTTTTACAAGATTATACTGAATCTATTCCGACAAGAGTTGAAGTATCATTTTGTCGTCAAAAAAAAATAACTGCTTGCTTACATTATAATTTCCTAACATATTGTCTCTGTTATCGTAACCTTGTCTGACACAGTTTTTAAAATACAATTTTAACTCTTGTAGCAAATTTAAAAAGGCTTGCAATTTCTTGATACGTTTTAACAAAACATAAAACGTTCTTCAATTGAAAATTACAACTGAACTTGATGTAGCAAATAGTTATTATTGTTTATTACTTATGAGATGAATCTGGAGTCACAGTTTTAAAAAAACGAACCAATTAATAAACTCGTTTTATATTTTTGTTGAAAAATAATGTCTCTTGTGCAGCTCAATCCTGCTTTTTAGTTATTCATTTCATTAAAAGATTTTTTTTATCGATCAGTTTAAGCACTTTAATGGGGATATTCCATAAGATATAATATCTTTATCTGTAAGAAAATTTTCGTAAGACGGTATAGTACATAATTTTGATCGAATTTCATACGGGATGATTTGTTTTTAATATATTAAATTAGCAAGATGAAGCTCTTAATATTGTGAGGCCTATGGCAGCTGCTCCTAATTGACCCTAATAACAAGTATCACATACTATTAAGCGACGAATCTATTTTGTATCGGCACTTGAATCTTAAAATGGCTGAAACCCCAATTCTAGTGGATATTACTACACATTAAAATGAACTGAATATACTTCAATTTATGTATTGAATGTTTCAAACAGCGTCAGAATTTAAAATTCCGCTGAATTTGTGACTATCTGAGAATTAGTAACTAAATTCACTTTGAAACACTGTCTAAATAAAAACATGCAGCTGAAATCTATATTTTATCACATGAAAAAAGCAACTAGATTCCAGTATATATGCTTTTATGTTAATAGTGTGTGGTCAAAAAAAATATTAATATATTTTAAATGCAGCCTTTGATGACATTTTGTTGAGAGATGCGGCCCAGGAAGTCCAAAATATTTTAAACCTGCAAAAAATAAAGTTCATGATTTTCAGTCATTTAAAAGCCTTATTTATTTTTCTTATGCGCGAAAGCTATTTTTATTCAAGATAAATATCATATTTTCCTGCAGTTACATATTTTAAATCAGTAAATTATAAGCATTTAATATTTTTGCAAATGTGCATTTCAATACATATTTTTTTATATTGCTTATAACTATAAACGTTATAAACTCTCCTTAGGTAATATTTCCAAGTAGTGAAAAATTTATTTATTTTTCCAGCAAATATTTTTCAATATTTACTGATCTTACTTGAAAGTTCATAAGTTAAATTCAACCTAAGTTGAAATTTAAATAATATATAATTTCAGAAATAAACACAATCTCGCACGTACTTTTCATCGTACAATATTTTTGTTACATAACCTCAAACAAAAGCCCACAACATCAACACTGTGTTTACAAAGCGTCTCCTTTGGCATTATCTTCTGTCGACGTTGCAAGGCAAATACAAAGTACGAGAGAGCAGCATGCGTCCATGGATTGGCACAGGATCCACACTTGAAAACCCCTGTCTATTCGAGTCCCTTCGGTTTAAACATATCGACCGTTTATACGACGTTACCGCACAATTTTCTTGAAACTGATTTCCATTAATTTCATACCCTTTTGTGAAAAATATAAGAAATACTATAGCGAACGTTTCATAAGTCAAACAATATCGCTTGAGCAATTCGTGCGTTTCTCGTTCTGCTCATGGTATTTTGCTGAAGCGTAATTTCTTGTTGTTGTAATAAATTATGTATAATATTTTTTCTTCACGCCCGTACGCTCACGTGATTATAAATATTTCGTTAGAGCACGGTTCATAAATTAGCTACAAATGAGAATGTTCGAATCTGGAAGATGACTTGGATGAGTGCGTTCGAAAATGTTTAACAATGTAATATTACATGCACGTATAAATGTATACTTTTTAACTACATGTTTGACAATAAAATTTAAAATAGCATTTTAATTATTATTAATTATTTTATTAATATTTTTTACAAATTGATTATTTACACATATAGTTTTTGACTAGAAATATGTGTAATTTGTTTTAAATTTCTAGATTTCCTAACGGTTTGTAAATTTGAAAATATTCTTATTTATCTAAAATAATATCTAGTTTTAGACGAGAGCAATATTTTTATAAATTTGCTTAAATTGTATTTAAACATGGTAATATATATTTAGAAGCAAAACGGATGTTGGTTTTTACGATTATAAATACTTGAAGAAGCTTTGGGTATCAATTATCTGGAGGATTAACTGTCCGGGGGATTATTAGTCGGTGCAACAAAATGTTTCTAATTTATTTAGAACATATTTTGTACTAGTCCATTTTAACAATGATGAGAGAATTGCTGCTACAGCTAGGTTTGTTTTGGTTTGCTATAGTGAAATTAATTTTTAAATCAGAAAATTAAATATTAATATATTCATTAGATTATTAAAAATATTTTTTATTAAAATAATTCATATATAAGTACTGAATTGATTTTCATAAAATTGTTTTTAGCTTAATATCACAATTTTAAATCATTTGTATAATGGTTTTATTATTATTTACATATATCGAAAAATACATTTTGAATATATGGAAAGCAAACGTGGAAGAAACTTGTTGAGTTATTTAAGGAACAACACAATGTTACGAATGTTTCCCCGTTCTTGTTTATACTTGCGTATGCGTAGGAGAAAAAACAAAAATCTCTTACTAATGTTTACCTTCGACTATATAACCCCACTGGGTGATCCCTTTTCGAAACCTTTTTCGCAGATAAACACGTCAAATTGGACGGAAATCCAGTACGAGCATGTCACGGTCCTTAGATCAATTCCTGTAAAAATATTTGCGCACAGCTCCTATCTTCCCCTGAATACGCTTAGGGGTTAATAAAAAAATCGCATACACGGCAAAACGTTGCCAACATCAACGAACAATGGACCATTAATCTTCCTGTAGTATGATACATTTACAGGTGGTAGATGATGAACAATTAAAGTTGAAGCAAATTCAAATTATAATTCTATATTAAGTCTCCGAATATTTTAGAAGCGTTTTTCTAACGGCTGCCATATTTGCAAATAAAAGATATTTAAAATAAAATTATACATTTTATACATAAAATAAGCATAATTAAATGAATTACAAATAATTGACGGTCGTCACATTAATGAGATATAATATTATATTAATAATATTTTAATAATAATAATATTTAAAAAGCTGTCTAACGAAAGCAAGCAAATTTTTACAAATTTCATGTACCTAATAATGAATCTTGAAAAAGAAGTATGTTAAGTCTGTGAGATTAGATTAGCTTGGTGATGAATATATGGTTATGAAACGTAACAGGTAATTGTTTTAAATGTGGTTGAAAATAATATGTCGGGAGTAAAATTTTGTAAAGGGCATAATGATGTTGATTCAAGACGCATTTTTTCAAACAATAAAGAGTATCTTCTTTTGGATTGCCATTACATTGGTATTCAGTACATTTATAAATTTGAGAGACCACATTTTTTTAAAGTGGCTATTAAAGCTTTCTAATAATAGATTCAGAAATGCAAAATTAACCACAGAGCCACCGCAAAAACTTCACCCATAGCGAACAATGTATCTTTATTAGATAAAATTTGAAGTAATTATTTAGTTTGTGAGTACGAGTGTTTTAGATACGAAACTTTCCAAAAACCCACTCGTCTCGTTCGCAGACGTTTGAAGGATTCTAGAGACACATAACACGACACTTCACTTCGACCGATTTCAGTCTGGGGTTATCAAAACAGATTTTCCAGCTTTGGCGGCCGCTTTTGAGGTTTTAGCATGTTTGCCTTGCGCCGAGGATTATTAACTCGTTACGTAGTTTGTGTCGCGCGTACTAGGCATGCGGGTTAAATTATCAATTAGGAATAATTGAAACGCCCGCTAAATTATATCAACAGAGATAATTAAATTATCTATTATGAAGGGTATTTACGAATGTATATGTATGCACACTGTGCGTCAAGAAAGAATAAGAGTGCTATAATTAAAAAAAAAATAAGCAATCGAATAATCACTAAAGGCAAATAACAACATTTGTTGTGCAGGTAATTACAATAATTAAACTAATATAAAAGCTGAACAACCATAAAATTCTGAAATCTTTTAAAAAGATTCATCAACCTGCAATCGAAAATTATACATAAACATCGGTACAATCCAAAACGAGATTATAAAGAAACGAAACATTATTAATTCATATGAAATAAGCGTGTACTCAAATGATCACTTTAACTATTTATAAATTCTCTGTTGTTGACAACAGTTTAGTTTATAAATAAATAATTTGATTATTTTGATTAGAATTAAAAAATATTCTTTTTAGTAATAAAGTTAGTATTAGAATTTTATATTATGTATCATTATGAAATCTTAACTGATTTTAAGTATAAATTTATAAAGTATATTCAATGTATATAGTTTCAATTTTGGCAGAAGTAGTATTAATGTGAATTTATCTACACCTGATCTGAACGTTCTTTTTGCTTACAACTTCCACAAATTAAAAAGAGAATATTTATATAACAAAATTATGCTATTATTTATTCCTAATTATTAGTAAATTAGTATCTTTATTGAAATAATTTATCGATCACTAAATATGAAAGACTGAAATAATATTCTCAAATTTTTCTAAAACTACTTTTACTGGATTTGATTTAGGGGAAAACTATCATCAGTTATTTTAATAACATATGATAGTTTATAATAATTAAAAATAAATTAAAAAGTCCTTGTATGGTATTAAAAAACTTTATTACATAAGTATACGGATGTTGCATAAACACAAGATTTATACTGTGCGAATAACATGGGAAATGTATGTTATTCTTAATTTTAGCTGCAATGCCTTTTTTTAATTTTACCTGTCGTGCTATTCAAATCTAGAAATCTTTTTTCCAAATTGTTTTTAGCGCAAAATAAAATACATTTAAAAATAATGGTCAAAATATATCCTTATTTTTTTTCATGATATTTAATGCGATTTGAAATACATCATCAACCAAACCACATTTTTCCAGTCCCTTCTTCAATAGTTTCCACGTAATGAAATTATTTATGTTTTTCAATAAATTCTCATTAACATTAATATTTGGGTGCAAATGTTTCCAATTTTTATGTCTATTCAGATTACTAAATAATTTCTTGGTTTTAGAATATGTAAATAATTGGCACAGAAAGCAATATATGGAATCTTTATCCTTGGAATAAAATAACCGTTTCCTTTTTATTATCTGAAAATCCATATTCTTATATTTTCATTTATTATTAAAACATTGACTATTAGTAATTGGATATGATTCCAAAACTGCATGCTTCGGGCCGTGACTTACTAAACTAGATTTAAACTTTTCAGAACCAATATTCCATGTGATTGGAGTATTAAAATTGCCAGCTTTATATTGAATATTCAATTAGGATTTTTTTACTCAAAGTTTTACAATATTTGTATTCTTTGTATTCTATACAAAATTCAGGTTTTATACGAGTTTCTGATTCTACACGCGTTTCTAATTTTAAACGAGTTTCTGACTCTACTCGATTTTCTCTTTGGTGACTATTTTGTTTTAGCCAGCTTTGTTTATTAGAACACACCAAACCACTGATACAAATTTTGTAGTGTCATGTCTAAAAATGCAATGTACCACATATGTTCATCATTCGAAGTTATTTTTATACATTTGTTTAAGCTTAAAACTGCAAAAAAACTGCCAAACTATTGCAATTTGCTGAAATGTATTCATTAGAAACGGCAACAAACAGCGTGTATAAATTACATTGAAACTGTTATAAAAAGTAGGTCGAGTTTGCTGAAAACACTATCGTCGAATTTCGACTTCTTTTAGTGCTTACAAAATCCACAGTTTAAAAAAAAAGCCTGCATAAATGAGTACCCACTAATATTCCTTTCAAGTCAAAGCTTTGAACGGGACCCTTAATTATTATTATTATTGTTTATATTGTAAGAAAGTCGTAAGAAAGTTTTGCTTCACATTCTGAGCGCCCCTCGGGTCTTTGCGCCCTTGGTAAATGTCCCTTTGCTATTTCACTTTGCCTTTCTACGGTCCTGTTAGTAAAACGTATGGATGTATAGTTTTTATATATAGAATAGAATAGACGATTTTTCAATAATACAATATATTTTTTTAGCCTCACCTGTTTTTAAAGTCACGAGCCATTTGCATATTTTTATAGATAACTTATATACAAAAGACATTAAAAAATTAAGATAGAAATGTATATGTATTTACATACATCTTGAGAAATAATTGTAAATTTTTTAATGTAAAGAAATCATATACACTGCACATATGTATGTATGTACGAATTAGAATAAGTATAGATTATATTATTTGAAATTTGAGCTTTATTATGATTGTCACTAGATTATTTTACATGACCTCTGAAGTATGAGAGTCATTATAAAGAAATCAGAATTACTTGTTCAGTTGCAACATTTAGAAAGACTATTACTTATAGTCACATCACCGAAATATCGGCAAAAATTTAGTGACGATTATCAAATCATATCATATACTAGTATTATATGATTGTTTGTCATATGAAATTAGGCCATGATTCATTAAGATAAAATGTTTAAATAAATATAAATTCAATCTCACTTTATTGTATGATGTAACACTTATTAAATTTAAACTACAATAATATATATTAATATCGTATTGAATATGCGAAGAATTGCAATATCTAACACGTCAATACCTTTGTATGTAAAAAGGTTTCCAGCGTAAGTCGATAGTCGTTAATGCGACACGGATTTGCACCCGTGCCATGATTGGGTTAAAATTGAATTTGCTCCAATATATATATATACATTTGTACATATCATACATACGTATAAATAGGAATTGGAAACACAAAAAAACACCCCCTAATGATTAATTCATACGGCGACAGTTGTGCGTTGATTCGCTTAAAATTTCGCACGGGTCGAATCGTTACAACTCGAATTAAAGGTAATTTCGCTTAAGCGCGTCCGAACAGTATGTCGCTCGATAAGATTGTTTTCGAAAATTGCGAAAACATTTTAGCCCAAACCCTCGTCGAAGGCTTCTCGGCACGCGCTTGTGTGTGTGTATGTGTATAGTGGCGGTAATTTGTGTTTGTGTGTATATTTGCACACGCCAAGTTGATGTATGATGTTCCCGTATGGGTTTTATATTTGGACTACCGGAGGATTTCGAATGTGGGTCACGTATAAAGCGCGAAACCAGAAACCGAAACATTGGGCAGGTTTCGCGGTGACTTTGCGAAAGTCTTGGAGACAGTCGAAGATAATTGATGAAGTTTTTGTGTTTGCGTTATAATTGAACCGCAAAACATCTTAAGGTCCTAGATAGTTGTTTCCAACTTATGTTTACTTTGTCGTTGAGTGTATATTACATAAACATACTTAAAACTAATAACATTTTTTTATTATATTTAATTACATATAACATATATTATTTGATATCATATATATATATATATATATATATATATATATATATATATATATATATATATATATATATATATATATATATATATATATATATATATATATATATATATATATATATATATATATATATATATATATATATATATATATATATATATATATATATATATATATATATATATATATATATATATATATATATATATATATATATATATATATATATATATATATATATATATATATATATATATATATATATATATATATATATATATATATATATATATATATATATATATATATATATATATATATATAAAGCAGCGGTATAATTAAGTGGCTAATACCCAATACAAAAGTACAGGAATACTAAAATAAGAAGCTCTAATTAATGCTTAGTACAAAAGTCGAAGTTTAGATTTACAATTCAGTAGCGAAATTGATTTATAAAATGATTTACGCTATTAAAAGTACGGTCGCTATCAAAGAGTCATTAAGAATAATGCTTCCCAATGAGCTTAGCCTCAAAGTTTTTTAATTTTTACGCCGAGGCGACGAACCTTTTTTTTTTGTTTGCGTTCGAGGTGAAAATCGACGCTCCCGCGGGTCAAAATTAATAAATCAACGGTGCCGCAGGAACGACAGTCACTGTGAAAAAAATAAATCATATGGTTAAATACACAATTGGAAAAGTGGACCGGCACCGTTTCCAGATATTTGATTTATGCGGGTGCGGTCCGTATTGATCAAGGGGTACGAAACCGCGGCACGCGGGCCGCATCCGGCGCACAAAGCGACCGGAACCGGCTAATATTTATCTTCGAGTCTACGAATATATTGTGCCGCTTTTCGTGTTAAGAATTCAGACGCCATTTTGATTCGCCGCCATGATTGGGTTCGGGATAGAATGGTATTCATTAAAATATTATTCTTATATAAATTTATAATTATCTAGCTCACTCTATATTCATATTGTTAGGAAATGAGAAATATTTGATCGAATCTTAATTTTAATTTAATTAAAAAACGTTAAATATCAAATAATTGTGTTTGAATTTGATATAAAAGTCAGTAACTAATACCTGGAAGAGGTTCTAATCCCATATGAATTTCAATTTCTATCGTCAGATCAGAATCAATGATTATTTTATAATTATTATTTTGATTGATTACCACATATTAAAATAACAAAAATACTAGACAAGTTTATTGGTCTAATTGGCTGTTTATGCGCATTTTCTCTTTAATTTTGGTCGTAGAACCGCGATTTGTTTGATGAATTTATTCTTGAAATCCAGATGCATACCCAAGTATTTGACGCTCATACTCGATTTAATTCAGTTTTCTAGTGCAATGCTAAGTGGATTGTCTGCGTGTTTTAAAAAATATTGCGGTAGTGTTTTTTTTTACTTTACATTTTTTTTTGTATATTAAATATATAATACATATATTTAATAAAGAGGTATAGCCCGAGTAAACTACAATGCTTTATATTTAAATAATGTATAGGTTAAGCCATTGCGCTAAACAGTGTCGAATGCTTTTTCTATATCTAGCATTAAAAATCCTGTGCTTTTTATGTTGATATTAGCGGAAATGTGTTCATTTGGCCCGTTAGTGTGTCTTTTAACGCATTTCACAAATACCAATATGTTCTTTTAACATTTTAGTAAAGATATATTATTTTAAGTGCGATTAGATAACATTTTCAAATATTTTACTAAGCAAAAGTGACCGGAACGTTGAGCAGAATATTATATTTTTTTTGGATATTCAATTGGATTAATTCTAGCGGTTTTCTGGTTATAGCAAGATAACCAGGCATTAAATATTTTTAATAAATAATATTGTTCTTAAACACAGAACGGTTACATTATCTTCAGAAGCAAATTTAAGATTTAAATTAAACTTCTAAAACTTTTTAATGCAGAATGACTATTAGATTTATTTTAACACCTTTATTTATTAATTTAATTTTTTTTAATATATATTTCAGTTAAATATATAGTGCGACTAGCAAAACCATAAATATTTATATTTTATCTGGTAAAATATAAACTAAAAACATCTATAAATGATTCAATAAACAGATATTGTAAATATTGATATTTAAAAATGAAATATTCATTTTTAAAAATATTACATCTGTTTTTTAGAAGTATATTACAATTAAATAACGGTTTTAACAACCAATTATGTAGTAAGTTATTTTAATAACACAGTTTCATTATATTTTAACAATGTTACTATTAACAGTAAAAATATTTTATTTTTACTGTTAATAGTAAAAATGTTACTATTAACAGTAAAAATATTTTATTATATTAAATATTATAAAAATATAAATATTTATTATGTTAAATAACATGCAAATTAATTATAGTTTGTCAATGTATTATTCGCGTTATTATAATTAAAATTTTAAGCGCATAATTTATAATCATAATCAAGAATAGAAATTCTTCTGCTTCTAAGAACACGTTTTAAGTAACTGAATGCTTCTTCTAAGAACACGTTTTAAGTAACTGAAATTATTATTTAAAGATGAATACATCATAATTAGTTAAGGAAAGATTTTTTAAGCAGCGGGTATTTATAAATTTATATCGAGCTTTGTTAATATAAGTGAAAAAAAAACTGTTTTACTGTATTATTGTATTTATATAAACTTACAAATATGTGTTCTTAAAAATATATATTTTAAAATTTTCCATAATTAATTATTTAAATATTTGTTATTTTTTTATAATTATAATTATATTTAAGATGTATTCAATAAATTGCTTAGTGTCTCGTAAAATAAATATTTTTGCTTTATTAAATATAACTGAAAATCCGATACAGATATTATTACTTTTTTAATTTAATTATAAAAAGAATTCCGATTTTGATTAAAAATAAATTTTCTCAAATTTCAACACGTGCTTACCATTTTTATAATTTATTTCGCATTTTATAATCTATCTCAAAATGCGAAATTTGCGTATATCTCTCTACCTACGCTTCATACCTCGTTCTTATAACTTCAATTCAAGTCCGTAACTTTCCGAAATTAAATCAAGATTAAAACTTACAGACCTTAAACCGAAAAATAAAAAAAACGGTTTGCTCTTGAAGTGAAGGGTCGAATTCGGACCTAACAATCGAAACCGACGATTCAACAAAAGCCATTGAGACGAGAATAACTATTGCCCAATTTACTTAGGACCACTTCACACCACTGTGTACCCGCTAATTCGTTAAACCGGAACGGGTGTTCGCTCCATGGGATATCGTTTACGGCATGCAAAGGTAAAATAATAAAATCGAACAGCGAATGCTTCTTCTATTTATGCCGATATATGCGGATAAGCGAAAAACGATGCTGAGCACGCGAATTATGCAGATTTTCGAATATAAAGCGATTTTGCTGGTGTTGAAAAAGAAATACTAGAAAAATACTTTTTTCGTCTATCAGAAGTACATAACTGATAAATAAACAAAAAATGCATTAGTTACGCTTCGTTTCAAGATTTAAATTTATACGCGAGCTTTGTAATTAAGCGGAAATGCTTTGTATCGAGTGGGTGGCCAGTAGATGGGTTCAAAATAAATGTATATTTTATGGTAATATGCATATATTCGTAAAAACTTTTTTTTAGATTTATTATTTAAAATTTATCAAATAAAGACGTTCATTTTGTACTACTAAATGATTTTACTAAAATGACAGTAAAAATATAACTTCACTGGTTATACACATTCACTGTAAGTTATAAATTTACAATTAATATTTTGCCATATATTATACATATAGAAAAATAAAAATAAAATAACAGGATTCATATAAAACAATACTTTGCATTTCTCAAATAACACAAAGCATTACCTTTTTAATAGATTTTGAACTTAGAAGCACTTTATAGTACTTCTGATGTTCTTAGTGGTAATTTATTATTTTAAAACAATTATATAAATAAGATACTACACATTTTTGTTATCAAATGATCAATCGATATAAAAATTTTTCGTATTTCTGTATTACACTCAAAAATACATTGATACACGGTTCATTATATTTACACAGATGTTGATGAAGAACTCAAACTTTGTACCTTAAAATCATTCCTATTTAATGCAGATGTCTCATTTGATGATTACTTGCCTCTCAGCTTCATTATGAATACTTTATTGTGTTAAGATAGTTCTACGCTAAAAACTAAATTGAATTTGTCTCTATCTAATTTTAAACTTCACCTGCCTCGTTGTTTATTGACCAATAGAAAACTCTAATATTTTTATTTGGCATGTCGAATTTCGAATTCTTATATTATTATATAATTTATATTATATACTTTTAAACAAAAAGCATATTATGTATTATATAGTAGATATTATTAATTTCAAAGAATTTTGCAGATAAGTTATAGTGTTGTTATTTTATTTATAATAAATTAAACGAACAACCTTTTTTTATTTGCATATTCCTTATTTAATAATAATTATTAATATTATCAGCAATATGAAGCATGTTCATATGGTAAATTAATGATTGTGTCATACAACAATGATTCCCCGTTAATTTATTATCATGTTCAATACGTTTCGAGTCGAAACTTTCGACTTGATATTCATTATTTTCTTTTTTCTTGAACATGTTTTTTTGTTGTCCAGTTACCTTGTCGGCGTTTTAAATTATTTACTTTTATCTTCCTTCGACAGCTCCCTTTATTTGCGCTCATTTGTGAGGGGGAAATATTTGTTCGGGAGAGAGCTTGTTCGACGAGGCTTTGTTACCTTAGGCCCTGTTGAATTAATTAGCAACATATAAAATTCACTCATCCCTCTTTAATTTTTTATGTTACTCAAAGGTTGAAAAAAAATGCATTTCGGCGTTTAAGAGCGGAATCAGAGATCTTGCAACAAACAGTGAAGCAGGTCTCAAAGCGGCACGAATTTAGCTTTAAAATAAGCAGATTTTAATCATTCCGTCAAATATTTGCCACTCGGAAATGCAAACTCGGGCAAATATTTGAATTACGGACTAAGTACGGGTCGGCTAATTCCTTATTCGTGTGCAGAATCCGTGAGATTAATCGTTTACAATCAAAGGATTCTTACATACCGTTCCAGGCCAGTAGTGAGCTCTACTTTTTGTGATTATATTAAACGAAACTTAATATGTTAGTAGTGGTTTTGTGGGGCAAAAGTTACGGCTTATACTGCCTTATATATTGTTTTGCCGCAAAAATATACAATTAAAGTGAATAATTAATTTTGCAACATAATATGAGAGAGTAGTTAATAGTTTGAATAGTAGATTTGCTGAACTTTTAGTTAATTCTATGTTTATATTTGAATTTGAGTTGAGTTTTGTCGTAGACACTAATACCCAAGACTACTGTTTCAAGTAAATACTTAAAAGCTAGTAATTGATTTAATAGAACTTTTCGAGTAGAACTGAAAAACAACATTAATTCATATGTACAATTAAAAACTAAACAACAACTCGAGGAAAAAGCTCAAAACTACTTTAGACATAATAAGAAAAGCGGCTTGAAATAATACTAAAAACTCACACATAAGGCAGTAAGCTATAATTACAAAATAGAGATAACAAATCTGGTAAATAAAAAAAAAGGGCAAGGAGAATATGGCATCAACCCAGAGACACTAATGATAAGTAATAAAACACAGCAAATAAAACGAAAAATTCATAAACAAAAAAAATGACATGCGGACCGCATGTCATATCTTTCACTCACTCTCGTCACTTATTACGCGAGAGATCGAGAGGGAAAGTATCTTACCGCCCGCGCCTTGCAAAAATAATTATATTTTCAATTATAAAATAATTTAGAGATCTTTAAATAAAAATCTCGTATTGTAACTATGAGTTTTTATATAATAACACTTTCTAGTTGATTGTTTGAAGAAGAAATGTAATGATACAATTAAATATATATTGCATATATAATGGTAAAATTTAATAAATATATATTTTTATTAACGTATATTAAATTTTAACGTATATGAAACTAGAATCGACGTCGTCGTTCTATAACACAAAAATTGTCAATAGTCAGGCTATAAAGAATATACGAATCAATACAAAATAATCCCTTATAAAAACTTGTAACGGCAATGAAAACACGTGCCCGATAAATTTCTCTTCTAACTGCTTTTCTAGGAAATATAAAAGAAGGATTATTAGAAAGATCACAAATCAGTTTAATGCAGTTATTTTTAAATTATAGGATAAATGCAAGCTGCTCTTTATCGAAACACTTTATATTATAAATTATATGTCGTCAATCTAAACTTCAGTTTTGTTAAAAAACATTTTTTTTTTTATAAAAAGTCCTTTAAAATATTTTATTATATTAAAACATGTCTTCTACATTTAATTAAATGAGTAAAATGCGTTTTAAAAGGTAACCCTAATGTGATATTAAAAATAATGTGCGTACTGCAATATATTTTAAATGTGACAGAGAGCATCTATTTTTATTTACAAAAATTGGCACGTGTGGGTAAAATTTTAAAGGAAACATTTCATTTATTTTTAAAAAGTTTTTCTATTTCCCTACTATAATTTTTTTTTATTTACAATTCATAATTTGTCGTCGCCAAGGATTACCATGATTTTTCAACCGCAATAATGCCCGAGATTAAAATGAAGAAAAGAAAAACAGCGCCAAGGGTGCGCGTATCATAAATAACGATTTATAGACGGTTTATTTTCATAATCGCCCGCATATATCACGTTATAAAATATTTTGCATTTTTCAATATGTTAAAAAGCTCGAGAAAAAGCATAATGTTTACCACGACGTCATTTATATCCATCGCTAGTGGTAAAAGGGGATGAGCGGGTGTCATACAAGATTGATTACTTCGTAATAAGCGGTCAGAATCGCATTCAACGTGGTATTTTGACATATAAACAGGAAAATAATTATGAATAAACACTAATGTAAACATGATAAAAAATGTTAACAAAAAATAACATATTACAATGTCAAAACAATTGTAATGTTTGTAGGTTTATGTGAACGATTTTTAATTAAGAAAAAGACAGGTGCGGCAGAGAAACCGTTTCTGGGACAGCTTGTATTCGATGAAGCGTAGAAATGGGACAAATGTGGGCGTTTCATTTACTTTTAATTGATAAGTGTAAACCGTATAACTCTAAAATTATGTGGTTTATTTTAATTAAAGATATTTTAAATCCATCTGGTTTTTATTCACAAGCAAAATTTTCATCAGTTTAACGTGACGGATTTTTTGTATCAATAATTTTTTCATAATAAAGTGGTTAAATAATATATTTTTAAAATAAACTATCTATTTTAAAAATACGTGATTTCCATAAAATACGTAGCAGAATAATGAAAGCAAAGTGAAAATAGCTAATTTGTATTAAGCGATATTGATTCATGTTTTGTTGTTGTTGTTGTCGTGTACTAGTTTATGTAGTTGATTGCTCTTTAACGATCTAGTAGTATGTATGTCTTTAATCAGTTAAATAACTACTATGCTATGCGGGCATAGGGATATTTCAATGGACATTTTTTTAATTGCATGAAAATATTAATTTATAACTAGTGTGACAAAATACATAAATAAGACAGTTGACATTAAGCTTAAATAAAAATATAACTGACTGTAAACGCTATGTGCCAAATAGTTTTAATTTTACTTATAAAATAGTGGCTTTGGCGAAAGTTAAAATTTGTAGCTGCTAATTGTTTTATAACGGACAAAATAGTATTTTTTTACAATAATAAATAAATGAATTTAAAATAATTAACCAAAATTATAAGTAGACGCCGTATATACTGATATTGAAAAAGCATTTGACAAAGTTTAATATGGGTTATTGATAAATAAAATGTTAGACATAAATTGCTCGGATAATAAATAATAGTAATTAATGGGTTATTTGAGCAATTGCAAACAGTTCGTGACCTATTGCGGCCGATTGATGAAAGGATATTTAACACGTTTTTAAAGATTCAACCCGGATCCTCTGTTTTTCTCGCCATGAATATGGCAGTTATACATATATGCCGATAATTTAGAACTGTTTAATTGCGAACTCTTTCTCTCTACAGAGTGATTTAGATTCTCTATGGAGACATACTTCTATCAATGTTTTATAGAAAATGCTATATTATTGTTCATTATTATTTTTTTCCATTGTGTATGATTCATAACATATTATACATTATGTTTAGCTTAAACAAATGGGTCTTAGTTAATTTTATTTATAATATATCACGTACATGATACAACGTTCAAAAGAACATACAATTAACACAGCCATAAGAACTAAGATTATCACACGCCTTACCCCTACTCTTCATCCACGATGTTGTTTTTGTTATCACGTGACCCAATCGTGGTGGCACCAGCGCATGATTAATGACCGCAGCTTCGCAAATCCTTGGATAACCGCTAAGATTTTCAGCCATTTGCAAAAACATACGTGCCGTTTATTTATGAGATAGGGAATGGGCGTCCTTTTGTAATCTCCTCGCTTTGCGTTTGCGTTACAAATGCACACAGTTCCACCTTTAGCGAAATTATTGTATGAAAATTTAACTAGCAAGAAGAAATTTTAATTATTGAGTCTAAGCTTTGATAAAATCTATAAACATCCATAAAGTATTTTTCCTCTACACTCCACAATATTTAAATGGTATTTATATAATGGTAGCGATGACACTAATTCCAGACCGGGATAGACTTTTAATCAAGTAGTATTTAACATAGAATGGAATATTATGCTGAAAGCAACGGTGAGTACGTAAACGTAATTGTTATTAATTTAATAAAATACTGTGCATTTTTTGCATATGCAAGGCATACAAGGATAAAATTGAAAGAGTTAAAACACACAGAAAAATCTCTACAAATTTATACAAATAGACAGCCTAGATTTTTTAGGCTCCATACATTTCTAAAATATTTCAGAAATCTTTACAATTTCTTTACATTAAACAAATTTTAGGCATAAAATACTTTACAATTTATTCTAATAAAAAACAGAGAGATAGTCTTTTATACGTTAGATCTCATTAAAAAAATATGTTTTTAACTTCAGCCTTTTTACGGGTTTTTATGTTTAAATATTATGTCGTTGAAATAGCAATACTTCTGTCAGAACCATATAATTATTAAAATAATAATTTGTATGTATTTATTTTTTATTCATACCGCTTAAAGCGTGTTTTTGGTTAAGCTTTGTTTTTATTATGTAATCGAGAGGTATTGAATACTGAAATACTAGACGAGTTAAGATAAACAAAAATGTATTTTAAGAAATTTTGTCCAGCCATAACAGAAATCCAAGGTTAATTCATAAAGAATAATGGTATCTTTTGCGTCGATTCAAAGTGAATAAGTCTTGCCCCGAGCTCTAATTTAATTCTATGTGAGAAATGAAAAAAAAACGAATGCCGAGATAATGGCGACATAAACACAATAACATTGAGGCGAGCAACGAAGGGTGGGATTTCGTCCAAAGGTTATGGCTACTCTGCAAAATGATGGATTAACAGATGCCGGGAAAAGGGAGAGTTTCGTAAAGCTGTTTAGAGATTAGGTTAAGTAACCGACCGTTATAAAAATGTCGGAGGGAGACGTCTCCAAGGACAAAATGGACGATTCTTATTTAGTGAAAAGAATTTATGAGCATGATTACCACTATATTTATAAACTATGTATATAGTTACCGCATAATGTTTTATTTTTATATTAATAAAACGAAAATAACACGTGAAAACATATCGAGGTTGAATATTGTCGTAAAAGCTAAGCTATTAAAAAATACAAAAAATAGAAAAAATATTTTTGCAACTTTTAGTTTTATATATAATATACTAAAATAGATATAGCAAATTGATAATTGCAGAGACTTTTATATTCTCTTCAGATAGTAATTATAAAAAAGTTTTTTTAATGTTATATTAAATTTGTTCATACCGCGCGAAGGGATAGTACATTTATGTATTATTATCATTTATCATTTATTAACAACCGAGCTTTGTAAAGCATTCATTCAGAAAGTTCATGGAACAAAAGTTTGCGGCTGATCTGTTTTTAATATTCACTCGTAAAAATCATTGCTCAAAAATTTATTATCGAATGCAGAATAAAATATTTTTAAGATTTTCATAAAGTTAATATTGTTTCATCACTCCTGATTAATGGAACCAGATAAGATTTTTCACGGGAGCAGATGCAGTGCAGATGGCGTAGGCGTAATTATAAAAGGGCGCCGAAAAAGTTGATGTGTGAAGGGAAGGAAGTCGCGCCAGATTTCGTTTTTGCGAAAGAAAAATTAGCCCTATTATTCATTCTAAACCAACTCCACCGAGCCGGTTCAAAAATTATTTTCTACATCAAGGGGTGGCAGTGGAAGTCACCGTGACATATTTACATATCACTTTAACAGCCGGCTTCTATATTTCCGTTGCAGGTTTATTTATATACTCGGGAAGCGCGGGTGATTAATGAGGACAAGTGTAGATTCCCAAAGTGGTACTGGGTGGAATTTGTTGCGAGGAATGGTTTCGGATATTAAAAGTCGTTTTGCGGATTGTTTATTTTCTGTTCCGTATGTTTTGAGAAATTGTGAGAATTTAATGTAGATTAATGTGTAAAATCAGAACAAAAAATATGTAAATTAGTAACCAAAGAAACGAAAGAATATTAAAAAGTAAATGACATAAAAATACAACATAGATAATGAGTTTAGTTGGTAACTGAATAACAAAAAATTTTCTGTAAAATTATTATACGTAACAAAACATACTTATTTCAGTCGTTTCGGTTTTTCCTATAAACTCTCAAGGTTTTGTGTTAAAATATATTAAAAGCTTATCAAATAAATCTAGCAAAAAATATATTTGGTGAAAATATATTTTAATTTTAGATATTAAACTTTGATAGATATAATTATATTTGTACTTAACCATTATTAAAATTATATTCAAAAAATCATAAAAGATTGCTATAAAAGAATGCGTTTTTTGTAAAGTTATTTTTCTAGTGTTCAATTAAGTGGTTTTCAGTGAAACACACTTTGAAAATTGTAATACAAATTAAAAATATATCCGCTTTTTATTAATCGCGTATTTATCTGGTCAACCATGTAAAAGTTATCAAACGGCAGAACAATCTGTGTCGGATTAAAACCATTGTCCCTCTCGCCACAATAAACATCCACCCATCCTAATGTTTCTGTCACCCAGCCAATTCAAATAAACTAGTACAGTTTCGTTTTTGTTTTTGACAACAATGCCGTCCAAATTTATTGTGATTAAAAATAAAATTGTGAATAGGTATAGAACATTTGCGTGCATTGAAATTTGTCCCTTTCGGTGGTCTCTTTATCTCCCGGCGAATTTTCACTCCATAAATGTTAATCGAAAGCGTATTAAATTAACGGGCGGGCGCCAGGGGCGGCTCGTTCATTTTTGCCGAAGTCCGGGGGGCTATCGCCGTGGGCGACTCGCTTCATTACGCAATTATCGTCGCCATTTAGCCACCGGCGAGCCGCCCCTGCACCGGAGAAATGAAATTACCTGGCCCCGCCAATGACTTACTTAACATCTAAGTGGAAGCCTTATCAACACTCGCTACTTAGGTGACTCGAGAGAGAAACTTTGATTTTTCTGATGGCTTTGTTCTAAAATGAAAAAAAATCTTCCAAATAAAATATTTTATGGAAAGGGATATTAAATTGCATAGTTACATTAAAACTGGATATGATGTTTTTATTCAGTTGGCGAAGCTGTCGTTTCCGCTAGCGTATGAGTAACGTGTAAGAATTATTCAGTCGTTTCTCAACTGCAACGCAGTAGTGTTTTTAATGTGTTTAAATTTACCATAAACCTGCTGAGTTTAAGCTTAGCTCAGTTAACTATTTCTTTTTTTCATAAAAATAAAGTGCTTCTGAAATACATTCTAAACATATTTTTCTTATAGCAATGAAGTTATGAAAAGGATAAACGGTGGCTATCTGTTATCAATAATTAATTATTTGAAAAATAAATACAAAAATTTGTTTCAATAGATATTTAACGATCAATATGAGAATCACCGAATTAGGTATTAAAAATGGTCATAAATATGCATTGACCGTAAGAAAGGACTTGTCGCAAATACGCGTGAAAAACGCAATAAACCAAAATAGCATTATATTAGTCTTCACGACTTTTTAAATTTTATAAATCTACAATTTACAGAATTTCCTTGCAATCTATTAAAAACTATGAATTTTGATAATTAAGTTTTTTGTATAGCAAACATAATATTTTATTTTTAACAACAAATAGTCGTTTGCCTTTTTTTCATGAAATGATTTTCGTCGTATTTTTTTTTTTTATTTCACATTTTATTAGGAAACAATGTAGAAGCCATGCTAAAAAATAATGATTTTTTGGGTAAATTCTGATACTAATTTAAAGCATCTGTTATAGAACTTCTACTAAACACGAGAGTTCATTCAAATTCATACCAAGCGGAGCATCGCCAAAGTATCGAGCGAGCGAGGAAGCAGCTGCTTTACTTTTGAATAACGTATTTTTTTATTTGAACTATTTTATGGTATCAAGTAACTTCTTTATCATTTATAATTTAGTTTCAGACTAGAAAGCGAATAGTAACGAGTACTAGAAACACTTAAAAAACTAGGAAAGTGCATTTATATATATATATTTGGTATGAAGATCTAGAATAAAATAACGTAAAAGCCGCGGCAAATAAAATATTTGTGTTTTTTTTTTGTTATATTTAATGATTTTTAATTTTGTGCTAAAACAAAGAATGGACGGCATTTTAAATCTGGTTATTACAATGCAATGCCCATTATTAATGCTAATCTAGTTTTAAACACTATTGCTTATGTTAAATATATCAGTTGTTCAATAATCCGACGTGAAGCATTTGCATTGGAATCATTTTTAAGCCGCTTGTGTTCCTTATTAATTGCGTTTTAGTTTTAAAGCATGTATTATAAATTGATTAAATACTGTTTTGGAGATTAATTAAATAATTGACGGCAAATATGATACGTAATTTAATAAATTGATTCGTCAGTTTTTTTTATTAAATTCAATTATATGAATATATTATACAATTACACTATTTTAAATATGCAGAAACAATTTTTAATTACATAATTAAGCTCTTTAATAAAAGCAAGATAAAATAAAATTATTAAAAGAGAAAAGTAAATGGTAGAAAATAAGCAACGACTTAATATGTATACAAACAATCCATTAGGCAATAAACCCGGAAGCGTGTCCGCTCGCGAAAAGCCTCCATTTGTATTCCTTCCAATCCTCGAATAATGCTAAATGTTTTTATTTAAACAAATAAAAATTTAATGTTTCGTTCCAAAGAGGCTAATAAAATGTCGTAGGTCGTATTAATAAACAAACACAAAGAAATCTTTATCTTAATACGTATTATATAATACTTAACTTACAATTAATTATGCACAAAAAATTCTAAACCATGTATTCTAAATAATAAGTTTGAGCCCTTTTTTGATTGAGTCATTAATCACTAACTTATAAAAAATGATAATTGGAAAATTATTCATCTATGTACATACATATTGTTGGAATATATTCGTATGATTATATTTTTATAACTTAAGGGGTAACTTCTAATAATGTTGTGGCCGATGAGGTGTGAAAGTTGCTTCTTTAGACATCTATATTTAACTGGAAGGTTCCAAAATTTGTTCTTTACACATTTTTGGACGTGCATATAAATAGATGGATCTAATATATACATATATTTATTTGTATATATAAAAAGTCTAATAAACACAAAATTATTATAGTATTTATCGCATATCTAAAAGATTATGCAAAATTATTTTTTTCATACACTAATCTATCGTCAACGTTTGGTTTTAAAAAGGTTGAAAAGGGCTGACCTGCCTCTTCTAATACTGTAATAAAAACACTAAATTTCATTAAATGAAGCCCACTTTAAGATCGTATTTTTCGATAACTCTGTGAGGAAAACGAGTAAGATTTTGAGTGCCTTCTATTACACACTGAAGCTCGTTAGCTATTGAAGGGTAATTGTTTTTGTAACATGTACTTTTTCATTGATTTTTTTCAAGCAACTATTGCGGGGAGGGTTAAAAATAAAAATATTATACTCAAAAGTGTGGCACAGGACTAAAAAGGGTACAAAACACTGCATTAAACAATACTATTGCTTCACTATATTTAATTTATATATTTAACTATGGTTTCCATATATTTACGAGATTGAAATCAATTTTAAATAATATTTTATTTTAAATGTACGTTTTAGGTTTAAAAACATTACAGCATCATAATATTTTAATCGATTAAAATATTCATCTAGATTCGATGTTATTATTAATTGGTTTGAATGATACTCTGATTTCTCCGGTACCAAAATACATTTTAAATATAATATTCTTAACGCCCAGATTCTAAATATTGTTTTAATTTATTATTTATATATTAACGCTAATAAAATGAAGCGAACTAAGCATAAACGTAATCTGCCTACGCCCGAGGCAATATTTTGTTTGATTTATTATATCGTACGTCAATAAATTCACGAATCGTTTACCAGACGGTTAATAGGGCCTTCCTTCCCTCTGGCTTCGGGGTGGACAGGGTGTACGGTGTCCGCAGTTAAATTTATCGTAAGAACGAGGACCTTGAGCTCCCGGATTCGAGTCCAATTTGAACCCTCGGTTAAGTCACGTTACACTCGTGTTACTCGCACATCGATAGACCAGCATCCAATTAGCTGGCGAACTTTAAATGCCACACGTCCTTGTCGAAATTGCTTTTTATTTAAATAACCGCTCTTTGTATAGTCGCTATTTTGCGGGGTGGCGTTATCTTGATGTTTGTCGGGAAAAAAACAACGAGTATATCCCCTCTTTTGGTAGTTCATACAGAGTGTATTATAAAAACGTATGCATAATTTTAACGTAAATCCTGTTTGAATAAATAAATTTATTTCTATTTTTTTAATGCCAAGGAAACTACTCACAAAAGCGCAGTAAATCGTGTCATATAATAATAAAATAGTAAATTAATGTGTATTTTGAAGAGAGTATATATAATAATATAAGGGGGTAAATAAATAAAGTAGATTTTTAAAATTCATTATAATATTCTTCAAACCTCAAAGAGTAAATTTGTAGATTACAAAAATTGTCATATATCCATCACCAAAACGGTGACAAAATCTCTCAATGTCGTATATACAGATTTTGAGAAGGCCTTCGACAAGGTTTGTCATAGGTTATTATTAAAAAAGTTGTCGAATATCGGTTGCTCGGATAATTTAGCTTGGTTATTTTCTAGTTATTTGTGCGATCGTAGACAGTTTGTAGTCTATGACGTCCGATTGTCGTAAGAATATTTTACCCCTTCGGGGTTTCCTCAAGGATCCAACCTGGGCCTTTTGCTTTTTTAGATTTTATATTTTATTTTATTATTTTTTTTGTGTTTTATTTTAAATATATATAGTATATATATTACCGTGTTGCATACCACACCGGTGGGCTCTGGTTTTAAATTTAAGTATTATTTATTTTCTCTCTTCTTGCATCCAGGTGGCTAAAATAAGTATTGTTTTATTTTTGCAATAATTGTGTGTATTTTTTGGACAATCTGTATATTCATACAGAGCTTAAGTATAAAAAATGCAAATTGAATGTGCAATAATAAGGAAAATGGCCGAATCGGACCGGGAGAGGAAGAATTCGAACATCCCAAGGCTCTGACTATTTATATAAAAAAATGTAGAAACGACGCGAAATTAACATAAAAAAATTGTATTAAAATTCTGTTTTGTTTTTGACGATCAGCCCGAGGTCTTTAAATGGAGAATAATTCGTTTTTATTAAATTTAGCGCCTTGGTGCGCCTCTCAAATGATTCATTGTTATAGTATCTTTAGATGGCATTTTTATATATGTATATATATAATAGTATACATATTTTTTGTAATTAGGCTAATTTAATATTATTTTTAATACAAAGTGTTTTACACGTATGCTATATTTATTACAAAATAACGCTCAGTGACAATTTGGGTCGTATCCCAAAACATATTATGAGAATTAATACACATGAAATAATTAAAATCCATAGCAATATAACATAAATCTGAAGGAAGGTTTGAAATTAAACGTTTGGTTATTTGGAGCGGCGCCAATTGGCGGCTAACAATGAGAGTTAAGAACTGTTATACTTTCCGGTGTAGACTGCAAATCGGAGGCTTTCATTGTCGCTAAAATTTCATAACCAATATATGTATCGTTATTGTATTGTATATAGCGTGATTTAAAAGTAACGTAACAATAGTAGAACATTTTATTCGCTCTATATTTATGTATAGATGAGTATCCTTTGGCTTCTTTAATAATATATTTTATATTGTTGTAATTGTATTTTAATACATATTTAAATACAGAAATAATAATAGGTTTATGGGTTGAATTTATTCAGTGCTATAATTGTTGTCAGCAATATATCTACACACGCGTCAAGAGTTTCAATGTATTTATAGCAGAGGCGAGAACAGCTTCACCGTCCATTTATTGAATGAAGGTGTACGCTAGAGTTTTGCATTCATTACACCAGTCGTTGTTTAGTCAAACAATGGTAGATGAGAACGAAACTAGAGCGTTTGCGAATCGTCCGTACATTCTGGAAATGTATCACTGCGGCTTTGCTGCAATATATGCAATTGTGAAAAGTCTGTGTTACAAAGCCTACAGTTTGAATAACGTCACGTTACGTATGCAAAGTAAGTTCGGTAACGTAACTTGTTAGATGGGACTGTGAAACCTCAGATTTATACTATGTGACATGTACATATATAAAGGTCATGGCAAAAGTCTATTTTTGAAAGAACCAAAATTCACACGATTCTGGCTAAAATTCTAGAGTCATTATGCAGTTCTTAGGTCATTAGCAAAAAAAAATGTTAAATTTTCATTGTCCGAATAGTTCGTATTTAAGTTAATGCACTTATGTTTTATACATTAAAACTTTACGCCTCTTACATACATATATTATAAAATTTAATTTAAATTCAAGACTATTTGCAGTTTATAATTTAAATATTGATGACCATAGCTAATATTAATCTTAGTAAAAAATTTTAAGTCAATGCTTTACAATGTAGCATCATATAAGGTGTACTTTAGATTCATAAAAAAATACAATTTTATATTATAAAGTAATTAAAAAATCGTTCTATAATTGAAGCATATCAACATCTGTTGCTGTGTATTTCACATAAAATAAATTCTGCTTTATTGCACATCAAAAACATATCAAAAGGCATGAGTTTTATCACTACTTGCATCCTTTTGAAGTCCAATTGCCAAAGGCACTGTTTTGATTTTTTCTTTGATTATATTCAAAACAACAGTAGACATATCCTTAATATAATTAATTTAACAAATGTTTTTTAGTTACATGTTTTATCGCGGAAGTGGTATGAATTTTCAGCCAAATTATCGCCTAAACAAACGATAATTTCTTTAATAGATACAATTTATGACATAATAAGAATCGAAATAGTTATAGATGTGATGCTCATGTCATTTTCGTGATCTGGTGTCAATCTGCCTCTGCAGTAGCATAGCTATGGGGGAGCAGGAGGGAGGACCACCCGGGCGGCACATGCTTGGAGGCAGCATTGTTGCGAAGGAACGTTCGTGTAAAAATATTTTTCCTGGTCTGAAAATTTTTACATTTTCTTTGAATCGGTAAAAGTCAAAGTTACACCAGATGTAAGATAATAAAATTTAGTAAATTTGAAAACTGATTTGTACATTTTTAAACTTTTATTTTTGTATGTAGTGTAGGTGGGGGGGAGAAGGGTCAAAAAAGGCCGTCTGCCTCGGAAAGTTTTGCCATATTGTAGACATGCATTAAATTACAAATTCTTAGGAAGGGCAGATTTTGTTTTAGATAATTGTATAGAAGGTAAGGGGCTATTAAGTTAAGGATCGCTCCGGGTGGCATAATCTATAGCTACGTCAGTGCTCCAGAGTCTGCCCCGATGTGATTAAGTATCACATATTTTATACACCTCTAAAATGTGTTCACGCCTAAAGTAAAAACAGGGTTGATAAATTGAGAGTTCGAAGAACAATAGTTTTAAAAACATATTTGATAGTATTGCCTGGCGCGCGTCTTCTCATATAAATGGTTGTTAGTATTGGTGGTGATAATCAGTAGTTAGTACTCAGTAATGAGGAAGTTTAAATATCAATGGATGCAGGGTCATGTCTTATCTCTGGCGTGCTTTTTCTCATACAAAGGATTCTATTCGGTGTACATGTACTATTTTATGGTACCGATATCTCTCTTTCGTTGTGCGATGTGTGATGTCGTAACTTATGTAATGTGTTGATAATTTTGTAGTATGGAAAATTTACATTTTCGTTGTTCAAGTGATTGCTATGGTGACTGATGGCGCAAAAAGTTGAAAACTCTTCACATAAGCAATTTGTTTATTTTTTTATATTACTATTGATCAGTGAGACTTTTGGTTGGTCAATATGATCTTTTTCGACGCACTAGGATAAGGATTATTAACGCACTTATTATTCAAAAAAACACCATTATGTGTAAATTACTAGATAAAAATAATAAATATATTATTATAGTGTTTAAGTAGAATTATTATTTTTATGGTTTTTATTGTAAAGGTGATCATGCCTCTAAAACTAGGCAAACCTACTAAAGATTCAACATCTTACATACCAATTTTACTATTACCAGTGTGTTCTAATCTTTTTTTTTAAATATTTCTTTAAAATAATAAAGTTTATAATTAAAAAGAAAAAATATTTTTGACCACCAGCTTAGGTTCTATCGAAATAACAATATCATTGAACATATGCATAGGATAACAAGCATAATAGAAAAGAAAATAGAAGAAATTAAAATCTGGTCCACCATCTTCATCGACGTTTTTAGGCGTTTGACAGGGTGTAACACGATGGACTTATTTATAAACTATGGAATTGAATATAAAACATATAATTTATAAAACTTTGATGTACTTTAGTATGATACTTATTTTAATTATATATTAATATCATATAAAGCTATGATAAATTATATTTATATAAAGTATGATACCTAGTTTAATTATATTTATATAAAGTTAAAATTTTATAGTGCGATGTCTGCCTTTATTTTCAATCTGATAGTTGCGAATTGTTTTATGTTAATAAAATAATTAAAATTGAGTATTTTCTTAATAGAATACATATTAAAATAATTTGCAAGAGGCGTAGACAACAAAAATATAAATAATAAGAGACTTTGTATACTGAAAGGGTTGTTTTTTAGCATTTAGCGGATCAAAATTCAAATTATC
This sequence comes from Plectrocnemia conspersa, assembly GCF_051122295.1. NCBI lineage: Eukaryota > Metazoa > Arthropoda > Insecta > Trichoptera > Polycentropodidae > Plectrocnemia > Plectrocnemia conspersa. The sequence goes on from NW_028277175.1 coordinate 18,390,175, forward strand.
TCATCAAAATTCCAGTCATCCCTTTTGTTATTGTTTCTTTTGACTATGGATGACGTACGAGTGTGTTTCGAGGTACTTCTTTGAGTTTATTATCGAAGTGCCAAAGTGGATACTGAAAAGGGACGATTAATGAGTTTCAGAAGCCGCCGGCAGGAACGAAACTGGCTTTGATGGAGACATACTTGGAATATTCAGTTTAATTAGTTAAAATTCGTTTAATGGAGTCTTCCTGTTCCTAACGTTCAATCAAAAATCAGATAAGCAAAGAAAAAATAAATTATAAATTAAGATGGTATTTTTTATTATAAGCGTAATTTGATTCCACTGTGGGAGTCAAGAAAAGAATAAATACTAAAATACAATTTAGTATTAATTATTATGTAATAATATAATTTGATATTAAGCAAAAAAATGTTTCTCTTTGCTTGATAATTTTTAATAAAAGGATTGCAGTCTTATACTATGGTTCAGTAAAAGCGATCGACTTTGTCGCATGTTTTATATTTTTTTTAATAATATGTAAATATTTCAGCATTTAAAGGCTAAAAAATATTTGCATAGTTCTAGATCTTTAGCTAAATATACTTAAATTAGCACTTAATCCATTGATTTTCTTGTGTTTCTCCTCCCCTTAATTATCAAAAGTTTTTTATTTTTTAATTCTTAAACAGTAAACAATTTTATTTTATAAACCAGTAACATGATTTATTTGAAAATATATAACTAACGAAATTTGTTTACTATGTAGGCGAATTATTTTTTATCTCTGGCTGTCAAAAATATGTTTAAATGGCTTCATAAATATGGTACGATACTTAAAAATATGTGAAAAACGATTCTAGAATGCAATAAAACTTCTAAAATACGTGTTTAGAGTTCGCTGGTGAAATGTTTGCAGTATAGGGTCCATTTTTATTTCACAAACGGTTAACATAAGGTTCAAGGAAGGTTAACTTAGAGATTGCTACGTATTGCATGAAACGTGGATTTAAAATAAAAATAAATATTTATGTATGCCTGCAATAGGCTGCACACATATGAACAATACTAAAATAAAAGATTGGGCAAAATATATTTATCCAAAAATTAGGCGAATTATATTTTTAGATAAAAATAAAGTGCATAAATAAATATAAAGCAGTTTTTTTATTACTTATATATGTGTATACGTATCCACAGTGTATTGCTAAATAAATTTATATAGTGAATTTTGAGATTATCTTAAATTTTATTACATTAAATGAAAAATATTACTACTTAAAACAAAGGCTTTTATATAAAGTAAATTCTATAGAAAAAATATATTATTCAAAGACTACTTTGGTAAATCTATTATTTCAAAAAATAATTTTCTTCGTTTCGTTTCATTGCACAACTTGAATAATGACAGTTCGTATATATTTATAAAATAAATTACGTCTAAGTATAAAATGTACGAATTTTCGTACAGTCATCGCTTTTAGTGCACAAAAAGCTTTGCAGCTGTAGCGAGCAACTTGTCCAACTACCGATCGGACAACTCGCTCGCGGAAAGCTCACAATAGATTTTCATAGCGAATTTCAACGAGTACTGACATTGATAAAATATGGCCGATGAATGGCGCTCGAACAACAATGGCGCCCGAATGGCAGATATGCCTCCGTTCAATTACGGCTTGGAAATAAAATGGAAAAGACGAATTCGCTCGTAGCAGTAGGTATTACGTAAATACCCGATAAGGGGCTTAGTCTTGACGCTCAATGGCGTCGCATCAATAGCTAGTCGATCGGCACCCATTCAGCATCCGAGGATATGATCTAAACTTAATAGTAAAAGTTATCTAACCCTCAATGGCTGGGTGTGATAGTTCACAAACTTTAACATTATGTGATGTTTGATAGCCCATGACTTGTAAGATCTACAAAATAGTATTGTAAATTCAATAAACGAAAACATAAGCATCAAACGTTATTGTACAGTAATATTATACATTTCGGCAAGTACAAAGTATTTTTTTCTTTACTATATTGTTTGTTGGCTATTTATTGTTAATGAATAACTTTAAAATAGGAAATTAAATTGTACAAAACAATTAAATAATGGAGACTATCTGCGTTGTTGTAATATATTATACAAGAACAAAGTAATAATACACAACTGGTTTATGAAAATATTAACTATTTTTAAATGTATATTTATTCTCAATGTACCTAACTGTATTATTTTAGACTTGTATTTTATATTAGTCTTTCACTCAAATTTCTATTAAAAAAAAATGAGATAATATTTTTACAGAATTTTGTTTTAGAATTAACTAATTATTTAAACCATCACCTAGCATACTCACAATGGATATGTGTGCTAAGTCATTTTCATAGAAAAACCAGAATGTGTGTTGACTGTATCGATCAATGCCACACAAATGATTCTGATTGAATGGATGATGAGCTTAGTACCGAAACGAGGGCAGCACCAGGTCGCATTTGCCTAAACATTTTTATCGTATATATTTTATTTATTTATTCAAATTAAAGAAGAAAAAATAAATTTATTTATTATATTAATTAATTTAAATTAAATTCAGACTATCGTAACCTAACAGGTTACCCTAATGTGCCACGGTAGTCAAAACACGATCGTGGCTTTCGAAGACGTTTCAGAACACAAAACTGAAATTTCTCATAAATAGTTAGATTGTCAATATAACCCTTCAGTAGTTTAAAGAAGTGCTTAGTAACATACAACTTTCTGCGAGATCTCAGCGAATCGTATCCCAACGCTTCTAAATAAAAGGCGCTGGAATACAATAACAGATAATAACCAAATATTCTCATATAAAGATGTCTAAAGAACATTATCTGAACTCTTTGAATTAAAAGAGATTTTGGAGAGAATATTTGGTTATTCGTGGATTTAAAATTTTAAATCTTGATTTAAGAATTTTAATTTATATAACTTCCGTATTCATGCCGATAATAAATAACGAGATGAACAGAAAGCTCAGTGAGTTGAATACTTGAGGAACTCCAGAAGGTGTGAAATTTTTTTTCAATTGCCCGTCATACGTTATGAACAGTTTGCGATCGCTTAAATAACCCAGGAATAATATAGTTAGATCATAACTACAATTTTTAAATAATAACCCATTAAAAACTTTGTCGATGGTTTTTAAAAATCAGTATATACGACGTATTCGTGTGAAGAATCACACTTAACACGTTTGCTTTATTTTCATATTATTTTAGTTTGGTATAAAAAATCACTTTACACACTTCAGAAGGAGAGGGTTAACCGCCGAAGTTACCCGCCCCCTACTAGGCTGGATATGCCGGTGGCTGGTGTCGGTTAACGAACGTTAACTCGTTATAGGGGTGGTTGGTAGGTGAGCGTTCACGGGTCGGACATGTGTTCCATTCTTAGAACTTTTCCAATAAGCTCGCCGTGAGAGAGTTTTCACATTGCATAATGGATTTTTTTTTCATATTTTTTCTTCTGTGTGAGTCTCGGTTAAAAATAAAATAAAAATAAAACTGTTCCAATGCTGTCCGCGTAGTTGAATAAAAAAAGTTAAAGCTATCGGCTCAGCGGCGAACAAAAATTCTTAATCAAACTTGCGCCGCCGACTCAATATGAAGTCGTTCAGATGTAAATATTTCAATTCTAACATGTCAGATAACGCCTAAATGAGTACGACAGTTAATAAAAACTATGGAATTGGATAAATGTTTATTATAGGTATATGATAGATTTTATTCTTGAGATAATTAAAAAAATTATGGCCAGTATGCCCAAAAGTCAAATTTTAATTTTACCTACTTCATCGCAAAAATTATAGCGTATTTCGTATTAATTAATAGTAAAATATAATTTAAATGTTTATTCCCAAGAAATCAAGTCATCACATTAAATGCACATAATACGATTTGAAAAGTTAGACGAACAATACACAAAGTTTTCATTGAGACTTGTGCGATGTATACGAATAGTATTCGTAGTCGTGTATTAAATTAACGTTGTACATGAATGTTTAATGCAAGAGTTAAGGAATCTTGCTTACCAAAATTTCAAAAGCATATTCGATATTAAGTTATTATTAGTTTAATTTAAAACATTTAATAATGACCTGTATAAGTAGAATGCTATAATAAGCTTTTGTTCGAGAGATCTTTGTTAATTGATTCAGTGTTAAAATAATATATATTTACTATTTTATATCTACACATATAGTTAATTCGATGGAACAACGAGAAAACAGTTTTAAATGAAAAAAATACATCTTTCAGTAATATATGCGATATCTTACATAATAAGTAAATTCGATAAAAAATGAAAATTACGGAGAATTTTCTTTTTCAGATTATATCATAAAATATTGATCCGAAAAATTTAAATAAGATTAGGTGGTGACTGCATGTGATTTTTAAAATTAGAAATTCGTGAAATTATAGGCATGTGAAAAAAATATTCTTAGTGACATTTGAAAGAGGCATGAACTTCAGATATGATTGAGACCCTATAAGCATAATGGTTCATCGTTAATATAAAATCCAGATCAGCGGGCTAGTATTATTACTACAATTATTCAATAGATTTTTTTAAATTAGTTGTTTGAAGAAAGAAATTTAGAAAAAAACAACAGGTACATGTTTCAAACGCAGCTGAAAATTTTATTGGTTATTCGTATTTTAAAGTAAATAAAAGTATAATTTTTGCTATTTTAAAGTTTTTATTTCTGTTGCTTTAATTATATTCAATTTTATGTATACAGTTTTACATGTACCCTCATCGAGATTGATTCTCAAAAGATTTATTCGGTGTATGTTTTAATAATCGAACCGTTTGTCCATTTTAATTACAAGTTTCAAACAATTTAACTTTAGCTGTCATTGTTTGATACGTGCGAGCATCAGTTTGGTTCCACAAAATTCGCAAAATTTTACATAAAATTCACACAATTGATGATTGCTGGTTGACATGATTGACATGCTTTTGTTCAATGAATTTTGTAGTACATTTTCATACAAAAAATCTATACGCTATTTGAATATACAATATAAAATAAAATACGCAACATCTCAAAATAAATAAGCTTTTAAATTTATTTTACATAATATTTACTATAACTTATTTATCATTAGTTACTAAGATTTACGTTTGTCGTTAGAATTTTAATTCGAACTAATTTAGAATTTAAGTATGGATAAAATCACAGTTAAAATTTTAGATTACTATATAAATTTACTCTTAATCATTCTTGTTTTATTTATAATTGACACTCAAATGAAATATTATGAATTCATTTTGATGACATAAAAACGGAACGACAATATTAAACGAAAGTTTTTATTAGTCAGAAAGACTCGAGTTTTACTGTACTCTATATAAATTTTATACGACACCTGGGCGAATTATAAAATTTAAATTCATCACGCAAATGAGAAAATCATTAATGTAATATTTAATAAAACTCGTATTAAATTATATTATATCTATATTTGCGAAGGTGAATTGCGTAAAAAATTTAAGCCATCATTGTTACAATCTATCTCGATATATTTTTTCTTGCGATTTACCTACTCAACAGTATGTTAATGTAACTAAACTAGATCAATGAGCAAAATAGAAACACCCTCAGTAAATAACAATTTAATATGCAAAATTAATAGCCCCGAACTCGACGGATTGGATAACACATCAATTAAAGTTTCCTAGAATTAACATTTATTACTTATCAATATTTATATTAATGTCATTAATTTTAAGCAGGCATTAGTATATTTTATAAGGAATAGATTTACGAGTTAATCTGATATTACTGAGGAACTTATTAGTTCAAAAACATCAACAACAAATCGTATAAATAGGTGTTTGACAATCCATGTACTTAATTATATGTCTAGGAACAAAAGTTATCAAAAGATTAATTGCATTAAGAGACAAAAAAGAACAGATAGTATTATATGACTCGTGGTTCGTTTCCAGGCTTAAATAATGCATTAAAGCCCATGTTGAAAAGTATTATAAATTAATCCTAAGATAAATTGGCTTAAAAATATTTTATTGCAGTTGTATCTTTCCTTTCTGGTTATCACTCGTATGTTTTGTTACCGAAAAACTTTTTGTTTCAAATTTATCTGAAAACCTTTCACACGTCATCTTGTTATGAGATCCAATACATTGTGCCAATCGTGCCGATTACAATACTCCATACAAAACTAGGTGAATATAACGCGAAAAGTGAAAAGAAAGAAAGAAAAAACACAATATTTACGATTCGCCAGGCGAAACGCGCAGAATACGAAAAGGCTCTTTTCCGAACTCACCTAGGCGTTAATTAAAAGAAAAGTGTGAGCTGGAGCAGCAGATTTCCGAATTTCATCCACGGAGCCGTTGTAAAAATATAACGCAGATAATAAGGTTGTTGTTATTGGGGTCCGAGATTACATATTTCTGCCGAAGACCCACCTTTTCGGGGCACTAAACGGGTTCAATGCGAGTTAAGATTCTGCACCGCTTCCTAACTGCGCAATAAAACGTTGCTTTACGACGGACATAAGGCAAAAAAAAATATTTTATATTTTTTCCCTTTGATCCCGCGGGGCGCACTAGATTATGAGATACACAAAATTGACCGAGAATATGGGCGCACGTAACGAAAAATGCTTGGACCAATTGTGCTTTATGATTGTGTGTTGAGCCAGGTCGTAATCCTCTTTTAGGGCTTGCTGCATTATGGAGATGAATTTCGACATTGCCTTATTATGTGCATATGTCGATATCGTCGTGGGATGTGTCGTAAGCACACAGAGGTTTTATGGTCAAGTTTTTGAGATTTACTTGGGTGAGAGTTACGTAAACACATCATGAAACTTGTTTTCTTGTGCTTGTGCTACAGAAAAATATCTAGCATAATCTTACTTCATTGTTTTTAATTAAGGATCTGTGGGTGCCATAACATATTTATGCTTAGGCGATAGAAAGTTCTTTTAAATCACAACATTTCTTCTTCTATTTTTTCATTAGAAAATGAGTTTTCAAGTTTTTCTATACCCCTCATCTCAAGAAAAGATTTGACTTATTTTTACACCTTTCATGAAAGTAATTTTTACTAAGCAATCAAATTTTCCAATTTTGTATATTTATTGTATCGTATTGTAATCAGTATGAAAGTATAAGTCGCTGATTATTGTCCTGGAATACCTGCATTTGAATCACTTATGCTCTTTCGTGTTTTTTTTTAAATTTCTATCGTGTCTGTTAGATTGGATTTAGCTGTTTTTATATAATTATAATTTCGAATGAACATCACATACTAGCTTTTCCTAGATTTTTCTTAATCTTACTGATAAATATCGTGATGATGAAATAAAATCGAGTCAAGTCTCTCTCTAATAATGAGCAAGTTCTATTTATAGAAAATATTTTATATTGATTTAAAAAAATAGTCTTTCTGTAATTATATTCAAAATAATAAATTTCAATTCATATACATATATAAATTGTATATAATTAACAATTCCGTCAAAGAGTTAAAACATCACCAATCATCTCTTCAACTTAATCAAAATTTGATAAACTGCCTTTTCCAACCTTTTGCTGCCAGAAAAAGTTTTCGCTGAAGCATTTAAGCTTTTAATTTGTTTATCCGTTTATTATATAGAGAAATATCTAAGCTTCATCTCAAGCACACATCTTTAACTCTTTGAAGTCCAAGATCATGTATGCTAGGCTCAAAACGGTTTTACCATTATTGTACATAGATGCTAAATATAATTTATGTATAATGAAGCATTTTTGAATGAGTTGGTGATACAATTTTTAGTATTTTATTTCGTATGCTACTCAGTATATTATAATATCAAATCATTTACATGGATTTGAAAAATTATTAGGCGTAGAATATATTTATCATTTTTTACCAGTATGGACCACAAGTCAGTTTTTTTAAATAACGTGCTAATTAAAATTTTTTTTAAATCAAATGTAATGATGATGAAGAGTTGTACTTTAATAATTAAAAACGTGGCTGAAGATAATAATTTGACGAAGAACATTTGCTTTATTATGAAATGAATCAAGAAATTTAGGCAAATATTTCCGATTGTGTAAGTGATCATACCTAGTGAGATTGTGACTGTATTTCTTAATCATATTATAATACTGTATTTTAAAATACCAGAAGGTTTTAAGAACTTATAGATTTCTCTCGATTGTTTTTCATGGATACATTCTCTAAAAATATATGCAGAAAAACCAATAAATTTATAAATAATAAAATTGCAAACATAAATCTTTAGAGATGATCAATTTAAAAAAATATTGAAAATGTGACAATTATATAAATCATTAATTAGTATGGAGCTTTTCTTAAAATGAAATAAAAGATTATTTTTTTAATACTTTCAATATAAAAAAATCTTGGAAAGACAATGCTTTCTAAAGAGTTTTAGACCTTACATTTAAAAAAACGAATCTTGCTCTAATTAAATTTTATAGGAATTTTACGGTAATGAAGGTTTCCTTCAATATTCATACAATAGATTTTGAGAGCATTCATTTTCGAGTCGTGAAATTGTTATTGACGAATCATCTGTCAATTATAATCTTCTTTACTTATAATTATCATAAAATATATAAATGTAGTAGGGAATCCGTCTGAATATTTTAGCTGATTCACGAAGTTGATATATTTATCATTTTGCGTCCTATTGTTATATTTTCGCGTGTGCTCGATGAAAATTGGTATTTAGGGGGTCGGTCGTCAGACGGACGACTGACCGTGTTGGTTTAAAGTGATTAGTTAGAATGCTGACGAATAAGGGACATTCCCCTATTTATATAAGTATGTTAATTAGATGTAAGAAAGGGGTGTTTCCAACGTCTTAGTCCATAAAAAGACCCTCTGGATCAAAACTCGTATGCAAGTTCATAGATCCCACATAAACAAAGAGTTGTAATGTTTATCAATATAAATGCTGACGAACAAAGGACATTCCCCTATTTATATAAGTATGTTAATTAGTAGTAAGAAAGGGGTTTCCCGTCGTCTTAGTCCATAAAAAGACCCTCTGGATCAAAACTCGTATGCAAGTTCATTGATCCCACATAAACAAAGAGTTGTAATATATCAATATATAACACTATTATGGATTTATAATGAGGAATAAATAGACATGATATATTATTTTTTAAAGAATAGTCCTTCAGTTGTACGATTGATTGTTTTTATACATTTTTCACGCTCACGGTTAAACTACTTCTACACGATTATATTACTTATAAAAAACTTTTATTTAATTGGTATATCTAACATGGTGAATGGACTATTGCTCACATGGAAACAGGTCACGGAACATCGTTAAATAAAGGTGTTTAATTTCAATACACATTCATTGCGTACAAATTATTGAGACATTTACAAGGTGCTGACGCATTTTGAAACTTATAATTACATAAATAATCAAATAATTCAGGATTTGTTTATGTTTGACGCAGTTCAAGCGACTTGAACACATGCGGGCAAGTATTATCTAATTATAGATATGCCAAATCACGATAACGAGGGCACTAAAGGCCAGCTTAAACCGCCCACACACGATCAGTTAAAACTACCAGTTTTGACTGAACAGTTTAAACTGACAGTGTCTATATACGTTCAAATTTAAATGACAGTTACGTAATTTATTTACAAGATGTCATCAGACAACGATGCATAAGCCGTACTTGATCTATTATTAGTTTTGAAGAATATAAAAAACAAAACTAAGTTATGGTTAAAAAAACGGTAAAAAAAGATCAGTATTCTGTTATTTTATTTTAAATCAGTAAGAGATATAACATACCAAAATTTATTTGCGAACAGAGGCGGAGATGCATGCCTTTCACTCTAATGGTGTCAGAACTTTTAAAAAAGCTGGAGTACTGTGAAAACTCTTCTATATTGTGTTAATTAGAGATGAGTGACTTTAGGGCCAAAAACAGTAGTTTACCACTTTTGGGGTAGTCGTGATTAATACATCATTGGCGAGCTTATTAAAGTAATTACCTTTTCCTACTAGATGACCTTGTGTCTTTAACAATATTTCGTGGTATTGCGATAAGCATATCATAATATAAAATACATTCGATTTGATATATTGCTGATTTAATATTTAATATAAATATGTTTGATTTATTACTTTAAAATTTAAAATTTATATATTCTAGAATATCTTTGATTTATATTATTCGATTAAAAGTGCGTATGATAATATTTGAAATGTGTGTATATATTTATATTTTTGGTGAAAAGCTTGATTGGCACTGAGTAAATATTACATGAATATACAATATATATATGTATGTTCTCATACGCATGAGTATTAGACCTTAAAATTTATAAAGTATGTTTTTCTCAACCATATTTATTTTAAAAATCGTAAATAAAATCTTATGTAAGTTATTAATAATTACGTGCATACGTGTATATCTAAAAAAGCAATACACCTACTAGTGTTTCCTGAACCAATAAAATTACATTTACAAAAAATAAGCATGTAATGGAATTCAACACAGTTTACTTCAGTAAAAATATTTATTCAATACTTGGCAAAAACGTGCTTTTAAAAATACGTCGTCGGGTATTTTTAGAGCGCGTTTCATATTTTTAAAACACGCCTCGGTCCCGAATTAATTTTGGACATGTACGTCGAACACCGTCATAAATTAATTGTAATAACTCGAGTTACGCAGATCGGCTGCGAGGCATACGCGCGCAGCATTAATCATACGGATAAATCACCCAAGCGACATTAATGGACCATACCAATGGCCCAAAGTGAAAAGAACCAACAAACGACAAGATGGATGAAGTGACTTTGACCAAGAGAGCTTTGTATCCCTCTCGTAATAAAATAAAACACTATTTACGATTCGCGAACGATTGGTACGGAATACGAAAAAGCTCGTTTCTGAGTACACTTAACATTTGAGTAATAAGAATACGGTTTTTACAAGAAATATAGTTATTTTTGAAACGGATTCGTTAAAAGTGGCTGCGTCATGAAAATATTAGAGCCGATATATGATAAGCTATCTTGAATGCTTTTATAGAACCAAAACTCAGATCTAATCTCTTTTCATATGGACCGCTACGATAAATATCATAGCATAGGATTTCATCATAATTTGGGAAAATGTGAAAAGCAGTTACAAGGAACTGAATCATAATGATCACAATGTATGATCGTTTGACTGAATAAATAACTATCGCTTACACTTTTCGGATCATTACCAAAACATCTATTTAACTATCACAGTTTAAGATTTATTGTAAAAAATATGATTGTTAATTATTTTTCTACTTAGAAAAATATACAAATAAATTATGAGTATTTTATTTATTGTAGCGTAATATTATACCCTGATATTTAACCTAGCATAATTTATTCACCACATTTTTTATTGACGAAGTATGCCGAAGAAATATTTTTTATAGAAAATAATTTTATAATGTTAGCTTTGATTACAAAATTATGATTTAATTATAATTATTTTTCTCGGTGAAATATTATACATAAAAATAATATTTAAATTTGTGATAATAAATCAAATCAGAATTAGATGTGAAATACATATCGACACATGGGTAATGCTACTAAGGTTATTAAAAAGTAATGATATTAATAATAACATATGTCATGAAAATTTAAAATATACCAAAGCTCTAGAATGGACTGATTAGATAATATAGTGTTTATCTTTCAACGCTTGTTTATATTTTTGTTATTTTCTCATAATTTAGAAAACCACTAAAATCCTACAGTTCCGATATTTTCAATAATAAAAAAAATATACTTTGCGTTCAAAAAAATCTTTGATGAAAAAAATTATTAACGAACAGTTTAGCTAAATAAAAATTAAGCGTTAAATACCCTGGCTTATAACTAATTACAAAAAATAAATTCTTAATTCATAACCGATTAATCACACTACCTTAATGTAGTAGTAACACTAGCAAGATTGCAAGTCATCCAAAATAAAACTATATGAATATTATATAATACAGCATATTAAACTAATTTACAAAAAATCCAACATATCTTTCAACTACCAACAATGAAATAACATCATTTTCATACCAAAAAATAAAATCATAGAACTATTCACGTAAACATATATAAAATCTAATCTTATTAATACGAGAGTACGATAGAAACAATATAATATATAAATATAAGCACATATTGCTTAAGATCACATTTAAGTGGTTCTAGATTCTTAGCTTAATATACGTAAATAAGCATTTAAACCATTGTTTTTCTTCCTCTTACATTGTAAAAGGTTTTTAGTTGTTTATTTGTAAACTGTAACCACTATATTTTTTTATAAATATATTGTAGTATTTATTAATGATTATATATCGATAATAAATATATTATATGTTATAAAATATTTGTATTTTATTTACAAGCTAGTGATAAATAAAAGTAGTCTTTTTATATTTATTAACCATAAAAATATTTAAATTATCCCAAATATATTTTTAGCAAAATAATAACGATATAATAATAAATTAATAAACAACGATTTAAGTTAAGTAAGAATTCCAAACAATGAACATCTAGAGTGCTTTAAAATTAACATCTCATCGCACCCGATTTGAATCTTCTCTCAGAGAGGAGACTCAAAGCTTTGTATTCACTTCTGACTCTACAATTACACGTGTTTAATCATAGAGCCAGCAAGTTAACGGAGCATCTAAGACAAACCAAAGCCGAGTCATTCTTGTGTTTGGTATGTTAGACCAATTTCTATAAATTAGATTAATACTGAAAATTAATTAGTGTTCTTATTCTGACATTTTAACTTGTTTTATTATTAAACTCATACGATTGTAACGTGTATTGTACATATATCTTTGTATATTTTATCAATTTATATCTGCTAATAACTAATTGTGAAATTCAACAACAAAAATATAAAATATACAAAAAATAATAATAAAGCTCTTTATACCCTTAAAACAATTTTATTCTAAGGATTCTGTAAAATAATTCGTCAACCTTACTCATTGATTTACATATAGTTATTAAAATAAAAATAATAAACAGGAGTGCACACCTAGATTATCCGACTACTACAGTTTTAAAAATGTGGACATGCAGATCATTCGATTGCTCGCTCTCTGATTGCTCGGCCTAGAATCGAAACCATTCAATTTTATGCTCTAATTGAAATCAACTTTAATTTCTTAATCCGATTAACTTCAATATTGGCGTATTCGTTTATCTGGTGCCGATCAAACGATTTGACACAAAAAAAACTTTTGACCTATTCTCTTTGCTTGCTGTAGGCTTAGTAACTATACAAAGGGAGTCGTTCCTTTGCGCAACTTTTCAATTATTATCCGAATTGCGTATTTCCACTCTCGATTTGCGTTTGTGTTTTTAGCAATCGGCGCTGGGTAATGGATTGCTGCCGCTTTCCAGCGGAAACTTTCCAGAGACGCGATGTCAATTCAGATAAATTGAGTACAAATTAGAGTCTCGCAGATTGTGGCACAACAATGGCTAAGGAAGATGGTTTGCACTAGAAAGCGGGCCATTGTTAAAACTTTTCATGCAACATGAGAAGCTATTAAATAAATTGTGTGCGAAGACATGGGGACACGGGGAGGAACATTAAAATAATTCATCGACATCGCGGGAATTGCCGAAATGTAAGCTGGCTCCATGAAGCGCCGAAAACATTTAACATAATGGTTTGTTCGCAGCGAAAGTGGAAATGTTTGTATGTACTCAAGCAAGCAATCAAGATACGTTTTTATCCACCGAGCAATTAAAACGACCGTTAGTAACACTAGACTTATTTCATAAATCAAGAACTACAGGATGTCAAGAAAACAACCATTGACATAGCTTGTCGTTCAGGAATCGACAGCTGTCCCATATATGTATTTTTTTAAGAGAAACTCGCGATGTGATAAAAGCAAACAATTAAGAAGGACAGTTATATATACGATACTTTGGAGCTGATTTAAGACATTAAATGTTCTTAGAAATGAAACATATACAAGCATGAATCAATCAGTGGCTCAAGAAGACTTTATCACACCAAAACGTCGGACCAAAAACTATTGTATTACAAATTTAGAGAAATGAATTTTATTCTAATTATATATGGTTTCTTTAAATGTTATAAACTGTGGGAGATCCAACCAACTGCACTGGTAACTCTGAGGTAACTCAAACGTCTATTATAAATTATGGAAAAACATAACTAACTCGCCAGATAATAGCGAAGATAACTAAATGCTAAAACAATTGCGAAATCATTTTAAAATTCTAATGATTACCCAAGCTAACGCATCTGTCCTATTAACTACTCGAAAACACACAATGCGTCTATTTCTGGCCAAAACCGCTATTGTGATTCACTTCGAAAATTTTGCCTCGCAGTTTTACTTCAAGGCGTAAACATATTTTGTTGGTGGAATCATCAAGCAATGCAATTGACCCACCAACATCCGCATCTGTAATTCACCAGAAATGTCTTGAGTCATGAATATAAAAGATGTGACACTTTATCACATTGCAGATAATTAGGCGATTCGAGACAAGAGACGCTCAGAGACGAGCTCAGACAGACAAACGTCCAGAGAATATCACGATGACAGTCCCAGCTTCACACTTAGTTTACGGAACACAACTTGATACTAGTTCTCTATTGTTGTAAAATAAACCGAATAAAAAACAAACTGTTTTCTGGCTTCTATTTTGATTTTCAGCCTCAAAATCCGAAAATACTGTAATTATACAGAATTTACGGCGCTCAAAAAGTTTTTTTTTAAAAAGTATTATATCCTTAATTTTTTTAAGGATTTCAATTAATCATAAATAATTAAAAACTGGTAAATTTGCAAATTTCTATATATATATATATACATATATAAAAATTATGTTTATGATAGTTACTAAATTATTTAAATAATTACTGTGTTATTAATGGATGAATCTGTAATTTATATAATAGATACTATAATAATTAGTAGATATACATCAAAACTTATAATTACATGACAAATTTGCATTCACTAGTATACATAGATTTGAATCAAAAGCACTTCATATTAAATACTTATCCTTTCCCACAAATAGCACAAACAAACATACCCATAAATATACACACACGAGCCCAAATATCATAACATAATATATTAAACGATTTCACTGAAATCTGATATTATTAAAATTTTGGCAATTTCAATACTTTTATTGCTATGTAAATTTCAACCAGAAACCTACACAAAACATCCACGCGAACTTGTTGCTTTGTACATAAAACACCCACACATTAAAACATATCGAAATTCTACAATAAATATTTTCCTTCGTAAAAAAAACATATAGTTTTACTTTCGTGTATGCAGGTAATCCACATAAAGTTGCGCAAAGAACGTTTCAAAACTAAGCCGTACGAAGTTTAATCCCTTAAACCGTTATTTGCGACGCTCAACCCGCTGTCCACTATAAATTCCTGAGGCCCTACAAAACTACACAAATTGCCGCACAAAGTCCTAAAGTAACAGCTAAGGAAATAAAACCCTTGATTCTTTGCCTATTGCGTAGCTAAAACTACTAAGTGACAGTTTCGGGCGAGTGTTTATGCTAGAAATAGCGGTCGTCGTTTAGGTTGACCCACTGGACTTTAATTTTGTGTCTGATTGAAAATATGGTACATTTATATTATTTTTAATAGCAGATTATATCTGTTAACTATTAAATTTGTATGTATAAAAGACTTGGTAATAATATATTATTTTTCGTTATGTTTTTCTTTATAAACTAAAATATTAGATTTACAAATACCATGATTGAACGAGTGACCGCTTTGAAGATCAAAGTAAATCTGCAAAAGTAATATTAAACGTTTCATTCAATATCATATTCAGAGGAAAACATTCCACTGAGACTGCATTACAAGTAGTGATAAATGATTGGTTGTTGGTCAAGGATACAGACAAAATCATTGGAGCATTTTTCTTGGATTTAAAGAGAACTTTCGAAACAATAGACAGAATAATAATGTTGAAGAAATAGAAGAATATCGGTATAAGTGAAATAGTTTTAAGATGGTTTAATAAAATTATTTAAATAAAAACTATGAACTAAGCATATTTTAAAGAAAAAGAATATCTCACGGTGTACCACATGATCTAAATTGGGACCATTGTTATTTATATTATATATTAATGATAAAGTTAATAATGTAAAAAAATGGAAAATACATCTGTTTGCGGACGACACATAAATAGTTGATAATATAAAATATTTAGGAGTAATTGTAGATACAAAATTAAATTTTAAGGAAAATTATAATTACATATTAAAAAAATTAGTAGAAAAATAGATATATTATCCGGAATGAAAAATATGTAAAGTATGCTAATACATTTTTTTTTAAATAATAGTATTGTGCGACAATTTAAGACATGTTTAATAAATTTGATAGACAAATGTTGCAAAAATTACAAAATAGGAAAGTGAGAGTAGTCTTAAATAAAAAATGATTTACTAGTTGTATAAGTATGATTGAAAGATTGGAATGCTGTAATGTTTAAGAAATATTAAATATAAATGTTTTAGTATTTATATATAAGTTAAGAAGTTAATTAAATATTTAATAATAAATGAAGATGTACATATATTTAATACTAGGATATTTAGGTATAAAAAACGAGTACGGATAGAGGCATAGCATTTATAATTCGTTTAAATTTTTATGTATCCTCGTATTTTATAAATTATTTAATAGTATTTATTATTCAACGTTATATTTTAAATTTTCATATAAACAGAATTCATAACGAAGGAAATGATTGTATACATTTAGATAAATTATTTATATGTTGTTGTTTAAACGTCAAGGTCTCTTTTTATACATATTTATTAATTAACTATATACGGACTTAAAAATATTAGCGAATCAGGATAAACAATAATAATAATCGTTAGTTGTAGCTGTAGTGGATCTTTATATTTTAAAAAAATTATGATAAAAATGGACTAAATTATAATTATTATTCACAGTATTATCATGAATGTTTTTACTTCAATTATTTTGGAAATTGTCTATATTAATTATTTTTGTAATAAATTCACTTTTTTTTGTAAAAAAATATTTGTTTATTGAAATTTTATTACTATTACCATTTAAATCGAGAATCACTAAAGAAGTATATACCTAGTACATATGTATACTTAGTTTGGAAGTTCTCCTTTGTTAAGATTGAATGCTAGCACAGTTATAGCTCTTGGTTGCAGCGCACATTAAGTCTTCCATAATAATATGCTTATTAATATAATTTTCTTATAAAGTTTCGGAACGAATTCGAATGCAAAGCTAAGTTTCCGCGTCGTTGCAGTGATTTATCCGAAGCGGCATGTTTCGTCCAAGTTTCCGCGAGCGGACACTCTCTCTTTCTCTCTTGTAGATGGATCGCGACGAAAAACTTTAGAAATTTATAGTTGAGGCATACATTAAAGCCCGGCTGGGAAATTCGCGATGAGCCGAGGCGTGCGAACATCACAAAAGAACGTGCGGCCCAACTTTGATCGGTGCGGAGAAATTTGCCCCGAGTTTGTTGAGAGAGACACGTCTCTAACGTTATCTCTGCACACCTTTTCCTTATCTGTTGGTACCTACGAGGTTTTGTTTGCGATATATATTATGTGCGTACAGTCACGCCCGGTTATCTGGGACCGCTTTGTCCGCAGATTTTAGGCGTTTTGCTAATTAGAAGAGCTCGGCTGGGCCAATTACTCAGGACGACTCCGCACGTACAACTTGCGCGGTCTGAACGAGTAAATTGAGACGTTCAGATTCTCCGCAAAGCGAATAGGATCGCGTGAAATGCCTTAATGACGTGATTAAGAATTAGCATAAAAACATTGTGGTGTTTTTGTTTTTCATATTTGTAGAAGCACACAGCGATGAAGTATATATACTTTTTAGGATTGCACTATATTCAATATTTCAACTCACTCAGTGAATGAAGCATGAAATTCTGGGTTCATTTCAAAAAAATAATCAGCCATCCCCTTTAAAATTAAAAAGTGTAATGCCCGCGTAGCGCGATAAATCAATGAATTGTCTACAAAGAAAATGTCAAGGTGTAATTTGTCTCTAAGAATTTAAATATACTCTTCTATATATATATATAGAGATATTACATTAAGAAAGTATGTATACAGGAGTCTTTAGTCTTACATTTTATGCTTTTTACTTGATGAAATTATTATTTAATTAATCACGCAGTAAAAAGGAAATTTATTTCCTAATAAAAATATAATAGTGCTTGACGTAATTTGCCTTATTTATTATTGAGCTTAATTTGCGATAGGGCTTAAAATTGCAATCTAAAAACATTATACAAATTTTGTCTATTATCTTAGCTTTTCTTATTTTAAAGCTAATCATTAACAAAATTGTCATGGAAATTACGTTTTATATATTATACTTTATATTTAAATGTAAGTCTATTATCTTATTTAGCCGATATCTCTATTGTTTCAATTCGGAAAGTTATACATATTAATGAATATTTTTTCAATTATTTCTTGTTTTTTTAAAGCGTCTAATATGATTAATATTTTTTGTTGTAACATTATTTTTTTATATGTATATGTAAATATTAATTTAATTACGTTTGCGTCATTGCGTGCTCTTTTTCAGCCTCCCAATATTATTTACGGATTTTCTTATTCGATGGTCCTAATCCTCCAGGTTACATAAAATGTCTTTGCGGTTGACCGGTCGATTGACATATTAACCAGCCATATTATATAAGCTATGGCTTTATCAAGAAAAATGTACAAAATAATTCAGAATATATTTTTTTGCAAGTAGATTTCTATAGATATAATATGTCTATAGAATCAGTATATTTTTATTTGCTTAAAAATAAATGTTTCGGGGACTATGGTTTATTTCTTAGTAAAATTAAGTAAGATATTTATGTAAAAAATGGTCAGTTTATTATTGCATCACATTTTTTAAAACATGTATCGATACTATTCGCTTATAAAAGCTTTAGGATTTTCATTTTACTAGAGTTGCAATTCTTATGCTCGAATAACTTTATTAATAATACAATGATTAGGATTATAGAAAGTTTTCAATTGTAATTTTATTATTGTTTTTAAACATTTTTTGGCAAAAATTTTAATTTTTTTTCACTAGTTTCACATTTGTAAGATATGAATAAAAAAAAATATATATTTTTTTTGTTTTTTAAATTGTAACAATATAAATTGTTATTGGGGTTCTTATTCTTTAAGCTCAGTAAATTGTCGTAACCAAAAATGATCATTCATCCACAATTGAGATAAACAAACAATATACTATGGGACCACACAAAAGCCTTCGTTACGACTAGTAAAAAGGGTTTCACATAAATAACACGCAGGT
This sequence comes from Plectrocnemia conspersa, assembly GCF_051122295.1. Taxonomy (NCBI): domain Eukaryota; kingdom Metazoa; phylum Arthropoda; class Insecta; order Trichoptera; family Polycentropodidae; genus Plectrocnemia; species Plectrocnemia conspersa. The sequence goes on from NW_028277175.1 coordinate 18,409,604, forward strand.
GTTCATTGAAAGAATATTTATTTATGAAACAATATACCACCGAAAGACAAAAAGCACCATAAAGACACAATATTCCCGATGCACAATTCGACCTCGAAAGATGTCCATCAAGTAAATGTCACTTTCTAAAGGTGTATACATATATATTTGTTCTAAGAAACGAGTGCAGAAATTGTCTGGACAATCACTACATGATGTGATACGCTTTGCAAATTTTAGCACTTAATTTTTTTCAAGATTAAAAAATCCTAAATATTATTTATAGCACAAAACTCAGTTAAATACATACTTGGTATCATAGTCGTTTAAATATAATCCTAAAAATGCAATTAAAAATTATTTTTTAATATTTTGCGACACAGTTAAGCATGGATGTATTTTTTTTAAATCAAGATAGTTATACTGCTTTAAATTTTTACGACAGGTAACTTGTAATTAAAATCGAGTTATATTTTATTTTTGACAAATATTATTGTACAATGTAATTAAATATGTAATTATCAGAGCGGGCCGCAATCTTTAAATTTCATTTACTTAATTTTGGAATCACGTCCACGTCGGGCTTCCACAGTTAACAAGGAAACATCGTTACTCGGTCGTTGAACGTCAAACAAACAAAAGGTATCCGAGTAGAAACACTGACGAATTCGGAATCGTTTTAACGTTATTTACTTAACGAGATGTGACATTCGTGCGTCGAATTACTCAGCGTACCGTACCCGTCAACCAGATTCGTAGACACAGCGTTTCGGAAATCGTCTCGATTAACCCTTTGAGTGGGTTAAGGACGTATTAATTTAGCCTCGGTCAATACAAATATCTCATCACGGAGCTTTGAAATATCTATATCGCCGTCTCTCTTCCGCTTTGAAGCCGACGGCGACTTGTGTAACTTGGGTTTCCGTCATCTTTGATGTTCTTGACGTTTGAGCACAAAAGGCGGCGATTAAAATTAAAGGCCCACGGACCGTCCCCGACGGGCCCCATGGGAAAGTCGCACCTGTTCGCGCGCCCTGACCCGAAAATGGCTTTATCACGTCTGACGGGACTCGAAGAAAAATAACGCAAATCTTTTCCAGGAAGGTTTTTTTCAAACGACTATTTAAAGCGGTAGGGTTGGCGTCTTTACATTGCAAAATATAAAATTTCACTTATTAAGTAAAATATTTTATTTGTGTGTATGTATCAAATGCGTTTTATATCAAGTGACTTATAATTCATTTTTAAGCTAAACATTTAGTTAACCCTTATGTTGACAATAAGGTGAGCAGATTTTCAAATATTTAATTAGGGACGCAAAACTTTCAAGACATCTTTTACTAAATATAAATTATTTTATTAATTAAAAATCCATTAAAAAATTGCCAAATGCAAAACTACTAATTTATTATCATGTTCTACTAAGCGTACTGCGTAACTGCTACTGTTATTCTGTGATTCGTGTATGACAGCATCTTAAAAATAATAGGTGAGGGATGAAAAATTACTTTTTACTCCGTAATTAATTAAACGGACGACACATTATTGTATTGCATAGGTAATAATATTATATTAAAGAAGTTGTATATAATTTAAATAATGAATTAAGTATAATACAAACATGGTTTAAAAAAATGTACTTAAACTAAATTAAATGTATGTTTATTAATTATAAAAATATGTTAGATAATATTGTAGAAATAGTTGATAATATAACATATTTAGGAGTAATTGTGATACAAAATTAAAAAATAAAATTTGCAAAATATTTTAAATGTGATTTTTAATTGTGGGAAAAATAATCTACCTTTCAGATGTACGCAAGAACATAATTTTTTTTTTTAAATCTTATAGAATTAATAAGCCTATACAATATGACGATTGCGAGACACTAATCATTAGAAGGAGTCTGTTTCTTATTTTTCCAATAACATTTAAGTTGAATTTATCTGACTTTTAGGGAATATGTGCGAAAGGAAATTATTTCCAGAGTTAAATAATCGAAATACTTTTATTTAATGCTTGACTGAGCATCTGATGTATCGTATCGTGAACAAATGTGGCAATTTATCGATATGTATAATGACAAGTTTATTACTATTGAAGAAAGCTTATAGATTTCATAGCGACTAAGGAGAAAACAGTTAGCGGTTTAGCTAATGAAATTTTCAAAAAATCAGAAAAAGATAGACTAGATATTTCAAACACTTTATGTCTATTGTTTATAATAGTGTACAAGCCATAATTAATCAGAAAAATAAATAATCCATGTATGTTCCCTGTGTGGCTCATAGCCTTAATTTGGTTTGTAAAAATACCGCTTCTTAAAATGCTAGTATAATTATATCTATACGTTTTTTACACGATGCATCTCAAGAGCAAATATCATCAATGAATCGGATTCTCAATTATCATTAGTGTATAACGTGTTAATAGATTCTTACAAAGTGTCAAAAAAAAGTCTATTGAAACAAATAAAGTTTAATTTTCTGTGTATCTGCATGGAATTTAATATTGTAAGATGCTGATTATGAGAGTAAACTAAGCTTTGCAAACAAAAACAATGATTATAATTAAAGCTCCACGTTTAATACAAGGATTATTAAATTCCTTACAGCAAATAAGAGACACGTGGTGCAACTTTGATGGAGTTTTGAAAAAACTGTGGAGAATCTCATCATATTTCTAATTTTTAATAGAAAAAAATTAATATCAATGAATGCAGATAATTTATATAAAACAGTTTCAAATATTCTAACAATATTAATTTTAATCAAAAATAATTAGTTTTAAAAATCAGGCAATGGCATAAATTCTAGATTTCAATACAGCTATAAGTTTTGATATGTTAAGAATAATACAATGTAATTCATTTATATCAAAATTTTAGCTTCAGATTAAGCGTCACGCATAAGAAAGATAATAATAAAATATCTAGTCTATTTTTCTTAGTAAAGATCAGTAAAATCATTTAAAAACGATATAAAAAGGTCTTCAATTTGATTTGTCCAAATTGTCCAAAAAATAGTTGGGCGTGTCTAATAGATATAGCAAAAATTCAATGAGGTGAATGCGAAACCCTGAAACACTCGACGAACCTTCACGCGTGTTTGATCCTTTGAAAATTTAATTCTGAACGAATTCTTCACACGCATACCCGATTCGCATCGGCACCGGCATTCAAGATTTTTACGGCACTGCCTTTCAATAAATTCGAACCGTTTCGAATAAATCGATCCCATTAAAAAAATTAACAAAGAAAACGACCGAAAAGGTCGAACGAAAGGCGCCGTTTGAGCTACAGCACGATATTTAAAATCGACAAACTTAATTATATTGCTACTCAGCAATTTTCAAAAGGGTCTCTTTGTCAGAAAGTTATAAAATGATTAGTCGATTTAATATATTGCCAGTATGTAAGTGAATGTTTTAAAGGTTCAAAATTTTAAACAACAAACACAAACGCTACAGTGGTGGTACCAATTAATTGATAACAATCCTAACTTGTCAACAAGACAATTGGCGTTGAGCACAGCTGTTTTAAATTCATTTTAAGCTGACTGGTTGCTCTGGATTTAATTAAATTAATAATAATTGTATAGCAAGAAATATACACTTTTGGTATAACAATTGCTACAAATAAATATGTAGTAGATTTCTCAAACTTATTTTATTACTATGTATTTATCTCAATGGATTTAGTAAGTGCTTATGCTAATACATGTTTAAATTAGTTCTGAACTAATTAAGTTCATCTATTGCAGTACGCCAATCGATAAAATATTTTTTGAATTAAGTTTATCAAGCAAAGGTTGATCTTCAACAAAAAGGAACTTCATTGTACTTTCAATACACGACACTGTTTTGGCTGTATCATAGGCATGAACTTAAACAAGTTATTGATAAATATAAGCAGCAGTTTTGCCTATCGTACATAAACTAATTATTATATAAATTTTGCGCTTGACTGGATTAGATATTGACACAGTTATTTAAAGCATACACTGCAAGCACAGTGGTGTTGCGACTTTGGCTGAAGTAAAAAATCGCCACAATTTTTACTATACTTGTGTCTTTACTTTCTGAATATCCCTCGCCTATGTTATCGTTTTTATATGACTCTCGTATGGAGAACTTTCAACAAATACCCTCATTCTATCTAGATTCAGCATCTTGTCACCCGACCTAATTCCTTCGATATCGTTCCGCGAGTAAATCGCAGTCTTCGGTAGTTTCCACGATCCTTTAACAGCAAAATTGCCATGTACCGTCATCACGTAAACTGCGCGTTTCACGCAACAATGCGACGACGTAACATGAAACGTATGCTATAAAGCGGAAACTAACTAGCGCGCACGATCCGGACCCGAACGATAATACCCCAAGATGAGGAAAAATCCGGGAGGTTGCTAATTTTGGAATGTGCCCAGATTTACATATTTCCTTTTAGCGAAATGGGTAGGTAATGCGAGACCGTGGGATTCGTATCTGTGATCGTCCGACGTTACGTAAGATATTCAGGATGAAAGCTGACGCCATCCTTCAATGTTGTTTTTGAAAAATCTCGATCTGTTTCATACGAAATTTATAAACATTTGGGTATCCAAAAACAGTTGTTGGAAAAGTTTCTAAAAATAATTTTCTAGTCTTTTGGATATATATTGTTAGGAGAAAGTATTTAAATACACCAGAAACATCTAAGGAACCGAAAGAAGATAAATATCTGTACAAATTAAAACATAAGACAAAAGAAATAAAATTTGATACATTACTACACAACTGTATAATCTATAGTCTATTTATTTTCAAGAGTCAGTGCGCAAGAACATTGTTTAACGCGTAATCAAAATGTGCTCTTAAATTTCTGCCTTGTGCTTGGTCGTTCTCAATGAAACGATTGATCTTACGGCGAACGACCAATCACAGGGCAGAAATTTAAAAGCATGTTATGATTACGCGTTAAACAATGTTCTTGCGCACTGACTCTTGAAAATAAATAGACTATAGAGTAGTAGTTACTTAAATAGATTACCGCGGTATATCAAGTAAATAATAAGGGTACCGAAGAAAAATGTCATTGTTTATTATAGTCCTTTATGATCATCATTTTTTCTTCGGCTGTCGAGTTAGTAACACCTTTTTAGTATTTTATTGATTATTTATTTTATCAAATGTCACAAAAAAAACAATGCACCAATTGTAGTGAAAAACATTTTCGATGTTCATGGTGGTGGGATAAATATTCATCAGTGATTTTCATACATTCTGATACCCATAGTCGAGCGTGTAGGAACAATTAAAAAATTATATTAATTTAAATAGGTTTAGTTATAATACATACATGAAACTATCATAATGCCGCTAAAGCAAAGTGTTTTAGCATTTTGAGTTCACTTTATCTTACAATGATATTTTGATTCAGATTTTATTATGCATAAAATTTACGAGTCGAAACACATTTTATATATTACATAATACATATTTTGCTTTTTACTTTAACATAAATGTTACACCGTCTTTAATAATAATTTAAAAATACAATATTTAATAGCATATACAATTAATTAAAAGGCCTTTTGGTCGCAATCTAAATTCTAAGTTAATTATTACCATTATCATTTATGTTTGTTACGACCTTCTTTATACACCACGAATATAGGGCCGTATCGCTAATCTATCATCCATCTTTCGTTATTGTCTTTTAAACGTGGCCTATTTAGTATAAACGCAAACGAAATCAAAGCATAAAACCTTCTTAATGCCGCCATTAAGACGAACGTACACAGCTTTTTCCAGAGGATTCGCGTCTTTCAACTGATGGCGACCGCTGAGATTAGGATAAGGCGGGCATCTAATAACATAAATCAACCTTTCAGCTCGAAAGGAATATTCTGCCGAGAGGATATGTGTGGATATTTGGTCCCGGGGCGCAAGCAAAGATTTTTTTTTGACGGTTAATGTAATGTTTTTTCCGCGAAGGTCCCCCGGGGCGGGAAAAAAGGGTTGGTTGGCCTGGAAAATGTCCTGCGACCGGAGCCAGACTATTTATCAAAAGATGTGAGGGCTTTCGTTCAGAAACTGGACGCGATCCAACATCGTCGTCGAGATCAAAAGTGAATAATTCGACGCCGTTCTAGCCCGTGAAACATATTGCATTCTTTGAGAACATCCATCAAGCCATTATGCAGTGTTGTGGGCGGGCGGGTAAGGTACTTCTTGATGTACTACACCTATTGTGATGTTTTCACAGGGTGTTCATAAAATGGAGGCTATATCTAGAAAGACGCGACAATGCAAGTTGAAAATATATTGAACGAAGCAAGACATACGACAATTTTAAAAATAGCAATATACCCCTGTGTTATAAAAGCAATATTTCATATTCCACACAGCAATAAAAAATAAATATAGAACTCGAGGACTTGCTTTAAATATTTTCCAACTATGAAATTTATTTTACCAAGTTGAAGTCAATTGGAAGAGCGTATCATATTAAAACAATCAAAACTCATTTTTCGATTGACATGTATGTAAATCGAAAAATTTAAGTGTAAATTTGCTAACTTCAATAAAAACTCATAGGCAGGATATACATTTTATTTTTGGTTTTCTTCACGTTGGCTTAATAATGATTTTATTTACCTAAATACTAAATATATATATTGAAAAGTTCGTGAAAAAAGCAAATAATTGTACCAGAAAATTATTTGTAAGGCAGATTTAAGATATAATTCAGTTATTTAATTTCTATAAAGATATTTCAAAGTATCTTTAATCTGGATATGTCATCAAAATCATCAAAACTTTTTGTAAGTTTTATGATCAGGAAAATATTATTCAAGTAAGTTTATATGTTTTTGGAAAATCAAAAAAATATCAATATTTTTAATACAAAAATAATGAGATATTTAATACTTTAAGCCTATATTTAGTTTCAGGTCTCGCACTGTGACTGTTAGGGTATCGTGTAACATTCCAGCTATAAATTAGCGTCAGGATTCGGATCATTTTGCCTTCCGCAATCAGCCAAGCTTCGGTGAATGATAATTTGTTTTAATTAATAATAAGTTTGCTTCGTCGTCGCTTTAGACACTTACAAATGTTTGGTTTTACCGGGGAAAAACAGCAAATCGAGCCGTTCTTCAAGCATTTCCACCACAGCCGAATATCCAGACCTAGGACCAGAACTCGAGACAAACATATAAATCTCTGCCCGTCGAGAATGCGAACGAACCGCACAGAAAGCAAAACTGGAACAACCCGAGCCAAACTAACGTATTCTTAACGAATTGAGCGTTCGTTCTTGGCGGTAGCTGAACGATGTTTCGTGACGTTTTTTTTTGCCCTTCGATATGATTGAGGTTGCTGCTGATTGAGATTAATGATGTAGAAAATAAATAATATGATTTGTTATCGTATGATACGTATACTACCATATTTTCTTATCTATACACTATACTTCATAAGTCAACAAAAAATCATGACATAAGCATAAAATATTCTAAAAAATATTAGATACGTCCAATATTTATATTTTATATTTTCATACAAGGAAAATAAATTCTAATTTATTATTGTTATATTATTTTATTATTATAATATAATATAAATACAGTTTTCAACTTTTCTTGAACTGTTCAACTTAATAGTCATATATATTATACTCATAAGATTAAAAATTATTTGTAGGTTTACTACTTAATAATATATTAAATAAAACAGACTTTAATACATTATTAAATTACTATCAGAAAAGCATATTTCAACTACAATATCACAATAATAATACTTAAAACACAAGTTTTTATTAGTTTATTGACACAGTTGCTACATTTATCAATAGTGAATGTTGTGAATTGCTTAGCGACTAAACGCAATCATATCTGAGTGATCAGACGAATAGTTTATGTACTGCGCATTTTACCTCAGCATGTGGTCATATGGGCCGGTGGAAAATTAATCCGTACACAACCTAAACAAAATATTCTTAAAACTCTTTTACTCTTAATGGGATCTTGGGATTAATCCAATGTTTTTAATTAAAATCATTTTATTGATTCAGATATTTTATTTAAAATGTGCATTTTTATTAGAAATAATAATTTAATTTGTTGTGGTTGTAGTTATCAATATTTATAATAATATGTTTTTATATGAATATGTGTTTAATAGTGTGGAGTACAAGTGTTTAGTTAAGTCACCAAAAAACAAATTCTTTCTGAGTTTTAAAATCTATACCAAATGTGTAAAATCCATACCATAAGTGTCAACTATCGAAATCAGTATACTTGAAACTAAGTTGTGCGTGCATTCGGCCAGGCACTAAAAGGCCAGGCATAAAGACTATTATGGGCCGAATTATATTTGTCACAATTGCAATAGCGATTGTATTACCAATCTCTTTAATTTTTTTGCGCTGTTTAAATACTATTGTTTTTTAATGCGGTGTTTTAGTTCATACATTTAATGGATTTGTAGACAAAGGCACAGAGAGAAATTACATTAAATTTATATTATTTAAGGAAAACTATATTGTTTAATCCATTTATTTTGACCAAAACATGACACTTTATCCATAATAAAATATAAGTGAGTTGAGCTGCGCCGTCATTTAAGGTTTAAGTATGTGCTATGTAAAAATATTAAATTTAAATTTAAGCATTTTTGTATTGACTCCGCCTGCGTATGGATTGTATCTTCTGTTTAACTTCTAATTCGTTATAACTGAGTTTTCTAATGATGAGTGACACTGTGGCGCACGAAGGATCTGAAATACGTTTTGCGATCCTTATTTAATTTTTAATGGGACTACTAAATCAGAGCATACATTTATTGATTTATCAGGCACGTGTTTATATTTATAATAATTGAGTTTGCAATATTTTTACCCAGAGTTTATATTATAAACTAAAAAAATATACTGTTCTTATCGTTTTTTTTTTTGAAACTATTTTTATTTATAGGGGTACTTTGCGCTTTTGTTAGACTCCTGAGGGACATTTATCTCGGGAGCAAAAACGTCTATCGACGATATTCACTCTATCACCATTGAAAAACTTCTACGGGGACTGACCGCAATTTGTTCGCAATGGAATACTTGTATTATTATGTGCGTATTACACGATGCGAGTGTGTAAGTATTTCTTGTAGTTGTACAACTATCCAAAGATAATTACCCATTGAAATGGCTCAAAGGGATTAATGTAACAAAAACTTTTGCAGTGAAATATATTATGTAAGACGTAAACATATGTATGATAATGTATATGCGTGTGGAATGTATGTATATACCAGAAAATGACATTTTTATATTTAATAATACTTTTTAACACATAAAATAATATATCGTGATGTGGTTGAGAGCTTCTTTTAATATTTTCAATCAAATATTTAGAAACAACCCTTATCAATTACAATAAAGAAAGTGTATTTACAAACACAAAAATATGTAAATTACTTCATATGAATTCTCTCGAAGAAAATTTTTTTTTTATTAAAAATCTGATCAGTATTATTCGACAAATTTCGCAAATTGATCATATCGGCCATTTTACAAACAATAAATGCACCTTTAAACATTTAAAAAATAAAAAAATTATGGCGTATACCTGAAATAAATGGGCATTATTTTTAATTAAACATGTCAATATATCAATGTACGATTATATATATCAGGTAATTTTTGTGTTTGTTATATGTAGTACAGAGTAAAGAATAAAATACAATTTTTTAATGATTAGAAGTGAAACTTAGATCTTGAGATTTTGTTATTTCACATATTAGAAACGTATCTCATATACAATTTAATACATCTAAAGTATATTTTATTTAAATATTAAAAATAATTTAAGCACATTATGCTGCATTAAGGCTATAATGCTATAATCCAGGTTGCACCGAAATAACAGGTTGTAGGTAATTTGGCGCATGCGCAGTAGATAATCTGTGAACGAAGGCTTCGAAGGAAAACCAGCTCAGTAGACACACGACTCTGGAACGGACAGTGTGCGCTTTGGTAATTCGTTCGTATCTCGAGTTTACGTAATTCGGAAAAACTTTTCGGACGCGGACGAAGTTTTCACGCAACTTTTTTGACATTTATATATTGCAGTGAATTTGTATGTGTTGTGCTTAAAAATAATACATTTATTCTCTTGTGTGTCAACTGTCGCCGCAACTTATATTTACAAATGTGGTACGTATTACAATAAAAAAACATAATAATTTGCTTTTATATTATATCGGCGATAAAAATAAATTGTTCCGTTAACCCTTGATTTATATCGTCCGTATAAAAAGATACATAAAAGCAATGTTCTCATTGTAAAAAATCTCACGAAGCGTAATATACATACAGAGAAAGGCTGTAAATACATAAAAGGTTTTATTATTTGGGGGTTGAAATCAAATAAAAATTTATTTGTCGACAAGGGATGGTGAAGCTTTTTGCGGACGCAGCAACCCTCAAACAGACATCCATTTATCATTGTTCGTTGAAAGAGATGTGCAGCGGGATGCTCTGACACACAACCAGTCGGGAAAACCGCGGAAAATCCATTGTGCCACAAAAAATCAGTTTCGGTCCATTGTCGACCGGGTGAAGATAATTTGTCATTCTGCATCACTTATCAAATGTAAACCGCAAAGTTAAAAAACAACCATTATTATTTTTAGAAAATATAAAAATTCAAAAAACTCTTTCATCTTTTAATCAGCGACGATTTTTCTGTATTAATATCGGCAATTCTGAACACTCAAATTAATTCAAAGCGAAAGCTTTCAAAAGTCGGCAAAGTAAAGGTTATTTGATATTTTTCTTTGAGTTCAACCCAAATCATTAAAACGATTAAAAGACTTAGATTGAAGAATAATTATATACAAATAAATATATCTCTTATAAATATTTATAAATTAAGGCTAAAAAAACATACTACGAATAATGATATTTTATGAACAATTAACGATAAAATCAATATATAAATAATAAGCTGTGATATTATAGTTAGTGAGTCTTACATATATTTTATTGATAATAAATTATACTGGTGATTGGTGAAAAGTAAACATTATTAAAAATGCTTAAAATTGAAGTATATTTTATTATCTTGATTTTTTCTGTAGCAATCAAAAATCATAAGATTTTTTTATTAATGTGATAATCTACTATACAATATTTCGAATGCATGTATTTAAGTATTTTAAAATTCAGTACTAGAATACTGGTAATATTATAAAAACATACATATTGCAAATATATTTATATCTTCACTTTACATAAATGATTGAATAAAGTTAATCTTATCTATTCGATAAATATATTATAGGAAAAATCCAAATTTCATTAGATAAGCCACAGTGGCTCTTAAACATTTTTAGTTTAACATCTACGATATTTTAGTATTTTTCTTACGACGACTTATACTATAGAATATTATTGAATAACAACAAAAATTGCTACTATATTTGAAAGATCTCTAAAATACACCGCAAAAATCTCTTTACATTAAAACTACATTAAAAATTCACACAAGGTTTTCAGATTATTAGTTTTTAGTATTGTGCGTTAATTACTTAGATAAGAATTTAACACTTTACTATTCGTAAAAAATATCGCAATTAAAATTTACATTCTAAAACAACCGAGTACATTGTCTATAAATCACAAAAATGATAAATAAAATCATAATATTATAATAATATTGCATAGCTGTCAAAATTAAATAAATATATATAAGACTCATTTATACCAATGATTGCATAATCAATCAGTGAGAAAAACAAACAATTTTCTGTACAATATAAAAGTAGGTTAATTGATTAATAACGAAATGTATATTGTAGATATATTGAGTCGATAACAAAACACCAAGGTATTAAACGCCTTGAACTTAATGTTTCACTGTTAAAGATATTTTATTACTAATTGTGAATGATATATATTCATATATTATAGCTTTATTACAATTTGCAAATGATTCTCAAAGTGCGAATGGGTATTTATATTGTTAACCCTTTGTGTAACTCAACTAAATGATTCGTTGTTATAGTCGACATAAATACTCTTTATACTTTATACCAGCAATAAAACAATTATTATATTAATTTAGTTCAAAATATATCGTAATTAAAAAAGGTTTTTAATACAAAATTAAAAAATTATAACTTAATGAAAAAATATGTTTAATAAAGGCAAATTAAAATAGAGAGATCTAAATAGTTTTAGAAAAAGTTATCTTATGAGCATATTAGAGAATGTATAAAATTATATTTAGTTGTTCTTGATCTAACAAATATAATATTTAGTTGATTATATTTGCACAAAAATAATATTTGTAAAAATCTGGAATAAATCGTAGGATTATTTAAATCATAAATATTTTATTAAAATGCGTTTAATAATTTTGTATTTTTTTCTAATCATTTTTTTTTAAATAATTATATTTTTGTATACAAAAAAAAAAAAAAATTTTAATGTTTTTTTAATGTCAATTCAACTCAACGGCTTAAGGTATATTTTTGAAGGTATGTACTAATTATTTATTTCTTAGGATTCTCAGTAAAATAGCTTTGATTTTTATCTTGAGCTAAAAATAAATGGTGAAAATCTCAAAAGGTAAAGTAGGACGACTTTCGCACGTAGTCCATTTTCAATGAAATGTCAAAGGGTTAAATAAAAATAAAAACATAAGGCTGTGTTAAATATTATTGTATTAATGAATACCTACATAAATAATATTCATATTCTTTATCGTATTTTTATCTTAAGAAATATTAAGTATTATAATTATGAACAAACTCTAAATTCCTACTGCGAAATACTTCGTATAATCAATGTATTAATAATTTTAATAAATTATTCTTACGCAAATCATGCTTAATTCTTTTTTGGTAACTCATTAAATATGAGTATAAAGACGTATGTATAAGGACATTTTTTTAATATTATAAAAAAATAAAGTATAGATGTTTTAGTACGCTTTTAAAAAAGTTAATTATTTACGTTGCTTGTTATTCAATTCAATTCTTTGATACTTTAATAATGCTTTTGACGTGTCCTCCATTTATCACAAATAAAGTTTCTAACAAAAAGTAATTTTCGAAAATGTTTAAGTTTTGAGTTATTTATACAATATATTTATACAATATATATACATTATAAAATAGTAAAATTTATAAGTGTTAGTTAAGCAACGCTTACAAACTCATTTGATTGACATTTCAATAACTCTGAAAACGACAGCGAAGAAGTTTAATTAACAAATCGCTTTGTGAGTACATTACATAAACCGGCAATATATTTATGTAATATAATTTTACCACACCTACAACTAGATCAATACAAACACTAAACAAATTAAAATAATAGGTTCATATTTGATCATACTTTTTAACAAAGCTTGAATTTCTATATTTGAGAAGAAATCTGCTAAAGGGAAAAGAACACAGTACATCAGATTATTAGCCTCATTAAGTTATTGTTCTGGTCTTTATGTTTCGATTAGTTTGATTCTAAGGTTGAATAGATTGAATCAAATTCAAACAAGATGGAACTTTGCTCGCGATTAAATAGATTTTCGCAGTCATTCTTTTCTTTCTTCTTTCGCATTGTTGTTGCGACCGTGGAAAGTTTTCCCTTTCGCTCGTTAGTTGTTAACCAACGTAAATGTGCAAAGTTGAACGTAATGTGCTTATTAGCCGAAGAAGAATATCCGGCTAGGGAGAAGAGGAGTTGAGAAGAGAAGAAAACTATCGTGCGCTACGTGAGCTCTGCCCAAGTTAGTCTTGGGCCAGTGATTCTTAGACATTGTTCTCGTGTTCAAGGGGACTTCCTGCGCGCTTCGTTAGCCGTTAAATGCTCAACTTAAGAACCTTGTAGACATCAAAGGGTATTCATTTCTATATACACGATGAACAAACATTATAGGTGCAACTACGGAAAATTTACGTTGTATATTATTAACGACACTTGTAGAGATACCTAAATTTTAAGACGAAATACATTTGTAATAGCTTGTTACATTAATTATATTTTATTTTATCATTGAGATAAATGTGTTCTTTTTCTTAAGCAATTGTTAGCTATAAATATAATTATATAAATTTTATAAATAGCAGTAATATTTTTTACAGTAGTGTTTTTAAGAAGTCAATTCTAAATAAAAAATCTTATTTTATTTATTATTACAATTAAAAAAAACCATCGTGATCATGCAAGTTACACCAATGCGTCACAATGGTCAAAACAATCATCAATATATTGTATTATTACAATACAAAAAAATACATAGTAAGAAAGAGAAAAAAATCATAAAATATTAAAATATGATTCGAATCAGACCAGCTCCTTATATGTGCCATTGAATTGCTCAATTAAGATATTCAATTTTATCTTATAATTAATATTATCATTTTTTTAAGTGTTGTGATATAAATTAAATTTGATTATAATAAAATTGCGAAAGTCCAAAGTTGCACAATAATAAATCTGAAATATGAGAATTTCGGCATTAACAAAGTGTTGTTTTTGTATGTCGCTATTAGTTGTTGTGGCTATGGCTGTTATAAATGTTATTATTATAAAAAAAATATTTTCGCAAAACAAAAAAGGGTACAATCAGGATGTAGGTAATGCAGCGTCATATTGATAGAATAAAATTAAAAATTCTATTAAACAAAGACTAGACCACAAGTGGATTTTGAGAGTTGGTTATGTTTTAAGAAATTTAAAATTTAAAAATATTTTGCTACATATATGAACGAATAGTTAAAAGTCGAGCAAATATTTTTGGTATTAATTCAGTATTACAATAAATTAGATAAATTAAGCATGAGTTTGTTTTTAAAAAACTATTTAGCTTGTGTGAACTTATTAAAAAAATATTAATAATTTGCTGGTTTTAAAATTTAAAAAGGTCTTTTTTCATAACTATAATAGTTAATATTTCATTTATATTAGCATTTAAAAATGGCGTTAGCTCTATTTGGTCATGTTGTTTTTAACGTAACGTAATGTAACGCTTTTATCCAATAATGTTATATCGCTTGTACAATTACAAGAGATAGGCGTAAATTACACACATTTAACGCTATTACGCCACTGTAGTGCTCGAAACGGGATAATAATTTGCACTAAAGAATGTCTTTTTATGGGGCTTACAGTACGTGCGCACGAAATTAACTGACAGTAATTACCGCCCGTGAAAAAAGTATAATCATGTTTGAAAAAAAAGTGTTTTGCATAATCGCGTTACAAAAAATGTACGTGCTATACGTAAAAGAGAGTTTCGCTATCAATAATTTACATTACACAAAGCACTGATTTTTCGTAGATTAACAATTTATACACTAATTTATTACTAGAATTGATATTTCTTACCCGCAGAGTAAAATTTTATCTGCTTATTGGAAACATTAGTTTAAAGTTATTTAAGGCTAAGCTTTTCGCCCGCAGTTTATATTTATATATGTATATCAATACATACGAAACAATATTGCATTTGAGATGATAGATTATATCTGCTCTTATAAGTAGTGAAACGACTAAAATAAGTTGGGAAACTTTGATGTCATTTTTTAGTCATAGAAACTAATTTTCTTCGTCATGCTAAAGTAAATTAACTATATATGTGTATATATAGATTAGGTTTGATCATCTTGTTTCTAAATTCCAGAGTAATAATATATTTTATATGTAGAGACGTTCCTCATATCTGCAGAATTGACGTTCATGTTGCTATTATTTAAATAAAAAATAAGAATATAGTCACCTAATTAGATTTAAAGCTAAGCAGCATATATGTATGTACATAGTATCAAATAAAATATTTCTGATTAAAGCATAGTAAATATTTAAAAAATATGTATATATATTATAAATTAAAATCACACTTAAATTGCTTTCATTCAAAATTATCTACCAAAGAATTAAATTTAATTACAAAAATGTCAATATTCTCAGAGAGAATGTTAAGCAATTGGATCGCTCTGTACACAAGTGAATTCGTAAAAAACACGTTTATCCTCGCTGTAGGCAAATAAAAAAAGATTTTTACCCATTCCTGTTGCGAACGAAATTCAGTGGTGCCCAAAAACAGAATTGACAGAATAAAAATCGAATCAGATAACATTTTACAAAGGCGTTTAGCCAGACATACTCCCCTACGACTTCCAAGTGAAATATCGGCGCTATTTTTAGTCAGCTTCTAAAAGCTGTGCTACAGATTATAAATCAGCTGTAACTCGGAAAAGGCTTTCTATAATATACCCTTTATAAATTAAGGATGACCTTTAATAGCGTTTTAATTTAGAAATAATATTATTTTATATATTAATACAATTTTTACAGCAATACCATCAATGGATAAAAATACATGCGTAATTTGGAGGCAATAAAATAGCTGTTTATAGAGCGGGGGTGGTAAACTTGAGGTTGGGATCGAATTTCACCTAAAAATATAGTCACGAGTTACCTATCAAATTCCCGAAATAAATAGCGAATTTAAACCCTTTTTTGGGTTAATCTATAATTTAAGGGGGGAGGTAGAAATACATATAAATATATGTTAGTTACGTATTTATTGAATACGATAAAAATATAAAAACCTCAAGTTCTCAATTGCAAAAAATATCTTTAATGGTTTTATTTTAATAGAAAGAAGTGCGAAATTCATCCATTTGTATAGAAAATTTATCAGGTGTTGATTTTCTTTTCTGCGCATTTTTTCTATATGTATTAAAACTGTAATTTGAGATAATTGATTGTCTTGAATTGATATTTTGGTTTCGCTATTGTTTTTAAGTCTTTATGACTTCAATACATGTTTATTGAATCATTTTGCGATCAGAAAAGGATTTACATTTTTTAGCTATTTGATAGCTCACTCGGAAAGAAGACACTGTTGCAGCTTTATTATTATTATTTTATTTTATTTTATTAATTTATTTAGCTTAATAGCTAATCTTTACATCTAACAAATTTAGTAAACATATATAAAAATATATAAAAAATACATAACAGAAAGAAAAAATATACAATAATAAAGACTTAATATTATAATATTTTATTTCTATATGTACGAAGGTGTTTTTTTATTCCATTTATAAAACCCGTTATATTTTTGCTGTTTCGGATTTCTCTTGGAAGACTATTATATAAATTAAAACCTCCGTACATAATTCCCCTAGCCGTACTCGTTTTCTTATACTTAATTATTTTTAAATTTTCTTTATTTCTAGTATTATATTTATGTACATCTTTATTTCTTATTAAATACTTATTAAAATAGTGTGGTAACATATTATTTTCTAACTTATATATAAATACTAAAACATTCATACTCAATATTTCTTGAACATTCAACCATTCTAATCTATCAATCATACTTTTACAATTAGTTAATCTATTTTTATTTAAGATTACTCTCATTGCCCTATTTTGTAATTTTTGCAACATTTGTTTATCTAATTTATTCAACATATTTAAAAGTGTTGCACAATAATTAAAATGGGGCAATATTATACTATTGTAAATTAATTTTTTTGTATTTATACTTAATATATTTCTTAATCTAGATAATAAACCTATTTTTCTACTAATTTTTTTTAATATGTAATTACAATGTTCTTTAAAGTTTAATTTTGTATCAACAATTACTCCTAAATATTTTATATTATCCACTATTTCTATTTATTGCTCGAATGGCTTTGAAAACACCTTTTGTTACGTATTAAATTCATATTTTTGTTCTTGTCATTTATTTTTCTTTGTTCTTACAATCAATATAAAAATAAGATCGAAATGTACTATTTAGCGTCTTGAAATTACGCTCCAAAATAGGCACAAAGATGCGAAAAATAAAAAAATCACAAAATAATTATTAAAGTCTCCAATATTTGTTGCTAGTGAAAATTATTGTTTCCTTGACTCTATGTCACACTTTTATGTTGCTCTTCAATTATCACTTGCCACACAAATAAAACATGTAGAATTAAGTAATGCTGCTATACAATTAATTTAGTGTCCTACAAATAGAGGCAGAATTTTTTTTGCAAATATAATTTAGTTGTTACTTATCGTCGTACTAGATTAAAACTATAGAAACATGTTATATTGAATTTAAATATATTTTATTTTTGTAAACATGTAGTTACTTTTCAGCATTTTAAATTATATTTTTATTTTTCCTCTTTTATAAGGACGGAATAGCGCAGTCCGTAACGTCTCAGATTAGTAATTCTAAGGTTACGGGTTCGAGCCATGGTAACAATCATCAAAGCCCTGGGCAAAAAAGCATCTTGGGCCGAATTGCATTTACTGAGATGTATTCCTCAATTATTGAATAATTATATTTATAAAAAAATATTTTGTCTACCAGCACATTTCCAATATTAACTGTTTACCCGCAACTTACATACGTACTTTCGCACCTGTCTTCAGCCGCAGGCGTCGCCATTAATGTCATCCGTAATAAATCTGTTTCATTTCCTGACAAATCATATGTGAGTTTACCGCCCTGGCGTAAACACGTTCGCGGATTTAACACCGCGTATTTGCGTTAACGATTCGTATCGCTAACGTCACATTAGGCATGACATACACACACATACACACATCCTACGAATAACTTATCACCCGGTTAACTCGCGACGTCTGGGCGACACACTTCGCTTTTATCCGCTGATCCGGCCCAGTGAACCCGACCAGGGACGGATCGATGGACGATGTGCCAAAATTCAAGATGTATGCCAAATGCTCCCATAAAGACACATATTGTTCTCCTCGCGTTTCGAGAGTGCAACACACTTGATATGTAGTTCAGTTTTGAACGTGACTTGAATAACTAAACCAATAATTCAAAGAGAACATATTCCAATCTATTACATATTCTAGAGATATTCGAAAAGTAAGATACATAATACATAGTTCAACAAATATTTATTAAGCATTTTATTTAGGAAGTGACTAATAACTAATTTAAAACACCTCATTTATATATTTAACGATATAATACCAATGCTTGGTGACTCTGTTCTATATAGTGTATTCCTTAATGTTACTCTCCTTTCGCACTTGGCGAAATCGGGAATTGATATGGCCATATAATAACGTTACCGCGACTGAGATGTGGTGAGCTCTGCTGTGTAATACGACACTAGCAGAAACAACATTGCTAACAACCGATTAAAAAATAATATTATATCTTTAGTTTTCGAATATTCCTCGTAGGTGAAGTAGCCTTTTAAAGATGTTATGCTACGATTTTATTTTATTTCATGTGTATTCATACATACCACAGAGATGTGTTAAATATATATGAATACAGCATCATTGTTGGACTAACGAATATTTTCTTTTTGTTGAGAGTCATATATGCATATTTTATTTTTCTAAAAATATAATAATTGATGAAGCAATACAGCATTATACGACGTTAAGTATAAAACATGTAAGGAAATTCATTAAATTTACTTGTCAATTAAAAATAAATAAATTAGGGCCACAATACTTATTCACAAGTGCTTTTATTAAAACAGAAGCTTTGCACTCAGCAACATTTAAGCCAAAAAGTAACGTTTTTTCCTGAAACGTAAATAGTAAATCACTGAATTTGAAAATTTAATCTGATCACAGAACTATAATTTGTATTGCATCATAAATCTGTCAAAATTTGAACTCGCGCATAAACGCTATGAAATACCCGAATTAAAATTGAGTGAATACTATTCAATATATTTTGATGAGTCTACAAATATTGAATCGATTGTGACGTAAAAAATACAATCGCCAAAAATCTATTCATTGCACTAAATCCATTTTTGGAAAATAATAAACTTTTATCAACAATTGTTATAGATTGTACTTTACACAAAAGTTTAAATAATAAGCATAAAAACCAGATTTCTGTTTGTAGAAAAATTATGACCAAAAATATAAATGGGCGATAAACGATTAACGATTAACGATCAACGATTAACTATAATGCACTATATCTCATCTAAAAACAATGATAAAAATTGGGACGTTCCTTTTTGGTAAGATTAATTGGTAAAGCTTTCAAATTATTTTTTACAGCGATTGTGTAACGTTTGCTGTACAAAAAAACTATACAATTTTATTAAAAAAAAATTATTTAAATATAATTATATTACAGTAAAAACTTTTTATTTTTTCGATATATTGTTACTTATTTATAAGGCAAAAATATTCATATTTAACCCATAGCAATTTTTTTTTTAATTTTTTTGAGTGTTCTCTTTGTTATTTGAATTTGGCAATAATTATGTTATGTTAGGATAAAAAAAACGGTTTTTATTATATATAAAAGGGCTTAAATTATTATGACTAATGTATGTATTGAAAATTTATTAAACAAATAATTTTCAAAATTGAGTAAATCTAATACTTTATTAAATAAACCCCCGAAAAAAAGCCAGAATTTTCGCAATAATACTTCGTTTTTCGCTTTTTTTGTGGCTCTTGTGATCCTCTTTTTTAATCTTGATCAGAATCTGGCATTAAATGTATAAATTCCAAATGAAGTATTTATAAAAAAAAAAAAAACTTTACGGAGAAGTATAATTTAATAAAATATTATACCATAGAATACATTTCGGCCAGTAGCTAAAAGGTTTCATATGCAGAACATAAATAATTACTATATTTATAATTATTTTAAGAAATGATATTATTTCCATTAAATGCCAACTGTCATGCAGAATATTTATTGAATTGTTTTCCAGGTATTTAAAAAATTCAGCGCTTCTGTAAAAAATGGCCTGTGGTATTTGTGCAAGTAAAAAAATTATGGGATATTATTATGGGATCAACTTAAATTAAAGCAGAATAATTCTTACTTTCAGTGTTGCTTAGACTAACTCGTTGCATTCGATTTCGTAAAAATAACTTTCTCTCGATTGAAATACAGAAAATATAGTGTGAATATTGATAAAATATAGTCTGTTCCATAAGTAACATCTTTGGATATTTCTGATTGTTCTAAAGCTCTGTCCAAAATATACATATAATAGTATTCAACATCACTACGTTCAAATTCATTTTTGGTAGTTTGGTACATGCTTTGGGATTATACATTAAAAAAAATATCACTAATTCTAATATATGATTGACTGCAGAAATACACACGATGTTTACGGTGATACATTGCAGTACAGACTTTAGACCAATATTTTATTAATGGTAAATAATAAAATTGTCATTTCGTAATCCGTTACCTAATATTTTAAATGTTAAAATATATCGAAATAGACTATTAAAAAAAGTGTTAAAGTTGCTGGTAAAAAACAATAGGAGTTGAGTCTGTCAAAACTGGTGTTGTGTCTACCTAGACACGTGGGTTCAAAGGTTTGAGAGTAAAAGATTTTTAGCATATTTCGTTTAGATATTTAGCGGAAAATTATTTCACAGGTCCATATGATTACGCGCTGACTTTCTATAGCAATTAAATAAATTTAGAAAAAAACAAATAAAATGCAGGTCAATTTAAAGCAGACTGCAGGCCTTAATTGGATACTAATACGTAAGAATCAAGGGTTTATTTATATCTGGAAATAGATTTGAGCCCGCTGCATCTGAGCTACAGCTGTAATAGATCCACCTTTTCGTTTTTTATTACTATTTTATTGAATTAATAATAGCACATTTATAAGGGTGCACCACTATTTATGGCAAGACTGTATACTCGTCTAACTTTGTGTTACGAATGTGCTTTCTGAAACACAATTTAATTTCACGAATATTCGTAGTTGCCTCCGGGCAAAACTGGGTGACATTGCAAGTATATTAGTATACAAATTCGTATAACATGTATGTACTTATTAGGTTGAGACACATTCACCTAATATTATATTTTTTTACAAAGAGGCAATTTTAAAACGTATATAATACCTAGTAATACCTACATTAAAAAGCCTTTTTATGTTTAGTATATTTTAATCTTTACCGTAAGGGTTTTCTTATAAAAATAATTGCATAATCTTATTATGTTAAATTATTTTAAATATGTATGTGTATGATTATGGTTTATTTTAGTCAAAATAATGCTTTAATAATTAAAAAAAATCTATCTGCTATCTTTATAAAAATTATGATGTGTTTTTCGCCATTAAAACTCTGAAATTGATTATTGTTTAGTTTCTTCTAAGTTTGTCGCTATCGCGATCGCGTCGATTCCGTTATTTTTCTCGAAACTTGCGCAGTTTCTCAGATTGCATTTTAGCAACTTGCACAGCTTTAGTAGGTGCCAGGCAGTAAAAAAACTTTAACTAATCGCATTATGATAATAAATTTAAAAAGTTGTACACAACTTTGTAGTAAACTGCTGGCCACGTCGAATTTCCGCAGGCGAGAAAGCCAATTAAAACTCTTGGATACTTTTTCATTTTGAAAATGAACATCAGGTGATATTTCATTTAAAAAATATGTTGTTTAATTGTGATTCTATAAAATATTATTTATTAAGTATATGTTAACTTATGCGCGTAATACTTTTCAAGTAACTAGTTAATTAATTAAAAAGCAGACAGGTTAAAGTTCCGAGCAGCGTCAGAGATAAGGTTAATTAAAAATCATGCGGCGGTCCAAACAAACAAAGCTAATATGATTAACCCCTTCGCAGATTCGCTTTCCCGCATAGCCTTAGCGAAAGTATTAAATTGCACGTATTATTATGGGTGGCACGAATGCTAATTAGGGATATGGATTATAGTTTTGAAATTTTATAATTGGATTTATACACTAGGGTTATGGTTTGCTATATTTATTATTTTATAATTAAAACAATCCAGCAACTATGAAATATAATAATTTGATTATCAAACTTACCTTTTAGTTAAGACACTTTCAAATATTAATAGAGGGATGGTATTTTTAGCCAATCCCAATATAAATAATTATTACTTTTTCTTTTTACAAACTTTACAAATATTCTTCTTATTCCTTGTAGCAGTTAAGCAATTTTTTTTAAATATACCTATAAGAATATAAATATGACAGGATTTTAATTTTATTGTAGTTAGAAAGTAAGTAGTCAAAAAATTCTGTATTTTCATAACGATGGTGATTAAATTTTACTAAGGCTTTACAATAAAGTAAAGTTTTCTAGTTAAATATAAATTAATAAAATATTACTGTATCATTAAAATATATTGAATGAACAACTTTTAATTAAAAATATTATTTCATATAAAGTAAGGTGAGCCTATTTACATTGCCCTTTTTTATTATAGAATTATAATTTTTTTATATATACATATATATTTTATGGTTGAAGGCCTGCCCTACAGACCAATCCACTTATACGCGCGCCTTAAAATTTTGCGCTCTAAAACAATTTATTCATGGTTTTAGATGAGCGTTTTGTAAGGCTTTCAAGGTTTTCATTTAGCTGGTTCTCTCTTTGAGATAAGCGTAAAGGTGTATCATACATCTTTATACGTACCCATCATACAGATTTAATGTAACCGCCCTAAATTTTAGACAGACCCACGCGTATGTAATATACCAACGTATAAATAATTGCTCTTTAATTAAGCTCGTTTCATAAATCTCCAGCTTTAATCTTTCATATCTCATTGCATTTTTGGGTCACCTAGTACATACTGTACATATATACATAAATCACAACATTGGGGATTGAATGCGTACATGTTTTTACGACAGATTTTATGCAACCCTATATATATTGTAGAGTTTTATATGCGCCTCTATAAAATAATATATGCTGGTTTATAGTTAGTTGTATTTTTCTTCGTGTGCATATGAGATTCTACGTTCAATAATAAATTTGTAAGGTAGTTAGAATAATGCGCAGAATCTTGTGGTTTACTAGCAGCCTTCGTCTTGTTCTCTTCATGCTTGATTAAATTAAGGCGATCGGAAAACTTTAAAAGCTCTTCTATAATCATCGTCTATTTGTAGCATAAAGGCCAACTAAGGCGAAACTTTCACACTGAGAGATCAATGGACTTCATACGCAGTTGTGTGTTTCGCTTAAGTTAAAGCTAGTTGTTAACTACACAGCCTTAACACTTAAGATACTTAGCTTGATTTATATACATTATTATTGAAAAAATACACAATTAAAAAAAAAACTAAAATTGTAAAACAAAATTTCACTTTTAACTAAGAGAATAACATATTAGAAATATATGTTTTTAAAGTAATGAATTTAATAGTTTTTTAGAAAAAATCTGTAATTTCTCTTTGCACGGTATGGAAAATTATCTGCAATTAAAATTGTAATGGTATTTTTATATTAGGACCCCCATTTTTTTAGACATTATATTAATTAAGGGTCAAAATGTTTATTTCATCAGTGTCTGATCCCTATGACTTGCGCAATAACATTGCAACCGGCCCCGGTAATTATACATTTTGCAGCACAACCTAGTAATTCAACGTCCGTGATGAGCAGCAACGTGTAAATAATGTGCTCTGAAACGTAGACAACGTAATCCAATTAGCTTCGTTCCTCATTCTAGACTAAGATCTAAGCCTCCACGCACTTTTTAACACAATGAGCACGTCTTGAACATACAACCCCCTCGCGAAAACAATGCACTGGCGCCACAACCTGTATCGTCTTACATAACAAACAAACACCGAAAACAGATTTGCGAAACATTCATCACAAGGGTGGGATGGTAACAAAAATATCAACGTATTTAATACATTTCAAATAAGCTATCTTAATCTTTGATTAACATAATTTGTTAATCAAATTTGTTTCTTAGATATAGGAATTATAGCTGATATACATATACTACATGTCAATGCTCGCAGCTTCACGCACTGCATCTAGTATATATTTACATATACTATCTATAACACATAGGACTATGTATGTCGTCGTGTATTTCGTGCCAAGAGTACAACACGATCCCTTGATTATCTTCTCTGCATAATACACTCATATATGAATCGTGAGAACTATACTGTCTCGCTAAATTATAAACTCTCAATACTGCGTATAATTCCAACATAACGCAGGACTGTACTGCTAAATTGTATAATAAATCTGTATTTTAAACATATTATTTATTGTAAATCATCTGTTGCAATATCACAGGCGTTTCAAGAGATAAACACAATCAACAAGTATTAATTAAGTAGTGAAACCCGAGACTGAAATCAGTCTGTATATTATTTATATATATTTTATTATTATAAAAATATTATTACAATTTACATTCAATATATGCGAGACTTAAGAGAAAAATCTGACAAAACCCAATCTGTGATAATAAAATTGATATAATAATCTATATAAAGATAGACATTGAAAAACGCAAAAGTATATATGGGATTTGTACTCAAGCCACCAATTTACACAATTGGTCTAACATACTGATGATTTTTACTACAACTTTTACAGTTTTGGCGGAGGTGTTTTAAGCATAAATACTTTTGTTGATGACTTATGAGTGACACTGGACCAGGAATAGATATTTAGTATGCACATCGCCCTAGTTTGCGATAACGCATCAAGGATACTCGACTTTGTTATGCGGAGCGCGTGTTACTTAAATAATTTATTGGTGATTCGCGTTCTGTACAAGATTATAGTATCCTTGTAATCCTTACAAATGTATGTGGGTTGGTGCTCATTTATTTTAAAATTGCACCAAAATTGAATTTTCATTACTTTAACTGTGTAATTTAAAGGTTTAATTATAGTTCTAAGACCGATATTTAAAACCCATTTAATCCATATTTATTTTATATCATACCCACTGCGGTCTAATTTATTTAATTACAAAAATTATGTCACTTACCTATTATTAATGCTGTACTTATTATTATATATAAAAGCGCATTTTCATTGTTATAATTTTTTGGGTATACCATATACCAGTTCCAGATGTTGAAATTACTACCTGATAAAAACAACAAAGAATGTTCTACTTAATGCTTTGTAAATAGTATTTAGTTATTTTTTCACTATTGTAATTTAAACAACACAAATAATTTTTAATGTCACTTAATTAATTATGATTATTTACTAAATTTATTAATAAACATTAAAATGACATTCTTATATAATATTTACATATTTGTGGTTTAGTTATATTTGTCCATTGTATGATATTTTTCGAAGCTTTTTTGCAAATCACATGTTTTGCAAAAGGTCCTTTAATATTCAATAGTCCATTTAACCGTTGCTCTCAGATACTTCTCGAAACTTATCAGTTAATTATTTTTTAAATTCCTATATAAAAGCGCATTTTCATTGTTATAATTTTTAACAATTTTATACAAAATATAGAAATTTACAATACCAATGTCAAACTCCCAAAAAAACAGCTTTCGCTGCCACTTGAACGTTTTTCTCATGAAACAATAGGAGGACGTATGATAAATCGCTTTACCTACACCTCCCATATATTGCGTGTAGTTTGTAAATGCAATAGGTTTTAGGATGGTTTCTAGATTTCCTGTATGTGTTCTTTTTTTTATCGAATATGTACTTAATAAGTCACATATAGTTCACATTGTAACGATTTTCTTGTCTTTCCGTGCAAATAACATAATAATAATATTCATTCGTCTATATATTACAACTTCTTCCTTGCGTAATTTTTTTTATTGCTTGTGGAAGGTCTTTTCTGTTAGACACAATAGTACCAGTTAAATAACATTTTTGGTAGTAGTAAATTATCAGCAAATAATATACTCGTGTAGAATCGGTCAATATATAATATATATGATATCCTTCAGCGTGAGGAATGTATTTACAAGAATCGATCGTGTAAGTGTAGGGCAATTCCCGAGTTAAATGGAACATCCTGCCTATTTAATCCTTGCGACATAATTGGGCACAAAAGAATAAATATATTCATTTCGCGAATTAGCCAAAATATTATTTATGTGAATTTTAAGGATTGTATGTAATGCAACATATTCTACCCTTATAATTGATGATTGATTTGTCACCAACAACTTCACGATTAGGAATATAATACTCTCGAAAACTTTTGCCTAAATATTGTGAAAAACTATCTACATTTTTTTTCTTGTAAATTTTGTTTGGAGTAAGAATATTTATTTAAGTTAACATACAAAAAATCTATAGAAAGCGATCTTTTGAATACCGCCTTAAGAATACATTTTTATATCAAAATAATTTAAAAATTAATATTTTATGTTATTTAGAGGAATCAATCCCATAGTAATAATCACTTTTAAAAACAATTTTATTAATTGTCTCTAGGCTTCAATCATTGTGTTATCTGAATTTTAAACGGGTGTATGTGCAAGTAAAAAATGTAAAATGCAACAAAGGGAGCAATAAGAAAAACCCAAAAGCTGCGAACGCCGACGAATCAACAATTTAGGGTCTTCGGCCACACTTTTACTTACAGCAACAATATTCTTGATTGAACGGGCGCTAAATTTTTTAACTACATTGCGAATTGTTTGCTCAGTAGAACGATGAAAAATACATAGTTCATAGAGAACTGTTATTTCTGTAGAGAAATTAAATGCGTTTAGCGGTGTTAAGCAATCCATTTTGTAAACGTATTGTTGCAAACTAACGTTTGTCACTTTTAACACGCGTGATTATTGACAGCTGTCTGATTTACAGTGATGCCAACATGGGAAACTCGAATTGGATCATCCTGTCTTCATCATCAGTACTATTTTTTCTATTCTTAAATTTAAACTAAGAAAAATTTGCAATTTGTAGGTGTGACGTTTGCGAAACAATGGATGGTCTCGACATGCAGTCGCCACAGATTGAGTAAAAAAATCGTAACAAAAATCATCGATGCATTCACAGATTTTAAGACGATTCTTATTAATTTTACAATTCGAAGTAAAATGGTTAGAAATTACCATTTTGTAACGAAATATTTTGATACAAGTGTCCGTGAGTAACAAACAAAATAAAATACCGGAAATTTGATCATCAACTCATTAAAAATGGCTTCACTAAATAGAAATTATTTTGGGCACGACATAGATACTTTTGCACTGCAATGGTGAAACTATTTAAACAGAAATAGCGCGGTTTAACTGTCACGATACAAAGCAACAGCACAAATAGTGGTTTTTATATACTCCGTTATTCATTTTTATTAACATATAAACCTTAAATGCAAAAGCAAATTTTGCTTTAAAATAGTTTTATATGTTTATCTAAAGTTTTTGTGTAAATATCTATATGAATGATTTTAATTATGATGGGTGATATATGTAAATAATAAAAAACAATGTGCCTCAAAAAAATATCCAGGTTGCGATTATGCTTAGAAAGCCAAACAAATTAACGACTCCCAGAGGCGTTTCATATTATAGATCCAGGCCAAGTAATTGATTGTCGCCGTCGGCCATTGAATCATGGGGATGTTTGAAAAGCGTCGAACGAGAACAGAGATTAATTCGATTTGACCCTCGGTTTTGCTACGATGAGATTGGCAAGAGCGTTGCTTAAAATCCATTCAAATTCCGACCGTGTAAAAGGAAACAAATTCAGTTGCTCCTCCTGAAAATCTGTCGTCGAAATCAGCTTCTATTATTATACTATATACGCTGCGCGAACTGTGGAAAAATCTCGGTGAGTCAACATTGATTCAAAGCATTATATTGATTTAGTTCGGATGAAGGAGATGTTTAAGAAAGGAAAGTATACGGAGTGTAAAATTATACCCCTGTCGGGCGTAAGGCGAACGAAAGTATTTAGGATCGGCTGATACGCCTAAATAGGTTAAGGGTTTTTTCTCTTCATCGTATAAGGCCACTATTGTGTTGCTTATGTATTCATGTGAAAATATATCATATTATAAGTTTTTTTAAGTAAAAAATGAACATAAATAAATTATGATAACATTTAAAAAGTGAAGCAGATACAGATACAAGTCAATATATTAAAAAATAAAAACTTAATGAATTATAATTAAATACATATAAATTAAATTTGTATTTGTAACACTGCGAAAGATAATTTTTTAATTTCGGTCTTGTGAAACAAATGACGGCTTGCAGATTTAAGCAAAAATATATTTAATCAAATATTAAAATAACCGATTGATGTAATGCTGATAACGTATCGTGACGCCAAAATAAATTGTTTGCATGCTCTAAGCCAAATAGGGAAGTATGAACGTGCTTCACCAACATATGTCGGAAAAATTTTCACCTGTGTGTGATGTGGGCGTAAGGCTTTTTTGTTAAAGGCAAGCAATGCTCTTTGTGTGTTAAATGCGGCATAAACCGAGAGTGCCAAAAATGTTTGGTCTTGTCCAGATTTACTAATAAATTATCAACTACAAGCGGTAATAAATTACCATGAATAAAAATATTGAATTAGGCGTAAAATATTTTTTAAAATACATTTTCTTTTATTATGTATTATGGATTAATTGCTTTTATAAATATATTGTAATATATCGTGAAATACAAATTGTAATTTGATGACTTAACACATTTAAAAAATATTATAAAATTTTGTCGCGGTCAGTGAGCCTAAGCGTTTTTGTAAAATTGTAGATATGTCAGAAAATAAAAGCGATTATTGTCTTATAATACTTTCCACTATCAAAAAGCAAAAATAAGTCGCAAAATTAAAGTGTATTTAAAGTCGATGCTCAACGACACAAGGGATCGGTCCGGCACTGTTTCGAGACATTTACGAAGGCTCTGAATTATCAAAAAGCTCGATACTTAAGTGTCACATCAATTTAACGATACAAATCTATTGAAACGATTATTTGCGTGCGATTCATTACTCAAACGCAATGGATAGCAGTTTTTCTCCAAAAAAACTTGACTTGGCGGTACAGTAAAATAACGATTGTATGCGATAATATCCAGACCTTCAAAATCTTATATTAATCTTAAAAAAACTTTATAATAGCCTACAAATACAAAATCAAAGTACATTGTCATTTTCATATCAAAAAAATATTTACAAATATTTCGGGTAGCCATACTGCATAACTAATTTCATGTATTAGAGACTTGGATAAAAAAACTTAAATGTCAAAGCACGTATAGCTTTGGATACTAAAGATTACAATTTAATTATTAAATATACTTTAATTAGCACATCTTTTTTTCTTTCCCTTGAATAGATAATACTTTATAATTTTTATTCTTAACTGTAATAACAAACGTTTATTTTTAATTTTAATTTTAAATTCATGTTATCTAATAACAATATTGTAAGCATAAAAATGTATTATTAATAAGTAACATGAATTGTATACAATATTATGTTTGTAAATTCAATAAATCATAGATATTCTATATTACATTTACACTATATATTTATTTAGAGCTTTGCAGAACCATCTTAATAGTATTAATTAACCATAAATAAACTCTAGTTCTAGGATATGTTAGCTTCAGTTATTTCGCATCGATTAAAATGGAACATACATATTTCTGAATTGACCAATAAATGATTATATAATATATTACAATTACATACATCAAAATAAGTGAAATAAAATTAAAAAAAAAAATTATACCAAACTTAAACTGAGTGTAAAACGTGGAAGAAGATTATCTGAATAGGAAAAATAAACACACTGAGCAAAAACGAATGTTAAATAACATTTAAAATCTGAAACTTTTACTCATGAAATATTCATAAGTATTGATATGCATAAGAGTTAGAGATGGAAGGCACCATACTCTGAAAGTAATGTCAGGTTTTAGGGTATGCAGATTATATGGATGTTATATGCAGACCCCGATAAGCAAAGATGAAAGCTTTTGAAAGATTGAAGAAAGTAGTTGAAAAGATAATGCCAACACCCAAAAGATTTAATATTTGGAAACCGCCAAGAATTCGCGTCCCCTTCATCCGATAACTGTGGATGCGCACGAGTTTAGAAAGACCGATAACTTTACAAACGTGGAAGGTCTGATTGCATGCATAAAGTTGGTTACAGTGTTTGACTCGCTTTGAAATACTGGACGATAACTAAAAGGAACGAGGATGTTTTAGAAAGAACGATTTTGGCTTTATAGAATATTTTAACCCTATACAACCACGAAATATTTACCACCAGTTTAGGAGCTTAACTTAACATCAACAACATTTTGTATATACTATTAAAATTGAATATATGTACATTTTAAGAATACATATACTTGCTAATAATGCATAAATTTATATAATTTAAATTAAATAACTGATGCATTTTCCAAAAACAATTTATTATGAGGGATGTGATTGTATTTTAATCAATATACTGTTAAAAAATGCTTGCTTTTAGAATTTATTTTAAAGTATCTGTTTTTAAGATTCGATCTAAGATTATTTTTATTGCTAGTATAGATTATGTTGTTTTTTTTAAATTGCTGGGTTTTCGAATAAAAATATGATTAACATTTCGGTTGTTATTGTGGGCGCTCCTTATGCAAATATTTTTGTTAATGAATTTAATTTGTGTAAATTATTTAAAATAAAATCATTTAATTATTCTTAAGCTGTTTACAAAATTGTTATTTAAGAAGAATACATTTTTTGGTGAAATCTAACGCTTGGAGTTAACTACTGAAAATTAAAATATTGATATATTTTACCTGAAGATTAAATTAAACTAATATGTCAAAAAATCTACAAAATATTTATTAAAACACATTTACATTTGATGTAAAGAATTATTTGTTTGTAATTTGAGAAGAGGCGAGGTGAAATGCTTTGCTTAACAATAATTTTACATGAAAACTTGCAGTAAAAAAATATTTTGGTATGATACACATTGCGCATGATTTTTTCAGCAGTGCCATTTTATCGGAAAATTACTATTTTAGACAATGATTAATACATACATATTTTTAAAGTACAGGCAAGTTGATTAATATCAGAATAAATTATATATGACTTAGCTCACAATTACTAGCATAAAGTACAATAATATAAAATACTTTTCACTAAATTTGATTTATGACGTTCAATTTACACTGCAATGAATACCATAGCTAAAATCAATACATTATAAAGACTTTTACTAAATCTATATAACGTTGAAGTACACGAGATATAAATATCAAAAATATAATTTGATTGAATTTGTGTTACCTGTGTATAAGTATTTATTTTTTATTTTTATTGTTTGTATTTCCCATTCTGTGCGATATCAATTTAACAAATCAGGAGCAAAAAATCGCAAAGCTTTTATCGCTAAAATACCATCCCAAGCTTCGCACCGATTTCACGAATTTTCCCATCGGTAATGTATGGATTCATGAGATTTCCTCGGGCGACGAGACCGTGCCACAGAAACAATTCAATATCGGAAACGGTGAAAATTTATCGATATTCGTGATAAAATTGTGCAATATATCTTTTGCCCGGTGTGTGTAGGTATATTATTGTGGTTGAAAACGTGACTCATACACTTCTACGTTCCTGTAACCCCCTCATATGTATGCAAATAAAATAAAGGTGTGCTCATAAAATATTGCATAGCTTTTTTTAAGGGTTGTTTTATTTTACTGGAATTTTTTTAAATATTAGTAACTAATGTTACGATTTTTTTCTAATTAGTTGTTAAAATTACTGCTTTTACGATTTGATTGATTTTTAAGAACGTGATAAACCTAATAATGTGAAAAATTCATGAAGCGTAAATTTTATTAGTGTATCAATATTTCTAAGAATTTCAATAAAAATAATTAGACGATCAATATAGCGTAACTTTTCAACTTAATCAAATAATATAAATATTATTAATTATGTACTTTGATACAATTAGAGCCAATATCAAAAGCTGCAAATGTTTGTAAAACTTATTAAAAGGGGCAAAAGATTTTTTAATTACACAATTAATTAAGGTTTATGGTTATTCACACATTTTATATTATACAATGTAGCGCTATTATTAATTTTACATAATAATATAATTGAACAAATACAGAGCGGATATTTTTCTCTCACTAAACAAATATCGTGAAATTGAATTTTTGTACTATACCCAACTAGTTTGTATTCACACTTGTGTGTTTATACAGTTAATTTAACAGCACGTGTCGGATAAAAATATTAAAATATATAGATTGTAGTTTTTTATCGAATAATTGAATACCCGCAAAACTATTACGAAAGTGTTGCAAATGCTTACATAAACAAATATTAGTAAGAACCTACAAAGTGGGGTCCAAGGGTCAATTGAAGATGACTGTCAAAGTAAACGTACAAAGTAAGAATCAACTAGAAAACATAAAAAGACGGAAAAAATATTCCCAATAAAGACAAAACAAGAGAGTAAACTTCAAAGCGTGTATTGTAGATGCACAAAAATATGCCAGTTTTCAAAGCGTTGTTGTAATTTAAGCTATGAAGACCTTCAAATAAATTTCACCTACTCTAATGCTAAAATTTAGCACAAAGTTATTCTTTTTTAATAATAATATTACGAGAACAACCTATTTAAAAAATATTTTCAGGTAAGTCAAAAATAAAAATAAAAATGAATGCCTTTGTTGCATGTATTATTAAAGTAGAACTTAACTCAAAAATATTAAAAATAATTTTGGTAGTTCTGAATTAAAAAAGTAAACCACTAGAAAATTTACAACTTATATCTATAATAATAAGAAATGGTTTAATTTGCATTACATGAAGTCATAGTGTATCAAATGTTCTTTAGACGATTGCACTTATTTGCTATTGGTTTTAACTGGCATTCGCAAAGCGACGTTTGTTATTAATTGCCGGAAAACCTCCACCAAGTTCGTATCGATCAAATGCTGACTTTAAGGTGGCGGATGTGAAAAAAATTCGAAAAATCTACAATCGCAATGGAAAATTGTCGCCGGGTGTTCGTTAATTAAAATTTTCACCCGCCGAAAGCCGATTAGGAGAACGGTCGGAAAAGTGGTCGAAAAAAGTATTTGCCCTCACTTTAAAGTACAATTTCGACCTTTGAAATTCTTGCTAGGAATTTTATCAGTGCTTGAGGGATTTCGTGCGGAAAACCGGGAGGAGAGGAGTGAAAAAATAAACGCCCCTGAGTTGAAGCGAAGGCTTCAAACGTTCCGGTTGTAGTATGTAAAACGTTGCTACACTACTATCCTAAGGGGGCGGCAATGTAATTTGAGAAATTTCGGCATGTCGAAAGATAAACGCGAATAATGTTATGGGGTGGAAAGTTGTCTTTTCCTTCCTTTTCCGTCGAACATCATAGCGAAATTGTGATGACCACATACGGTAGAAATATATGAAAATTAATATGTGCGATCGTTTGGAGACCGAGAGTTTATGGCGTATGAAATTTTAGCATGATGGTCGGGTCGCATAATTTTTGCGGGTGTGTGTATGGGCAAAACTGTAAAATGTATGAAAAAAACGTATTTTTAAACCCTTTTTGTGGCGATGTATGTACAAAGTACGCAACGTTGTGAGGTCAGCACAATTTCAGCAATGAATTAACAGTCAAACGAATACGCTTTACATATGGAAAATAAGTATTTACTATTTCATAAATATATTTAAGGCCTACACGTTGCCAACAAAATGACATAGACCATAGAAATATCTGTATTAGTTATTTATTTATATATGCGAAGAATAATATAAAAGTTAAATTCAAAGCCAATCAAATATTATTAATGTAATATAGTTCAGTATCAACTTATCAAGCTTAAAAGGATTAGGTAAATAATTCTCGCACTTGATGGCATACGAGGTGTAATCAAAAAGTACGGTGAATAATTTTAATACGAACAAAGTAATAAGCTTACATCAAATTTTAATTAATCTCCTTGGCTAGCGATACATTTATCCCAACGTTGATTTTATGATTGGAAGCATTTTTGGAAGATTTCTAATAAATAATTAAATAATCAAATTCAACTAATATGTTGTAGTGTCCAAGTGGAAAGCTTTATTTAGTCACCACGTTCACTCGTGCCAATTTCCGTGCCAGTGGTACTAAACTGCATATAAGCAAATTGCCACAATTCATTTATACCAGTCCAGAATAATATCTCAAAGGGCAAAACTAACTGAACTTTCACGAAATATACCGAAGTCTAATATTGCCACTATGCAGTCGAATGATCTCATTATCACATTTGTGATGCACCTAAATTATAATCATATCGATGAAATGTGATGAATGAAGTAATTCTATCTTGGCAGAAAAAATTGTTTCATATACAAAACAAATTATTTATAATTAACTGTTACACATCTAAGTAAACTATTATCAAGTAAAAGATTAGCTTTGAAGTATAATTAGTAGCATAAAATACACTTAGAGCATTAAATAATATTTGAAAATCTATTTAATATAACCAGCAGACATTGATTTAACATGACTTAGATGTATTCAATTATTATTCTTGGAAATGTGTTGGATAAGTTTTGACTACAATATGAAAGTTAATTTATTTAAATTTAATTAATACAGCTTGCGGTGCCACCCCGCAACGTAAAGAGCAAAATGCCAAAGGCAATATTGCATTGTTTGTAAAAGAAATAATTAGAAAAAAGGAACCTGAGAAGAATGTGATTGCAGTCAAGAAATAAAGTTATGGATACCTAATTAAATAGAGTCACAGGAGAAATAAAATAAATGTTGTGTGTATAAAAATCGAGCGATACGGGACTAAAAAAAAAACAAAGCTACAAACTACTCTCTTTGGAGTGCAGCAAAAACAATAAAACAGCCTGCATAAATCTCATATAAAACCAGAAAATGAAAAATTAACAAAAGACAATAAAGAAAAATTTACAGCTTTTGCTGAACTCTAGTAAAGGTTTTTAAATCATTTTCTGTGTCTTGCTCAGATAACAAAGAGAGAATGGCACTGTCCTTTTTGAAGACTGCATATTAACTCAATGTTCCTATCAAGAAGATAAAAATGAAGGAACATTTGTTATTAAAAACAACCTCAACCTAATCGATCTAATCACAAGAAAAATATGAAAGTTACTTTCAAATGATAACACCTTGTTAAAAATATCACATTTATCTTTAAACCTTCTTCGAGATTCAAATACTATCCAGCTCAATAGACTGCGGTATTTATACTGATACAGGCGCATAATTATTGTCATTTTTTATGTACTTATATAATATAAATTTTTATTATGAGATTAATACACAATAAATTTAAGCAATTGAAAAATAATTAAAATCAATTTATTTTATGTATCTCTATCATATTTTTTAATTTGAATAAAGATCAAAAAAATATAAATTTTGTTTACAAATGGTTCGTAAAAAATATATATTAAAAATTAAGATCGGGATGTCTCAAAAAAATAGTCCACGAAACGCATCAATATATGTATTTATAAATCCATTTACAAACTACAAAAAAATAGAAGAAACTATCCAAAAAGGAAATGGTTTTTTTGGCGAAACGAACATCAGCGTCATTTCCTGCGTATAATCAAAGCCCCAGCATCGTTTCGGTTTCACGTTAACGCGACTTTTCGCCGCCACCATATATAGGTGTATGTACATACATGTCCCATGAGATCTATTCGCCCTTATTTAACAAGCCGCGATCTAATAAATCCTCATACATTTAATGGTCGGAAAAATCGTAATAATAAAAATTAACCAACTCTGACCGCACAGCGGCGTGCTTTACAGCACAAAAGCTACCTTTTTTAATTAAACGATTGCGGAAGCCCTTCGTTTATATTAAAAATTGGGCTGAGATAATTAACGATTAAATGAATTATTTATTACAGCTCCATGCTTATTTTCAGTCACATTGTTTCTATAAGCTACACTTACAATTCAAAGTTACAAGCTTTGTTTCTCAGTAGTGGAATTATTTTTTTACCATATTTTATGAAAAATAAGGCAAGCTTTATTTTTGTCATTAGAACGACTTTTTTATTGCACCTCAAATAATCTGTCGTAAAAATAATTATAAACGAACTATTTTTTTAAATAAAAGTTTTTGATTTGTTCCTAATATAAATGGTTGTATTTTTTTGTATTCTTTACTTTGTACAAAATATACAAAATTACAACGATTTATTTTCTATAGATTTTGATCTATAAATGTTCTTTTTAAAGAAAAAATGTATCACAGATTTTAATTAACCCATATTTGAGACAACAGACGCAAAATGGTAAGGCATTTACGTTTTAATAAGCTATAACATAAATAAAATATTTTAAGGAATTCTTTTACTAATTTGTCATTTTTTAATTTTTATACTCTAAAATTCCATATTATATAAAATTTTGTATCAGAAACTCTGCTTTACAACTATATCATGAAGTAAAAATTTAATGATTTTTAAAATATTTTTTTTAATATAAATTTTACCTTAAATATATGAAAAATGTTTATAAAAAATATAATGGTAATATTGATAATAAATTTTAAATATAAGTCGAAATAAATTTGTAGCTGAAAATATATATTCTTTATAAACACTTTAAATATATTCAATGAAACAAAGCCATTATAAAAAAAAGCAATCAGGACTCACTCGGAATTTGTGCTCACAACCTTATAATTTTTAATCATGATAAATAAACATACAAACCATTTATGCATATAAGATATTGATTGATGTATTTGTGGAACAAGGGAAATAAGTGTGTGCGAATACCGCAAATCATTTTTAACTAATTGAGGGACTGATTTATTAGGAATTTGGTCGGCTGATCCTAACCCTGAACAATCGGTTATTGGCCCTATGAAAATTATGTTCCTACAGTTTCCGTCACGTTCGTGATTTATTATGGATTCCTGGAAGGGTGCGAATAGAAAATTATTAATCCCCATCACCATCTTTCGCACGCGTTTTCCGCAACCGAAAGGAAATTCCCCCATGCTTTCGATTCACATTACTCACATGTGTAAATATACTCTCATACATACTTATGAGTCGTTTAGATTAAAATTTTATTTTAATAAATAATTATAGATATAATGTAAGACTTTTTTTATTTTTAATATCAAGCTCACATTTAATATGTTTGTGTTGTACATGTTATATTTTTTGATAATTTTATTACACTGTGATTTTTGTTGCTAGAAATATTAGTCAAAATATTTGGCAATTGACTCAAATTTGTACCACAATTTAAAGATTAAGAATTCAAACTGTTATTGGTGTATTTCAGATAATTAAATAGCTCATGCAGACACTTTGGGAACATTTGCTTATCCTTAAATTCAAAACACATTTGACGAACGATAACTGCGGCTTTATTATTGTATTTTTCTCTGTAAGGAAACATTTACATATCACTATTATTTAATTTTAAAATTCATCACATTAAACACTAATACTGGTTTCGTTTTTAATTATGAACTGTAGTTTATGAAGTTTTATTACGACATGTATGAAGACGAATGAGACAAAACAGTTTTGAAACTAGACGCCTCCGATAAATATTATATTTTTTTACCCTTTTATATATTCGCGCACGTATTATATTATACACAAAGAAGTAGGGTAACCTTTCTCAACACCATGTAAGCTTTTTCACTTACGTTCATTCTTAAAAAAATGTTTTTGTACTTTGAAACTTTCGAGTAATTCTCGCGGAAAGATATTTTCGCACTTTAGCGAGTAGCACGTCCCGCAAATCTTTTTATTGGCGCCATAAAAGCAGTCTCCAGTGAATGTTATGACTTTGGATGCTCTCGTAAGGGGCTACGTTTTTGCACAATGTCCGTCCGGTTTCACCGGACCATCTTTCAATTTGATAAGCAAATGTTTGACAGCTGAAATTTATCGTGCAAAAACGTTATATAATGGGTAAAAAATAAACGCCGAAAACATTCGAAGCCTTATTTTTTTCTCGCCAAAAAAATGTTTGAATAGAGCATTTAGATGAATAGCGGACGTTTCCTAGTGATTCCGATAACGTTTTTCTATAGTGAAAAAAATGATGCGAAAACACGTAAATGAGCAAACAATATATAAAAATATATTTTATAAAATAAATGTATATTTTTAAGTTAAATTCTTACGCCTTATTGATATGAATTGAAAGACGATAAATACATACAAATTTTAGGTACCCACTCTTTGTTATATTATATAAGTTGTATCTAAACATTTTTTCATGCATACAAATACGATTCAGTAAGCCTTTGTTATTTAACAAAACTACAAATCGTATATTTAATTAATGAAGATATCCGATAAAACAAGGTTATGCAAAAAATATTCCAAACAGCGCGCATAGGGTAAAAAACTACACAAATAATATATCAAAATTCAGGAAATTGGTTAATTAATTTGTACAAAATATTAATTAATATGTTCAAAAGCATACAGACATATTAAATGCACACAACTGGTTAATAACCATTTCCATTGTTAAGAATTGTTAAAGTTATATAATAAAATAAAAATAATATATTTTCCCTAACTATAGCTCAATTAAGGGAAAAATACATAAAGCCTTTTACAAATTAAAAAAAAAACATTTAGACATAAACTTATGAAATATAATACTTTCGGGTTCTCCAACCCTATGGGGTGTGACTTCGCAGTCAGTAAGTCGCAGGTGGAAACTAGTAAGTTAATATTACATATTGCGGTAGACGTTATTCTCCGAGTGGTGATGGAGAAGCTGGCGGAGGGATGATGTCGTATGGTAGAGTCCCTCTCAAGATGTGAGCGTCCATGAGTTGTCTGACTGGCGTATTTAATGTTTAGAAACGACTAATGAAAAGCGTCTTTATATCATTGTGATATTTCGTTTATTAAATTGATTGTGTAATTTAGATATTGAAAAAGCACTGTAAGCATTATTATATAAAATAATAATAGTTTTTGGTTCACAGTCATCATTTTTGAAGTACCATTACATAACCCAAAGCCGCGTGTGGCTCGCGAGCAGCACTTCACTGACCCTTGTTACATTATTACGTTCGAAATTGAAAATGCTTCATCGTGTGTGAACACGCAGGACTACCAATGTGCATTGCTGACGTTTGTCCATAATATACGTTATATGAACGTTATCCTACCGTGAGTTTGACGTAGCTGTCCGCCAATCGGACGTGGAACAGCGCGAAAATCACATCGCGAAATCGGCCGGAATGTGCGGTCATGATCGAAACATTGACAAACGTGCGGCCCGCGTTTAAATGGAGCGCGCTCGCCGGCCGCACGGCCGACTGACTTCCCGATCGACATTGTGCCCGGTCGAAGCCGAACTAGTAGCGCACAATTCAATTTGCGAGACCCGCACTCGGAATCTGAATATCGCGCGTGTATGGGCGCACCAGACCGCACAATCTTCTCGTCGGCCCTGCGGTCTGACACGCCGGGTACGGGCTTATCTAAACTTTGTTTGTGACGTGCTCTGGATGTGAATATTTGATTTTGATACCCGGGACGAGATACGACGATTAATGCGAGGGATCGGTATGGTGCGTTGTGCGAAATGTTTTCAAATGGGTGTTGAGATCTTCTCCAAATGTAATGGATCAATTTCATTACTTCAATATGTATATAAACAATTTAAAAATCGTGTTTAGGGATTGCAATACCGGTAATACCGATACCGATAATACCGGTATTAGGGCAAAAATTGACATTCGGTACTGACGGTATCACAAAATAAATTACTAGTTAAAAATATTATTTTATTATAAGTAGTACCGAAAACATTATCGTGACTTAGAACTTCGAAAACGACGAAGCAAATATTGCTTGAAAGTAAAAGCAAAAAATAAAATGATGCTCATTACCTAAGTAGATTTTTGGGGTAGAATATCAAAGTACAATATTATTATTACTTTTATTCCAAGAAAGCCGAAATATCGGCCCACTCTATCTATGCAAAAAACCATCGGCCGATATTTCGGCGCAATTTTTTTTAAATTTAATTTAGCATGTTCGATTTTTTTTTCATATATGCACTATTTTTGTATTTTATATATGTGTCAACATAAAATAAATACATTTGCTTTATCTTAGGCAAATCTAACGGTAATTCCTAGTAATTCTGTTATGTAACAGAGACCGCACCTTTTTTATGATAGAGAAAAAGAAGCGGGTATTACATACCATAAATTCTTTCTACTATTTGTACATTTTTATCTCCATTCAGATATATTTTTACCCAAATAGTTCAAGGAATATCCTTCAATAAACATTGGTGGTAAATATTAGCAATAAGTAAGTCTTATAAATTATATTTAAATAAAAAACGTTTTTTTTAAGAGAAAAAACATTTTTCATTGGAAAATAATGCAATGATATGTTTTCTGTTACTAACTACAGACAGTTTGTAATATTCGATATACTTACAATAAGTAATAATTAAAACGTGTCACTGGTGTTTTTTTAACGTGATTTATATTTCATTTTTTAAAGTACATAAATATAAAAAATATTTTTTTTTTACTTTTGTAGCAACTAAATACTATTGCCTCACAGCATTGCAAGTACACAAAAAATCTGAAATCACATAAGTACAACACAATATATTTAAAAATGCAAATCAATGATTTAGAAAAAATAGAAAATTCTAGACATAATTGTCTGGAAATAAAAGGGCTATGCAGTATTTACGTATTTTTTTTTATTAGAAATAAATAAATATATGAGAGATAAATATTTTAAAAAGAAATATTATTGCGATATTCTAAAATGAAATTTAATGTGCAATAATTAATATAAATAAATCAATCATATAAATATGTATTTTAATAAAAATATGTCACATTTAAAAAAAAAATCGGATAATCGTAACTAACAAAAAATAACGAGTAATATATTTTATTGGAATAAATTGTTGGGTGGTGCTCTGGTATAAAAATTTAGAAGGTATCCAGAAGCGGTAGATTAAAGATGATGCTGTCCTAAATGTATTGTTCCAAAAGAAGCCCGAATTTTTGAAAAAAAATATATTAAATAAAAGTGTTTTCATTAAAATAATTTGTAATTTAAATATTAAATATATTGAAACAATAGTTGCTGGGGCATTTCAATGCTTTGCTTTTGCTAATCAATAAACATAATGAACCATGCCAGCGGAATCAGATGCATATTTTGGTCAATTAATTACAATAATAATAATATCAATAGCTGTAATACCGGTATTGAAAATTCCGGTATTATTGAAATCCCTAATCGTATTTGACCAACACGATTTCTACAGAAATGTTACATATTATGTATGAATGCTACGATCAATGTTTGTGCCGAAGCATAAAGTAGATAACAACGAATCATATCCGAAACGATTTGGAGTTTTTATCAACTAGACACAAATAATAAAGAATAGATTTAATAAAATTAATCCGATTGAATGCCATTATGAAAGTTTTGAGAGCTACTCCTAGATGGTCTAGGACGCAGTTCCGACAAGTTTCGATTTAGGAAATTGCTCAAAAACATATACATACATTGTGATGTATATGGATCGTTAGTTTTACTATTTTTGCCATTCAGGATGGTTTTGGAAAATAAAAGCGAGAAAATCATCATGTCCTAATTTCGTTCCAGCTAGTATGCTTAAAAAAATGCAGAGTTGTTTGTTTTTAACCTATTTTTGAAAACAAAAATACTTTCTCCGATCTATGGAAAATTAGAACACTAACTGCCATGATTAAGAATGATAGCCACGGGTCCATTTTATCTGCACCATCCATAGTGCTCGAAATCATACTTCATAAGTATGCTTCAAACCATATCATGCTTTGAAGTATACTTATGTAAACCATACTTAAAAGCATGATTTTCAAATCTGCTCTGTTTTTAAATTGTGTGACGAAAATTCTTTATATAAATAATCAAGTATGTGTCGTCTACACTGATTTTAAAAATACTTCTGGTACAGTTTTTTATACTTTAATTTAAAAAAAAATATTCCACAAAATAATTAATTTTTTAATCATACTTTTCAGGTACTCAATTTGTTTAAGATGTGTTAACACAAATCGTCTAAATTGCCACATCAGGATTATCTCAAGGTTTTATTTTGGCCTATTAATGTTCCTTCTGTTTATTATTGATATTAAAAAAGATATCGTTAATTCTAAATAAATACTTTTCGTCGATAATCTTCAAGTAATCCTTAAAATAGATTATTTTGAGGAGTGTAATAAACTTCAATTTGTTGTTGAAATATGTATGTGCGTGATCATATAGTAATAAAGAAACTATTATATAACAAGAGTACCACTTAATTCAGATTATAAAATGGATAACAATATGCTTTATTGCACAGAAGTGTTAACATGTTTGTGTAATATATTTTAGGCAGACTACAGATTTCATCAGCATATAGAAAACACGTACAATAAAGCCTATAAGATGTTGGGATTTGTCGATTGAGGAGCTCGAGGGTGCTTTGTGCTTAGTATTATATAATCACCTAGTACTCAGTACCTCTGAGAAGGCTTCTTTTATCTGGTTGTTAAATAATACAATAAACTTACTTCTAATATAAAAGATCTAATAATGTTTTCTTAATATTAACCATTTATATTTCTTACAAAATTTTGATAGGGTCTGCTGGGACATGATTTCTTTGAGTCACGTCGACGAGTGTACTTGGTAATAGGGATTGGCATAATACCGAAATTTCCAATACCGATAAAAAAAACAGTATTGACATTATAATTGTTATTTTGATTAATTGGTAATAAAAAACCGAAAAAATAATTCAAGTACATTTCGCATGTTTGACTGTGTTTATTGATTAGCAAAACCCAAATATTTGATAAATCTAGTATTGTTTCGGAATA
The DNA here is from genome assembly GCF_051122295.1 of Plectrocnemia conspersa. NCBI lineage: Eukaryota > Metazoa > Arthropoda > Insecta > Trichoptera > Polycentropodidae > Plectrocnemia > Plectrocnemia conspersa. The sequence goes on from NW_028277175.1 coordinate 18,453,255, forward strand.
TCAAATATTTTAATAACAAATTTAATCGTTAAATATAATATATATAAAAAAAGTTTCAATAAAACTTTTACAAATTTAGTTCTCAATAACTTAGAGTGGAAACAATAAAATTAAATTACAATAAAACACGATTACGAATCCGCCAGACGCCAGACTTTATAATCCATTAATTTCATTGGAAAGTTCGCTTCGCATTATAAATATATTATTTATATATTAAATAAAACCATCAGATTAAATTGGAAATGTACACGTCAACGCGATTGAATCCGATATCATATTTATTACAATACTTAATTTAATTCTCACAGTACAATCGGATACCTCTGACAAAATCGTATTATTTACGTAATTATAATAAAACACCGGAGCTTTGGGCAAAACAGCAATAAAAACATTATTTGCATTCCTGAGATTATTGCCCATATTTTCATTCGATATTCACATTTTTTCGCTTTGTTCATGAAAACGAACAAGGCGAAATCTTTTCTACATCTTCGCATACCCTTTCATCGTTAGACGACTTCGAGCTTTGTTAACTGAGCTTTTAGCCAAGCTTTGCCAAAATGAAATATAAATTAGAAAAAAAGATGTATTTTTTATACTGACTATGAACGTACAGATATATGTCATTTAATACTATTGTATACGTTAACACAAGAGCTCTATCTATGAGACACTTTAACTGATTGAAACAAGCTTTTCGGCGTTTGTGCAAAATCGATATCTCTTTTTGAGGTTATTCTATTGAAAAATTTTAGATGCCACTCAATCAGAAATAATGTCCAAAGTACTCAAATAATACTCAGCAATGACTCTAATAGCTCAGTCAGTAGGTATTAATTGTCTAATAAAACGGAATTGATTGAAGTTGAATGGACTTAAGAAATGGTAACGCTAAAAATATAATCCCAAAGCGACATATTTCAGCAATTTATTAATTGTGTAAAATTATTACACCCTCATCTTTGTATTTTACCATATGGCGCAAAATACCCCAATAACCATGAAAATCTTTCATGAAAAACTTTTTAACCCTGGAAAGGCATACACGCCTTTTCCTTTTGCTTTATTAAAAAATATGATTAAACCTGTCGTGATATACACAAGTAATACCTTATGTTTTATGTGTACATATGATATGTATATACATATATTTCAGGTTCATATCAAAATTCATTGACGTTACTTTTTTGATAAATGAAATATATCACTCTTAAATAGATAACGACTGAAACTTGTGTGTCAGTATATATTCGGTTTAAGTCGTAATATATATTTCAAAATATTAGCGTAAACATTTTGTATGATGTTCAAACCACAAGTAAGTATTGAAAGTCAATAAAAAAATGATATGCCAACTATAAAAATATAATTATCATACATATATATATAATATATATCCATGTACTTCTTCTGCGTCCTATGATTGTCATTTTCCAACCAATCGCAATTTACTGACTTCATTGCTATGTATTGTGTTGCTTATAAGCATGCAATATATAATGAACTTTAACGCAGCATGCAATCTAGAGAATATTTATTTAATTAAAAAGACAGCTGAGCTAAGGCATTCCTTAATTAAAAATATAAAATCGCGTTGAAAACGTTCATATCTTATGCTAGAACATTTAAAAAAATCATAACAATATGGTATTCAATAAAACACACTCAACGTCTTAAAATTTGTTATATAGCAAAATTATGTATAGTTGCCGATGATTTTTGGATGTATTTCTAAAATCATTCTGCTGGTTACTATGTTAAACAAGCTTCATTAAAAATATACCGACAAAAAAAATTACAAGCTTTTATAAACATTTGAAAATATATTTAGTATATGTATTATTTTAAATTTATAATTTAAATACCAGTAGAACTTTAATTGGTAAATAGAAAATATACAAATTTTTAAAAAATAAATTGTTTTATAACAAAACCATTTTAACTTAACCTCAGTTGTTTGAATTAACTGCTTAATTTAAGTCGTGACATTAGAATTTTTATTTAGGAGATAATATTAAAACATTTTTTATATATACGTACTCAAAAACTTTATGTTCCAACCGAATATAAAAATTATTTAGGCTAAGACTAAAAATGGCATTTTCTTCTGGTTTCTGCTGTTTATACTGTGTGGGCAAAAGTTAAAAATAATGAAGCACTCAATTAACCCTCAGTTGCTCGAGGGTTAAAACTCACACGAGAGGCATTATCGATATAAACCCCTTCATTATATACTAAGTATTATCCGTAAACAGTTTCCACGTGAAATTTCGAATTTCCATAAAGGTTTTTATTATTATTTGTATGCGCAATATAGCTGGATATAAAAAGGATTAATAACCGTCCCTTACGCTCCATTCGGTTAATTAATGCGTAAGTTCGAACGATCACGCGTATACGGGATCAAATCTTGGTTAAAGCGGTGGTTAAAATTCTCTCTCACACACCAGACCGTGTAAACAGTTTGAAATTTTATATACACACGGATTATGCCTTAATTAGGATAGCGAATCCAATTATTTTTGTACGAAATTATAAATTTTTAGTGATATGGTAAGTAGAACATATTTATTAGTTAGTATAATTTAAATAGGATTTATGTTAACAAAAATAAAACTTATATTTCATATAATTTTAAATTATATGAAATGGTTAGTTGAAATTTTTATTTCCAATTTGTTTTTTTCATTGGTTATAGCACCCTCTTGCTTAAATATACCCATTAGGGCAAATACGGCGGGATACATACTACCTTCAAAACGCATTTCAGCAATGTGTTTACTCCATTTGAGTTTCAAGTCTGAATGTATATATATATACATATTTTACATTACGTTTCCATTCGATCAAGTTCCTTTGTACACCTTTGTGATTGATTTTGGTTTTGTGAATATTGTTCTCAGGGTTTATTTCAGATTGAGTAGTGCACTATCTAATTATTTACCATACAGATTTTTATTGATTAAGAAACGTGATTTTATAATATAATAAAGCGATTGATAATTTGTTTTATGCATCCATTTGGCTTTGGAAGTTGATATACATACTATATATAGCAGTGTGAACTAATAAAAATATATGCAATCAACAGAAATAATGATAAAAAGTTATACTTTTATAACTAAAATAAGTCTGACAACAATGTTTGTAAAAATAATAATTTTATTAGTGAATTTAATCGAGAAACTTTGAAAAATATTTCCGATAGTGTAAGTTATTAAAAATTACATTTATTTATGAACGATCACGATGACGAATCTGAAAGAAACGCTCATTGGTTATCTCAAAGCAACTGAGTAAATGTGAATTGCCATTCCGAGACAACTATTTTTATTAAACAATGAACGAGTCGAACTAATAATACCAGAAAGTTTTTAAAAGTCTATCAACTTTGTCAATTGTTATTTATGAATACAGTGAATATAAATATATGCAGAAAAAATAAAAAATACGTCAATAATAATATTGCGTATATAAACTTTTCTAGATAAATAATTTGAAAAATTAAAAAGACAAGTCAATTATAGAAGTGCAAGTGTTTTTTAGTCAATTTTTTTTAAATTACATAAAATAATATTTTTCGAATCCTTTTTATATTAAAATATATTTTTTTTGACGGTATATTTGATTAAATGTTCTAGACCTTTATTAAAAATAAATAAAAATCATTCACTATTCAAACATTATATTATATAGTAGTTTCTAATACCACACTCCTGGTGTGACATCCCAGTGAACCCCACGTTTTGAAATTGCGTCATAATATCGCGGAATTGAGCCATTTGTCCCTGCTTGCCGCGGCATAATGTTCAATGATGAATCCTGTTGGCGCGTCAATGGTAAAATTTGCTCGAATTTGTCGCCGAAGCGGAAAGTAATTATATGAAACGCGCCTGATGAGATTCCGTGGTAACGTATTACGTTAGGGAAATTATGTTGATCAACAAGAAATTTGAGACCAATCTTGCGCCATGGTGATGCTGCGGAATCCTTGCCCCGAAATTGCTTTTTAACCCCTTTGCGGTTTTTGCCATTCAAATACTTTTTTGCGTGACCGGACCGTAATCCCTCGTTTGTATCTGCTGACCGGGTCTATTGCGGTGTATTCGGTGGAAGGGTGGAAATCTTATAGGGTCTAAGTAGCACACAATTATAACAGATACATACATATAGTATAAAGTACTTGCAGTATATTAAAAAAATGTTAATGTTTGACAAAGTGTTGTTTATCTTATAAACCAAACCAATGAATACATATTACATTGAGAGCATAGAAGAAATTGTGAATTCAATACCAAGGATTAGTAATTTAGTACAATATAATAATAAAGCAATAATTGTAAAATTTAGTAAATTTAAATCAGTATCATTAGATGAAATTCATAACATAATATGTAAATTTAAAAAAGGAACTAGTACTGATGAACTAGATATAAATATAATTAAAGAAACATAGTAAATAATAGGAACTAAATTAAATTATTTAATAAATAAAGCACTCTCCTTAGGAGAAATGCCTGAAAATTTAAAGATTGCTACTATTGTACCTATACCTAAAATAAAAAATAGTAAAAAAGTTGAAGAAATGAGACCAATCAACATGCTACCGTGTATAGAAAAAATAATAGAAGAAGTAGTAATCAAACAATTAAAGGAATTTATTACTTCTCAAAACATAATATGTGAACAACAATCGGGATTCAGAGAAAAGCATTCTACTGAAACTGCATTACAAGTAGTGATAAATGATTGGCTGTTGGCTAAGGATACAAACAAAATCATTGGAGCAGTTTTCTTGGATTTCAAGAGAGCCTTCGAAACAATAGACAGAAAAATAATGTTAAAGAAATTGGAGAGTATAGGTATAAGTGATATAGTTTTAAGATGGTTTAATAATTACTTATATAAAAGAAAACAAAAAGTTAAAATAAATAATGTATATTCTGAAGAGAAATTAGTGTCTTATGGAGTACCACAAGGGTCTAAATTGGGACCATTGTTATTGGTTTTGTATATTAATGATATAGTTAATAGCGTGAAAAATGTAAAATTCATCTATTTGCGGATGACACATTAATGTATTGCATAGGTGATAGCATTAAAGAAATTGTAAATAATTTAAATAATGAATTAAGTATATTAGAAATATGGTTAAAGAATAATGTACTTAAATTAAATGAGAATAAAACTAAATGTATGTTTATTAATTATAAAAATGTGTTAGATAATAGTACCAAAATAGTAATAAATAACTCTAGTATAGAAATAGTGGATAATATAAAATATTTAGGAGTAATTGTTGATACAAAATTAAATTTTAAAGAACATTGTAATTACATATTAAAAAAAAATAGTAGAAAAATAGGTTTATTATCTAGATTAAGAAATATATTAAGTATAAATACAAAAAAAATAATTTACAATAGTATAATATTGCCCCATTTTAATTATTGTACAACACTATTAAATATGTTAAATAAATTAGATAAACAAATGTTGCAAAAATTACAAAATAGGGCAATGAGAGTAATCTTAAATAAAAATAGATTAACTAATTGTAAAAGTATGATTGATAGATTAGAATGGTTGAATGTTCAAGAAATATTGAGTATGAATGTTTTAGTATTTATATATAAGTTAGAAAATAATATGTTACCAAAATATTTTAATAAGTATTTAATAAGAAATAAAGATGTACATAAATATAATACTAGAAATAAAGAAAATTTAAAGATAATTAAGTATAAGAAAACGAGTACGGCTAGGGAAATTATGTACGGAGGTTGTGATTTATATAATAGTCTTCCAAGAGAAATCCGAAACAGCAGAAATATAACGGGTTTCATAAATGGAATAAAAAAACACCTTCGTACATATAGAAATAAATTATAATATTAAGACTTTATTATTGTATATTTTTATATTTTCTTTCTGTTATGTATTTTTTATATATTTTTATATATGTTTACTAAATTTGTTAGATGTAAAGATTAGCTATTAAGCTAAATAAATTAATAAAATAAAATAATATAAATAAACCCTTGAAGTATTTTAGCAATAAGATAATCGATTTCAATTTAATAATTACTGGAGTTTTTGTGTCAATAGTCAATTCTAGTATTTTATTAGCGATAAATACATATGTGATACACGCAATAAAATTGTAAGTCATCGTTTCGAAAACATTATTATTACAATATATACATTTTCAAACAATACACCTACGCAACGTTTGATAACGATGAAAGGGAATAGCATCGAATTTCGAATCGTTGTTCTAAAAGATAAGAACGTCAATTGCCGAAAGTTCTCTTTTCGACATATTGAGTTCATGTATACCACATACATACATTTTTGTTTGTGTGTGAAACTGAAACGGAAATGAAATATTGTAGGCACGAAAAGTTTTCTTTATCTTATAAGTAGTTGTGTTACCTGACTCTACCGGGTCATTATGTAATCCTTTATATTAACAATTTAAATATATGTACCGACTGATGATTGCTTATATACAATATATACCAATATGTTTATTACAATTATTGTTTTGAACACCACAACCGATTATCAGTAATGTGTATTTTTTTCAATTTCCATATACATTTGTATATTGCGGTTAAATATAACATATGTATGTACATATTCAATTTCAGAGATAGCAAAAGTGACACTACTCTCACACATGTCGACATCATTTTATGTGACACGAATGCTGAAGCTATATTCAATATTGCATGTTTATTTTGCTATCACTAACAGAGCTTTCAGTTTGACATCACTACTCAGCAAATATTAATTAGTTATTTTTTGCATTTCAATACTGCATAAATGTCATTCATGTAGATGCAAATCAAAATAAAATGAACTTATTTTTGGGTAAGAAAAATAATCTGAAAATTATTGCGAATGTGAAAAATATCGTTCACAATATGTTTCATACAATAAATTATATTTAATTATTATTTTATATTCCTTAAACTCAAAATATTATTATTGTCAAAATCATTCAACCAATTAAATTGATTTTACACACGAATTCTTCGAAACTGTGTATCGAATTTCACGAAAATATTCAACTTTTGGATGTCGTTAAATTCAAGCAAGGATTTACTCTAGCTATCTAGTCAATTTGCAGAATCTAAATTTGACTGATGACAACTGCTCTTGAATGAATACATAGCTTGTATGTAAAGTTACAGTGACCAGTCATATACTTTTAATCTCTATGAAATCTCTCCCAAAATACACTATTCAATATTTGAAGAGTAAAACGAACGTTCTCCTTGTATCTATCTAGTATGTTTTGATGTATGTGTGAGTTTGTCAATTGGTTGTGATTGAAACTCGGTCCGCGTGCTCTTCCGCGAGGACGTGCTGGCCTCTCGTGACATTTCACAAGTCGTTAGGCACAAAACACGGAACCGGTCTCGTTACGTGACGAGTGTGCACTGCTCAAATTGTGTCCTGTGTGCACTTTGTCCGCGTGCATCTGCGGATGCTGTTCAACTCAGCCCTTACGTAAGTACGGGCGCAAAAAGTGCATTCGGCCTTTGAAATTCAGCACAATGAGGCCGGCGACACAATCCCATACATTACTCCACTGAGACCTTCCACCCTTGCGGGAAATTATTATATATGGCTTACTTTGACTCGTTGTTTATTAATGTGAAGTTAAGTTGTGTACGAGTACGAGTATTTATTGAACGCTGATAAAGACAGACAGACAATCAGCCTATGTATTTAAAATGTAAACCATAATTAGTGAACACAAACAGATAAAGTACAAATATATAAAGTAAAAAAAAATTATCCGTAGCTGTTTGGTGATTATGGCTTAAAATGACGTAACAATCTAAATCTCTTCTGGAGGAAAAATATACTCTAAAATAAATAAACTCGCTACGTTGGGACGCATTAATAAATTATACTTAGTATGAGAGAAGTAAAAACAAATAAACAGGAAATACACACATAGCACGCTAGCCACTATTTTAAACCAGCCGTGTTTAGTTTGCCTTTGTAAAAACAAGTAAAAAGTCCCATATGTTGTATGCATACAAAATTATATGCACCTAGTAAAAAACTGTATTTCATGATTTGTTTAAATTTTAATATAAAAATATTAAACACCAGTGTTGTATAATATGTGTATTATATATAAAAGTTGCAATACAGATTTTAATTAATTATTTCTTCACAGAACATATAATCTCTTATTTTAGTTAATTTTATATATTTGAAATTTAATTTTTATTTATATAAAATTATATTTTTAATACTTTCTAAAATTAATAAATATTAAATTGTAAACATTATGAGAGGTAAATAGAATAGTTATAAGGTAAAAAGACAAAATGTAAAAATAATATAAAACTAGAGACTTCTTGAAAAAATAAGTACTGATTATAAAATAAAAATATGTATGCTGGAGGACATTTTTTATGCGAAAGTAATAAAAAAAGTATGCTAGGATTCAAGGCATTCAATGATTTATTGCTGGGTGTACATTAGAGTTTTCAAATATTCGTTATGTTATAGAAGAAATAATAAAAATAATCAAGAATAGGGATTCAAATCCCGGGATCCCGAATCCCGGGATCCCGAACGATTTTCAATACCCGATGAGTCCCGGGTTTATAACATAATCCCGAATTTTTCGGATTGGTTGATTTATCAAGCACAATCGAATTATTATTGACAACATCGTTATATTTCGTGTACAAACTTGCGCGAGTTGCACGTGTCATCTGTGAATCTTTGAGGCTGTGAGTCTGAACGTGCTTTTTCAGCAGCAGGCTGCATAGGAACCAAAATCAGATCAACGCTAAATGATAAAACACCTGATGCTTTGATGTTACTTTGTGAGTTTTATTCAAAATAATGTTTTCAATTAATTTTGTCTATGAATGTACATAGGTATGTACATACTTTGTCAAAAGTTCATTTTTTTCTTCTCAAATAAATATATAAGACCTTCCCTTTTTTATTTTTATTATATTATTTTCTATTTTAAGTCCAAGACTAAAATTATACGTACTTTATACATTGTACGTTATAAAAAACAGATGTAAAAATATATTGTATTATTCATTTTAAATTATTTTTATCGATAAAATAACATGAAAATTATCCCGGGACTGGTCCCGGGATCCCGGGATCGACTAATTGCAATACCGAAATCCCGGGATCAAAATTTTGGCCCGGGATTGGAATCCCTAATCAAGACCATTCAAGTTAATCTGTACAAAGCTTAATTTTTATTATACTCTCTCCATAGAAATCGAATAAATATAACAATTAAAATACTGCTGAAGAACTTAAAATTAAACATTTTTTGTATTATAGATATAGAAAATCCACAGCTAACATAAAAAAATAAGTTATATCTGGTATTTCGGCAATTACAAAGTATGTAAATATGTGAGTAGCAAAATAATAAAAAAATACATTTTGTATACAATTAAGCTAAAGATATTTTTAATTCATTTTAATTTATCTTTATTCTGTAAACTTACTCTTGGAAAAACCCTTCGCATCAGTGTTTTGCTTACAAGTTTCAAGAATCATTAAATTTAGAAATTATCTTTCTGCTACCAGAAAGTTTTTACTTAAAAAATTTATTAACACTAAAATGTAATATTGTTAAACAAATTACAGTTAAAGCTAAATCAAAAATATTTTATAATTATTTCAATCGCACTCTGTGCGTTTGAACACAGTAACACTCATTTGCATACACACAACGTAGTTTATATTTTACGTTTTTGAACAACGTATACACAAAAGCGATTCAGTTTAAAGCGTGCAAATTTTACAATACGTGCCGCGGATTATTTTATACATTATACTGTTGTAACGGCAAATTAAAAATCGGCATGGCGAACATAACGAAAACATGATTAAATTAGGTTTAACGGCGGTGGATGTTAATTTGTGCAGGATTTGAGTGAAATAACAAGAGATTAACGCTAGGATTAACCGGTGGAAATAACCAGCACCGGTTTACGCATATTACTACGAAAGCGGTGAAAGTTTTGATATAAAATTATAATTTCGCTCTTCACCCTTTTGTGTGTAGTGTATAAGTTCATTGTTCGAAAGTAATAAGGTTGGATTTATTAATAAGATTTATGATCGTAATGACGGCGATCACAATGGAAGAAGATGAGAGTAAGACAAAAAAGGCGATATTTTTTGAGAAGAAAGCACATTATCGTTGAATTTCACCAAGTTTACGTCGCAAAATATTCAAATTTTGCTCGGACTTAAATTGCTTTCGACTTTGGTTCAAGTTTGGTGGATTTTTTTCTTAAATTCAGAATCGGGAAGCAATTAATTAAAAGCGGAGGCTGCATATTAAAACGGTTCACGGAAATTTTTGCTCCCTAAAGAAATTTGATGACTTTTAAGCTATTACCTTAACCGGACACGCCCGATTAAAACCCAGTCTCTTCTTGGAAAAGTTTCCAAGAACTTTGCTCTTTTTGTTGTTGCCAGAAATAAATTGGGAATTTAACTGCAAACTAAGAGCACTTATACACACGATGGTAAAACTTTTCTGATATATGTTTGTACTTGCATAAGACAATAAAATGAGTATTTTTTTTACTAAATTTTACATGTATATATGAATGCGCATAAAACCAGTATGTATATATTTGCAAAGACATCTGGAATTGAAAAAGTTGTATTTTTTTTATCAAGAAAAGATATATAATAGTTTCTGGTGTTTTATTGTTCATTTGAAATATACGACTAAAAGTTTTATATGGAGTTATCGAGTTCCAAAGCTGACCCTTTATCAATACACTTAATCTTCATTTATTGTATAGTTATATGTCTGTAGAAAAAATGTAATATGACATATGGTATATAAAATAATACCTGACTTATTTCTCTCTTATCAGAAAACTTATTACTTATTTTTTCTAATAAATATAATGTTTTTATTTTAATAAAAAAAAATTTAAAATATTTTAAGTGAAAGAAACGGGAAACAATGTATTTAGAATACGACGAAACATCTAAAATTTCAATTAAATTATTTTCATTTTATTTGGAAAACATACTCACATGTGGTTAAAAGTCATAGTAAAAAATGCAGAAGCCTTTCTGTTTACTAAATCGCTTATCAATTAATAACTTTTTCATAATACATTTTAAGTGTGATTTTAGATTCCACTTGTATATCTGACAAAACACAAATCAGTGTGTTTCAAATAGAAAGCTCTTAATGATACTAGTTTATTCCAAATATTTTTTTTAAGTGAATATCAGTCAGAATAACTACCATAAAGTATATTTCTATTGCACTAAAAAAAAACCAACATAAAATACAGACGTCAACAAATAAATATTTAACGTCGTATATGAAAATGTAATATTCAAAATAATTAGGGTAATATATATTTTTTGTATAATTATATATGTATGAACATATATAATTATTATTTATAATATTCATTGAGAAACACTGGCAATAATTTATGATCTCACTTATAAATGTACTAAAATTCATTATATTTTACATACTCTTTCACATAGCAATTTAATTTCATTTGACTCAATATATAAATACATACATTAAACTATTTAAGATTGCTTCCATCACTTCATTTTGCAGTACTATGCGAATTCTACATTCACCTACTATGTTTAATATTATATCTATATTTACACATTTTTTTATTTCTATTGATATAAGTTATTGAAAATACTCTTCGTTATTGAATCAATGTTAGTAAATATAACATTAGCAATAACATTTCATAAATATACAACCTATACGTTATGAAATATATTTTTCTCTTAATTTTTTATTTATTTTTGACGTTATTATTACGTATTTACGGAACACGGTTCAATTTGAAAAGAAAATTCAGTCTTGCACACAAGCACAAACACAAGTAAACACGTTAGATAGGCGAACATAAAGAAAGAAATCACATATTTTTTCTCTGTATTTAATCTATCTTTTGAAGCGTGTCTATCCTTGTCAAATCGCATACGCTTTTGCTCGCGTATGTACCTACTGTATTCGTACTGCGGATGTTTTTCGCGTGTATTTTTTCGTGTCGTCGCGTTGAAATAAAAAGGTGGAAAATAAAAAAAAATATATACACCAAGGTACAAAGCGCATTACATTTTTTTCTTTAGCCCTTTCTGAATGCCTTGCGTGTTTTCAGTGAGATTTTTCCGGATTTCCGCATATTATTACCTTCGCAACGCCATTATGTATAGGCTGTTTCTTATTAGATTGCTGCTGTTCTCACATATTTATTTGGCTAATATTGTTTTAAAGGAAAAATAGTAATTGAATAAATTAATAAAAAAGGTATCTTAAAACAATATCAGACATGTAACGTATATTAAATTTTAACACTAATAAATTAATAATGTGGATCATAAAGTAGTATTTAAATATTTTAATATATCCTTATTTGTTGTTAATATAAGTACAACTAAAATTAAATTCTATTTGAACTACCAAAATACAATATTATGTAAAAATCAGTATATTTAAAAAAAATATTAAATATAATAAAGTAACTGAAACATTCACCTGTATCTATTTACTGCATGCCAGTCATATTTAGTAAAAAAATCTTGCTCGCACCGATTCACTGAGTGCTTTAGAAAAAAAATCTTGTTCGTACATGCTTATTGTGTGGCATTAAAACATTCGTTCGACCGACCTTACCGTGTGTAGAGCAACATCCACTCATTTACAAATGCCAAGGCTTCCATCTCTCTTCACATTAAAATTTTTCAATTTTGTGTAGAACCAATTTATTTGGCTACAAGCTACGTGTAACTCTAACAACACTAATGTAGCGGCGACGAGAGTAACGAATTCCTCTGGCGACTACGACGGCAACACGACGACCGGCGGCACCTCGTCCGCCGATCTCTTACATCATTCGCTCTCTTTACGTAAAAATTCAGCACCACATTCAATGAGAATGGAATCGTAGGGCTCTAATACTAATGTACTGGTAGAAGTGCTTGCGCTTGGGTTAGCCCTCGCATGGTTTCCTGGGTTTGTAATGAAAAAATCAGTACTCGTCCTAAATTCTTGTATTAAAAAATTTTCTGGTGCAGGCAGAGGTTTTGGTATGGATGCAATAGTAGTCTCACTAGCACTTTAGTAGAAGTTTCTTTACCTATATTATTTCTTTATTTTCTAGCTTCTGGTTTAGTTTTCCTATTTTTTTAAATAATAACATTAAAAAAATGCACGTGTTTACCCGCTCTTCTTTGCGGATAATTCATGCGGAGTTCAAACACACATTCTGTTCACCATCCCAATCCGTTTTAAATGCTTTTTAGTATTAAGACGTCATCGTGGAATTTGAAAGGTCTGATTTAGGAGCATCCTGTAAATTTCTGTCACCCAATTTAAACTTTCAAAACCAAGTTTAACATCTGTTTGCTGTTGGAACGTCCCTGTAAATTTCATTAATGGCTTTAGTGCTCTTGCTGGCATTCTAACCCTAATCGTAGTCACTGCATGCAATGTCTGATGTGTCCTTTATCAGTTGCAGGCCTGGTAATTTTACCATTAACAATCCCACAAGAAAAAAACGTATAATGATGCTTACTCCACCGTTTATGGATACAAACTGAGTTCTAACATCACCATGTTAAATAATGGTTTTCTTTCCGGTCCACCTATAGTATCTATTATCCATAACGTGCGTGCGTGAGTTATAATATAATTATAATTTCACACACGACTCCCAATTGATTTAATAACCATTTCCGTATTAATGTCTAGCCATCCATGGATTAGCATATCAATTAATATCCACAATTCAAAATCTTCATATCGCTCACACACATACAAATATCATATCAAATATATCCCAAACAGCCCTTGGGGCGTGGGGCAATATTTGCAAAGTTAATGATTTCATTATATTGCGGTGCATAATTAAAAGGAGCTAAACTGTTTACCGATATGTGTGTATATTGTACAAGGCGAAGCCCGCATATACGAATATTAATTTCGCTAATTATTAGAATTTGCATTAATTAAATGCAAATACATAATATACGCAACGGGCGTAATACATCTCTGCGAACATTTACTTATACAGTAAATGTGAGGTTTCCGTATATACCAATTAACTACAGATGCTTAGAGTGATACGTAATAATGTGATTTTTGTTTACTGATGCTAATAAAAGTATAATCAGTGAACCAAATAATACAATTATTTATTAAATATTAAACTAATTTGATTGAAAAGCGATCATAACGCTATTTTACTTAACAAGGATCATATACAGCATATGCTATATTTTAAAAGCTATTTGCAATTTTTGAACCATGTAATGTTAAATTGCGTTATTATCGCTTTTCAATTAAATTGATTGAAAAATTCAAATTACCTAAAATTTAAATATTACTTTATGTATATTTATATTTATTAAAAATATTGCAAATTATTCAGAGCAAATATTCAATAATTCACGGTACAAGCTACGTAAAAACCCAACATGAAAATAAATAACAATATTATTATATATTATATTAAAAAAAAATCTTCTATCCGTAATACATACTCCTAAATATATAATTTAGTTTGATAAATTAATAAAAATAATATTAGTTAATTTTTAATGAATTTTTTACTTATAATTTATTGCTCTTAAATAGTACACAGTGCTAGTTCAACAATTCTAAAATAGTTATTATTTGGTTTTATTATGCACAGTAGTCGATCGAAGCCTCTGCACAACTGGAAATAATCATTTCAGTATTTATTCAAGAACTCATATTTAAACGAGCAAAAGAGGAAATGCGTCGAATATATCAGATATAATATGTAAAATCTGACGTCGCTCTCGCAGTGAAAACTAAATATTAACATTCCAAACATCAAGCGGAAGCTATTTATTTCTGTTTTTTATTTGGCTTGCACTGATGGATGTTACGTATGAAACTTTGTGCGGAACTAATTCGGAACGAAATGTAGTAAATCGTAGGTATATGGGGCGTGCATTGACAAAACGCGCTAAATCCACTCGCGGAAGTTGCGTCGTTTTACGCGAGAAGAATTTTGCAACTCGCATTTGATGCGTTTGTATTTTGAGATTTTCATCCCAATTTATTTTATGTACATATTGAGACTTTATAATTATCTTCTTTACTATACAAGTACAGCTTTTGGTTAAATAGTTTGGCACCGGAATAAATATTATCAAGATTCATCAAAGCTTATTTGATTGATATTAGGTCCTTCATTGACTTTAATTACTGTCATAAACTTATTTACTACTATCAATTAGTGTTTTATTGCTTAACAAAAACAGTTTATTTATAAAATTTAAATTTTTTCGCAGCTTGGATTTGTAACTTTATTTTTTAAATATACTATAATTTTTCTGAAGAATTTAGATAATCGCGAAGTATGGAAAGGATTGCATATTTGTGAATATGTGCTCAAATGATTTCATCGAATTAATTTTGATACAGTGAAACCTCGATTTACGAGTATTTTGAGATACAATCAATTTAAAAAAAGTTTACTCGACATACGAGCAAAAAAATGTAATGTTAATTTAAAAAAACTTTATCATTAATTTAGGTAGTATATATTTACCATTTCAATTGCCTTTAATCCATTTCAATTTTCTCTATTGAAATGGATTAATCGTATTTCAATTCATTTCAATGGAGAAAATTGGTTTGACATACGATTAATTTGAGCTACGAGCTCCGTCACGGAATGAATTAAACTCGTAAGTCAAGGTACCACTGTATTCATTTTTAGGTTGTATAATATATTAATGTAACCTTTAAATAAAACTATATATATATATATGCTGTTGATATGCTTCCTCAAACCATATTGTTTTTATATACATTCGACTTTTTAAACTCATGTAATAAAATAAATAATTAAAAATGTTTTTAATAATATTAAATATAATTTTATTTTAATATTAATTTGTTGCATAATCAATTTCAATCTTCTCTATATTGATTTGAAAATAGCAGTTTGTGGTAAAGTTTAAAAGCTCTATGATTTTCACTCTTCTGCATACCGTTTCTAATAATGAAAAGGATGGTCTACTGTTTATAGATATTTAACAAACCAGTATTGAACATATTTCAGCTACGTCTAACAAAAATTTATGCAGTTGTGATTTGTTGTCTTTCAGTTCCTTACCTGTATCTGTTCTACTCTAATTTATTTTAGAATCATTGGGCTAAGCTAATCATTTATTTACTGATATTTTTCTGATTTAGTTTTTGCGATTCTCATATCGATTCTCTCATTCATGATTCTCATTCAACTATACAAGACAGTCGTTTTATTCAGACTCATGCAATAAAATAAATCATTTAAGACGTTATCAATATTATTGACATTTTATTTTATTAATTATTTATTGCAAATACTATTATTTTATTTTGAAAACTATGGCC
The DNA here is from genome assembly GCF_051122295.1 of Plectrocnemia conspersa. Lineage (NCBI taxonomy): Eukaryota > Metazoa > Arthropoda > Insecta > Trichoptera > Polycentropodidae > Plectrocnemia > Plectrocnemia conspersa. The sequence goes on from NW_028277175.1 coordinate 18,469,699, forward strand.
TACCATGGAAAACCATTGGTCTACCGGTTACAGATATTTTATCAGCCACGTTTAAAGACGTATTTTATCTGCATTAAAAAACCCCGATGCAATAAGCCACTCTTTTTAAGCAAATGTCAATAGTTTTTCATAGTTCTTAACCTGGAACTGTTCTTACTATATTTTTTTGGAGAGCTTGGCCTTAATGCCTAATTTGTTTACTAATGTTACTTTGATTCAAATTAATTTGTTTTTTACCCAAAACGTGGTTTTGTACTATTTTTTAAATTAAACATAAATTATTAATTGTCAATAAAAACTAAACAAGACAGTCGCTTTCTCTAGACCAAGCAGAAGCTTATAAAGCGTTCCAATTTAGTCGTAGTTTATATTATTATGGTGGAAGAGCTAGTGTGATGTATTATATAATACATATGGTATAGTTTCTAGCGGTATTCCGCTATTACATTTGACGCGATTTTGGAAAAGCGATAAATAAGGGAAATGTTAATATGCTAAAATATCCAAATATACATTATAGTATATATTCATATGTGTGTATTTTAATGTGTATATGTACAAATAATCTAAAAGCGAACAAACAATTATATAGTGACAACTATCAACATACACTGGAACATATAACGATCAATAATGAATTCTCTAGGGGTTCCACAAATCTTCGCTAAAAGAAAATAACACACAAGTGCGCTTAAGGAGAAACTTACTACGGTTCCAAGGGCTTAGACATAGATTCACAACATGGAGAAAGCATCGAAATAAACCAGGACTTTTTTTCTGTTAGAAGCGTTTTTCACAGCTTAAGCTTTGTATCGTAATTTGTTGGATTTTTGGTGAACCACATAAAAATACAATTTATTTATAATAAATCACATGTATTTATTGCGTTTGACCATTCATTACTAAATATAGAAATTACTACCTTTATTTATAATAATAAAAATGACGCACCTCAAATAGGTTTTCTCAATTCCCGGACTTTTTCCATTTTCAGGACCAAAGTCACAGCTATTGATAATTCTTGGGATGCTGGGAGTCATGATATGTTTAAAACAAATATTGAAATTAAGGATATATTGTTTATTTTATTTATATTAAATTTATTTCAAGTGTTTAAAGCATGTATTTAAAAAAAAAATACTCACACAACAAATCTTAATATTAAAAAATATCAACACCTCATTATCACTTCCATCTTTTACACCGAAATTAAAATATTTGTTATATAGAATAAACTTCTGATTCAAACATAATTTTTTTACTAAGCTTTCATGTCTAAATTTTACCATAAAGCTAACACCGTCGCGTCAGTTGTTTAGGCTGTAACATCGTCGTTAATATTATAACAATTTTTTTCAAGCAATTTTTAACTATATTTATAATTTTCATAGCGTCACAGTTTCCTGTCACCAAACAAGGTTCAACATCTGCTTTTTTCCATACAAAATTATATTCAAGTAGCGCTGATTCTTTGTTCTCGTTCATTTATACAATGTTAAGCTAAATTGAATTCCTTGATATTTTCAACATGGATATAATTTAATTTTTTTTCTTTCATTAAAAAACTATTTGTTTAGTTCAATTTTGCCTGGCAGATGTTTTAGTGAAAGGTTACCTTTATCAAAAATGGATTCTCTTATGAAGGAAATTTTGAAAAAAACATTAATTTAGATGCCATATTCGGCGGCCATAAATTAGGCCAATAAAGATTTGCGATTGGTTTTTCTTATTTTTGGTGAACTAAACTTTTTGTTAACACTGTTGTTTTGATACTTACTTAAACATATTTGCATACCACTTGTATTCCCTCCTTTACAGGAAATTTTCGCTGGACAAAGTTGACAGTGTGCCATTTACTTATTGTTGCATTTTGTGAAATTCAACTAAATTAGCGATTGATTTTCCATATTTAGCTTGAAAATATAAGAAAAATATCTTTTAACCAAATTAAAAAATAGTTGAAAAATATTATTGTAAATGTAAAAATATGACTTACTTATAAATGTTTAAAGTTCTCGAAGAAACAATGCTTGTTTACTGAACTATGAAATCTGTGACTGCGACAGTGCGACTGCTAAAAATGAGTTATCAAATAACCGTTGAGATGATTGAGTCTAATTTAGGCAAAAATAGAATTTGGTTTAAGCGAAAGTACGCATGTATTTGTATTTTTATTGAACTTCACCGACAGACGTCTATGCCGGAAAATTTCCAAGAATTTTGCTACTCTTTGTGTGATCTATTGTTTGCTTTCCTAAACATATCTAAAAAGTATTCTTATTTTTTTATTTTCCTTGACCATCCTGCTTTTTACATGCGTTCGTGAAGCTCAAAATTTGAATAAAATTATTTTATTTACACAAATAAAAAATATTATGAATCTACTCTCGACATAAGCATTTCCGGTTTTCGAGAAATCGAAAATTCTGTGTATTACTGGGAAATCATTCCCGGTCCGACCCGGATCTAAAACCCTAACTGCAACCATTTCTTAAAATTTTTTTGAGAACCATTAATTTATTTAAAAACACGACACACATATTTCTACTACTAAGTAGTGTTGCCATTGACAGTATTTATTTATTTAAAAAACCTGTTCACTGTATGTAGAGTAGCTATCCTCCTTCTATGTTTGGCTTATCTTATTTTTGACGTTTGACATTTTCCTCCTTAGTAAGCAATTATTCTACAAGACAAGCAAGTGTTTTAGAGACGCAAATATGTAGCAATGATGCTTGGTCTTTTATGTACATTCTTGTAGAGAGGTATTTTTAATATTAAAAAAATATCCCTCTCTTTGCGTACTTCGTGCATAATGCGAGGGACAAGATGCGAAAAAAGAAAAATAAACGGCTTCCGGTTGACGTTCGGTATGTTAATATTTAGTTTGCGCTGCGAGCACAACATCAAATAACGTCGGAATGTTTTCTTTGAAAATTGGGTTCACGTGTAAAAGATTTACTCCTTTTTTACCCGCGTATAATATCTCAGGAAAATAAATTTTCCACTGTGAAAATCTCATCCGCGTAAAATGAAAGCATTCCGTGGCAGAATGTGTATTATTATTCTATCGATTCACATAAAAGGAAAAAACGAATATTAAGCGGGTCATATATGTCGAAATTTATTTATCGAACGGCCGTCGAATTTTCGGCGATGTTTGTCTGATGGTATTATTACGCTTTTTTCCACCACCCTACGCCACTGTAATCCACTTACAATGTGTATGCGCTCTCCGTGTAAACACGAAACGGGAACGATGTTTTATCGGCAGCATAATCAAATTTTCGTATATTTTTCATACTATAGTATTGTATTGTGAACGAACAAGATAACTCGTTTTTTAAGGAAATATGAGACGCCTTTGAATGATCACTTTTGTTGCATTAATGGTGATTGAAAAGTCAGTAGAACTCACTCTTATAGAGAGCAAATATAATGCAATAAACTCTATAGCTTATTTTTAGATATAAATTTTATAAATTACGATGCGAGAGCCATTAAATATTGTGTGAGGGATATTCCGTATATATTATGGGATTAAATCACGTTTATTAATATAAATGTTAATAAAGAACCACTATTTCTTTGCAACTAACACACATTTCCGATATAAGTGTTCTGGATACTTCTTGACATTGTTTATAAAGTTTTTCGATAGTTTAACACAATTCTAAACGAATTTTGTATTTATGAGGAAAAACGTATGGCGTTTCACTTCTTTCATTAACATTAATGGTGTCGAAATATTAACTCACTGTCTATATACGTGTTAAAAATAATGCTTATAAATACTCCAGTTCTTTCTAAGATTTATTGTCAGAATAAAATTTAATAATTGCGGCTGTAACTGAAAATAAGACTATTATAAATGAATATCTCGTAAGATGGAAATTAACATAAATTTCACAACGAGATTAAAGATGCCATAATGAATACTCTCATTATGGTTTAAAGCCCATAAGAGATGACTCATAACCCTCCTCATTATCATGAGGAAAATATTTGACCATAATAATATTATTTGAATGATGAAGTTATTTTTGCCTGAAGGGTTTGCACATATACAAAATAAGGTAGAGTGCTAGGTTTCTGGCTATTAACTTTACTACTACACATAATTTAGTTAATCAGTGGTGCGGTAGATGCGACTCATGCCTTGAGATTGTAAAACGATTCTAAAAATTAAATATTTTGTCCTTTATTTATTTTTTTTATTTACGTAATTATGAAACGTAATCGCTCAGATAATCAGCTACAGACAACCATACCGAGGGCGCAGCTAAAGCCGAATGCAGCGCAGGCAGATTGGCTGGCCAGCTGTCTTGCGCAGTCGATACGCGTGCGCCATGAATTGCTTATCGGGAATTGAATTGGTTGCGTATGCGCACTAAACCTTCAGCCGTTACTAAAATAATAATCATAATAGTTTTTATTTTAACAGTACTTTTTCCGCTTAACCCCAAACCAAACTAATAAAAGTTTAAAAACTATAGTTAGTTATAAACTTTGAATATTATATTAAATTGAGTTTAGTTATTTGTTAAGGTTATTTTTGTGTTAGAACAGCAAATGCACGTTTCGCAACAATCAAATTTAACATAAAATTTTATTGACATTTTAGCATATAATTTCACCAGCACCATCAGATAAATTATATTTTCGCTAGTAGAAATATGTATCTATCAGTGAAAATGTATTCGGATATGATTTCTAAAATGATAGTGGCAGAATTTCAACGATCTTTTAAATAAATATAATTATTATAGTAATTATTAAATGTGCTCCTGCTAATTGATGTTTACATTAGCAATAAAATATTCGTATTTATTATAATAAGAGAGTATTATTATATAATAAAAATGAAATGGTAAACATTTCTATAGAAGCGCAGAGCAACACACCCCACGGTGTATGGCTGAGAGTCAAATAGTAGTGGATTCTAATTAGAATGTGACGGTATGTCGTCGAGTTTGTTGGAGAATCTTATGATGCCTTACTGAAAAGTGTTATACACATTTTAACTTACAGTTATAAAATTAAGCTAGAATTAAATAAAATACAAGAAATATAGTTCTGCTTTTAGAATTCATATTTAAAATACCTTTTAATAATTTGTTGAAGTAAAACATAGAGATATTTTCTTCACGCTAAAGATAATTCAAAATAAATCTTAGTTACTTATTAATGCCACTTATTGTAATTTAATTAACTATATATTAGGGACTATAATCTTTAATTTTAAAGATAAAAATTTGTTGATTTACATATAATTACCAACAAAACATTGCAAGGTAAATTTAAGATTTTTTAGTTATTAAACATATATATTTTAATATAATTAATCATTGTATATTCTCGTATCAAATGTATCAGTAATATGTAAAATATAAATTGTAATTATAAGTCTTTCAAATTTATAATTATATTTCTGTAATAAAATATATTTTATATTACAGATCGATATAATATTTCTAGCAAACGACAAGTACGTCTGATAATAAGAAATAAAATGTTTCAATGACAAGACATATTTAAGACTACAAAGTTCAACGAAGCAGTCAAATCGTAAATAGTGGATACTGTTCGAACAAGTACTGAGCAGAGTACGAAACCTGATGAAAGAATATTCTTTTTGTGGTTAATGAACTAGGAGAGATCGCAAAGTTCTATAACCGTGAACGACCGTAGTTTTTACTACACTTTTTGTTACTCGAAACATTAAACACTTTAGCACATTATAGTATATGTATTACATCAGAAAATATTTAAATAAAGAAATATTTTACCTAAAAAAATTGCTTTGATACACAAAAATCTTTTGTTATAAAACAGTATATAGTATGTTATTCTGTATAAACCATCAAAGCGTACATTTCTTATTTTTTTCAGAATAATTTGACATAGCGACAGATTCTTAAATCGATAAGGCAATTTTCGAGTATCGTTTACATTTTATTTTTAATATCCAAAGTTAATTACAAATCTAACCGCAAGCGCCTAAGGTGCGTAAAAAGTTTTTTTTTTTATTAATCTCCATCGCCATTATACAGCGTCAACAACGTTAATATAGCGGTCAAAAAATGTCAAACGCATTTTTGAGTAACAAAACCGAATTTTTGCTACCGTTGCGTTGAAATTTAATTTGTTCTAAAATAATTAATTAACTAATATATAATATTTAAAAAAATCATAACACAATTTCAATTTTTATTTTTATTACCAAAACTAATTATTTTTAATTCTTTCCTGTCGATATTTAATTAATAAGAACACCAGCAACTTTGATAAATTTAATAATAAAATTTAATTAAACTGCAACGTTTCTGATTTAAATTGTAAACTAAAAGAGTAACTGCGGAAAATTTAATTTTCTCATCGAAATAAATTTGCCGTCCACCTCTTCATTACTACCCTTAAATTCTCGCTAAATGTATATTATTATGCAGTCCAACTTATCCATGCATATTTATACATACGCTACGTACTAATACCTCCAGCTGCCAGTTACAATAACTGGCTTTGTTAGCCCCTATGCGAGATCATGCCACCCCATAATATACCCCTACGAATATCCAGAATTTTCGTCAGTGAGCTTAACGTACGGTGGTGTCACATTTTCGCCAAAACTGTAATCCTACCTAAATTTACCGCTTATTAAAATGCGAAACTTATATTTCTGCGTTAGTAATATGCATAAGTAAACAAATAAGTATCTAGGTTAGTTTCGCGTTACAATTCCCTCAAATCATTGTCATATATTTTATAATTATAATTTTTGCAATTCACAAACAATTAATAGTTATTATATGTGTTTATTTTCGTAATCTCACGTAGTCTTCAAGTCATCTAGAAATCTGGTTACTCTCATAGTCTCTCCGGTGTCATTTTAGCTGGTTAGACTTGAAAGAGGAAAGCGGCTGCTTTCTCGAATTCTAAAAGTTTTCTGGGTTGATACTCAGCGTAGCTCTGTTTGGTGAGAGTTTGGCAATAATAAATAATTTCTAGTCGAAAGCGAAGTGGAATAATTGTTGACTGAAAGTTCCCTAAGATAGTGAATTCTGTACACCGTGTTTCGATCAAATATAATATTTTAAAATTAGGGCAAGTGCCTTTCCCTTCCTTGAGCATCTAGTTAATAGAATGGCGTAACTGTGAATCAAGAATCAGTATACATTACAATAATGTAATTTTATGAAGCGCAGGTTTCTTTAGCTTTGCATTATAATTGCACGTGTATTTTGTACCGTGTCTTTAATCCGCTCAAATATGCTATTATTTGTATAATACTTACGATAAAAATTCGGTTGCTCCACGCCTTAGGACTAATGTACATTGTAAAAGGTTGACAGTTGTATTGCCCATTTTGCGACGAAGTTCAACAACTGCTCACAAAGTTCACGGTAGTTTAGTACCGCATGTCGGCCGGCGGGAAATTACTCCATACGCTAATCAAAGTTGTTGATGTATATATTGACTTTTTAATAACTTATTTTTTTGTTTTGTTTCAGATATCCGTTGCGCGAACGATGTCAAGTTCCACTGTAAATCTTAATTAAATAATAGTGTCTTAGTCGCGATGGTATGACGCGTGTAAACATGTTAGTAAGGCACGGCCGTGATGGTGTCCGTGGCAGTGGCGTCGCGCGGTGAGGCAGCGGGCGCCAGCGATGTGGGCGAGGGCGTCGCGATGAAGGCGTCGCGCGGCATGGCGCTGTTCGGGCTGGTGTGGCTGCTGCGCATGCGCGGCGCCGACTGCGGCTGCGCAGCGTGCCGGCGCGAGCGACGAGCGCGTCCACCCGACCTGCGCCTGCGCACCAGGGAGCCTCCGCCGATACTCGCGTCCGCGCCCGCTTCCGTATCCGCTATAACCGCCGCCGCCACAGCCGCTTCCTCGTCCACTAGGGAGCTCGAATGCCTCACGGAGGTTTCAGAAGCGGACAGGACAACGCACCACGTGGCGGAAGTGTGCGTCAGTGCCGACTGCGATAGCGAGACGGTCGTCACGCACGACGCTACTGTGCAGACTGACTTTGAAGACGACGACTGCTACCTGTTCGAGGCTTCCACTTCGGCTCTATACGGTAAGTCACAATATTTTTTTTAAATAGCCAGTACTTGTTATAATATAATTAAAGCTGGCATTTGTTAACACAAAAATCTAACAAAACTAGTTATGCTCATAAAAGACAATGACCAAGGAAAAGAGAGCTCCTGGTTGCTTGTAGACGACAGTTGGACTAGACCAAATCCGACAATTCAAGTCCAAACTCTGAAGTCTGCCTAAAGGTAAGAGGCTTTAACTGAATCGTCTTGGTCCTGATTTGATTTACTCTAACAGTAATGGACCTAATGTCTGAACTAAAGTGCCTAGATTAACTTAACTGACTCAAATATATATATTTGAATTAAAATTGCTGCAAAGTTTTGCCTTTATTATTGCTTAATAGAATTCCCGAAAACTTCCCTCTAAAACTTTCAGTCGCTCGCACCAACCTTACCGTGTGCTAGAGCAACATTCACTTGCTCGCACCGACCTATCGCGTGCTAGAGTAACATTTGTTATTGGCACTAACTATAGAGTTATATCAACAACAATAGGAACTCAATGCTAAAGTATCCGTCTCTTTTCCTAGCCAAATTATTCGATACTAAATTGATAAGTAAGCGAAACCAATATATATGTATATGAAAAATACAATAGACAGTTGTGAGTGATAAATATGGAATAAACTATCTGGCTCTTAAATAGTCTAAATCTGATTTTTTTGGTGCTACGCGCACATGCATAGACAAAAAATAAGCATTAATTGCTTTGTAGGTGGATTGTTTACGCAATTGTGTTTTAGAAAATCAGTTTAAAAATCTTGTCTGCGTGATAATTAATGTTTAGAATAGTATTAATTTGTAATGTTTTGATTAAAAGCCAGAGCTTTAACCAATATTTTTTTCTGCAATTAAAACTAGTTTAGGTTATTAGCATAATTTCATTTTGTTCCATTCATCCGAATACTTTTCATAATCAGTCTAACCTGTAATTAATTTTAGATATATTGTACAACACTTTATTTTTTTATATGTCGCCACAAATAGGTATTTTGAAAGCTTCGTTTGTGACATGGCGGCATAAAATTGATCATGCGCTAAAATCTCTCATGTCGACTTGAGCAACCTTACGAGGTGAGGCGAATAAAGAATTAAAGCCGCTTATTCTGGTTTTCGCCTTTAAATATCGTTGACTCAATCACATGTGTATCTATTGACTTCCCAACCAGTCGAGTTTTTAGTAAATTTAAATTCTTAAGTATCAAAACCTTAAGCTTAATTCGCTTTAAGTACTTGAATTACCCAATTTTAGTTACTCTCTAAAAAAAAGGCAATGACAAGATCAGTATTATCAACGGCAAAAAAATGAATCTTTATTGGTTTAGATAGCTGTTACAGAATCTATATTAAATTGTTGTAATTGTAATAATTATTAAAGTCTCTAGATACGTATTTAATAATAAATAAGCATATAAATTTTAATTTTTTTTGATGACAGAAAAATAAATGTACTAATTTTATTTTTACATATTTCTGTTTAATAAAAAAATATACGAATAATCTAATTTTAGAAAAGTAAAAAGTTAAAGCTCGTATTGACACTGTATAATTTATATGTTATTGTGATTTTTTCACAAATATTTTATTATCATAACCAGAATATAATTATCTCTTTAAATAAGAGCATGTAATAGAAAAATATGCAGCGAGAATTTTATTGTTATACTATAGGGATGTGGAAGAGCAAATGCGAAAGGTATGATGAAAGGAAAATTGATACACGGAATGTCTGCGGTTGTCAGTTAAGTACCTGCTTTACCACAAAATATTTCAACGTACGACTCAACGTAAATATTGTTTGCATTAGCGATTTTATTCTTTTCATTATTTTTTGATAAGCGAAAATATATAATATACATATGTACATAAAAAAATATCTCTTGAACGTGTTTCTTATTATGTAAAATAAATTTCAAAATATGCCAATCACTTTTAATGATCAAATAAAACGTAAATTTTTACATCGTCTAAGATGGTAATATTAATAATATTAATTTGCATTTTCTTCATATTATATCTCAGGAGATTCGCCGAGGAAACAATGTCACTCAAATAACAAAAATGATTCGTATTTGCTGAATATTTATATCCCCAAATAGCAACTTTGTTATTACTATATCTGTCGTATACAATGAAACAACGACTTTTTAAATTCAACAACAATTACATGACGCTATATATTTTAATAAAACATTATTTGTGTATTATACCGTTATATTTATATAAATACCTTTATAAAAAAGTACGACGTTTAAATTATATTTAATTGTGCAACGCTGTTTATTTTAATAATCGTATCAAGCTTTTTTATTCTTGCTCTTTGCTAACTTGCATCATTGGCTGTCTCACAAAGTTTTAAAAGAAAGCCCAATGCAAACTTTAAACACGATATAATTTAATTTGCAAGGAATGCCAACTTTTGGGAATTGGCGAGACAAAAGTTCTCTCCAACGTCAAACGTAGGACAGCGAATGCTTTTAGGGATTACCCAATTAAAAACTTCAACAAAATTACTCGTACAACTCTAGTATAAACTGACGTAAACTATCTTCATATATAATATTATTTTAAATTAAACACAGAAAATAATTGGGTTTGTTCGAACCCCGAAATTACAAATTACAATTATTATTATTATATATTTGATACATGTATACATAAACTTCAGAGTTATACGTCATATTGTTATATTATATAAAAGGTTAGAGGAGTCTTTTGTGAAAGGTCCGAATGGCGGGCATAAATCAACGTTTCCCAACCTTAAATTGGATACTAAAGCACCGCGTTTTTCCACCGCATTAACTCAACGATACGTGTACCACTGGTTTAGAAACAAGGTTATAAATTACCTCGCAGTCTTTCTATAATAATCCATTACTTACCTCGGCATGGAGCCAATAAAATTTTTGCGAATAAAAATATGATTACTGCGAAAACTCTCAAACTCTTCTTTATCAAGTTAATGATGAACGAATTTGGTAAATTATGTCGACGCCTAACTACGCGAGGACACAATGGAAAAACTTTGAAGGTTGTAAAAATATTTGATGCTTTATGATTTGAATAAAACGTGCAGTATTGCTTTATGAATCCTCAAGAAAAAAATTTTCACGTTGTTAATTATATTGAATTTTTAATTGTAAAAAATAAAATTTATTTCTCAAACAGTCATAAAAAACAGGTAAATTCACTTAAGTGTAGTTTAGGACAAACTATCGAACGCCTATGGGAATACTAGTGGTGGTCTATGTTAACTCTTTTTAAACTTAAGATTACGATCAGAATATTAAACTTTTGCCGTTTACGCTCGGGAGTAATTTTATAAATATTAAAATGATTTATAGTTTAGTGAATCGAATAGAAAACTATTAGATTTAAAAAATGGTGTAATGTTTTTAATCAAAAACAAATAACAATAGTAAATATAAAATACATGTTACAGTAAATGTATATTTCTTAGTGAAATTATCGTTTCACTAGCAGAAATATTATTATACTATCTAGGGTCAGTAAAAATGTAGCCAATAATTAATTTATAATTTTAATGGTTAATAGCAGTAAAGCTGTATTGTAAGGTATCACTTTTTTGCAGTTAAAACTCTACTATAAATTAATTAACCAAACCTAATTTGAGATAAAGAAAGTTTCTATATATTTTTACCCTATATATGATATGGCCATTTGTGAAAAATATCATTAAATAAATAATAAGTTATAATTTATTAAATATTATCACTAAAATGTTATATTATCCAAAGTTCTCGGAAGATAACGTTTTAATTTTTTGACAAGACCGTTTCGGCTTTTAGCATGTCTAGATAAACACAACCTGAAAACTTTTAACTAATCCAATTAGCGAGCGTATCTCCCCTAGACTCGTGAAGAATTGTACGTTTAATTAAAGGAATTGGATTAATAATAATCTTATACGAGACATTACTCTCCTATTTTTTACTTTAATAGCATTTAGCACACGAGGGTCGTGCAAATAATTTATTATCAAAATTTTCAATATTCTCTCACGGCCCGGCGCACATAAAACGACCATTTGATGCATCTGGTACGTCGATCGACCTGAATTTGCCAAAAAAGGAATATGGAAAACTAAATGCATTTATATATATATAAAATAGGTATTTTATTTAAATTACTTTCGTATTTTTTGGAGTAGTACATTATTAATTTTAACTCCTAAGTTGACTTAAATTATTTATTTGGAAAATGTGACAGAAAGATTAGTCAAGAAAAGCTTCTTAAGCAAGTTTGCTGGGCTTGAAAGGTTGCTCGATCTAAATGTATAATAAAGATGGGTGGACGCGTTGATTGGGACTTAAAATAATTATATCACAAAATATTGTATTTTGATATAAGTTTAACGATTTTAATTATATATTTTTTACTGAATTACTGTCAATTATAAGATTAGCAATTATATTGTAAATTAGGAATAATTCTGTTTAGTTGCATGCTTTTTATTTTAATATGACGCTTTTGATATTTTATTATTTTACTTAATTATTACGAGCAATTGCTTATTTTTATTATTTTTATTTGTACATGTACAACATTTTCAAAAAATAAAATACGTGATTAAAATAAAAATTAAAAAGCAAATATATTTAATGTAAATACAGGAACTAGTATAATATAAAACGAATGGCAGCTGTAGCATTGTGAGTTACATTTTCAAAGCTGATGTAAAATGTCAGCAGATGTGCACCTATTTCACCGCAAACCGTAAGAAAAAGAACCAATAAAGTTTATATCATAGGATGCAAAGCTATTAACAAATCTTTTTGTTAATAGCTTTGCATCCTATGATCTGTGTGACAAAATATTACGATTTTAATATTTTTGCACACAAACTTTCTTGGTGTAAATTGAAATATAAAATGATGATTTCTCGTTCCGTATCACATCCTTGTTTAAAAGTCCAGACACTCCAATATTCATACTAGACATGGCTCTTGCTTAGTCTGTTATTGCTACGATCTTTTAAATTGGGATTATAATTTAGTACATAACATGTTTCAATTCTTCCTAAATGTATACTCAAATGGTATTTCTTTGTAATGGAACCATGGATGCTAGCTCTTCGATTAAATTAAAACTGAAATTCGTTCCTCTTAAAAAAAACAGCACGTTGTGCCGTGTCGTAACTGTCATTTAAAGCTAAAGATATCCACTCCAGTTACGAGATTCGCTTTTTTAAATTTTATTCTATGTAATTTGCAAGCTTGTTAATTCTTCTTCCAATTATAAATCGAGTTAAACTAATTAATCGAGATAAGCAACATTTAAACATTATTTTTTCTAAAATTTGATTAACCATACAATTTGCATTAACTGTGATATCAAACGATGATGAGGCTAATATAAAAATATTTCGCTTCAGACTTTTATGTTATTCGCTTAGTTTTTATTTTCAAAATTGTTTTCGTATTTCTTTAAATTTTTGTATAATTTTTATTTACGTAATAGCGCTTGATAATATATTCTTTAAAAATAGATATTTTTTCTTAGCCAATCAAACAAATTGCATTGTCTTTTACACATAGAAAAAATAGTTAATTTTTCATATTTATAGGATTAAACTATATGAGTTTTAGTGAACCATAAATAAACCGAAAAATTATTGCATAACTACTATTTTTTGTACTGAAAAGAATGCATAACTGTTCATGTTGCTCCGAACGGCGATGAACACATGATGGTATTCCAGCGATTTTAATATTTTGCTTTGGATGTCTATTGATACTTATACCGCAGATACTTAGGCCGCAGAGCAACATATGTTTCATATGTGCACCGTAATTGTTTTATTTTATATATTTAATAATGGACATCATGACGCATTGGTGAATCATGTCAAGTCATGATTGTCAGATTTCTAATAAAAAATATATAATATAGAGCACAAATTATTGGTCATTTATTTTTGGCAATTTCTGTAAATATCTTGCAATGTAAATTTGTAATGATTAATTGATGAAGAGGGAAATTAATTATAAAATATTTTATAAATTATAAAAAATATAACCTAATATTTTTTTTGAAATATTAACATATTTATTAAAATTATTACCATAGTGACCTGTGAGGTTAACCTAATGCGTCACGATTGCCAAAAGTATAACATATATTACAATTTTAAAATACATATAAATATATACACAGCAGTAGCGTGCCGTCCATACATGCGGTAGATTCAAAACGTCAACCTGCATGCACGGTTGATCTAACGGCTGAGTCGCTCGCCATCAACCGTACATGCGGTTGACGTTTTGAATCTACTGCATGTATGGACGGCACGCTACTGATACATATATTTTATTCATATACGCACGCACACACACACACATACACATATAAGTAAAAACACAAAAACAAGATAAAAGAACAGACACAAATTACCTGAACAGGTGTGCATTGTCCCACACGAATTGAACCAAAACCTCATATGTGCACGATAAAATGTCAATATCTCTATGCACAGTATTAAGCAGATGAACTGCTTTTGCCAGAGAAGAGTTAGCAAGTGCTCCAGCTCTAGACTTTACAGGCAAGAACAGTAGACGCGACCGAGAACTGTTTAATTATATGAATACTTCTGCGAGTTGACAAATAAACGTTTCCCAGCGCTCCCAAAATAAAATCACTGGGAAACAAGAACAGATAATACCCGTATTCTTTCAAGTATAAATATCGAAGGAATTTACGCTGTACTTTTTCCAGCTTCCTGAAGTTGCGCGCATTTCTAGAGATAAAACCGATTTTTAATGATCTGTTTTGAGTCTGCAATGTGCTGGCTAAATTTCTAACGTTCTTTGAAAGTCACACTTAAATCCTTAGTAAAAGAAGACCTGCCTGGAATATATTTTGCCGGCATCGAAAAATTAAATTGTTTGACATTTCTTTACACTGAAAGGCAATTGGTTATAGTAAGCTCACTTCCATACAGCATTCAGATCCTCCTGCAGGTCAAGGAAATCCGAAAACGACTGCACTTTCTTGAAAATTTCATATAAGTAAAAAATCGAATCATACATTGCTGTTTCTAAGTCAATAATGAACAATAAAAATAGCAATGGATCCAAGTTGGATCCTTGAGGCATTCCAGTAGAGGTCTTAATTCGTTCTAAAAAAAAGTTTTTATACTTTACGAACTGATATCTTTTGGTCAAATAATTTTAGAATAGGTTTATAAGACCTTATGTAACAGAGTTATTAATATGTTCTGGTAACTGCCAAAGAATGAAGTTTCTAATTAAAGTACAGTTGCCATAGAAGCTTATTGAAGAGTTATGTAGCTAATAGCAATCATAATAAATTAAATTAAATACACAAATTGAGTTGATTATGTATTAATTATAATGATAAAAGACGCGCTAAGATTTCCGCCAATAATATTTTTGTGTTACTCGCTACAAATTCTTAAACTGAATTATTCATACTCCATAAATATAATAAAGCGCCACTCTAATTAAAACAAAATTAATCAATGCGAAAATGTACAGAGTTCTCGTTTATTCCGTATCAAGTGTTAGCAGAGAGATATTTCTCGCCCGCTTTGTTTTGCTACGCTCAATATATTAAAGTATAAGATAATACTTTATATCGCAAACTGAGATTTATGGCTCGGTCGGCGTAATAAATAACAGTTTTAATTCGGCGGATCGGGGCTAAGATATCGTTATATCGGGAACATTTCCTTAATTGCACCCCCCAGGCCTATGTGAACGCAAAATCTCTCAGGCCGAATGGAAATCCGATGATAATATGCAAAGTGTACGCTAAGGTGACTGTTTGGTTTTATCGCTCGGCTT
This sequence comes from Plectrocnemia conspersa, assembly GCF_051122295.1. Lineage (NCBI taxonomy): Eukaryota > Metazoa > Arthropoda > Insecta > Trichoptera > Polycentropodidae > Plectrocnemia > Plectrocnemia conspersa. Next base: position 18,485,631 of record NW_028277175.1, read on the forward strand.
TATTTAATATCATAAATATGCAATGAATATAAAAAATGTACGCTCAGAGAGGCGAATAGGGTACCCAGAAACGATTGAAGAAAGCGACGATAATGGTATGTTTTAATAAATAATACAATAACAATGAAAATCCATCAGCCTTGTCAGCGACTTTTGGCGTCTGAAGATTAAGATATTTTATTTGAGCTTAAATTTACATATTTTCTACTTTCAAACGAAATTACCACTTCACCATCACTAAAAAATAAACATTAATGAAAATATACCTTTATTGACAAATTAATATTTAATTTAAAAACATATTTTAATTTACAAACTATTAATCTTAAGATTAATAAATTGTATAAATTGACTTTAAGATTTTTTTTACACACGATGACGTAACGGATTTTAAAATGCTCATATCTTATGAAACATTAACACTTTGAAAACAAATAAAAAGTTTGAAGAATAAAATTATTGGTTAGGTCATTTTGTATACAATACATAACAAATTAATGTTTCATGTATGTTCTATTTTATTAAGCGGATTTTTGAAGCTTTACCAATATATTAAATTATATATTCCTTGATATATTTATAAAAAGATAAAGAGCACACAATCATTCCTCGAAATGCTTAGTAATTAATTTGCATATATAACACCATACCGACACGATTTTAACTTAAGTTTAAAAAAGCAGACATATCTTATAAGCTTTTAGTTATAATGAATATTTTTTTACATACAAGAATTGTTAATAAGCGATATATGCTCAATATTATGTTGGGTTCAGAAAACGCTTTTTGATTTTCATTATTATAGTTATTAAATAAACATTGAATTTTAATCACTACATCATGTAAATATTACTTGATGTTATTAATAAGTTACTCATGAAATTATTTAAGTAAATAACTGAAATTTATGGCAAAATCATATATTTTTTAATGCGTTTATTTCAAGGTAATGATTAAATAATATACAACATATGCTTTGTATATCACGATTGCTGTATGTTTTTCGCACCAAGAGATATAAAACATACCTATGGCGTACTTATTTATATATTTCCATTTATAAAGGAAAACTGGAAAAGCGGCGCTTCCACCGCATACATGGACGCACTGCCAGTGATATTTACATAAGGTATATTATGTTGTTTATTTAAATATTTACATATTTTTTCAATACCTTTCAAAGAATTCTGCAATAACAATATTTTTTCTGGTTCCAATTTTTTACATATAAAAAATATTTACTTTTTAACAGCATTTTATTATTATGACGACTTACAAACAATATAAATTTGTGAAAAAGCACCGGATATAAATTGGTCTGTTTTTATTAACATCTCTGACAAAACAAATACCCTTTTTATTGTATTTTACGCATTTTATTATTTCATGATATAAAATCACGAAACTTTTTATTATCGTTATGTATTAATTTAAAAATTTAATTTACATTTTATTATTCATTATTGAAAATACATATATTTTTTTATGTTATTATGGTAAGATTTACATGTATTAATTTTATAAATTTAAAAGTACACAAAATTTACATTGTGTGTATGGTAATTTCATTTTATACCCTTACTTTACAATATATATAGACACAAACTTATATTTAATACCATATTGGAAAAATAATTTGATATCATAGTGACATAGATTTTTTGTATGATATTGCATTTCTTTTTTTATTACATTACTATTAAATTTCAACATTTAATATCTTTAAACTTTAAAAAAAAAACATTTTGTTGGATGATATTAAATGAAAATGTAGTAACTATTATCGGCTTTAATAGTTACTACATCTATATTTATTAATAAAATAGTTAGAAAACCCATAAGACGACTGTGTACAAAAAACTTTTTGTCCCATTTATTTCTTAACTTGTATTCATTCATTACACAAAAATGCGGACGGCATATCTTTAATTTTTTTAAACAATAAGACATTATCTTTTTCAAAATATTGTCTTTCATCTACTGTTTCTGGATGCGAAATTATTGCAATAAAATATATTTCTATGTTACTCATGATATTTTGTCAGTTATAATTATATAAAAGAACCTTATGAGAAAAGAATGCGTACAAAACTGTAAACCTGTTTTTAAGGATATAATTTATTATTCAATTTTAATTATTAGTACTACTCATAGTATACGTTCATAAAATTTATAAATACTACATAATATTACTCTACTTTAATATCACACGCCGATTACTTTACTTATGTTAATCCTCTACAATAAGCATAATTTTTTCACTTATTCTGCTTTCAAGCAATATCATAGTTTTCGTAGTTATAAGCCATGGATATATCATTTTCAACAAATATTATGGATGGATTGTAAAAAATAGTTTTTTTTCGGTACTAGCGTTATTTTATTTAGTAATATTAGTTGAATTGAAGATTTTTAGATTTTTGAATCAATCTGGTATTATCTGTATTGCAAATCCTATACAAATCATTGGTTGTCTTAAAAAAGATTTTAATTCGCTGAAACCTATATGTATACTATTTACGTACAACATTTATTTTTATTGCATGTTTAGCTGTATATTAACTAATTCGCTACTATGTAACATGCCAGGGTTTATCTGCTCATACATTATTTAGCTCTACTTGCAAATTCAACATAGGAATTAATTTAAACGCGTCTTTAATGCAAATCGTTATTCTTTCCCTTGGCCCTCGGCAGTTAATGCCGTTCCGGATTAGCCTTAAGTTAGTGTAAGTTAATTAAAGGGCATTAAGAGCCGCGCTGATGGCCACACCAACACACACATTGACAAACACATACTAAAACACTGTAGTTATTAATGCACAAAGGGCCTTCCGTAGTACATATATAACATGTGAGAATTTACTCAAGGCACATTAGACAAAGGGGATAAGTTGACCTGTCGTGCGCGGTTTTGTCATAAAATGAAATGCGGGTCAAACACACGAGCACTAATGAGTACTCGGTTTTGTTCAGAAAATGGGAATTCTACGAATTTTGCCTCAGGATCCACACAGAAGCATCCGATGGTAATACAAGGTGGCACGAATGACGCGAAGAAGTTTCCTTTTACATACATATGTTTATGTATATCGCCAATATTGAGTTCTAGATACTTTTCAATATTTTCGAACATATTTTTAGAAACATGCTAACGATCGCTTAGCAAACTTTATCGGAAAGTTTAACTTTAACGAACATGTTACAAACATATCAATTGGTATAAACAGAATGTTTGAAGGATTTTATCGCAGAATTTATTTAATATAAGAAATGTTTAGTTCTGTGTATATTGATCCAAAAATATTAACTTATATTATTGGATTATTGGTTTATTGGCATGTGAGCATACACTAATAGCATACTTTAAAATAATAGAAAGTTCTGAGTAGCAAATTGCTATTGTGAAATTAGTTTATTGAATATTAAATATTTTAAGCTAAATATACCTTTTATATTGTAATACTAATTTGTCAATCATTATCTCGTCAAGAAAAATCTCTTTTAAATTTAAAATGTCATATCTTTTTTAACTTTTTACGTCGTTCTCGTATTTTTTTTTATAAATTTATAAAAAGAAAGTAATCTCTTCGACCTAATTATTAGCTTTAGGGTGAACGAGTCAACTTTTTAAAACTTCATTTGCAACCATCGCTTTGTGAACTTTTATATTCTTGTAAATGAGTAAACATGGATTAGAAAAATATTTGTTTTGATATTTTTTACTTTGAGTGGCGTAATAAATATTGCCACAGTTACAAATCAGCAATTAAAATACTTATAATTTTTAAATTTAAGTAAAAAAAATATATTTGACCGCAGTCAATTTATTTAGCGATTATTCTATTGCCTGTTTTTAACACAGGATTTTGGATTTTAAAAGTAAACACGTTTGTTTTAAAATTAAACATAAGCAGTTATTTTCTCATCTATATTCGTTGATATACTTTAGCACAATTAAAAAATATTTAAGATGAGTAAAAAATATTTAGGATTTGTATCTCATGTATTTATTTGTTACACTTTTCAGATTTACAGTACTATCGTCACATTGAATTAAACTTGTATGTATTGATATCTGAGAAGCAGAAAAAGCTAGGATTGGTTTAAAAATTGCATTATTTTTAGGTAAAAAAATCAGGTAATTCTTTTTTTGGAATTATTTTTTCCTATCTGCCATAAAATAAATCACGCGTCACTATGAATTAGACGTGAGTTCCCTCCATTAATGCGAAACCTCAGTATATTCGTATACGCATATACGTACAAGTATAAACACAGACCCGAAAAAACACGTTTCTAAGGAGAAAATAACACGTTCAAAAAATCTTACATTTTTTTCAGATGAATCGTACTCGTTAGCGAAATCATACGTCTATTCATTCCTTAGCCTACGATAAAAAACTTCATAGAAAAATAGCTTCGGTCGCGTTTCATCATTTTGGCAATAAATTCACTTTGGGGAAGCGTATGTCTGCTTAACCGACGTTTTTTTTCAACCTCATATAAATATTCTGCCATTTTTCGCAGTGAACGGACATAAAAAACTGATATGTTCGGTTCAACCGAGCGTGAAAGTTGAAGTGGTAGATCCGTGACGGATTTCAATATCGATACTCTCCGAGATACTAGACTTATTTCGAGTTGTGTCCGATCCTTGATGACCCATAGAGACGTACTCGTTATTTTCAGATGTTATTAAATCCTTGCGAAGGGGAGAAAAGAGGCTAACTCAGGCATTGTTCGTTGAAATTTTCACTCGAATTCATAAGAAACATTCTAAGGGACCTTTGTTAATTAACGCCCTTTGTGAATACAGCGAGGCGAGGTTTTAATTTGTGCACTGTGCCGATGAGAAGTGTCGTTGGGAATTACTGTCCAAACAGGACAACCACGTCGAAACGTCGTAATTTAACCGACATTAGTCGGATTTTATGCTAATTCTTTTTTTTATATATTTGCCTTAGTTAATTATAATATACACATCTCAGGTCATATTTTTAATTTAAAAAAGTAAGAATAAATTTAAGCGCAGACAAACATTATGTGTCAGTCTTATTATACAACTAAAACTGAAAGTTTCTTTATTAGGATTTTATATCTTGCCAGTTGACAAACGTCATTTTTATATTTAATTCGACATATACACATCGTATACTATTTGTCAAATTTCGATGAGTTAATATGAGTAGTAAATCGTATATAATGGTATCCAAATAGTATATAGTATATAATGGTTTCCAAATAGTATTTAATAGTATTTAAATTAATTAAGATATACAGTCATATAGTTAAAAATGGTTAATCGTAAATAGAACAAATCTGTTCCAATTATTCCATTAATAAATAAAATCTGCAGTTACCATTTGGTCGGATTCAATGATTTTAAAATTGTTTTACTTTTTTATTTCTTATTAGAAAATATCTCTCTTTGTTCTCCCCTTTTGCTATATATATGTATATCCAAAATATATCAAAGAATCAAGCTATTCTCTTATAAGACAATGACTTTCTTTTATTTTAAAAAAAAACTTTTTTTGTATATTATCAATACATATATTAATTTTGTCTTACTTTATATAGTGCAAAACGCAAAACCATATAGTTTTAGAACGTTTTTTTTATATTATGGTAAACATTTTTTTTATATAAATAAACCACAATAAAACTTTAAATATATTAACAAAAATACACATTTTCATTTTTTAAACTAATGTCTTTATAAAACTAGTATTCGTTGTAATATCTGTATTCTCAACAAGTAATTTATATTTATAGTCCAGTCAAATAAGGGTTTAACCTCGAAATGAAAGATAACAAGCTGAAATTTTGCACAGACCTTTGTTTTGGCGTTCTAAATATATGGTAAAAAGTCTCAAAAGATATCGTGTCTGCTAATTAAGATATTAAAGGTCATAAAAATCGTTTTTTTGCAAATATCTCGCCTCTTTTGCGTCGCATGTCATTAAATGTTCAACAAAACTTATAGAAAATAAAATTTTCTACAATTTCGGTTATAATTTATTTCTTCGTATGGTTAATGGTTTTCGAGATATAGCGCGGGGAGTGGGAAGCGCGCATCCGTTTATAGGATAACGCTATGTAAACTACGGAGCCAGAGTTACCTGTACATTCTTCCACAGTTTCGTAGAAAACATCGCAAATTGTTATCTGCTGAATGAACCCATCTAAAGCATTATAACTTTCAATCTCCATATCTTCAAAAATCATCATCGATAATGCAAAAAGTAATACGTATGGCCTCTGATACTTCTTGCAAAAGCGTTACCATCCAACATTTTGTCGACAGAATTCGATGCATAAATTGTACTGAGAGCTTTCTTGATTCCGCTTCCATTCATTATATACCCTATGCATCCAATAAAAGACATAAGCATATGAAAGCCTCCTAGTTTCACAACTACTCTGGACAAGTCTGAGCTAGCATCTAAAGCTGCTACGATTCCACGTGCTTTTATGTACAACGGCTGATCAAAAGTTATTAAGCATGTTCTTTGTTCATGTTTCTTGGCAGTGTTTATGGCACACTGTAATGTAGTGTAAATTGTGTCCATATTACTCACAGCATGAAGAATAAAAGTAAGAAACAGAATCCGAGAAGTTACAAAGTTCGTTCAATAAATCCATTCCACCCTGGCAACGGTGAGATATTTTTCCACTTTCCGTACTTCCACAACAAATCAACTACATTAAATATTTATTCGGTTAGTTCTTCTACATCATTAAAATTTTGAACTTGAATCTCTTGCTCAATTGTGGTACGACATGATTTTCATACACTAGAAGGGGTATATGTGATAGTGCTGCTAACTCCTTTGCACTTGGTTTTGTTGTAAATTTCTTTATGCGGTCATCAGATATAACTTCAGATTTTGGAGTTATTATTTTTATCACTCCCATTATATGAACAGTATTATAGCCATCAAGAGTATAAATATTTTTCTGCATTATCTGCTGCATGCTGTACTAAGGCACTTGACTATGATGGTTGATTACGAGGCTGTGGGTGATAAACAGCTGAAATTTAACATTTTACAGTATCACTATATGAAGCGAAAAAACCTAAGCTTGACAAAACATCCAAAAGTCTTTTTGGATGTTTGGCCTATCTGTATTTTTTCTATGAAGAAATACAGATCGGCCTATTAATAACTGCGAAGAAAAGGACCGTTTTCGTATGGAAGTCATTATAGCATGACTTATAGCTGTGTATTTCGTTTTAAAATGCCCCGACTTTCCTTTTCTGTTCTTTATAATAACTTCTTGCAGAAAATGTAATAAAGTTTTCGGAATTTCTTCATTAATATTTTACTCGGGGGCGGATAAGACTTGGTCTCAACAACAGAAGATCGAATATCTTCTCTAATAATCGCCGCAGCAGCTTCCACTACGCGCAATTGTTCTTCTTCCGAAGTGCCTTTTTTATTTTCATACCAAGCTATGGATAAAACTTAAGCTTGAGCATCGCGAAAAGAAAAAATAGGGAATGATCCAATCTTCGTTATAACTATAATATCAGTTAAATATTTTTCTCTTAATTTGGAAATGATCTTCTTATCATCTGGTACATACTCCGTAAGGACATCTCTCAACTCTTTCAATTTTTTCGCACAAATTTCTTGTCGAACAATATTTCATTTTTAATTCTTAATAATACAATGAAGAAAGTGATAAAATTATGGTTCAAACGACTTGCCGAGACCACTTTTTTCACGATTGTTTACTTTTTCAAAGCTTATACCAAGTTAAGCAGGTAGAAATACTCGCTGGATTCTATAAACGGATGTACGCCTCCCACTCTTCGCGCTATATCTCAAAAACGGTTAATGATACAAAACAAATATTAGAACTAAACTTGTAGATAATTTTATGCTTTACAAGTTTTGTAAAGCATCTAATGACGTGCAACGCATAAAACGCGAGATATTTGCAAAAAAACAAATTTTGTGACCTTTGACCTTTGATATCTTAATTAGCAGACACGATATTTTATGAGATTTTTTACCCTGTCCTTAGAACATTAAAACGAAGGTCTGTGCAAAATTTCAGCTTGGTATCTTTCATTCCGAGGTTTAGCCTTTATTTCGCCTTATTTGACTGGACTATTAATGAGAGTAAAAAAGTAATATATGTATATTCAACATACAATAGTAACGAAAATATATTTTATTTTTAACTAATGCAATATAAATTTTTTTAATATTTTTTTTGTAAATTTATTATGCATTCACAAACATCAGATTACATTTAAATGGTTATTATTATATATACACATATTTTGTTCATATTTTATTACAAAAGGTATCCATATGTATATTTATTATTTACGTAACTAAGTTGAAGAAAAATTATGATATGATAATAATATATTATTTATTTAACTCTCCCTACACATTAACTTAATCTTTTTCACAAGTATAGTAATTAAGCTCCCATAAAAACTATTTTTTTAATGATTATTACACGTAATTTACCAGAATATGGTTCGGTGTTCTATATTTTGTCAAGCAAATAAATTATAATGTATAATAAATGATAATTATATTATACTTTACTCAACGTATTTATTTTTTTATAATTATCACTTATTAAATTATATTTAAAATACTGTTTTTATATCATTTTTTAAACACATAGCTTATAAACAATCATATAAATATTTTATGATTTATTAAACAATATTTTTCACTAAAAATATGGTTATTTCAGAGTAGAAATATTTTATTATAATATTTAAAATTTTGGCATGAATACTTGTATGTAAGATAATGGATACGTGCTTACGTTATATCGTAAATAATGACACAGCTAATATTTCCTTTGTTATGTTTCCACAGTGAAATCTTCGTCATAATAAGGTCCCAGCTTTAACCGTAGATTATGATAGCCCTCTTTCGGTAACGACTATAGCATGGCAACTAACGATTAAACAGCATTGTTATCAAACGCCTTTCATAATCAAGACATAGTTGAACTATGCGATCTTGAAAACATTTACCATATTACAACAGAAAATAAACAGCCTTAAAAACTAATTTATTTTCCCGAGATCAAATGTATCTCAGAGTAAGTAATATTAAATCAACACCTTATAATATATTCCTGTTATTAGCAATAACAACCGTCTTTCAAATAGGAACTATTTCAAAATACATATTTTTAAATAATAAGATTGTACTCTTATTACGTGTTTTTTCTGTTGATCTCATTTCCCGATGTGTAGAACTTGGATGTATGGTTCATTATCTATGGCAAGTCTCGACGTTATCTCTTTTAAAGAAAACTTCTTGGCTGCATCGTTTTGATTCTTACGATTTTATTAACATTTTCCTAAATATATGTACATATTCTGCAAATTGGCTGTTGATAGCTCTATAAGAAATTAATGAAGCTTCTCTGTGGTATTACATAAAAGTATTGCATTTAACGTTAATTATCTTTAAAGAGAGAAAAATACGTTAGGTTAAAAACGCATTAAAGCTTCGAAAACACATATTTCATCGCAAGTTCGAAGGCATCTCAGCGCACGTGAATAATATATAGCAGGCATTACGCGAAGGGTTTGCACATGAAAAATGGTTTGTGCAAGGGCCAAAAATGACAATACACAGAAGCATTAAAGCCATGAGCCAGAACTGGGAAACCTTGGGTTTTTTTTGGCAGCTTTACGAGTATCGAGAGGCCCGCGACGCCTACGTCGCCCTTCTTTACGACGGGGTCATAACGACCCCATGCACCCGAGTCCGATGAATAATGAATCTGGCGCAAAGTTATTCTGTGTGTGCCCCAACCAAGTTTTAAAACTTGAACGTGACCTTTCTGAGAGAAAAACATGGTTAATTAATTTTAAATTATCGGACTTTGAGGGGGGAAAAGGACGTTAATTTTTATACTCTATAAGTTAACAAGCGTTCAAAGTTTAATTAGAAATTGTATTTATTGTGCCGACGTGATTCCAGTACATGTGAGCCGAAACCAATTCCGTTAAGCAAATAAACCATTTGCAATCAATTATTGTTTAACAGTTTTGCTGCTGAACGCCTATATAATTGCAGTTGTGCTAATGAAGAACAAATATTTTGGTGCGATGCATCGCATCAAAATATTTGTTATTTGTATTTTAATATTTACAGTATTAAACCCAAATTTAGGTCACATAGCATATTTAAAGTTTATCGCATATCACATGCAAGATAAAAAAAACTATTGGCCTGACAAGTCGATTTTTTTAATTAACCATCTAAATGGTGTATTTTTATCATGGATGGCGGAAATGCATTTGAAACTCATAAAATAAAACTTTTATTTATTGTAAAAGCTAAAAATCACTTAGGAGGACTAAAATAAAAAATCCTTCTATTAATTATTATAATTAAAAAGAAGCATGGATGGATAGAAAGATTTTGAAAGATTGACTCAAAACCAAAAAATTTCCTAAATATTTTTTTAAAAGAAAATGTTAACTTCTAGAGATTGCAATAATACTGAAATTTTCAATAACGGTTTTACTGAGAGAAAAAACAGTCAATACAAAAAAAATAATCCGAATACCACTCGCATGTTTCACCATTTTAATTGTTAAGTAAAACCAAGGAATTCGAATACCCCGGATTTTTAATTGGTTTAGTATTATTATTATCCCTTTTAATGTTCACAATGATTACATCCAGCATGGGTAATTACGTTTTCTACAAATTTGAGATTTTGAATTGTTTTTTTATTACATTACAACTACATATAATTGTCATATTTAGTATCTTTAAACCTTATTAAGCCTGTTTAACTGATATCTGTTTACTCAAAGTAAAACTGAATACTTGATTGCAAAGTTTATACTGTAATTAGGGGTTGCCATAATACCGAGATTTTCAATACCGGTATTACCTAATGAAAAAAACAGTCAATACTGGTATTACTGGTATTATCATAATTTACATTATTAATATTTTAATTAATTAGTAATAAAAAAAAAACAAAAAATAATCCGAGTACCGCTAGCATTTTTCACTATGTTTATTGATTAGCAAAACCGAAGTATTCGATTACCCCGGCAATTATTGTAATGATGTATAAAATATTTTAATTACATCATTATCCCTTTTGATATTTACAATGTTTACATCCAGTACGAATTTTATAGAAGCTTGTGACCTGTAGATTTTTTTTTAAACATTTCAATTAAATTACAACTATACCTAATTATCATGTTTAGTATTTTTAAACGTTCTTTAGTCGGCTTATCTGATAGATGTCTATTCATTCAAAGGCAAACTATATATTTTATTGCAAAGTTTGTGCTGTAATATATTGTTGGGAGTCATATTGAATGAAATGTATTTTTCTTAAATACAATAAACAAATAGGGAAATGTTAGATTTAAGTTACCGAAATTTATGCGCGCAATTATCTGTCTGTAAATATAAAAAAAATAGTTTTTTGCTTCAAAACAAGCGATGTATCAGTTCGATCGAAACCATATACGAACCATTTTGAGACTTTCAGAAGAGTTAACACTCTCAACTGCTTGGTTTTATGGATTAAAAATTAAATTTTTAGTATCGTATATAACTACTGAGCACCCCCTATACGTTCTGTATGAAAAAAATATATTTTTTTTTACAAAATGGCGGCCAATGTAAAAATTTAAAATGTCATAACTTTGCAAAATAAAATCCTACTGAAAAATGTCGTATGTAAAAAGTGTTCAGAAGCTTAATTTGCATTTAAAAAAAAATTTAAATATTTTTTTTTAAAAAACGAGTCTTATGGTAAATTAACCAGGCCCTATAAGTCTTTCATCTACCGCTTCTGGATGCCTCCCAAGTTTTTGTGCAATTAAATATGTTCTTATGTTACCAATGATTTTTGTCAGTTACGATTATCCAAAAGAACCTTATGAGAAAGAAATGCATCCAAAATTGTAAATCTATTTTTTGAAAAAACAGATATATGTGATTGATGATTGTGATATATAATTATATATTTGTATTTTAATTATTGCACATCTAAACATAAATTTTAAAATATCCTAATAATATTTATTTTTTGAAGATTTATCTCTCGTTAATATTTATTTGTACTCATGTTAAAAGTAACAATAATTTCATTTCAGCTATAATGTTTTAGTAATTATTGTACAATAAAAATACGTAAATACTGCATAATGTTATTTTATGTTCTTTCCTAACAATATTTTATTCTCCACTTCTGGTTTCAAGAAATATGGGCATCGTTAATTTCGTAGTTCTAGACCATTTGAAAAAAAAATTCTAGATTTCATTTTGTAATACCTTTAATACAGATTCTAGATTTCTAACTTAGAAATAAATTATATATTGGATTCTGAAGACTAAAGCAAGTGATATGTCGACGGTTTAGTGTACATATGTTGCATGTCCACTTTTCTTTGGTTTGGACTTAATGCTGCAAAAATATTTTTAGAATGTATAATTGTATGTGCACAAATGTTTCAAGTTTACCATTTCACTCTAATAACAAAATTATCATATGCTGTTTTTTTCTATTCCAGTATATTCTTATATTTACCCCTCATTATTGGCTAGTTCAGCCTATCTATTGTTGCAAATCGCTCATATATTTATTATATATTATAGCATGCTTTGATCATGGGAGCCCCACACAATGCTCGCAAACGTTATGCATGTATATTAGATGCTGCAATAAATTATGCAGCCACTGATGTACAACAAAATTTGTAACACGACCGCCTCGTTTAAAATTTACACAACCGTTAAACGCCCCGAGTACAACGACTACCAGCTTTACGAGCGTAAACTTTCAATTACCGGCGTTAATCTTAAAAATTACATAACCGCAGTTTAAAGAGAACCCGTACGTGCTTTATAGACAGATCCACCTTGGGCGATTAACCCTATCCGTAGCTGTCTTCGGTACGGGGGGTTAATATCCCCTCGGCAGGAGACTAAATGTCACGTTTCATTAGCTTGCGCCATTATCGGCTCATCCTGAGCGGAAGATCTCCGAGACTGAGACATCGGTCTCATACCAGCAGATGTGGCCGACGAAAGGCTTATTATTTGTGGAAAGCCCCTATGACGTGAACGTTTTCAAGAGACCTAAATATAGAAATAATACGTTTAATTTACAACAACATAAAAGAGCCGAAATAAATATCAATGTTTAAAGAGTAAATGTGTTTTATTTATTTAAATTAAAAAATATAAAATAAATATTATTTCAAGACTTATTATTTAATATAATATATACATACACTATATAATAAAATTAATGATCTAAAATAAATAATAAAAGGTGTTATGTAAAAACAAATATAATAAACAAATATGCACGTGCGATTGTTTCTTAATTCAAGAAAAATCGTATTTATTTGCAGATACCTTTAGATATTAATATAATTAAATTTTCTACTTGTATATTTATTACAATATACTTGTATTTGAATTTTTACTACATATTGTGATTTATATTGGTAGGTATTTATTCCTTAATTTTTGGATTATATGTAGTGTTTCTTTGCAATAATTATTTATCGAGGATAATGTAAAATGATAATTTTTCTTATCGTAAAAAATCTTAATTAATACTATTTTATCATCCTTATAAAATAATAGGATCCAAAGCTACGCTAAAACCGAATATTATGACAAGTTTCAAGCATTTTGATATTTTAAATAAGCCATATATTAATGTGAAATAAAACTAATAAGTCGGTGCTGAAAACAAACATGAAACCCCAAAAAGTTTAGGCACCTTAGGCATCCCTAATATAATATGCACAAAGAAGACTTTTTGTTGTTTTAAAAATGCTGCAGATATTTTATTTTTCATTTTGACTTAAGAAAAGTTTTTATATATGTTTGCCTAATCTGTCACATTGATTTTATATTTTATAAATTATTGCATTGAATGTAATGTATAAACTAACTATTCTTAGTTATTAATATAAATTTATTGATTAATTATTAATTATTATTAAATATTTTTTTCATAGTCACGTGATTTTGTTGCTGCAATAGCATTAAAATCATGTATTACAATACCATATAAAGCTATTTAAATTTACTTTTTATTATTAAAAAATGTAGACACCTATTTTAAATAATTAAAATATATTTTACTGACATAAATCGCATAATACCATTTATAAAAAAATAAATTATTATCAATTTAAATTATCGTAATTTATTTTGGACCCTATAACCTATAACCGTTAGATTTGCAAGGGTCGCTGTGATATATACATTATTTTTTCTATATCTATTTTAAGGATCAAAGGGGACAAAACATACCATATATTATATAAAAATCCCCATGGTAAGTATACAGTTTCAGTTATGTAATGCCACGGGTCGTGAACCCTTACTAAATTGCAAGAACTGATCGTCGTTTTAGAAAGATTAGGAACCGCCGCTCTATATAATGTTGTGTTTATTATATAGCTATGTACATATATTAAAAAATATTTTTTCTTAGCAAAGAGAGAGTAGCGCAATTAGTATTATAAATAATTTCCAAATCTCAAATTATTTTAAACAATAAATGTTTTAATCAATTTATATTGGCTTGCTATTCAATATTTCTTTCCTCTTACATATTAATTACGAAACAAAGTTGTATAAAAAAGGAATCATAAATTTTTCTACGTTTATTATATACTTTCATATTATTATAAAATAAGTTTTAATCTAAAAGGCTTTTACTTATAAAAATATAACTTAGCGAAAACATTTTTGTTATTTTCAGGAATAATAACCTTGAACAAGTTGTTAAGTCAACCACGTTTTTAAAATGGATGATTGGATTTAGGTACATTATAAAAAGGTTCAACTTCCTTTAAAACTTTATACAGATTTTATTTTCTTGTTTCATCTTCTTACTGCATATTAAAATATCAATAATAATATTCTTATACTAATGCTTATTTAAACATGCTGACGTGTCTTAATTATATAATTCCATTATCCAATATTCTAAATCCAGTTTCCATGTTACTGCAAAAATCATTATTATTTATGTGCTATATTGTTACAGACAGAATTGACAGGTGATTGAAGAATAAGAAAAAAATATATAATAATATTTATTCTTAAATTATAACAAGATATTGTATAGCAATCATAACCTCTCAATGGTGAAAGGCACTGTATTGAATTAGTTCGCAGAAAGGTGTGATATGAAAATGTGAATTGCTTTTGAGAAAAAACTATTTTATTGTATATATTTTATTCAGATGTAATACACAAAGCGTCAGGAAAAATAATTGTCGTCGCGTCGGAAAATGATTTAACGTCTGCTCCGGGCGTATGACTCCTGATTTGTTTGTCGTTTCTCGCCGCAATTCTTACCTACCGCATAAGAAGTAGTCCTTGCTCGGTCTATTTTCCCCATCCCTATGGGGAACAGTAATTGAATTCTCGCAGCATATTGCCAGAGAAAAATATATTTTACCCAGAGACGCCGGGGACACTCTTGTCACCCACAGGCCATAGAATTACCCATGCGCCTGGTACGCTAATGTGGTATGTACGTAATATACACGCATCGTATATGTTGTTCCAAAATTTCTAAAAATATCAATGCTAATAATATATAATAATTATATAAAAAAAATTTAATAGTTGTTAATGATAATTGTTAATCTTCAGGATGTTCAAAAAATAACTTTAACTACATATGTAGGTTGGTACTACTGCTGTTTCCAATAGCAAATTTTTGCAGCAATGTTGCACTTATGTTTATTATTTAATATCAGTGATACATTGCTTCTTTGTAAAAGGTACTGCAATTCATCATGAAATTGACGTCAAGAACAAATCATATTATTTAGGAGTTTAAAGCCATTCATTCTCACGGACAAACTTATAAAATAAAACAGGCGCGTTGCTCTAGGAAACTCTAGGTTATAGGTAACCAGAATTAACTTATGCTAAAAAATAAATGACGAGTTGTTTTAATGTTAAACTCTTTGTTTATTATAAAAGTCAATTAAAAATATGACCAATTTTTGTTTATAAAATAAGTTTATTGTTTATATTTTTTTACTTAGATTTATTTTCTATATTGCAAAATGAGTTGTAAATTATTTGAGTGAATTTTGTCACGTTATTCAAACCCTTCTAAAACATAAATGAAAATTTTATTTTAAAATATAAATGTCTTTAGTAAAAAAAAAATCAACTCCAATATCACTAATAGCATCACAAATTTTTTTATGACTATTCAAGTTATGCTCGTAAAATAACTTATGATAAATACAAAAGATCATACTATTAGTGTAATTTATGTTTGTCCTTTCTGTAAAATAAGGAATTATTTTGTCTGGAAAGTTACACACATTTTCTTTGATAGTTTATGATAAATAATTAAAATTATATAATTTAAATTTAAGTGTATATTTTTTTAGTATAGATGCTTTAGTAGTAATATGTTTTGCTTATAAAACCATATTTAAATTAAAAGAGCTATTATTATTTTTTTTAATCTGTCAATCGTATCTTTCTAACTATCGAGATATCTGGCTATGTAGATAGCTAGGAAGGTTTAACAAACAAAATCATTAAAAGTAGTTAAATACCCATTTAAGGAATATATGGATCGATGACCACGCAATTATAAAATGGACCGAGCGAACCCTCATAAATACATACCCAAAAAAAGTTGCGAACACAATTAAAGTTAAACTTTTCCGAAACCCAATGGCGCTTTAAAACTCTGTAACGTAAATTTAACGCTGATCATGACGTGTACGAAATAATGTGATAAAGTTGCAAATTAATATATTACCAATTTATATAACATACAATTAAGTATGTCATTTAAATTTGTATGCCCTATTGTATTATACAAATTTTAATATTTTAGTATCTTTCATGAAGTAACAAATTGATATTTATCCATCCATTAAAATATCTAATATCTGAGATGCTTAGAAAAAAATTCCGAGATGCTCGGCTTTGTTATGAGGAACGCCTATTAATTTGTCGGTCCGTCAGTTATTCTATGACACCTTAGTTCGTATCTTTCTTGAATCTGGATCTATAATTTGGAGTTCCCGAATAAACAAATACTCCCTTTATATGGTTATTATCTGTGTATTATATACCCCAGCACCACTGAGTTCTCGCAAAAAGTTGCTAAGCATTTCTTCAAACCACTGAAGGGTGCTGTAGAAAATCCAGCTATTTCCTATTGGGTATTAGAACGTCTTTAAGAATCACGATCGCGTCCTATTTTAATGTCCGTTCGGGCTAGGATATCCGCACATGCCGAAGCGATAATGAGGAATCATTAAATATAGACTATAAATATAGTAATATCTATTAAGACATAAAAATATTGTCAATAGTCAATATTTTGATTATCTAAACATTTATATATATACTAAATATAATACATAAAATTGAGCATATCTAATAGTTTTTGGTATGTAAGCGAAAGGTAGTAAGTAATAACAATATATTATAGATATCCGAAAATACCCAAATTATAAGTTCATTACGTGTTGGTTTTGCTCTACGTCCCAATTAGTTTTTAAGCCTTCATCGTGAAAAATCTCATTATAAGCTCAAAGTTAAATTGGATTTAGGCCTGGGTCCCTTTGTCTAACATTAAAGCGGCATTTGCTCCGATTTTTAGTTTAAATTTACAAACTCGGCGGCTTTGCTTTGTCTAAAAAACACATTCGGTGGTTTTTGCCGTTTAATCGCTAAAACCTTTTTCGAAGTTGAGTGACCCAGCTACCCGTAGAGAGCACTATCGTTTCGTAACAGGCAAAGGTTTAGAAACGGATTAATTTTTTACACCGTAGAAAGTCTGTGGGTGATTAAAAAAATAATTTATAGAGCCACAGTCTGCAGCTTTATATAGTATGTAAGCTGTGTAACATAGTTTGTGTTTATTAAAGCAGTACTTTTAACATTTTTCTACTTTTTAGAATATATAATATGATAATAGAGTAATTTATCTAAATTTATTTTATATATATACATCGTGAAGACATTTACCGACTGATTCTTGTACAATTTATATTTTCCTTAAATCCTCCTATTCGTCGTTGTCAAGAAAAGTGGATCGTTTTGGACCCTCCTCATCTTTTAGATTTACATCTCCTTTTCAAAGTTTCTAAACTATCAACATATATTGTTTTCAAACACTCAAGAATAAATCTTTATTTGCTAAGTTTAGTCAGTTATATAATCAGTTATTACTGAATAAAGTTTTCACGTTATTTATATTATTAATACTATTAAATTCACATGCACAAGAATTATACATATATATTTAATAAATATTTAGTGATACGTTTTTATAGCCATATGGTTTGTATAGTTTGTTTACAAAACAAAGGTACATGAGTAAGGGAGCTTAAGAATAAAAGAGAATTGTACCACTGAAGTTACTGAATTGTACTGACTTTCAGAGAAAGAATGTAAAATAATTATACATGAAATATAACATCATTATTGCTCACACACATACATATATTTGCCATAATGTTTAAATTATATTTTGTTAAATGTTGTACATCAATTATAATTTATTATAAGTTCTTTTTTTTGTCCATTTCCATACAAATAACAAACAATTTTATTATTTGTGTATGCATATGTGTTAGTTTTTATGATATATGTACATATATTAACTTATCAATGCCACTAAATTGGTTATTTATGTATGATGTTACTTAATAAATAAATTGCTAAAAGTTAATCTAAAAATTTAAATACATGAATCATATATTCACGGTGATATTTTATCCCTTACTCTGTCATCTTTCACAAGCTTTTTGATCTTAAATATTAGTAGGTGTTGGTAATAGCATGTTTGTTCTTTTTGTCTTTGTCTTGGGACTTCTTTGTGTCTGATTCTGTTTGTCAGACCACTCCACGTGTAGGAGTAATTTGAGTTGGTCGGTTGATTTAATTCTATATAAGCCTCAGATCTCAGAATATTTTTCTCGGAACGCAAATACTAACTATGCATAGGATCCGCAATATATTTTTCACTTTGTCATAATTCTAAAACATTTAAATTACGAGAGAAAAAATTCGCGATTCGAGACTTACTTATGTTTTTCTATTAATAATATTTCCCATTATTAAATGTCATTCTTTGTCGTTGAAAAATAATTGTAAAAAAATAATAAATAATAAATGGCCGTACCTTACGTTTTTCAATGCTTCTGAAATATATATAAAAAATCCTTTTGTTGCTTTACAGTTTCTGTTATTAATACCATCAGTATACATACCGTAAGGATTCGATTAAAAAAATTCCAGTCATAAAAACAACATAGTAATTTGAATAGATCAAAGTAAGAGGGAGCAATATTAAAAGATTCTGGTGGATGTTTAATATCATCCTATGACACATTTGATAAAAGAAAAAACTTTTTGATTCACCACTTCAATTTAATAATTGAAATCATTATCACAAGCTTACAATTCTCACCATATTTATCTTCTCACAAAATCAAAATTAATACATTTTTCTGACTTCTGCCATTGATCTTTTTTTGTGCCTCATTGTAGACAATCTATTTTCATCTCCTGTCACCAATCGATGTTTAAAGGGCTCATTTTCATATCTATCATCCAAAGAAACATGTGTTAAAATACGATCAATGGTTCGTAATTTAATTCAATTCTAATACGGTCACAAATTTCAATAAATATACACTTGAAACCATCTGCAATCGACTCAAATGCGTCAACTAGGATAATTTGTGTTTTAATTATGATTATGTTTAGCAAATGAAAATTCTTCAAAAATCACCAAATTCTTTTTTGGTGCTATTTTTTAGCAATAGATGATCTAAAATCTGTTGAGTCACAATTTATTGATTTTGAATATATTTTGCGACAATTATATTGTTTGCCACATACAAAAAAAGATTTATAAATCTTATTTATACATCTAATAAGTTTTTTAAGTTAAACCCAAACGAAGATAGGCGACACAGCTGGAGTGCAATTAGCAATTGATTTTTAAGTAATATTACAATATTTTAATTATTTTGAAATGTGCTTCGTCACGTTTCAAAACCACAGCATGTCTCTGAAAACATAGACACCATCCCGAATACACAATAGGAGGAAAAATCAAATAAGTCTAGGACATAAACAGATGTTTACGACCAACAATGGATTGACACAGCCCTTATGATCATAAATCTCGAGACTTGGACGTGTCTTTTCGGGTCTCTGTCACCCTACCCGATTGCACAGTGTGTCGCATTTGTATTCCAGAAAAATAGTGTAACATTTTTACGTCTAGAAATTATCTGACAAGACACAAGGCGTTTTACAATGTATTATCAGCGCCGAAGGGTGCTATTAAATATTTTTGGCATACGTGACGAATTTCCCGGAGGGTTGTTTCTCACTCGTCTCGAACGAAACGCCACTTGAAAAAGGAGTAGAAAAAAATATTATGTTCTGACGCATTATTAATATTCTGTCCTTAGCATATTGCCTTTTATTACTTATTGTTTGAAAATTTACTATGCTATAGTAAAAGTTACATAATTAAATAAAGTTTATAAAATTAAAACATAGTATATTATATTTTTTATACTTAAACCGAAAAGCGAAATTTAACTAATAAAAGGATATGGAATTGCAAACTAAATTTTATTCTACAATATTTTTTTAAACTGCTCTCATATTAGTAGAAAATTTGATTGTAACTGATATAAACTTATTAAAAATATTTAAGCTGTACTGTGAGAAGTCGAAAAAATTTGAGTTGCGAAGCGTATCATATTTACCGTCATTTAGTAAAATATCTAAAACATTATCATATATTTGCTAATTTAAAATAAAAATAGTTTACTGGCGTTTTAATTTCAAATATAGAAAAGGATGACAATTTGTTTCTCTAAATAATAAAAACTCGATACAGCGTAAAATTCCATCTGGAATTCCTCAAAGAAGTATCTCTCTACTTATATATGAACGACATCACAAAATTAAGAAATACGCGAAAAAATACAGCCATTATAACAAGTGTTTATAGACTTAAACTAATTGCAAATAAATTACTAAAACCTTTAAATTTTGAAGAAATATTTTAAGAGGTAAAATTTTAAAATCAACAATAATCAAACATCATTTACCATAGTCAATTATATTAACAGAGCGTAGACAAACTTTCTCACCGCTTCCCTAAAATGAAAGGGGAAGTAGGGTAGAATGAAAATCTTACGTTAAATAATTAGCCTTACATATGGAATTCAAGCTGAAATTTATTAAACACATTTTGGAACTTCGCTCTAAGAGCCATACTGACAGTGCGGTCTTTAGACCGATATTTAATTGAAACAGCGTGCTTACTTAAAATAATATTTAAATACACAAAAAATATTTAGATCGATTTTAACATATGCTTGCATTATATGAAGTAAAACATAACAGTAAAACTATTTATTCTAAATTGCAAGTCATACAAAGTAAAGATATTAAAATAATACACCTATTTATACCAATCTTTAAACCTTTTAATGGCCTACAAATACCAACAGTTGAAGAACATTGTATTTTTTTACTATAAAATACTTTAAAATATCTGCTGAATCGAAGACTATGATAGAAAATAACTTAAATTTAAATATAAGCGCAAAATGCCAAAGCACATTCTGCTTTAGAAGCTGAAAAAATACATCACAATTTCGTTTAATTCCACGCCTCTTTTTCTTAAACCTATTTCCACCATCGTTAAAATATAATTTGCATTATATTGTAGCTAATAAAAAAATTGTAAGCATAAAAATTATTTTAATCCAGTACTGTATTTAATAGTATTTTTGTAAAATGTATTATTGGAAAACCATTTTTTTATGTTTATTAGATTAATTATAAAAAAACATCGCAAATATTACCAAATAAAACCTTAATATTGTCACCAAAAAAAATCAATTTGTAAATAAAAACCATAGTTTTCTTGTAAAGTTGTCACAAAAATATTTTACAAACACCACGTTAAATAATGTTTAAAATACTATAATAATTGTCTCTAAGCAAAAAATTGTGTACAGGTACGTAAACATATGGAATAATGGTACTATTGGTATTCGAAAACTTCAGTATTTTCAAGTGGTATTTGTATTCGAAACATAATCATGAAATATATACTAAAAAAATTTCACTCTTCAGTATATTTTAACAACCTTTAGAATTTAAAATACTAGACATAAATGGTTACTTAATTAAAAATATAATTTAATAAAGTCGATTAAATACCATCATGTACAAACTTTTCTACCCAATCCACTTCATTTTTGATTTGAGTACCTTCTACCTTCATAATTAAATTTTACCGATCGGCGTCTAATTACGCTTTTAATCAATTTCCTGTTAAACATTGTTTAACGTTTGTTTTTCGATTCTGTTTATTTAACCATGTTAACATACATACAGGCTGATAAAAAATTAACGTTACAACTTCACTTTTAATATTTTAATAAGTAAAAAAAATATTAATTAACACTGAACTTAATGTCTAACTCATCAATATAAAATACATTTTTTTTACTGTTATAGTTTTACTATTGACTTTTGTTAAATTTTCAATTTTTGTGTATAACAAAGTTTCGGTTTACTTATTTACAATTTCACAAAAAATAAGCTTTTCGTCAATGGCAAAATACAAGCGGCTACATTTTAATTCCTGTGAGCTTAAGAACTTTTTATTACTTGCCAGGGATTATATCGCGCATTTGTTATTCAGTAGGCGTAATTCCGAGGTCCAAAAGGGTGAGGGTTCGCCAACTGTGAATTTTAGACCCCGGGCACATTTTGTCTCCTCTAATTACCGGGAACACAAGAAGAGAGACGGACTTACAGCCTCCGCAGCAGCTCCGCCATCTCTGGGGACACGGACCCGGCTATTTGTTTTTCCTATCCTCCGATGCATGCTGTTGTTGGTGCTTTAAAAAAAGCTTTTTGCGAAGCCGCCGCAGCGACCCAATTCAGGGCACTTTTGGGAGTAGATACATACATATGTATTAGCGGGGATAATTAATGTTCTTTCCCTATTATGTTATACACAAGCAACATGTTTTTTTGTTGCGTGATACGTCATGGGGATAAACAATAAATGGGTTGTCCGAATGGGAAAAATAGACGTCGATGAATGTGTGCCGAGAGAAAAAATATACAAAAGCGAAAGCTCCGAATCTCATGCTTGGCGTGAGCTTTTGATCGATGAAACATTAATCAAAACTGTATAGTTTAAATCGGCGAAGCGAAAAATTGGGCATGCCAGCAATTTTGACTATTTGCCGTTTCGAAATAATTGTTATTTGCAAAAAAAACAATTCTACTCTAAGAAGTATATATTACTATATTTATTTGCCTAAAACGTTTATTTACTTATATTTTATTTTCTGTACAGATGAGCTTGATTTTTTAACACTCAATATATGCTAATATATAATAATAATAAATTTCAATACACATAAATGTGGATTTCACTGATTCCCAGCAATCTACTGATTATAATTACTTACTTCTTTAGCAAATTGATCTCATTTTAACGTATTACAACGGAAGATTTTAAAAATAATATAAAACGTGTAAATGTATGTACTTATTTATTAATTTATTGTGAAACATACTAAGTAAGTAGTGAGTTACAATTTAACAGAATAAAATGATTAATCTTTAAAAATTTAAAGGCAAAAAGAAAATGACAGAACATTAGGTTAAGTGCTAATTTAGGTTTAATAAGATTCATATCTGAAGGTTTTAAAAAGTTTGCATTGGCATTTCGTATTTATATTTAATTTTAAGAACGTTTCTATTGTGGTCCTAGAAACATAAAATTAGTTGGTGAGTGTGATTATGCAAAATATTTTTAAAGTATTTGAATAAAAATTCCAATGTTCTTAGATTATTGCCATGTATAGTCACTAACAAAATTTTTTGAAAATAGTATACACCTATTAAGGTGTATTTTACAGTCGACCCCCCTATAGCATAGAGATTGGAACTTCGTTATAGGAATACTATGTTATAGAGGGGACTAGGACTAGGGGTACCATACAAATTAGGATTAGGTACTTTCAACTGTAATTTGTGTATTTAACGAAATCAGAAAATCAAACTTTTTTACTATTTTTATGTAATAAATGCCTTTGCATTTAATTTGTAAGCAAGAGTTTACTTGTGTCAAAAGTTGAGCATCTTAAATCGTGTAATTATGCATTTAATTACTGTCAATGTCATCTTGCAGAGGCGTAGAAAAGTTTGTCTACGATTTACTTATATAATTTACTTTGTTTTACTTTGTAGATTTTAAGATTTCTTTAATTTATTTTTTATTCACGATTGTCACGTTTAGTACATAAATAAATGTTTTTTTATATTTTGGGAAATCATTCCAGCAAACTTCACTGAGAAACTCCAGGTAGAATTTTACACAGCATCGATTGTTTCAAATTCAAATAGCGCATATATGCTCCAGCAAAATTAAATGTATGTGCTGTCCAGGGATTTTTACGGAAGCCATTTTATTTGGTAATTATTTTATTTTCCTGATATGTTTTTAAATGCAAATGGATTCTTTTATCAAATATTTCAGTTAAAGACAAATCTAATATTGGTATTGTAAACAAATAATTAATTAAGTTCGATAATATTAATTGATTGTCATTATGTTTATCTCTGTTATTATGAAAATCTTATCTGTGATGATTTATTGTAATTAAAATTATTTAATAATCCTGTTCTATACATATTTGAAATTCATATACATTAAAGCCAATATGGGGTTTGAGTCTATCTAGGTATATAATTCTGGTATAATTTAATTTCTCAAACCGAGGATGATGTGCCATTATAGGCTATATCAAGTATTTTCATTAATTTTATAATTAAGATATAAAATTTTTATATATTATTCATATAGGTCCAAATTCAATAATTGTACTATAACTTTGCACTTAGATATATAAAATATTGTGAATATTGCCCGAAGCTCATAGCAGAAATGGGAAGGATATTTAATTTGTGTTGTGTTTTGTTTTAATATTATCTGTAAAATACATTGATAAACTACATTTAAAACTTTCTGTTTGCTTAAGGTTTCACATAATTTAATGTATATTCATCCGCCATATTGTAAAAGCGTTTGTTTAGCAGAAAATATTAAATTACATTAAAATTATTATCACAGTAATCAATCAAAATCGAACAACTTACATATGTATTTTTATTTTACACGATTTTCTTATAATACCATCATAATACATATTTATTATACATTTATGTATATATATATATTGTCCATATTCCCTAATACATATCTTTTGTAATATATAGTTTATAAAGGGGGAAATATTTATATATTGTTTTAAAATATGTTATGGAAATTTCTAAAAAAAATAACGATTAAATTTAACTAGCTTTGTGCCGTGTTTCACTGGCAAACTACTCAATAATTTATTATCGTATAGTCAACGCGCATTAGGGAAAAAATAACCATTCCGTAACATAGGGCTGTAGTTAATTCAACGCTTTTAACCACATCACATATCAAATTCATTACGCATTTGTGGGAAAGAACGCTATCGCATTTATAGTATTTTCCCTTTTGTGTAAACACAGTGATTTTAATAATTAATCTCTATTTTTACTTATCTGGCAGATAAATCTTTTTTATAAAGTTTACGAATCAGCTTTATTATTGAAATTAAAAATTTTAATAATAGAGTTAATTATTAATTTTTAATATTGATTAAATAGAGTAAAAAAAATATTGATTATATATAATGAGGTCGAAAAAAATTGTTAATTATTAATTTTTAATATTGAGTTAATATCGAGCATGCTGTTTTTTTCTAATACATTATATTTCAAACGCTTAAGTACGTATGTGAAAGATATTTTATGGGTTCTTTGAAATCGATTGTTTTAAGATAATTTCAAACCATCTTTGTGCAAGTATAATGTAATAATGAAAATATTAGTTTTATATCTTGTATGTAAATACAGATTCATGGGTTTATTTTATATTTACATTCCAAGGAATTTATATGAATTTTACTTTTAATGCAATAAAGGTATTGACATGTAAAATAGAGCTTCATGTATTACGCGATGCGAACATAATAATTATGGTACATTACACTTGTGTATAATAGCTAGACGATAACAATTTCTAGAGACCTTCATAGATTCAGTTTGTATCCCTTGGGCGTTGTTGTATCTTATGTTTCGACCAAGTCGTTAGCAATAACATTCACATACCATAATCACCTACTGGAATAACTAATTTTATGTTTATGTGACTGGTGTAGATATTGTATTATAATACATGGTAGCTTACTTGGGCTAAGGTCGCAATCTAGGCTCATTTACATTGTAGAAATTTTATGTTAAATTTATATGGTAACCAGATTAAAAAAGCGGGACGATAATTTTTTATAAAATTTTCCTTGGTTATTTGTATGCTGAATTTGCCTGCATAAAAAATAAAAATAGTATATAGTGTTTTCTAACGGTAATTATTCATAAATTTTGTTTGTTTGCTGGTCTTATATAATTAAGATTTTAGGACTTTAAAAATATTTTTAAAGCAACTAATGCAGTTATATAATCAATAACATAAAGCAAATATAATATAATTATCATAAAAGCGAAATTAAATCAGTCATATAATTATACAAAAAAATGCGTGATAATTATAAATTATTAAGTATGGTTTTAAAAAATAAAACAATGGAGAAATAGTGACTTTAACCTTAAAAGGAAAGTTAAGGTATTTCATGGAGAATCTAAATTGAGTTGATTATTGTTAGTATTGTAAATATGTTATATTAAATGTGTATTTCATAGTGAAGTTATATTTTCACTAATACTGTTTCATTAAAATGCGAATACATTTTCACCATATGATTTTGTGATTACATCATGGCAAATATTTCAATGAAAATTATTTTTTAAATGTTTGTAAATGCTTCTAAGAGGTCTAGTGTTATTCTATAAAAAAATCTAAAGGACTACGATGCACCCAGCTCCGCATTTTTTATTGGGTTTTAAATTACATTTACAGATACATTTAAGGGTATAAATCTGATGAAGTACGTGCATTTGGCAAAGTTATATGCGGCGGAGACTCTCAATTTCGGATTACCGTTAGGTATTTTTTCTCCTGCGGCAGAATTACATCACTGCGGAATTATATTGCGACTGTGCTGTGTTTTATTGTTTCCAAGTAAAATATAAATTGCCCAGGGGTCGCGATTTTTTCCCCCGTTTTATGTTAAACTCGCTGCCGGGTAGCTGCGAATATTTGCGAAATTGTTATAACCCACCGCCCTTATCATTCGTTTGCCGTTTTTCCGTTTCGTTGTATTTCTTGGCGATTAATATTTCATTGTGGGGGGTATTTGAAGAAGTTTTTCTTTTTTTCCATTTTTTTTTATTATTTATCGCGCTCGCAGGACGATGCCGACGGACCACGGAGATCCTGAATTATAAAAGAATATATATATATATATATATATCTCGCAAATTTCATAATCAAAGTTCAAGCCACGTTCACTTTAATTTGTTTAAAGTGATATACTTTATTAACTAAAGCGAAAGTGTATTATTGAGATTAAAATATTTACTTGTAATAAATGCAAGTAAATATTTTAACCTTAATATTAGGACTTAAGAAAATGAAATACCTTGAACATTTTCGATTAGATATATTTAGTGCTATGTTATAATTTTGTCGGTTAATAAGTTAATGTTAGAATATTTACCATTATCGACGTCGAAACGCGAATATTTCGCAAAGATTTGCCCTGGGATGAAAAGAAAATTAATAGAGCGTCAGTATATTCACATTGTTAATAAATCAAATATGTCAGAAGATATTTCATATACCAGAGCATGTAATGCGAATATATTAATGAAAGAATTTGTTTGGAAAATTTGCCTAATCATGGAAACATCTTTATTGTTACCGAATTGGGCTTTGTGGTACGATTTTTCAATTTCATTCCAAAGTATATTTGCTGGGATGCTGTTAGTAACAAAACAAGTCCCAAGAGAGATACAAAAATAATGAATATGTGTGAGGCTGTTCCTCTATTGACTTGTCAGAGCAATAAGGCTTAATTAAGCAGGACATGTATGTATATGTTCGGTTTTATTCGAAATATACAACCAAAACTAAAACACAGAAAGTTAATAGAAATAAAAACACCTAATATTTACAAATTCATATTACTTGTTTAATTCAAATACTTTTTCAATAGCTCTAATGAAATGTTAGGTATTGTGAGTAGCACTGACCGCTATCAAGTCTTCAAAAAGATTTGGTTAAAAATAAAAAAAAAAACAGTTTTACTACGATGAACAGATTAACTGACAAAAGCGAGTTTTGTAAGAAAACCTGGCTGCTCTTTTATTACTGTGTCAATGTTAAAATACTGTTAAGATTTGGAGAATATTGTGAAATCTTATCCAGGTGGGGATGGTTTTGATGAAGGTTTAAACGACATGCTTAATTTAGAATAGATGTGAGATTTTAATACATGTCCTTACATAACTTCAAACAAGTATATTGATATTAACTGATGTGAAACACGGTGAACAAAAGACCTTTATTACATCAATATATCTGAGCAGGATACCGATGAAAGAGAGTCGTTACATCCCAACGAATTTATATAGTTGATTGAAGGCGATTTGCAACTCATAGTTTGGTTATGGGATCTAACAGCTGATACGGATTTTTGTACTGATAGAAATGGATTACTATAATATGATTAATAATTGCATTACGTATGCTCTTATAAACGTGTTTTAAATGCCATGTTAATTCTTCGTACTATGAGTAAAATATTTTAGTCATGTAGATATAGTATTTCAATGATGATTTTATTCTGCTTCTGTGCGTTGCATTTTTAAACTATTTTAATTTAAGTAACTATGTATTAAATATTTTCCTTTAAATATGAATTATTCAATTAAGAAATTATGCACATTAAAAATATGTTTATAGTACACAATTATGTAAAAACCAAACAGTGCTCAAAAAATGTGTTTTTTTTTCATGTTAAAAATAACAGTATACAAAAAAATATAATAAAGTTTGTCAAACCTTATTAACAGGTCCCACATTTTTGCTCTTCACAAAGTCTAAGAGTGTCATATTTGATGCTTATAACATATTTTGCTTTACATTTTATATTTTCAGCACTAAATTTATTATATTACGACTCACGTTGATTTATACATGTGTGTATATAAACCCAACGAAGCTTTTCAGAATTGTATATTTTTAAACATACAATATCTTATGAAGATTGAGTAATATTCCCTTGAGATTTTTAGAAATGTAGATTTTGTGTCTCAATTCTAAGAATATGTTTAAAATTGTGATTCGTTCTACATTGAAAATCCAAGAGAAAAATAGCTTAACGTTTTTATAGTGCATGCATATTTTCTATATTATACTACATACTAATATGGCACATGTTAAAACGTTACCAAAAACATCATAAAAGTAGTTTGAATTGTACACAAGCAAGTAGTATTTTAATTTAAAATTAAATAAATATTCCTTAAATAATAACATGATTTTTATACTTATACAAACACTTTTTCTAAACCGCTCCATCGATTATACCTTGTTAAAATACTATTGTTGTATATTATAAATTCAAACAGACAAATATTTTGAGCTATCATAAATATAAAATTTAATAATCTTATTGCATTAACATAAAGTACATAGACGTTTGTGAGCAAAATAAATTAGTCAACTTTAAAACAACCCATAACACACACACATATATATATATATATATATATATATATATATATATATATATATATATATATATATATATATATATATATATATATATATATATATATATATATATATGGTTAATATTTCTAGGAGTCGGATTACTCCGCGTACTTTTTTGATTCCGTGTGGAATCATGGTCCCTACGTTTCGGCCAGATTCGCCCAGCCATCCTCAGGGGAAAATTGAGAATATGAACATCCGGTGTGGGCAAAGCCCAGCATGTGGTTGTTCAGATCTGAACAACCACATGCTGGGAGAAATATTAACCAAATATTTCTCCGCGAAAACGCATTCAACCACATATTATATATATATATATATATATATATATATATATATATATATATATATATATATATATGTACATATAAAGTAATACACGTAATCAATTCCTTATAAGCCTGGTATACTGCATCAATTACACTACACAATCACCTATTTTTTTTACGATTCTAAGAGATTTTAATGAAAATGATATATCTCAAACCTGTTTTTCATTCTGAAATTTTAGAAAAATTTAGTTTTTAAATTTACTATAGAGAAATACTAAAAAAATGTTTAATACATTTATACTACTTTTAATTGTATTAGGTTATATGTAAATCAATATAAAATTTACTTAAAACAAAGTTTTGGGTTATAAATTATTATTGTAGTATCGTATTGGATCAAAATCTTTTTTTATAACTTTCTATTTTTAGCGCCATTTGTAGATAACAGATTATAAAATCACAGTTATTTATATACTATTATATACATGTATATATGTGTTTTTAAAAATTTATATGTAAATTATAATAACGCAAAAATGTGTACGAAATTCGAGAAAAAACTTCGCGGTTAACCATTGTATTCCAAGTTTAAAAAGCGAGCTCCTTATCAATATTTAAAGCGAGCGCCCTTTTAGACCTAATGGCCGAGTTAAGTTGAGAACTAAAGATTAAAAGAACCATAAGCGGATCTGTTAAATATTAAAGGGAGCAAGAGCGTCGTTTAACTTAAGGTTATAAAAAATCGATTTAGACCTCGAAAAGAAGATATTTTACGGCGTCAAGTGTAACATTGGAAATAAGTTTTCTTATTCGTTTCTGGGTTTGTGAAAAAAAAAATTCGGTACACGATCAGTATGGATTGGGAGTGAAGAGAAAAAGGTTTTTTTATACGTGGGGGCGGTCAATGGACAACAGGTCTTAAGAGTGGTCGAAAAAAGAGTGTATAAATAAAACAAGCGTTTGTTGCCTGTTCGGTCATTGGTACATACAGGCTGAAAGGGCCGAATTCGATCGGACAATCGCTCGTAAAGTTTGTCTTCAATGAAACGAAAGAAAGCCAAGAATGTATTGCTGCAAGAGATGGGGAAACGGAGAGGGAAAGTTTATATCGCTCGCCGAAAAGTGCGCTAATGGAAGTTTTCGCGTTGATTCAAAGTGAAAATACGTGGCCGGCCATGAAATAAATAAACATTTATCCGGCCCTGGGGGAAGACTATCTCTCTTGGGTACGGCTTTGCCTTTCGACTCTCTCATCCGAAACCAATTAGTCTCTTAAGAACCGATTACAAATGTACCTTAAGTATAGTGTTCATAGAGTGAAAATGAACGGAGAAAAAACTATGGGGGAGAAAATAAGTAGATTTATTTCAATCAATCTATCAATCTAATTTCAAATAATTTACAGCTACATACTCTTTAATAATATAGCGCAAAAGTATGGACTTGGTGGTGCTTAACTAGTAATATATTATTTACAAATTCATAATAATAATAAGCAACTATATAAATATTTTTTTACATATAAAATTAGTTACAGTGATCTTTTCTATAATTTATAAAATCATTTGCTAATTAAATTATGTTTTTATAACGAAATATATTTTCGAGATACCGTAAAATTTTGTTATAATTCATTGTTTTTAAACAATTTTTTTTAATAATCTAAAATATTTGATTTTTATTAATTATAACATAATTTGATAACTAGTATATAATAAATTATTTTAAATCTAACTTTTTACGCTATATTATATATTTTGTATAAATATGCGCTTTTAAAAGAAGGGTATAAGTTTTATATGAGTAATATAAGTTTTCTCTTAACTTTAGGTTATTATATCCGTATTCAATAAAACTAAAATACAACGGAATGTCAAAAAATAATGTGCAATAAAAATGACTGAAGTTAACAAATTTTATTGATAAAGTTAGAATCAACTAACCTTTACTTTTATAACGATAACATGAGGCCTACTAAATTTATTATATTTCTTAACGGTAAATACATCATTGTATAAATATAATATAAAACGATCAATGTATTTTTGGGTCAAGATCAAACGACTTGAATTTATTATTAACTGAAAGATACGTGATTCAGTATGATGTTACAGCAAATAAGTTAAAAAGCAATTGAAAAATTGGATAGCAAGATCGAGCGAATCGGTTTATTTTTTGTACATTTTAATAAAAAATATGATATACAAGTTGTTATTAAAATATTCTAATATTGATTTATTACTATTTCTTTTATAACGTATAAAATGTTTCACAAGATATAATAAATATTCGTCTTTTTTCTTATACTTTTCTCCCTGTATGTAACATTTCATGGAATTCATATTTACCAAGCCATACATTATTTATACAGTCTTAAAATTAAAGCGTACAAAAGATATTTTTTGTATACAACTGAATATATATGTAGTTATGTATATACATATGTATGTACATACGTAGATAATTCATACTTTGGACGACTGTCAGATATTAAATAAGTCGTAATGAAAAACGTCGAGATCTCTTCTCTCTTACTTGTAACATCTGTTTTCGACATTTCGTCTAATTGCATGGCATTCTCTTGACAAGTCAAGTCGAATAACGTATATAAAAATGTTAGTACAATATATCTGTTTTATATTTTAAAATGACAGATAAATAAAAATATATATATTTATATTATTGATTTAATAATTAAACTTTTTTAGGCCGTAAAAATGTAACATCAAATATGCAAATTACACAACTAAAACAGGCAGACACGTAAAAACAGACCTTTTTTGTTTGAACGCGAGCCAAAGTGAAGCTGAAAACAAAAATTTTGGACCACGGCCAGTATTAGCTCTTATCTGCTCTGAAATTTTGTACTAAAATATTTTTTCAAGCGGCTTAAACGATTTTAACTACGCTAATGGTTGATACGTAATCAATGTTTTGCAGCTAATTACAATTTATGTTTCAAATAAAAATAAAATACAACATACGTATCTATATTGTTATCTGGTGCAATATTTTCAGAGAAGCTTTAGCTCATGGATAAAATAAAACACGTACGAAAGCCGACTTTTTGCCATTATTTATAAAATTTCTGCTTTCCGAATTAATTTGTACAATAAGCAAGAGGGCATTGGCAACCGTTTCGAACAAATTAAAGTCTCAAAAGTAAGGTTTTGCAACAATGGAAGAGAGATTTTATGACTATACAATTGCGGCAATATTTGGAAATATTGCATGGACACCATATATTACATGTCCAACCCGAGACCCCAGCAATAAGCTTCGACAAAAAAGATATTCTTTGTCTGGATAGGACGTGGTCTAAACAATACTTTATAACCTGCGCATATTCATTATGTTTTGCTATTTTATAGTTTCCGTAGTAACCGTTTATTTTTTAAGATGTGTCCAAAAAGCGATGCAATTGGCTCGTAAACATCCTCATCTGCGACAAAAATGAATTATTCCACAATTTATTTCGTGTAGTTTTAATTAAGTAAATGAATTGATATCGAACCTTAATTGTATTTATTTAATTCATATACATTTATATACATATAATTAAATTTGGCAATAGCGAAGTAGTTAATAAAATATATGTACTATTGTTATGAATCACAAATTTGTATAATACATTTTGCGTGCATTTTTTCCTTAAATTATACAAAAAACACACGATTTCGATTACTGTATATGGTTATCGCCCTGAAAACGTGATATACATATTACGTTTGCGAAAGAAGATACGTGAATATTTTTTATATTCTTTCATATATCGAAAAGGAATATAAATTTGCTATGTGTGTTGTTGCGGAAATCCGCGAAACACAACGTGTTGAAAACCGGATTTATGAACCAGTGGTTGTTCTAAGATATTATATGTATATTTTATTTTTACTTTGATGTACTCTCTTAAATAGAAAACGTTTGCTTATCACACTCTTAATCTTAAAGACATTGCACCTGATTATAACAATAAAAAATATATATGTTTACTTACATAATTTATATTAGCTAACTATAAAATAAAATAAAAATATTGTAACACAAAGATCTATCTATATTTTTATCAAGAACCTAAGTGAATTTTATATGGTTTATCTTAACTACTAATGACTGTGTATTCCAACGTTCAATATTTTCTTAATTGTTTTTAACTAAATAGACACATTAATATCACTCACATAGATGCAAAATATAAAATATTCCAAATATAAAATAATTGTTATTTAACACAATAAGATATCTATTATCGTTTTTTCCAAAGCGGCTTTGTCAGTTTTATTGCTCGTCAAGATTTGTTTTGAAACGCTGGCCTCCCTTAAGCGGCTTATTCTAATAACATTTTATCAACGGGAGGTCCTTTGATCGGCTACTAAAGGTTCCTGCTAAATTCGCAACATCGCTGAAAAACGGATTGTCGTAATATTTCAATCGCGAAACGTCCACTCAGGGACCTAGGGGCGACAAAGGCCCCACTAGACCCTAAGCATGTGCGCGCGTTGAAATGTCAAGGGCGGAGTCCCTTCACGGCAGTATTATATCGATATCGCCGGAAAAACTCATCTCAGAGTTTTGCGGCCGAGCTTTGTGTGCGGTAATACTTGGGATTGTATCAAATAAACATTACCGCAAAAAGTTGCGCCCCGAAACGGTACGCGAAGCCTCAAAAAGGGGCAGGGCTGCGGCCGAGGCAAGGGACTTCTTTTAATTGTTAATGCACGGAAACCGCTCGAGTTGTTTCCGCAACGAAATTTATACAAAGTTTCGTCCGTAGTTACGGTCAAGTCTGAAAACCGTGGAGTTTCATTTTTTACCCAGTGCTTTATGTCTTTATAATTAAGCTGAAATTAATTTCTGCACTTAGTTTATAAACTGAAGTGAACCGTACTGCTTTATAACCAGTGGTGTAGTGATAAAAAAATAAGTACCGGAACACCCCTTTAGGGGATCAAAGAGATTTCAGTTTATGTGAACCCAAAGACGATTACACTGGTTATTTTGTTTGTTGCATTGTTTTAAAATGTGTTGTCAATGACCATTAAATTTATCTTACAGAACTTCAAACACATTCTGGCTATAGAAAAATGTATAGGAACGACATTCCGGTACCATTACACCACTGTTTTTAACTGTTATATATGAAATTAATTATTTATTTATATATTCTATATAAAATCTGTTTAAACATGACATTGTGACATATAGTCTATAATCTAAAAATAAGTCTATGATTAACGACATGCGGTATTTTCAATCATTAGGATCCTATAGTGAAAATTGGTAGCGTAACTATCATACCAGTGACAAGGTTCAATAGTAAATTAGTACATTATGAACACATTGCGCAAAATAGCGTTAAATACCTGGGCTAACACATGGATATGCTACAACCATAGACGAGTCGATAAGCGCGGACGTCCTAGCCCCAATGCCATCAAAAGAGGACGCGATTGTGATTCTCGAAAACGTTCTGGAATATGTCGTGGAATATGAAGAGCAAAAAGACCATTGGACCCAGATTTGCTCCCTATGGTACTCTAGAATGAAGGAAATACGCATCGGACCAATGATTACCATAGCAAGATGTACAACAAGGAAAGAACAACTAAGTTAACTTCTTCAATAAAATATACATGTTGCTTTGCACACTCCTTGAATAAAAATTAGGTACATATTTAAACTGATTAACATTCTTAATCTGATTTTAACAAAAAATATTCAATTTAAGCTATTGTATATTATATAAAAATGTCATATTCTTTACTTATCATTGACCTAAACATAATTAGGTAAGTTCTTAGATTTTGTATTATTTTTTTATAAACTTAAAAAACACGTTTATAAACTATGATGTTTTAAACATAATATCCCTAGAAATCGTCGGTAGAGTAACATATTTATTTTTACTAAAACCTTACGGTCTCTAATACAATAATACATAGTAGTGTATACTTATATATATGTATGTTTGTAACGAAATATACAATTTATTGTTTACACTCGAGCGGCACAAATAGTTTTCCAGTATTTAATATCCTTTTAAGATAGATTTTTCGTTAGTTTTATTACATACTATATAAATTCAATATGATTTAAGAAAACGGTTTAATAGTAATAAATTATATGTTTAAGTAAATATAAATATTGTTCACATTATGTTAAGGCAATGAAGCGTATATAAAGAGCAATTAAAAAAGTTATTTTGCTGATTTTTATGTGTTTTTTTATATATTTTTCAACACAACATTCAGATGTATTTTATTTTAATTTTAATGTTGAGCTTATGAATTCTGTTATAAAAATGATCGTTTAAAACTCAAATCTTGGCAGTGATATTTTATCTTATGGCAGTGATATTTATTACAATTTAATCAATTATATGTTTATTCTCTTTCACAGAACTAAATATAAGCAATATTTTATTATAATGCGTTACTGTGAATTTCTTATAACCTTTGCTTTGTTTTAAGCTTATCAAGTTTGATTAATAGAGATTTATTGTATAAAGGTGTAAGAGTATATAAATTATATTTTAATTTTATGTACATATTTAATTTATCTTGAAAAATCAATTAATTTTTTTTATACAGAAAAATAAACATAATAATGTTGCTTTCACACACAAATAATAATGTTTTTAATATAATGTGTTTGTATACATACATATATTTTCATATACATACATATACTGTAATATCTTTCTTCTCTTTGATCTTTTGAGATGATTTCAAAAGACGGATAGCTTTCAGAAAATTATCATAAATCTCGGTTGACTTAAATTGAATACTTTGTTGCAAAATGATGAGTTTCCTCTTTGATAGTCCAAGCAACAAGTAGTCTTTAGAATTACATGTTGCGGTGTAAATTTCTTACTTAACCTGTTATTATTATTATTACCTACTTTTCGTAATTAAATAATATCATTCATAATGCTTCTAAATATGACTATCTAGCGACTTCGTACTGTAAGCATGTGACTTGATAAAAAAAAGTATTTAATTCTTTTTAAAATCTTTTATTATCATATTATTTATAATAATTGTTATTTTAGGCAAAGTTATTTGTACGATAAATTTGCAATACTATTTTTGATATTCCTAGATGTGTGATATGCGTTTTAAGTTTTGTATGCGTATCGTTTAAACCAATCTTCAAAGGTTAGATTGAATAATAAATTTTGGATTTTGAGGCTGAACTAGAGTTGACATAAAATGAGAAGCGGCGGGTTTTTATGTCTTCAATGTTTTAATCGAAGTTTGGAAGTCGGTAACTGGTAGTTTTTAATGAAAGTTTTTGACAAAAGTATCAAATATACGCTGAGGGGGTCTATTTTAATTTGCTACTCTCCACGCCTATACGATAATTTAGGGGTAGAATTAAATTTTATTTTATGTTGTTCTACTTATAAGAGCGCTTCTTGTATTTTAACACCTGAATATTTAATAATAACAATTAAAATTCTGGGTATTTTTGTCAAGGCAATACCATTTTTTAATATTTTTATATAATATAGACCTAACGGCCGATGTATATAGTCTACTTGAGGATGCATAACAGATCCTTTATATGCAATTCGTTAAGAATATTAACATTTTGTTTTAGTCGCTTGTTTTTAATTGAATTACTTCTGACGGTGAGAGTCTTAATGATGTGTCTAGTATAAACATATATTTGTTGTGTCTGTTTGTTATTTAGACAGGTCGGAGAGGTCCGGGTATCGGCTAGTTCTCGCGCTCGATTAGGTTCTGATGAATTTTATCTACATAGGTATCAGAAAGATATGTCTGAGAGCCCTAGATCACTTTGTTTGAGTTCTCTGACCATATAATACGTTTTCATATAATGCTTGATAATAATATACGTATTATATAAAAACTGTATTTTATATAAATAATTATCTATATAAAATACAGTTAATAGTAAATAAACAATTATTTTACTTTTTAAAAATAAATCTTCAGCACATCTATAATTATTTTATTTGATTAATTTGGCTCGTTTTTTTGAAGCTTCTAATAATATTGTGCTTAAGTAAAGCGATGTGCTTAATTGCTTTTCTGAGAAAAAAACATTAATACATCTCTAATTGTTGTTATCATGTTTATTATGATCGTTCATTGAAGCTTTTAGTAACAATTATTAGTAAGTATTTTATGCCTGATTCAGGTGTAACTTTGTGTAAGACTATATTTTCTATTTAAGTGTGAAAGTTAGTATTTTTTTTATCTAAAAGTCTAAATTATACAAATCCATATATCATTTTGTATAACTTATACTATCGCGTATTACTGCAATAAGCTGATGTCTTTGAAATATTATTTTACCTCCAATATTCAACCGAATCAACATACCTGAAAGGATTAAGCTCTCCACCACCGACAGGGTTTGTATTACCTGAATTTTAAATCTCAATGACCACCCGCGCAGCCCTTATCAAGATGGCGCTCAATTTACGACCCCCACCTTACCCTCTCCTCCGGACAGTGGTCCGCAACCGGCGGTTCCGGACCTCCGTGGAAAACATCCGCTTAATTGAATGCGTACATTCCGAGGCGTAGCGGCGAGACCGAACAAAACAACAAACAACGCCATTTTCCTCCATTGAGCCTCGCCTCGGTCGGCCTGGCGAAGTTGAAAACGGGGAACGCCATTATTCACAATGGACGACGCACAATAAAATATAATAGTCGAAGGCACTTACCCCACGAAAACGACCTGTCACCGGCTCCGGGCCGGGACCTTGCCGATATTTATATTATACATATACATATTTAGTAGGTGTGTTTTATTTAAAACTTCCCTTTGTAGCTCAGAGATTAGGATACTTGCCTTTTAAACAATGCAAAGTTTATTTGTTTGTGGAAACGAAAAGTAAATTTTAATAATGGAACTCGAGAGATCAGTTTGCAGAAATTGTCTCTTTTACTCAAAAACCAAAAATTCGACGAAAAATGATTATACGATGCTTAAAAAACAGAGGTTATCTTCTGTACGCTGGTTTCAACAAAAATCAAGAAAGAGTATTTTTATAATATATTAATAAATCCTGACCAATAATTAAATAAAAAAGTCATTGATCCTTGTATTTCTATTTGTTTTTTGACCTGCAAATGTTTTTGAAATTCAGAATGAAATGTTCCTTAATCGTAATTCCTCGTGTGTGTCATAAAAATTATATTAGCAAACAATGCTAATCGGAAATCTTTGTCTCTTTTAACTGCTACTTTTAATTTAACAATCGTGATATTATAATATTACAGAAAAGTATATCATGAAGATTTTCGAGGAACCTTCCAATTTCTCTAAAAATATGTAGTCATTATTTTGCAATTTTCTCGAAAAATAATTTTGGAAAAAAAACACTACCGATAAAATATAACATTTAAATAAAATTTATCACAACAATCGTTATACATATAATATAATATTATTATTAAAGTAGTTTGACACCAGCTCCATTTACATATATTTTTAGCAATAAAAAATCATCAAGCTTAGCGTTATATTTTTTTGTGGCTGCAGAATATATATATTTTTTACGATTATCACACTAATTATCATTCATTGCTGTTAGCGCCTATTAAGCTAACGCTATCGCAAAATGCGAAATGTACGTGTCTTAAAATAATGGTATTAAGTGTAATTATAGCAAGATAATTAAAATAGCTACGCTTCACACGTAGCCTTAAAAAAACCTAAAATCAATTATACAGTAATAAAAACGTTTTCATAATTATATTATAATCTAGAATCTATACTTTAGCATTATAGTATATTTATTTTTAATAATTTTGCAAAATAAAAATATGACACTAAATATGAAAATCTGATCAAAATTACTGTGATATTTTAAATTCGGTATAAATTGCAAATATTCATAAATATTATTTTTTAAATTTTATAAAAAATATATTATATTAAATTATTTTTAATTATGTTCTCTAGAAACTTTTAAATTACATCAGATATATCAAAACGACAGACTGAATATTAGCGCGTCGTTACCATCTTCGTTTCAGTACTTACGTACTACACTATGAGGGATAGTTCGAATCGCTTCGGAAAATTCCACGGCAGCAACAGCTTCTTTAATTGGAATTCCTCCCTGAAACAATTTACGTTTTGTAACGAACCTCATTTTATTTATTATGTTTTTTGCACTTGGCTAGAACAGCACTCTTACCGTAGTCGTCGTTACCTTTATGTTACGATAACAACACATACGTCTCATTTCCGAGATGAAATGTAATTTCTTGCGACCGCTCGAGAGTAAAACAAATACCCAGATGAAAACACAGATACGCCCACGTGCATATATACACATATACGTATGTGTACGCGGAACGAAGTGGAATTCTAGCAGGAATTGTCGGAATTCAAAGGCGATGAGTTTTCCCGTTTACCGTTGTCAGATTGGTCAGGCTCCACATATGCTGTATATTCAGGCAGACGTCGATTTTCCGTATGAGAAAAATAATCGAGCAAGTACTATATATGTGGAACTTCATTACCGACTAACGAAACGGGATTATTCCACGGAGGAAATATGTAAATGGATGTGAGCCGGTGCAAAGTAAGCCTTTACCTGTTCCATAATAAAATCACCTTGAAGGATTTAATTTTGAGAAACGTGCTCTTATTGAATTTCTTGGAAATTAAGCTAGGTATATTGCGACTGGCAGTGATCAATTTGTGATATTGGTTTATTAGTTTCCTTGTTTTTATTAAAAAATATAATAATTATATACCTACGGAAAAATAAGAAACAAGGCTAAGAAATCATCAGAATGATTATTCTATTTATTTAACACCCCTAAAAATCGAGGTCGAGAATACTTTTTAGTAATCACAGTTTAACTTTCAGTAATAATTAATAATAAAATAAAAAAAACAACTTTGATTATTAAAAAACACTATAAATTGTTAAACGTAATTTGGTTCTGCTAAAGAAAGTTTTTGACAATATTTTTATGCTAAATCAATAAAAATAGGAAAATAATTTAATAATGCTTATTATTTGTCAAACAAAACTGATTTTATTATTTGATATTTAAGTTAAGAAATGCTAACTAACACAAATCTGTGCACTCAAAATAGTAATTTAAATATAAAAGGCATCTTCTTAAATTTAATCATTAAAAACATACTTGCAAAATCATTGTCATAAAATCTGTTTTTATAGAAATATTACATCACAAAAAAGTAATTCAATTATCAAGTGCTAAATTGTCAAAATAAAATAGTTTTGCAAATTTGCATGCAACTGATTTAATATCCACGTTATTCTTGTGAATCGATCAGAAATTGTACCAGGACTTATTGATTAATCCTCTTCAATGTCTTGTAAAACGTATGAATTTCAGACACCTATTTTTAAAGATATTTTGAAATGGTCTCTGATATACTGATTGTTTTAAAATGGTACCTGATATATTGAAATCTAAAAAAACATTTATTGTTGAAGTTTTGGATCATATTAATTAAAAATACTACTGATCAATTCACCAAATGTTTAATTTTTTCCTTGGAGTTCTATACTTAGGACTCTTAGTTTACTAATTAAATCAATTAGGTAAGGTCTTATAAGGAATCATTTTGAATCAGAATAACAAAAAAACACACACAACCACTAGGACGCAGTGGGCAAAGCGAACTGGGACTGGATGATTCTCTTGATTTGAACGATCAAACTAAACTGGATGATTTTCTTGATTTACGGTGAATTTACCGTATCCGTTTTATCATTTACAATTTATAGTGCGATCTTACCATGCAATCTTTTTACTGTAGAGACTATTTACCGTGTTTTTTTTTTTAGTTTTGGTTAAAAACCTATTTTTATTTATGTTAATATTTACGATTATACCTATTATTATTATCTGCACTGAATTCTATACAATATTCTGCTAAGAGCTGAAGACTCCAGTGTTGCGCTGTAATCGATTTATCATGTATCGATTGAAGAGTTTTAGTGGCTTCGATACTCGTAAAATACATATAACAACGTGATATGATTATAATTTAGATTAATAAACACGATTACTGACTGAATATTTTGATACGTTGTTATATATCATAGGGCCCGTGACAGACTTGTCGACAAGGTCTGATTTATACAAAGGAATAGTTTAAAATTATGTCTTTAAAGACCTTATACATATATGTATGTTATATAAATGAGTAAACAAATTTGCATTAAATTTAGAAACCTAAATTAAATTTATTTTATAATATTATATAAGCAAAAGAGAAAATTTCATATTCATATATCAAGAGTAACAAAGTTTCATTAAGAGTATTGGGTGTGTACTCGTAACTCTTATTTCAATAGCGATCCACAAGTCTCAGTGTATTACTAGCACTAGCAAACCTTTCGGATAAAACAAGTATCATACAAATTTATATATATATATACAAGCAAGTATATGGGTTGCGCCCGGGGCTCTAGCCGCGGTCAAACTTTCCAGATTCACCCAGGGCGCGTCTCTGTGTTTCGGTCGCATCACGTCGCAATACAATAATTTTGCCGAAAATTATCTTTACAACAACTGAGAACTTTGATATTAATTAAAACGAGCGCCTCAGATGGGCGTCGCTGGCTGTTTACGCAATTTGTGGTAGATTAGCGTCGCGCAGATTAACATCCTCGAATGATAATGCCGGAATTTCAATTATGCGCGCCTGGGTATCTATTTGGCAATCAATGTCAAACAATATATTCGACTATTCATTGCACACACCTACACATAAATGTATTAATACATGTTCTTACATAGAAATAAACAGATATACAAACACACGAATGTTAAATCTCTCTAAGCGCGTATAAACAAAATTACTGTGAATTTATTTCTGAGTAAGAATAATTAATTATGGTATTTGCAACCATAGTATTAATCAACTATAAGAGGCTTTTATTATGGTTACAAGATTCTCTATTTTACAATAAATTAGATTTTGCTTAGTACTATATAGATTGTGAGGTAACTTTAATTGACTCAAATTGGATAAATTGTACATAACTATGGTACTAATAACAGAATAAAGCATTTTATATATGTATATAATCAAGATTAAAAAATTATTTAAAATTAAAATAACCATGATTAGGGTTGTTATTTGCGATCAATATGTAGAAATGAAACTTGAAATCGATTTAATGACGTTATATGTTTAAAACACATTTTTTTTATAAAACGTATTATAAACACATTATAGAATTTTAGGTTTTAAAAACAGTCAATTCAAAAACAGAATCAATAGTAGAATTATCGTGAGTTAAAATCAACTTTAAATCTCTTCAATTTAAAGTCTTATCTGTTTTGATTTATATTCATCTTCAATAAGATTGCTCTATATATTATTGATATCAATCAATTTTTAATAAAAAAAATATAGAACAAAATTTAAGGTTTGACTTGTATATTGACGCACCCTTAGAATGAGTTCTATGTTTACTTTGGGTTATACTATATTTATGACGGATATATTTAACTTGTGTCTATTTTTGATGGTATAATAGAAAGTTAAATGTATATTATTACTTTATGTAAGCACGAATAATGCGTATCATTAATAAACATTTATGTATGAAGAAACTTTAACATTAAAATACACACAATTTTCCAGCAAACACGCTCTGACATTTCACAGCGCATTTTTAATAAAACACATTAATACAGACGAGTCTTTCTCAAAAAGATTACCATTATATACACATATAATATATACAAAAGTTACATCAGTTGTCTTGTTAATTTCTCCGAATTGGCGTGGCGTTATGATTCCGAATTGCAAATCTGCACAAATGAACACGCTCATGTTTGTATTGTCATAAATTAACCTGTCATCGAAGAGACCTTTATCAAGTACGACATACTAGTTATGTCGTATGTATTATACGTGGAGATCAACAATGTCTATGTGGCAAATTGATACAAGGGGACGTATACTGCGATAGATAGGGTCTATCAATTAATATATATTGGCTTCTGGACACTAATCACCCGGGTGTCCAATCCCGGGGTCCCTCACGGAATAATTCGGGCATAAAACGTTATCAAGTATTTAAATTCCATTA
Source organism: Plectrocnemia conspersa (assembly GCF_051122295.1). Classification (NCBI taxonomy): domain Eukaryota; kingdom Metazoa; phylum Arthropoda; class Insecta; order Trichoptera; family Polycentropodidae; genus Plectrocnemia; species Plectrocnemia conspersa. The sequence goes on from NW_028277175.1 coordinate 18,529,818, forward strand.
AGGCCGCACTCGAAAACTCGTTCGCAGGCCGCAAACGTATGCCCATATGCGGCCAACAGAAAAGGTTTCTGGAAAACACAAAGGTTTTCCAATTAGCGAAACAGCACACTAATTTGACCCAACGCACTATTATCTAATTTAATTTTCGGTCTATTCTAATAACTATTATTGGACGAAACAATGCAATAACTATCCGACTCGTGGTTACGCAGTTTCCCATTACGGTATTTGCACTTTAATCAAGTTCAGTGGAACCGGCGTAGTTTATCAAATTAGGTTATACAGATTTCGAGCACGATTTCATAGGGTTGAATATTGCTATCTTATAAAGATTTTTATTTATAAATGAATTAGAGAATAAAAAGTCAATTTTAAAAATCAATATATAATACATAGTATTGACGTCATAGATTCTAAATATATATTTTTACAGTTGTAATTTATTAACAATTATTATCAAATTAAAGGTCCCATGTATGTACAATGTATATCATATAATCAAATTCTCTACATAATCTGTCTATACCTCTTTGTATCTTGTAAAATATGACTCTTATTTTTTCAAATTTTGAATTAACCTAGGTTTTTATTAGGAAATCGTTGTTAATCGTCATTAATAATTTTTTTAGTTTTTTTTAGAGATTTTTCTACAAAAATGAAAAATTATTTTTAAACGCAAAATTAAAATTATTTTAGATCTTAGCTGTTCTTTGCTCAAGGGTCAGTATCATATTTTATTTTTAAAATTGACATATATTTGCAAATTTAGGTTTCAGTTATACTATTGGTACAAAAATTTAAATAATATTAATCAAGCAGTGCAGATGGCTTTACATGTTTTTAAGAAAATACAATGAGAGAAACATTTATTGGTCCAGTTTATTCCGTCAGTTTTAAATGTTGTTATAGCAAAGCATGGTGTATTAGTTATTAGAGCCGCAGAAAGCAAAAATGCAAATTTATGGAAATCAATGAAATTTTGAAAATAAACCCGAACCTCAAAACAAATACAATAACATACAGATACATTTGTATTAATCTTTATTATTAAATTACAAGCACAGTCTAACATTAAGAATTAGTTTGTTCTTGGACTTGAAGAACTCAGCTTTATAACTAATAGCAGTGAACGCCAAGACTTCCAATTTTTACATACATAGTACATTTGCGCGTGCTAGAGCCGAGCCATAAGAAGAAAATCTAATACGTCGCACTAAAATACGATTGTGTGTTGTTTTTGATTCTACCTGCGCTGCAATAACGGGAAGTTGCTGCGGTACTTCGGCGAGTTTATGCAGAGGTCGATAACGAGTTTACACGTATGATTTATTATTTAAAAAATGTAATTAAAACATTTTTAAATTAGATTTAAATTAACATACATAGAAAATACATAAATAAAAAATATAGATATCTTAAAATAAAAATTCAAAATAAAGTCACGGTGAAATTGGAAGTAAAAAAAGCCGAGCAACTTGACTTGAGCAGTACATTCGTGCAGATTAGACGTCAAAGAAATTGTGATATTAGCATTGTTTATTTTAAAGAATAACAAAGAATATTGGATGGCCTTTGTTAAAATTATTAACATTAACTTTTTACTATGGCATTTTAAAAAAAAATAATACCCTGATATTTTAATATATTTAATTTCTCCATATGAAATATATATTTATATCTCACACAATTTTTTAAATGCAAATTTCTCCGGCTATTCTATTTTGCAAAATCCATTTAGAGATTAATTAGGCAGTGAAAGCAGTGCATCGAAAAGGGACAGAACAATCCCTTTTCGATGCAAGTATTTTTTCGCAATATAAATTTTATTACACATTTCGTTTCGGCATCCGCAAATTAGCAAATTATTCGTTTACTTCTTATCATATTTATTTATGATGAAATTTAAATAGATTTTATTTAAATTCCTGTTTTAAAAAAATATATTATTAGCAATAACACAATTATACATATATTTTTTATATTTACATTTATTGAATAGGAGAAGAAAAAAAATCTTCTCTTATTATTGATGCCAAGCCTAGCTGACCTTTATTAATTTATCATTATTTTTATTTGTGAGATTTCGAAAAGCTGTAAAAGCTTTATTTATGATGATCAATCGAATTTATAAATATTTTTAAACTTGATACAAATATAAAGCACTAGGGCTTAAATAATATTATTTATACAGCAGTTTATAACAATCTTATTTAGTACTTAAAATAACTGTTATTTTACATTTTTGAAACAATCCCTAAAATAATTCATTAGTAAAAGGATTTAATTAAATTTCCAAATGGTTTTCAAAATTAAAATATTGATTTAAATTAATTTATATAATTATGTACGCACTGTTTTACCTTTTAAGTCCCTTATTAATATGCAGACGATTGAATTATATTTCACAAAAAAATTAACGTTAGTTTAAATCTTTAATGATAAACATCTTCCAGAAAAACTTATTAAAAATTAAACACCCTTGAAATATCACAGAGAAATTTTATTTGTTCACACTTTGTCAAAGCTATAACAGAATATTATAATTTTAATAAAATATAAATATTTAAAAGTTATTTTATGTGAATTTTGTATTAATGTATTAAAAGGAAAAACTAAAGTCTAATTCCAGTGAATACATTATATAAATAAATATTTATTAAAGTTAAGCCAGGACGGAAAAAAATTCTACGAATAAAATATAAATTTTCTCTTTGCTATACAACAAAAACAAAACCTACTAAAAAAACTAACAAGCTCTGAAGTTTTATTTTCTTTATTATATCACTTAGGAAATTACTACGTTTCACCAAATCGAAATACGTGAAGAGAGACGATTTTCTCCAAAAGTGGTTATGCACATTCATGTCCCATGAACAAGAACACACACATGATAAATATTTAGGCAGACTATTCCAAGATAAATATTCCAAGCACACAAAATCGAACAATTTATTTACGTCATTTTTTCTATATAGAATAAATAAGGTTATCACGCGTAACATAATAATTGTTACGCAGAAGCGTCACGCGAAAAAACGTACATATAATACCAACGTCTATTTTTACAAAGAACATTTTTTCAGCGACGACGCTTAGTTTTCATTACGGGAGGAAAATTCAATCTTTCCGTCAAGGAGAAAAATAAAACGTTGGCCTATTGATACGAAAAAAAAATGATACGCGCGAGTGGATCCCTATTATAACACAATCGGCGATTGAAATATGACTATTGAATTCGCAATGTTATAAAATAGATATTTATACTGGTTCTGAATAACTCTTCTTTTCTTTTCTTATTTTCGGTACTCAAATTTCGTATTATAAAATATTTATCGATGTGTGTAATCCGAGAATATATTTTATTCAAAAATATGAAACGAAATATTTGTATATAATTAGCGTAAATCATTGCTTTGAAAAAAATAAATATGCTGTATTCATATAAAATACCATGTTTAGTATAACATTATGTGCAACTTTAAATAAAATAAAATATATATAATGGCACGTCATGGTCCTTAAATTATTTAACAAAAATATGAGTGTCTCTAATGGGATTGCATAAATTACTTTCATTACATAAAATGTCAAGCTATTCTTAATTTTTTCACACAACGCTGTATTTTAATGATAAATACTATGATATTAAATATATTTAAACGTGCGTTTCTTATTATATAATATTTGTATAACAGAATTTGGCATAATTTAGAAAAAGTTAAAAAGACGACTTATTTTTCGTTTTAATACTATACCCATCTAGTTCAAATAAGATGTTTTCCATACCACTAGATAATAAAGTTGACGATAAATGTTAACATCAAGCGATTTTATACATAATATATAATGTTTCATACAACTTGTCAGGATCATAGCGAACTAAGATTTAATCATATCGTCATTTAATTATAATATAGCTAAATTTAATTTAGCTATAAACCAATACACATCAGCTTATTTTAAATAGTATTAATAATAACATAGTTGTAATGTAAAATAATTAAACATGATTAAAAAACATCTTTTGATAATTACATAATACATATGTATATATCCCATTGTATAAAATCTATGTAAAGTGAAGTATTTATTGTTGTTAAAAAAAACTCAAAGAAAATTTCTACAAAGAAAAATATCTACAGGTCATACTCTCTTATTCTGGAGTACCATATGGATGCAATCTGGGTCCTCTGCTCTTTTTGCTGTTTATCAACGACTCGAAGTATATATTATTTATTGATAACCAAAAAGTTTTGGCAAAAATATATTCAAATTCTTTGCAAAAGGATATTGAGTCCCTATGGATGTGTTCAATCACCAATTGACCACCTTTCAACGTCGCCAAATGGCAGGTTGTCACATTTTTCAGATTCCCATGTTTGTAGAAATTCTTTTACAATTTAAATGTAGGTGCTATAAGCAAAAATACTTATGTTAAAGCTGGTAAGACTTAGAATCACAAAATTAAAAATAAAAATCTTTTAATTTATTTTAATATGATTTTCGCTTATGTTTTATTGATATCTAAACATAGAGATTGTATAATTACCAATGAAATACATCGTCTGGTATAGAATGTTAAATAAAACTGTTTCAAGGATAATAAACGTATTTAAGATACCTCAATATATGTATGTTTTGGCAAGCTATATTATAATAAAATTCGTTGAATTCACGTAGAGTAATATACATATGATACATATACACATTGTGAATATATTATTTTCTATTGTAGTATGATATGATCGATGATTATACATTCACAAAAAGATAAACTGAATATATACATACTTTAATTTATACAAAGTTGCCTGTGATTTTCTATAACTTTCAATAGAGTATACAACTTTACGTAATTTATCTTCCAAAATGTAATTCGGCAAATATGTGTATTAAATACTTTTCTTAGTATTCCGATAATATTATTTATAGTTTCTTTACGCTTCGTTAAAAAAGCAAGTCGCAAAAACCCTGCTGCTATATTGGAGAATTGGCCCGACGAATCCGGTAATCAATACAAATTGGCTACGTGCCACGACCGGGACTTCAATACCCGCCCGAGACCCGGAAGGCTTTACGGGGAATTAGCGTAAATGGACATAAACCTGGACGCTAAAATGGTATAAAGAATTCTAACGGTAATGCCCTAGTACACGAATAATGCCCCATCTTACAATATACAACCACCCATTCCGTATTTCGATTAGAGAAATCTACCTGAAACATTTCTAATTTAAATTTGATAATTATCTATGTATTATATATTACATATATAATCTATCAAAACATGTTTCAAATTATATTAAATTTATAATTAATAAAGTTTATTTTTTAAATAGTTAAATATTATTTGAGAGATATATTATAATATATGAAATGCGAGGGTCGAGTTCCATCAAATGCGAGGGTCGTGCAGTGATCCGTTTTTTCTGTGAAAACGAGAAACTGAAATTCATCAGTTTGTAGTTGTGTTTTAAGATTACTTAGCATCCCTCGACTTGGTATCTATACACTTCAAATATCTATAAGGGTTTCTGTCTCAGCTCATCCCAGACTTGTTTTCTTAACTCAATTCGTATTGAACCCATACTTTATCTCCACGCCTTCCAATTTTTTTTAATGTGTTGATGCACTGTTAAATCAGACTGGATCAGCTTATCAACCATATTCTGCAGCCAGGACATCTATTTTTTTATGGTTCAGGAATATGCTTGATATTATATTTTTCCGTTGGAAATATTTAAAACATCTTTGTCATCTATGTATGCAAATATTTTTTGTGGCTGTAGTTGCCGATTTTTTTAAAGAAATTCATATAGAATGCAATTTCAATTAAAAAATCTAGCATTGTTAATTTTAAGTCACAAGTTTGAGTCAAGATGAACACCAACACAGACATAAAAGAAACAATTATTCTTTAATATTACAACGAAGCTTTATATTAGCCTATAATTATTAACTAGCAAAAAACGGTGTCATTATAATAAAACAAAATACTATAAAAATATTTTGCGTAATTATAGTAAGCAACAAATCTCATGTAAAGGAGGTTAGGATAAAAAAAAACATAAAATTTAATTATAAATAAATAATATATAAATATATATTGCTTTCGAAACAGAAAAACACATATCAATAGCTCTAGATTTTCGGCTAAATGTTCCTAAATTATCAGTCAATCCATTATTTATTTTTCGCTTTTTTATTCTACTCTAAATATAAAGGGTTGTATTTATTTTTTCCTAAAATTGTAAAATATAATATGTTATTCTTATTATATTATTATTTTTTATTACTTTGTGAAATTAATTATAGTATTGAAATAAACATAAAAAAGAAGATGTAATATATTTTAGATTTAAGTTTAATCATAAAACATGAACTTTAAACTTCAACTTTAAATATTTTTGCAATGTGTAACTGCAAAAAAATTATTTTCAATTATAGAATGAATATTTATTGTGGCAGAGTTTATCTTAAAATCACCTAATATTTACATAAAACATTTTGGTGTACATGAACGTGTAGTTGAAGCACGTAATATAAGTAAATACATATATAATAACCATGACAAATATTATTTAACTAATTGTTTGTGAACTAATAAAATTCCTAAAATAAACTTGAAAACGTAAGCATTTTGGCATACTTTGCATATAAATACTGTCTACTAAAGTATTGCATTGTTTTGAGTGCATAAGAACCAATATTTTTATTTTACTAGTCCATTCTTATGATAATTTAAAAATATAATAAGTGCATCTTAAGGTATATTCTAGAGTCTAATTGATTAATGGCACAACTTAGTGTATGCCTTGACCCTTAGCCACAAGACTAATTGACTGTTTTTTTTTAATGGACACCTTTTTTTTTTAGTTTAGATTCTACGGTGAATCAATTTATTAGCAAGTGTACATAATCGTCAAAGTTGATTGTCATTGAAAAAATAAATTTTTCAAATACAATGTATGTATTTCAGTTAATTTGCTACGCATTTCACGAATTGTTTCAGAGTTGTGTCCAACTCTCATCGCGCTCAACCGCCACTCTCCTTTCTGCCACATTGTAAACAAGGTGAAGTTTAGCCAAGACCCTTCTGATACGCTGCGTCTCCGAATGATAATTATTTTGGAAGTTTCGCCATCTTCATTCCGTGAAACTTTCCTCTCTCTCCCTTTCTCTCTCTCTCTTGTCAAGAAAAACGTTGAGAAAATGAATCGACTCAAACAAAAAAATATATCATACGAGCGTAGCTTCACCAATTCTGCGAGCTGGAAAAGTTTCTTATATTAAAATATTCAAATCAAAAGAAAACCAAAAACGAGAGATCTCAAGTTAAAAATTAAATTTAGAGTTCGCTTTTGGAATAAATAAGTTTTCTGAAATGTATTTTGGTTATATAATTTATTACGCATACAATAACGTACATAAAAAAATAATTTATGTACGTTAAAATACCATTAAAGACAACTAATTATTCGTCGTAAAGTATCTACATATATCACATCAAGATATTTTAAATGTACGATATTCAGTTTTCTCAGCAAATACGAGCTGAAAACTATTCGTGTATCAAAAAGTACAAGACATACTAGTGACTAAGGATATATGGTGTATAACGGCGTCCTTCATTAACATTTTAATGCTAAAAAGCATGTTTTATAACTTTCGCGGACCGCAGAGTGAAGCGAAGGCAAAAAATTACTTAACTGATCCTTTGACTTGTGTCGTTTTTGAATAATGTGAATATGCTTAACGTTGTTTAGTGGATTAAAATCGTAACATATACATAAAAATTATTATAATATTTTTAATAATTTATATGTATAATATATTATAAAAACATTATATTACATATAACTGTTTAATTAGATATTGTATAAATTTTTTTTTTCAGATCCTTCAGACGATTCCAAAGTGTGTACCAAATCATCTATGGTTCAAGCGGATGGCGACGATGAAACCGACATATCTTCTTATTATAATGTAAGTAAATATATCTCTCTTATATAGTTTTCTATTTGATCCTCAATGTTTGCATATTAATCATCTTTCGGATTTTTTTTCAAAGGATACCATTAGGGAACAGTGCCAAAATGTAGATATTAAGCCACTTACCATCACAATAACTTTTTTCATTTGTACATACATGGTTATAAATTATGTAAAAAATGAATAACAAAATATAATACTAGTAAAATTGAATACGATGAATATTTAATTCGTTTTGACACATTTTTTTCTGGATAACAATAAACGTCAATTCCCTCAATTTAATTACCTAGTATTGTGTCAAGTTTTATTTATATGTTTTCTAGTATATAAAATTCGTAAATAGCTTTATTTTAAAATGAAAAATAATTATAATGTTGAAGCGTCACTTTGATCGTATTCTATCTAGCAATTCATATATCTCGCCTCTCATACCACTCGATAAAGACCCATTTGCCGCAAATGTCTAGGCATCAAATCACCTACTTGGACTTTAAATCTCTCTCGTGAATAAATCGCTTGGTCCATCAATGTAAGGGCAAAAATGTTATAGAAATATATTAAAAATAAAATAAGCGGTAAGAGTACTGTTATAGTGATTAATACAGAAACTTCATTGAACTAGATAATTTAGCAAAAATTGTTTATAAATATATTATATTAGCTGAAAAATATTTCGAGTTCTTAGGTAAAAAAAACTTGTACCTAATTTTGATGTATATATTTAATTTTTGTATTCAATTTTATAAAAAAAAAAACACTTTTATTTACTCTATTATGAAACTATATATTATAGTAGAAAATGAGTATTATATAAAATAGATTTATTAAAATGGATATTAATATAAATAAAGTGCAACTTTTTGCACTCAGTGATTACATAAAAAGGCACTTTTTTATATGAATAATTTTATAATGCAATCTTATTTTAGTATACGTGAATATATACACACGCACATGTGACACGCGTTAAAACGCTTTTCCTCGCTTTATTCATTAAATTTTCTCCGAAATTCTGCGCCGTTATTATGTGATTTATTACACTTGTCTACTATGTCTGTGTGTACCTCAAGTGATGAGTATAAAAAAATTAAGCCAATTTCGTTACCCCCTTAAGCGCTTTTATTATTTACGGAGAATAATAGACGAAGTTCCTGTTCCGCCATAACGAACCGTCTTATATACGAGTAAAAGTTTTAAATGGTTTTAATTTGAATTAAATTTCTTTTTCATGAAAAAAATTTTTGCGTCCCTAATATAATCACATTGCAAATTAATCCAATTAATTTAATTTAATAATTGTCGGACTTTTTAAGTGTCATGCTAATTTATTACCCCATCAGATATCACGTTTCGATAATTTTTACATTGATTAATGTCTGTCTGTATACATGTTAATATATTTTATGACAGAATTTACATTATTATTACTTAATTAATAATAAAACTTCGATCGTATCAAAAAGTTTTAAATAAAAAATTGCGACCTGTAAGACTTTTAGACAAAATGTAATATTTTTAATTAGCTGTCAAAAACGAGTATTATAGAATTATTTATGCTTAGTATATCATTATTGTAATAAACCATTTATAATGACAATAATATAATTTCCTTTTATTAATATAAAATATTAGTTAGTAAACTATTGCATTTACAATAAAATAAATATTTTAAATATAATACTGATACTACATATTCACACATAAATTCAATCAAAGTAAATATAATTATATACCTATACTATTATATTTAGCATTCGACAATTTTCGGGTAATTTGGATATGTGGTGTGAGATCAGAAGGCAATTCCTGATCGTCAATGATATTTACTTCGAAATGTCTATAGACTGTGCAGCATTTCATGTTTTGAAAGCCATATTAAATATTTTATATGATTTCACACGCCGGACTTTATCATCTGATACAGTATGTGAAGGGCACATAATAATTTATGTACAGTTCACTTTTATTATATCACATAAAATAGTTAAACAGCAATCTATCAATAACCATTACATCCCTTTCTAGTCCGTACCTTTATTTAGAGGTTTAATCCACACTATAAAGTCAGCACGGGCTTAATAAAACTAAAATAGTCGTTTAGGCTAACTCCATCATTCTACACGTTGCACTCGTAAAGTCAACGCTTTCAGTTTTAACGTGCATTAGGGTTTTACGGATTGTGATCTACGCACCCACCACGTACAAAATGTCCAGGTTGTAAGGCGTACTGCTTTAACGTTCATCTCTGGGCAAATATATTAAATTTAATCAAGCTTCAGCGAACACGACTGTTATTGTTTCATTAGGCTCGATTGGCTTCCAACAATTTACTCTGAAAGCTCGCCAAAGCTTTATTTATCTACGTGGCGATAGATTTTATGTAAGACTGTTTTGTATCGTAAAACACGCCAGTCCAGTCGTCTTTCTTCTTATTGGATTTATGTATTTAAATTTAAAAGATAATTAAATTTATTCTGGAGAGTCAGAGTCAGAGCTTATAATGACTACGATCCAAATACACTGACTATGCAGCCACAACATAAATTCGTCACAATGATATACGTATATAAAATTTAAAAGTTAATGATTGCGTAATTAACAAACGACCTTTTTGCAAATTAAGGACATTTTATTAAAGCGAAAATGTAATTCAATGCGTATCAATTTGTTTCAATTAAGTTGATCAAACGGACAAAATAAAGGACCAAGAAAAAAGCATAATAAAGCCGAAATTGGACCGAAATACATTTGGACCAATTATGAGTAACATAAATTAATTAAGATTTTTCTTTTAACGTTGTAATTATCACCCAAAAGAATTTAAATTTGTTTTATGTTACAAACTTAACTACTTGTTTATTTTTGTTTGTGTGCCGGAAAGTGAAACAAGTAATACATAAAATTGATGATTGATATGCAATTAATGAGTTTTTTTATTTTTTTTAAAAAGTCTTGAAACTCATTTGTAAAAAACAATTTACAGGTTAACAAATATATATATATACTTATATATGTAGCAGTTATTTTCCACAATAAGTAACAATATTTAAAGTGACCAGGTAGATTTTATTTGTCTAATATAAGAGTTAAGCGCTATTTAGAAAGTCAGGCGCGCGTTAAAATGCTTTGGAAAAGTGCAAGAAATACGTGACTCTTTTTCTCTTCAGCTACGAGTCACAGAAGATAACAGTTAAGTGATGGCCACACACAAGAGCGCATCACAATAAGACGCCGCTGAGGCCCACCATAGCCCAAACTAACTATAAGCTCTAGACAGGTTGGGTTAAACTAGATTTAAGCAGCTGTTTTCATAATGATGCCCTCCATCAGCTGCCAGATGCAGGTGATGATCAGGTGGAGCTGAACCGTCCAATCTGGGTGCAGCAGAGTATCCTAGAGACGCAGCCCAAGCACCAGTTTAAGCCAACGGCAGGGCGCCCGCAACGAAGCCATCAGCAGTCTTGAAGACTGAGACTAAGCCCTATCATGAAGGGTTTGTTTCAGCACCGTGGATTTTCCCTGCCCCGCGCAGCTGGCTGACGGACTATATACATATATCACATCTATGTTTTTTCTATCTGTTCCATATTTTAATATAATATTGTGACAATTAAATTTATTTTAATAAAAAAAATTATCGAGCAGATATATGTTATATACAAATGTATTATTAAATTTCTCATATAGCAAAATTTATTAAACCTCACTCACAATAATGTTGTGTTTGTATGGTATGTTTTAATTGGCCCTAAATGTGTGAGGAAGTTCTGAAATTCATTCTACATTTTTTTTCATTAATGTAAATATGTTGTGAATGGGTAAAGTGTGGTTTAATAATGTCGATATTAAAATAACCTGTAAAATAAATGGGTTGGCTAACATACTAAAACTATTTTAATGAAACTGTTACTAAAATAATATGCTATCAAAAACTGCGCGCATTGGGTGCTAAAAAAATATTAAAAATTATCTCAATTTATCAACAAAAATAATTGAATGCTATAAAAATATTTTCTAGATTGTATTTAACTTTTCGAATATCAGTCCTAAATTGTATACATTTTTACTTATGAACTCCAATTGATTTTATGATGAGGTATAGAATTTTAATTGAGGTATAAATTACGCGAAAATGACACTTTGGCCCTGTTGAGCATTACGGCTGGATATTTAAGATAATGGTATATTGCGACACGTTTGTGGTATTGTATAATAAATCATCTTTTTCATAGTGAATCGTAAATAATTTACATTTAGACTGAACATTTTTTCATATTCATGCGTAACTATGTATTCACGAGAGTCGATATATCAAAATAAAAACAGATTTTAATTTCAACTAGATTCCAAAATAAATTGCTATTAATTTATAATAAATTAACTTTAATATATTTTTAATATTTTTCATGTTATTTAATACATGTTTAAATGTTTTATTTGATTATAAGATACTGTAATTTTTATTATCGGAATTTTTGTATAAATAAATTCAGCGATTAGTTTTTTTGCGCTTGTAAAGCTTTTTATATTAATTTTATTTTAAACGATACACTATGGAAAGAAAATAGTCTTTGCACGACCGATAAATAGTATTAAAAAATAAGTATAGACCAACGAAGCGTAATGGAAATAAACAACGAAGTGTTTCGTGCTCGAGAGACGGGGACGGTAAATCATTCGATATGTCAGATACCATCCAGCTTTTACAACTTTTCATTTTCCCATTTTTACACACAGCCACATTAAAAATCCATTTCGCTCGACTTTTTCATTATTGCCGTTTACGACATCGACCGTTGTATCATTTATTGCAAGTGTGGGCTGTCCCAAATACCACAGATGGTATCACTTATAAAATATATAACATCAACAAAAAATAATACAAAATATTAAATAAAATTTTAATGAATATTGTATAAAAAAAAATTAAAATGTAGTTAATCATATTTATATTTTCATTAATAATATTTAATTTCCATTTATCAGATTAGATATCATAAATAAAATATTTAAAAACATTTTTTGTAAAAATATTTTACTTCAAAAATTTTTTTGTAGAACATTTTTGCCCTTTTCAATTTTCTCGAAGACTTTGTTTGACAAAGTTTTTTTTTATTTACTTTTATATTTATTGATTTATTATAACCACTATTTTGCAACAGATATTTAAAATAATAGTAAATAAATTATCACTCAATATTCTGTAATAAATTAGTAAAATAAAATACATATTCTACAATTTTCTCCCGCAAAATTCGAACTACTAAAATTAATGCTTTACTTTCCATTTATATATTTCATTTTTATCCCTTACATAATATTACTAATAATAATGAAATCGTTTACCAACAAGTCAAGCTTATATGGACAATATAAGTTACGACACCATCATATGTGTTCCGTGCTGGTGATTTGACTTAGCTATATCATTTGCTGTTTATATCTAGCCAAAATAAATACGTTTTATTATATCTAAAATATTGATGTAAATAAATAAAAAGTATTATTCAATCATTCTATATTTACAATCTATCAATGAATTTATAATAGGTCATTTTTAATCTTAATTAGTACATGGAGGCATCTAACATAGCTTGTTAGATGCCTCTTTTTATAAAATTGAGCTAAACATGTAGTGTCTTAGAAATAGACATAGCCTTTATTATTTATAAATTGTTTTAAATAATGATTTAAAACAAGCCTTATTTATATGTGCTTATGGAAATATGTTTTAGTTAGCTTTACATTCATTTCAACACATTTTAGTTTAATAACATTATCTCAGTAAAACAACCTAAAGAATAAAATTTAATGTTTCATATTTTCGACAAAATAACATTTTCACTCTTTATGAATATTAGGCATATGTCAAGAGGTTATAAACATTAATTTAATATAATACATTCACTCCCACAATTTAATTTTTGCTTGAGCATTGTATTCGCTTTAAGCACAATGCGTATATATTACTGCAGTGTGTTAAATCGTTATGTAATAAATTGTTTTTCTTTTCACTTTTTTTCAGCGTTCGGCCATATTTATGACACGTTAATATTGTTTTGAAATTTTCGCTTAAAATTTGCGCCGACATGTTTTTTATTTTATTTTTGCCCTCGCCGAATCAACTTCGCCCGAGAGCTTTCATGAAAATGTATGAGTGCACGATACGGTAAAAAGGAAAAGTTTCCTTGGCCGCTTTTTGCGAATGCGAAATTGTTATGTGGATTACACACCCTAAGTATGTTTACCGAAAATATACGCGGCGAAATAACTTGAAGGCTTTCGCGGCATTACGCGCATTTCACTTTTTAGCTTCGCGCCTCACTTGCTTGACACAATTTCAATACGCATGCTTCAAATGAGATTACACTATAAGCACCGGATGAACCATAAAAATTTACTATGACTTTATGTTAAATTTTTCAAAAAGAGTTTTTAAGCAAGATAACAACGATTAACGACATAAATTTGTCTTGTATGTGTAACAGAAAATCTGTATTACCAGTGAAAATATATTTTTACTAGCGTTTTAGTTACTCGTTTTAAACAACCTATAGTTTTAGAACTTTTATTAGGTAAATTAATTTGGATTTGCTATAATTTATTTTTAATATTAAATTATCCTGTTAAACGATATGTCAACCTAATTCTGTGAATATCTGATAATTTGAAAATACGTATACCACATCATCTATTAATGAACAAATACAGCTTAACTGTACTAATAATTAAAATTGTAAATTAATTATATAATACATTTAACTGGCTTAGTTATCAAAATTATATTAATACTAGTGATAATATTACTTCACTAGACACATTTACTGTAACATGTATTTTAATTCTATCTACGTTTGTGCATTTATAAAAAATACTTGACATGTTCAATATCGTCATATATCGTTAATACAATAATGAAAACACTACAATAATTAAAATTCCATGCGAAATATTTTTTTAATTTACATAAATACTGTTAAAAAAAACTATTCTAAATTTTCGCTTACAAGCTTTGTTTTAAAATTCAAGTATTTACCGTTTAGCTTAAGAAAATGTCTTACCGTGACATATATATATATATATATATATATATATATATATATAAAAAAATATATGGAATATTTAATTTTAAATGTTGATTTTTATTCTAATATTTTCTTTAAAATTAGTAAACAGTACTCTTCTAGGTGTTCATATTATAGTACCTTTGGGATCAAATTAAGGTCCTGCATGCGTTCTTATCCTTATCAACGACACATATGCGGCAATTGCTATTGATCGCCCTGAAAATTTATCTCTCTGACCATTAATCCTCTAAAGTATCATCAGGTATTTATATTTGTAAATACAAGCATTCATGCAGGTTATACATATAATATTATATTTAAATAGGATGGAAACAAATTTATCAAAATATTGCTTCTGTACGAAATTACATATAATTTTAGATAATTAATATTGCTATCATATTTAAAAACTATTAAGAATAATATAAATTAAAAACTAATTACACATATTTTTACTAAAAATCTACATGTAAGTTAGTAAATAATTCTCCCAAATTTACGTATTAAATTATTATATAAAAATATTATAAATAAATACGGTTATTCTTTTAGTTTTTTTTTTTGGAAAGTGCATGGTTATTTGACAATAATTTGTTTTTATTTTAATAACAGTTTAGTTATCAGTATTTTATAAACTCAATATGTAGGATTCAATTAATTTGTAAATAATATAATAATGATAAATAAGATTAAAGTGTAATTTTATTATTTTGGATTTATTAAAACGTTTTTAATGTATTAATTTAATATGCGTTTTATCTTAATTTTTTTATTTATAAGGACTAATACATTTACATATATATTTAGTTGCCTATTAAATTGTACTTTGAATAAATTTATTTTTGATTTATTATATTACATCTTTATATTTTTTTCTACAATATCTTGAAACGTTTGCTCTGTTGTTTATTTATTAATTTATTTATTTATAAATTTGGGAAAATTATTTATTTATCATGTATGTAGACATTGAATCAAAATATGTGTAATTAGTTATTTTTTAATCAATTTTGCTTAATAGTTTGTAAATATAAAAACATTTCTAATTATTTAAAATTATAAGTAATTTTGTGCAAGCGCAATATTTTTATAAATTTGTTCTCACTCTATTAAAATATAATATTATATATATATATAACCTTCACTGATGCTGGTGCTAACGAATATAAATACTTAAAGAAACTTTGGGGGATCAACTGTCGGTGGATTAATCGTCACCGAACCGAATGTTTAGTAAATTATAATGACCTGGAAGTGTTCCAGAATATTCCCACAAATGCGGAATCGACCTCTTTACAAAAATATGCAGTGGGGTAGTCGATCGACAACCGGCTACTTTATAGCATCTTTTCAGCTTAAAATAGTTTTACTGAAATACATTTATATAAGATAATACAATTGTACTGTGTTTGCAATAAAGTTTTTATTTATATTAATATATTATCATTATACATTATTTTTTTATATATAATAATATAGTGCTTACCCATACATACATTTACAAAATAAATATATAAATTAAATGTCTGATAATATTTCTAGGCGTCATATACAAGGTGTTTAATTAATCGATGTTTAATCACCTAATCGGTGACATTTGTTAGTGATTAATCACTTCCAACCATGCCCTACCTATACATATTATTGACATTGAATGCAAAAAAATAGCAAAATAATTTTATTTTGCTTTCATCATTCAGATACATATGCTATGATAACCTCACATCTCAAAATGATAATGCAAATATTGTCACTGATATATAAATAACCAAAAGATTAAAAAAAGTTAAATCGCGCACTTGTTTGCCCTTCCTGTAGAGTTGACATTATGGAGTTGGCCAATATACCCTAAATTCCATTGAAATTTGTATAATATATGCCTGAAGCCGTCAACATTATTTATATTATATTACAACGCATTACCTCTCGCATTTCATATAAAACGCGATATTTAATATATCCGAACTCTCGTTGTTATAATTATGTAAATTATATTATATTATAATAATATCGTTTTACTTCTATTATATAATAATTTGTATGTAACAATATTTTTATAATTAAAGTGAGCCTTATATTTTTATGAAGCTGTAAAATATAATTGAAAAATTGTTGAGAAAAAATAACGCAATAATAATTAAAAACAAACAACGCGGTTAGAGTTTTTTTGATCGTTATTTTATGTACGCGCCGTGCCTGACCTTAATGGTCCAACATAATATATCAATAAAAGGGCTCGCTTTTAACTTGATATAATGCAGTCATGAGGATAATGTATTTTATGATGATAATTAAATTATTATAAAAAAATAATATCTTATTACAAAGTGCTGTATTATATAAAGGATGGGTAAAATTATAAAAAAAAAAATTGCATGATAACAGCTAGGAATTTAAAGCTATATTACAAAAATAATAGTCACCGATTCCTAGACTTGATTTAATTTATAGTTAAAATGTCAGTTTAAAATCAGCCAAAGTATATGGTTTTGCATACAAGTTTGCCCCATTATTTAAAGCCATTAAAAAATTATCAGTTCAGAACTATCATTTTTTCTATTATATTAGACATAAAGACATTGTATCTGTCAAATTTCGAACAGCTAATGCGAGGCTGTGTCTCATAATACGATTTTCTCTAGCCTCCATGAGATACCATGTCATTTGAGTGACACTAACAGGCCAGTCACGTTCTCAAGTCTCCAAGAAACCCGACAAATAATATTTTTGAACTAGTGCAATGTACTTATAATAAGGTTAAGAACTTATATGCAATCAGAAATTTCCCTGCTATAAGTCGCCTAGCACACATTGATGATACGTGATCGTTTAGTGGTCCAAAAACATATTAAATCAATAAAAAGTCTGTAATTTTAAACGCAGTGAGCAAATATACAGATATTAATTTTTACACAGTACAAGATCTAATTATATGTATAATATTGTCGGATTTATCAATTGAACCACTATGCCCTTCATGAATTGGATCACCCAATGAGGAATAAAATCAAGAAAACTGGTGTAAGAATTCAAGTACTACAATGCTAATAAATCGCAAACCTCAGTGACAATGCCAGTTTCAGCATATGATATACAAAGACGGGCTTTTAACGTCTAACGCAAAAAGTTTTTTTTAAAATAGGACATCAACACGAGAAAACCTTTTTACAGATTAATTCAAAGTACTCGCCATGAATCATAAAGATCCGTCGCAAACACATTTAGAAAAGATAATCCGCTCTAGTGACAAATTAAAATCTGTTTAAGAAAACTAGATTTTTGTAATTGGCTGTCCCGCTAAAAGGTGTGATAAATTAAATATCCAATAAAGGGGGGTCGTACGTATATAAATACAAGAACGCGGGCAACCAACGATCACTTTCTCAGACACTTCCTTTAAAGGCTTTCGTTGATACTTGAACATACACTTTGTAGTTCAAGGCATTAGAACTTTAAGAGCACCTAGACTTGGACGCAATGAGTTCATACAAACTTACAGCAGGCCGATCCAAATTTAGACCATCGAATATCGTGAAATCCGCCGCTTCTCTCTTCGCATCTCCTGGTCCAGCTCGACGCCCGGAAGCTAGAGTATTACCGCTTTTAAGAAGCCTGGAGTAAGCGGACGCATTAACAAAATATTTATCTTAAAAATAGAAATATGCCCTCCTGACTCAAAGGTCAGAAGATAGATAAGTATTCAAACCCATATATATTATTACCTTTAAATCTACATTTTAATTGCTTATGATATAATTAGCCACTATGCTAATCTATATTATTAAGTACGTATATAAAATCAGCACGTAGCCGCTTATTATATTAGCTAAATAAAAGGTTATGACGTCAAAAAGGCTTATTCATTGGGCGGTCGGTGGCAGACGAACGAAAGTTCAATTAATCTCTCCGCCGCGTCCACGTACACTAGAGTGGTAATACAAAGGGTCGTTTTTTTACCGTTTGCCGGGGCAGTTTAACACAGGGGCGGTCGCGTTTCGCGCGGCGCACTTCCACGACAAATTGCGTTGAAATACAGTGTGCCGCGAGCGGGCGCTAAATTTCGGTTTAATTGTAATGGCGCGTCGTTAGTTTGACGGGTCGGCCATTTTGTTTCGCGTACTCCCGTGAAACATGGCCGCACGACGCCATTTTGCGGCCGCCATTGAAAAATAACCACTGCACCTGTTGCCAAGGATGTTGTGCAGCAAACGACAAATAAATAAAAAAAACTATCCGTGAAAACTGCGATAAATATATTGGAAGCTTTTAATGTAGGTCAAAAAAAATGTATAACTAATCGCCTTAATTTTGCTTTGGTAATTTATTAACTACATTTGAAATCAAATAAGAAGAAACCGCAAGGCGCGAGAATTGACAGATTGCAAAAATGTACGGGTCTTTACCACAGAGTTTTTTTTTCACCGAAAATTTCTTAACAAAAAAAGAATAATCACAACCGATTTCACTTTAGATGGTATGTATGTATATTTAAAGTATCTGCAATATCTTATCAAATTACAGACAAGCTATTAAAATTATTTGCGACTTTTATACATTTATGCTTTATTGTATAGTTTTTATCAGTTTGTAGTATTTTGTTGATCCTCAAAAATAAGACTGTTTTAATAGTCAATTATTTAAGGAATTCGATAAAAATAAACACAAAAATATATTTTTAAAATAAAATTAACTCTTAATCGCATCAGTTAAATGTATGATACTCACTTAAGTGTTATAAAAATATTAATTATAATAATATCATAACGGTTTTAGATAATAAAATATAGTAATTAATTCTTCTATAAGCTATAATCTTGTTTGTATTATATTTTTACTAAATTTTTAATGACTGAAAATAAATGGTGCTTAAAGATTTTCAACTAGCTGCACAATGTTAAATTTTGACTTGACTCTAACAAACGAAAGAAGACATCAACCTGTTTCGAAAGTAGCGCTACACACAGTATATTTATACAGCATTGAAAGAGATCTCCTAACCAAATAATTGTAAATATTATAGTACAGACTAGGGATTCCAATCCCGGGCCAAAATATTGATCCCGGGATTTCGGTATTGCAATTAGTCGATCCCGGGATCCCGGGACCAGTCCCGGGATAATTTTCATGTTATTTTATCGATAAAAATAATTTAAAATGAATAATACAATATATTTTTACATCTGTTTTTTATAATGTACAATGTATAAAGTACGTATAATTTTAGTCTTGGGCTTAAAATAGACAATAATATAATAAAAATAAAAAAGGAAAGGTCTTATATATTTATTTGAGAAGATAAAAATGAACTTTTAACAATGTATGTACATATGTACATTCATAGACACAATTAATGGAATACATTATTTTGAATAAAACTCATGAAGTAACATCAAAGCATCAAGCGTTTCATCATTTAGCCTTGATCTGATTTTGGTTCCTAAGCAGCCTGCTGCTGAAAAAGCACGTTCAGACTCACAGCCTCAAAGATTCACAGATGACACGTGCAACTCGTGCAAGTTTGTACACGAAATATAATGATTTTGTCAATAATAATTCGATTGTGCTTGATAAATCAATCAATCCGAAAAATTCGGGATTATGTTTTATGATCCCGGGACTCATCGGGTATTGAAAATCGTTCGGGATCCCGGGATTCCGGGATCCGGGATCCCGGGATTGGAATCCCTAGTACAGACGTTTCTCTATATATGAAACAATTTCGATTTTTTAATTGTAATATATTTATAAAATAAAACTGTTACTATATTTTCTTGTGTTAATTTAACTGCAAAGTCACATACATTTTCCCTTAAAACGTTTTTTAATCACATTAAATAGGTGAAATGATTTCATATTTAACACGGATGTCAACTGTGATGCTGTGACACAGCTTCGCCATGGAATAGTGTGTGGTCTTAAGCGTAACGCTTATCGTAATATTTTCAGGTTGTAAAGCAAGTTATTCGAAATAAACTGAACAAATAACTCAGAGGGGCGGGCAGAGGCTTATCTGGACCGTACGAAACAGGCAGACTTGGGCGAATGCGAACGAACAAAAGGCTCTCACGTCAGTGGCTCTCAACCTGCGGCGCCTGGCGGCGATAAGGTGTCCCGCGTGAAATATAAATAAATCTCAAAGCTCCTCCCCGGCGAGCTTTTTATGAGGCCACGTAAAGCCCTTAGATCAACACGCCGAGGCGAATATGAATTTTTAAGCTCGTCACGAGTCGAAACTTTCGCGAGAAACTTTTAGTTGGAAACAATGTTAATTATGTATATTCATATGATAATTAATTTTTGTTTTCTTAAATGATAAGAAATTTTGACGTTGAGTTGGATACTTTCGAAGCCTTTCAAATTAAAAATAGGATTTACGCTCACGACGATAACTTTACAAAAGTTACATTAATATGATGCTACAAATACATTTATAAAAAATCAGCTTTCTTGTGCATACGATATAGTGTGAATAAAAAGTAAAATATGGGCTTAGGAAAGTATGGTTATTAAGTAGTTATATAATATATAATTTTATGAAATTTAATAAAAATTAAATATACATTAATAACAAAAAAAGTTATGTTTTACTTAATAAATATATTCTTATCGTCAGATTTTATTTCTTATTTACTTTCTGGCGCCGTTAGATCACTAATATTAAAATTGCCTTAACCAATATTGTGAGACAAAGCACATATGCTGAGAAAAAGCAAATATAATTATTACTCTAGTGAGGAAAATTGCTCCTCACGGACTTTGCCCCGGTACTCTGCAAACATAAAAAACCGGTTTTGATTACAATGCTTATCCATGAGTATGTATATAAGTAATATCTATAAAATATTCATAAAAACTCCTGAAACAATAGCACACGTCAAATCATAAGATAAATAAACAACGTTTGAATCGTAAAGGAAAATACTGCTTAAAAAAATCGGTTCTAGGAAAATAAGTAATCCTTCAATATAGTAAATATCTATATATGTACATACATATTGTACACAAAACAATACTAAAATATACAAAAATGATAAAATTTACTTTTAACATTAAAATCTAACATATTATGAAAAAACTAATTGTGAATTTGAATAAATCAGTAATTTATAACCTAAATCAGGCTTTTGTGGAAAATATCGCAAGAAATGGAAATTTTTATTGCAAAAGATTTTTTTGCTTTACTTAGAAAAATATAATAATCACATTAAGCTTAAATTATAGCTTAAAATGTTCAAAATATCATCGATTATTAAAATCAATTATAAAAAAAAAAAATTTTTGTTTTATAGCAAAATTATTTAAGAACGAATAATTTTGTAAATAATAACTAAATTTTAAATTTTATTACAAAAAAATAAGCTATGCATATATTACCGGATTGTTATATAACATACAATTTTTATTTTATTTTATTACAATCATACGATTTTGAAGTTTTAAAACTTTTGCCAATGATATTTAAAAATAAGTTTAATCAATATGCAGTTTTACATTGATTTGTATTATTTCTTAATCCAAAAATCACTTTTTACAGTGTAATTGATGCAATAAGATTAAAATTATTTCAGTAAAAAAAATTATCATGTTGAAACAATTATTGACAGTTTCTGACAGACATAATTTAAATTAAGGCATTTTACCCCATGTTTACTTCATGCATATACTTGTTTTTAAAATTTCTTTTTCTTTTTTTCTGCTCGTCCTTTCCCAAAAGCTAAAATGAAATTTTGTTCCATTTAGATAAACGCGAAATTCTAAACGCGCCGACGGCGAAAATCGCGCGAGAATAATGCGTTGACACAAGAATAGAAAATAAAATATTCATGACGTTTACTTTTGCAAAACTCGCTGACTGATTTGTGAGAATTTTGTGTTTTATTAAAAAATCTATTCCGCCATAGAAAATTCGGAAAATCCTAAGATGCGATAAGAAAAGAAAAACCTTGCCATCATGACTGCACCACTCCCCTTATCATTACTTATACACTTTATTATAGCGTACTCTTGTTACGTGTATTTGCGTACGACGTATTTTTTTATGTATATAACATCTTAAATTTAGATTGTTTAATATAATATATTTTATAAAAAATCATATGCATTGATATCATTTTTTTATATTAAAAAATGTATTACAATATGAAATTGTTTATCTTATTAAATTCGGGAAACTTTTACATTAAAAAAAATAAATTACAAAATATACGATTGAATGAAACATATGTAAAATTATTTGATTAATTGAATCCTATTGTTAGCACTATTTCATATTATCGAGTGCGATCAAATTACGTTGAACGAATACTATTGTTTTTTGTAGTAAAATTGAGTCAGTCTGTAGGACAGTGTTTTCCAAACCTTATAGTATTACACCCATATTAAAAAAATCCCTCCTGATTTATTATAATAATTAAGGCACATTGTAATACTTTAAATGTGATTTTATTAAAACAAATAAAAAAAATCTAGTAGAATAATCGCAATAACGTTATGTATGTTTATGAATACAATTGTTTTTGATGCAATTAAAGGTGTATATATTATATCAACAACTGTAGTGTAATCGATGAAAGTATTACTCAGAATAAATATTCACCACAAAAAAGGTCGATATTTATGATTTATTAGCAACTAATACAGAAAATCCCGTTTTGCATAAATAATATGTTACAAATGGCAACAGTATTTGTATAGCTTTGCTGGACAAAGCCTTTTAAAAACAAGTCGCTCTGATTCGACCAAAATTTAACTAAAGCTTTAGTCTCAAATTTTTGTTTCAATAAAATTTGATAATTATAGTACTAAAATATAGTACTACAAAAAATCCAATTAAAGTATCAGTTTCAAATTTTGGTTTTAATTAAATATCGCATAATTATAACAACTGTTCGTTTTTTAAGGTTGTCAATTCAAATGCATCATGTTCATTGACATATAGATTCTGTGCACAATGCAAACTTTGTAAAATCAAGCTCACTGAAATATTGTCAATAGTGTATATTTAACCTTGCAAGTGTTAAAATGTGCAAAAATTTAAAGAGTTAACATATCGAAAATATCTTTTTGTAATTTGAGACTTCCAGAATTTTTTTTTATAAATGCTTTCATTGTCTTTTTGAATCAATGTTCCGAATTAATTTGTATGCCTTTCAATAATTCATTAAAATCTAAATATTAAAAAAAATATACTTATCATTTCAAAATAAATTTATCGTTTCTAAATAAATTTGTTTTTTCCTTAAAGTTTTCGTCAAAGAAGATAGCATTTTCCATTAAAGTTCGAAAGCCCTTTGATTCACTTTTGCACAAGATAGCCAACGCTCTTTACAATAGTGAAGACGTAAGGTGTATTAGTTCTCATATATTCACATAACTATTCAAACAACCTAGCTTTCAAAGAACTATTTTTAAAGTAATTTATAACTTTTGTAATAATGTTATTTAGTTTTTCGCTCACATTTTTTTTACGAAGAAGCTGTTTTGTTTTGTATTCAGTAAATCAAGATAATTTTGTGTACTTTTCAACTAATGCTTAAATATCTGCTGTTGATGGCAAACGGTTGATGGAAGTCCATATCCATAGAGAAGCTAAGTCACTATGTACAGATGTGTCTGCAAAATATCAAATACACTTGAGCAATTTTGAATCATCTGCATACAAAAGAATACTTGAATTTGCAACTGGTTTGCAACAGTTAAGGGGCTAATGTTAGACATTTAAGAAACTCCCGAAAGGGTGAAATATTCCTTCGACAATCAGCCACCATAGATTAAAAACTAAATATATCTAGAATAACCGAGTTGAATTATATTATCTTTTGACTTCTCCATTTTTATTTAGTAAGAACTCCTGAAGATTTTTTGACATGTTTTTTAATATTTTTTTGATATTCAAGTTGTATACACTATAAAACAATGTTATTGGCAGTTTAATAATTATAATAAAAAATATTTTTCTGCAATTTATTAAACTTTTACCAATTCATATGGATTGTATTTCACTTTGAATGACCATTTACTTAAATACCACAATACATCTTTAAATGTTGTAAATAAAAATCTGTACAGTCAACTAAAAATATAAATAAATATTTAATCCCATTATTTAAATGCCTCTTAAAATGTACAATATTTATAGAAAAAATACAACTTATCATGATACGAAATATTATCCGAATATTCTACAAATTTCGCTGACTCTTACCACAGAATTTATGACAGCTTAAAAGTTTTAAATTTATATATTATTTTACAGGGAATGTTAAATTTATATTCTTATTTTTATATACATACATATAAAATATATTTTTTTTTATTATTAAAAATTATTATTTTATAGCTTATGTGTAAGTTATGTAAACCTGAAAAATGTGGTATTTTCAGACGTTACGTTAGATGCTACAAACTTTAATAAATACAGTATATAAAATAAAATAAGATTGTAACGCCTTATTATAATAACCAAATTTTGCGAATTTTCCATTATTCATTCAATGGCTCAACCTGAACTATCATATTACATTTATGTAATATTTTTGGGTATCATAAAAGAAACGAAACAATACACCCGTTTTCCTTAATTATAGCCGCCGGGTAATGATGTTATTGTGAAATAAAATTAATTATATCATGTAACAAAGATTCGAGAGCTTCTGTTGTGATAAGTAATTAAAGTCTAGGAAATTCAAATGTCTTAAAGCGGCGGGTGAATGGAATTTATACGATCTCGTCGAACAACAACATAAAAGTTGAACGTCGCCACTTAATTGTTGCGAAACACAAAACAACAACATCAATACCAATTTGAACCGCTTAATGGGAGATCGAAAAGCATGAAAGCTCGCGCCGAGAGATTTCCTTCAGAACTTAATAAGCGAACAGAAAACACGCTTTCACGTTAAACTTTTTGATTAACGTCCGATATGGACGTACGATTTATTACGGCAGGAGGAAGAGTGAGTTGAGTTTTTTTTTCATTTTTTTTCGCTCTGTCGAAAAAGAGCATCAACGCTTATTACTTTTGGGCCACTGTAAAAATTTTCAGCGCGGAAATTGTGACTTCGTCGTTTGACGCTGCGGAAATTGACTTTGTCTCGTTGTGAAAACGCTTACGGCCGTCCAATGTGTTTCAATATTTAATACATTAAAATATGAACATAAAGATATGCATGTAATACAAGATACGTCGAAATATGGTGGACAAAGAAGAGTTAAATTAGACAAAAAATATTTAATGATCCCCGATGCAAAGTTTTTTTTATTTTTTTATCTTGTGTATATTTTTTATTTACTAATTTAGTGATCTCTATTATAACAGAACATACTAAGTAAAAATTTTGTATAGTTTAAATGATTTTAAATTAATTTTTGCTCTGTAGATTCGTTAGTGTTTTTTCTTCAAAATCTATTAAATAAAATAAAAGAAAACTTATTATACTATTCATAAAATTGATAAAAATAGGTATAACAATAAATATTTCCTGAAAAAATTATAAAATATGGTGAGATATTTTACATAAAATATGCTATTTTTAATTTACTTAATTGTTCAAATGACTTAACAGATAATATGCCAAATAAAATAACTTGGCTATAACATAAATAATCTAGGGTTTTATTTTCTTACATTCTAAAGATAAAAAACACAACGAATACTTTTTTAATTGTAATCATTTCTAGACTTTCATTTATCAAATTTGTAAATACAAAAAATATATGTAATATTTATTTATAATATTTAAGTATACAAATATTTTTTTAATGATTTAATTTAAAACAATTTAACGAACGCAAAAAATAAAAAAATCATTTTTTAGCATTTTTCTCGAAAATTTCCTAACAAATATTTTTTTCAGAATTAAACGCGTATATAAATTCAATTTAATGTTAATAAATCGTACAACTTGCAATTGTACTAAGGGGGTTCTTCTGGAAACGTGACAAAAATCCAGGAAAATAAAAGGGTTTCACATAAATTACTCTTTGATGCATAGATAGAATATTCCTTTGTTGCGTAACGGGCACGGAAACAATACGTAAAGTTACAATATTCCCGTTGCACCATTTGACCTCCACAAGATGTTCATCAGGCAAATGTCACTTTCTAGAGGCAAAGACATACTTCGTTGATCGAAGGAACGAGTGCAACAGTTGCCTGCTTGGTCGCTGTATTGTTGTGAGTCGTCAGCGAGCTTTGTAACCTTTAATCCTTAAGGCTGGTCTCCAATGAGGAGATGGTAGAAAGTGGACCACACAGACACGGACGGGCAGAGACTCCCAGGGACGATCAATGAAAGAGGAACATCCTCAGAGGACCATTCACTGAACATCATCCCTCCGCCAGCTTCTCCACCACCACTCGAAGCAAAACGATACTCGCCCACCATATTTTGTTGCAATATATGTAATAATATATAATAAATATTACCAGTTTCTGATTGCGTCTTTCTGGCTGCTAAGTCTCACCCTTAGGACTAGAAACATTAAAATACAATAATAACAGGATTTCAAATTAGCTAAATTATCGTGATGTATAAAAAAAATATCTTGAAAAGTAACTGTTACATGTAAGTTTTAAAATTCACCAAATTATAAATTTAAAAAAAATCCTGCTATAGATAAACCTAAGGAGAAAAGTTAAAAAGCTTGTTTTTTATAACCTAGAAACTTGTAGCTGTATTGTGAACTGTATCACGCGTAATAGATATCTACTGCTTTAACTTTTTATAATAAGGTTCAAAAATTAATTTTATGTATCTCCAGCGTTTTTTTTCAACATTATTTTAAATTTCAATCATTTTAAAATGCCTGAAATAATAAAAGTTTTATTTTTTATTTAACAAATTTAATGAGATATTATAGCTTATCATTTTAATATTCTGTATGTCTACTATAAAAAAACTTACATCCATACATATATTACTAGCAAAATGCGTCATTAAAATAAACTTAATTATGCTGTCGTCAGCACATATGTAAGCGGTGTACGCTTTTCCTACTTATTCCGGCTTTTACCATCGCATTTTAGATTTTACAATTAATTGGATAAAACCAACTGCTATTTAAACTTGTAATAAAAAAAATTATTATACGGTTATATAACAGGATTTAACAATTAATTACACACAACAAATATTGTTTTTATTATATTGTAATTTATAAAATGCATGATATGATTACCAACATACAAATATAATTATTTTAAATAATAATTTATACATCTATTTATTAACCTTTATTTTTGTAAGAATATTGTAGAGCACATGGAATCAAATGTATCTGTTGCATAGTAAAATTTTACAATGTTTAGTCCATGGCTATCCAGTTGCAGTTTTGTATAAGAATATTGTTTTTTTTTCAGAAATTAAAAAACAAGTTGTTACTTTCCATGTTCAGCTTAGAGAAAATCTTTGCATGCATTCGTCCCACTTGAAATGCAATTTGCCTCTGTTTATCTTAAACAAAATATAAACTATTCACCCAGCACTAGCTCTCGTATCTTGTCTAAGTAATAAAATGGCGCATTACTCTTTTCTTCTCTTTTTATGGTGGAATAAAAGGGCGTCATGGGTTGACACAAGCACCACTTAATATGTGGGCCGATACAAGCGTTACGCGTTCATAATTCACGCAAGACGGGTCGTCGTAAAGCGGGACGTTAAATAAAAAGAAGTTGAAGCAGTAGCAGAAGAAGAAAAAAGTTCAAAGTCGCCGGTAAGCGAAGGCGCGAAAGCTCGACGCCTGGCGTCGGATTTATGGGGCGTTATAAAAATAAATACACCCTTATCTGCCTGCTGAGAGGGGTTCAACAGGAAACCGTATTACGTTGTATGAGCCGCCAGTTTCCCTCTAGTTCACAGATATTAATCTCTGGATATACCAATAAATCCTCCGACATTCAACAACACTTTATCTTCCATCCCTTTTCAATATGTGTGCCGTTCATTTTTTTTTTTTTTTTTAATAGCACTTTTTGAGGGATGCATGATTTACTTTCTTAGGAAATTTTAATTAAGGGATATATTGCTAAACTTTTTTTTTGATAAATTTGTCCTTTGAATTAAAATTTAATTAGGAACCTAAAAATCGAATCATATATATAAAACTTAAGTCATTGATAATCGTCATATTATTACTTTAACCCATATGGTTTTTAAATTTTATTAAATAGAAATGTATTAAATTTAAAAAGATATTTGTATAAAATATATTTTTGTAGTGCAATATTTAAAAACATTTTCTCAGAAAGTATTTGTTTAAATCAAAATTTAAGTCAGGTTAAATTAGACTATACTTAATTGTACCCTAAACTAACCTAACCCAATTCATATTCAATTATCGATTTGTTAAAAAAATTACAAATTTTAGTACTTTTGTAAGGTATAAATTGAGTGAGCCTCAAAGTGGGTATGGATATGCAAGGCACTAAGGTTCCGGGTTATACAAAGCGTTACAAAAAACTTTTATATTGTTTTTGACTTTTTGTCTTAGCAATATTAAAAATAATTACGAAACAACTAGCAAACACAATTAGAGAAATAATAAAAACAAGCATATTGAATTTAAAAATAATATTGTAAAACCAAGAAAATTCGAGTAAGGCTTAAAAAATCATACCCCAACCTAGTATAACTAAAAAAATAATATTTAATAAATTTGTGAAATAAAACTACAATTTTTCAATATTAAATTTATAAATTTAATAATAAAAAAATGTATGTACTTAATTAAATATTTTCAATTTAACATCTGTTAAGCCACAAAGACGGTACAGTATTTTATATTTTTTGTCTTTCCGTCTAAACATTGTTAAAAAAAGTATAATTTAAATAATATAAGCAAGTAAAATTAGTGAATTTATAAATACAAACATTAAATTTAAATAAAAACACTATAATTTAAATATAAATGTGTATAAAATTATATAAAAATTCGAGTTTGGCTTAGATAATTTTTACCTTTATCTTGTCCAACTTAAAAACATACGTCTAGTGATGATACCGTTCTTAGCGCATTCATAAAATGTTGCTCAACGCACCTCACGCGTTCATAGAAAAAAAATTGTTTAAATATTTTTTTTTTACGATAAACTGTAGCCTAACACAAAACATATTCTTTTTATTCAATTTGTTGAATATATTATTAATTCAGGTACTAATGTACTCAATTTATTATATTCAGTTTATTATCGGTTTAGCTCTAAGAGCGGTACAACATTCACAAAGCTTTAAGGCCCCGAGTTACGCGAAGCGTTGCAAAAAAAGTTTCCTCAGCGTTCACCTTGATCTAGTCCAACTTAAAATATATTAGATAACACGTCCAGTGATGAGACCGCGCCTAGCGCGTTTATAAAATGTTATTCAACGCACCTCGCGCGTTCATAGAGAAAAAATTATATTTTTTTTGTCTCAGTATTTTTTTTATAACAAATCGAGTAGGACTTAGTTAGGCTACGATAAATTCTACCCCAACCTAACATAACCTAACTCAAAACATATTCATTTTAAGCAATTTGTTGAAAAAACTGTAAATTTAGATACTTTTGTACTTAAAGGAACATATTAAGTTTAAAATCGTTTTAGCTACAAAAGAAGTACAGCATGTGCAAAGCATTAAGACACCGAGTTACGTTAAGCGTTAAAAAAAAATTAGCAATACTTTATTTTATGTTGTCTTTCTGTCTAAATATTATTAAAAAAAAAACATAATTCAAACTTAAGTAGCAAGTAAAATTAATAAAATAATAAATAAAAACTAATAAAAATCAAGTAATAAACTATTTTTTTGAAATAAATGTGTTTTTATAATAATTTGAGTAAGGCTTAGATAAATTTTATCGTAATCTAAACTTAAAACATATTAATTAACACGTCAAGTAATGAGACCACGCCTAGCGCGTTCATAAAATGTTGCTCACGCACCTCACGCGTTCATAGAAAAAAGTTACCTTTTTAATATTTTGTTTGAATATTTTTTTAATAACAAATCGAGTTAAGCTAAGTTAGGCTACGATAATTGTACCCTAACCTAACTTTTCCTAACTCAAAACATTATTTTTATTTATTTTATTGAAAAAAATATATATAAAGTTACTTAATTTATTAAATTCAGTTTAACATCAGCTCAGCTACAAAGTGCTAGGCATCAAGGCCCCGAGCTATGTAAAGCGTCTTAAAAAAATTAAAATAGACTTTTTTATTTTATTATTTTTTCATCTAAACAATAATAAAAAAATATATTTTAAACATAATGAGCAAGATAAATTAAGAAAATAATATATACAAACATATTAATTTTTATAAAAATTAACAAGCACAATTAATGAGCAAACTGCGATCGAGTACTCGTTTTTTCGAGAAAAATTAAGTAACTCGGACACATGATCGAAATTCGAAGTCCAAAATACAAGCTTATTATAATAGGAAAAAATTAGGTTAAGAAAGAAGATGTTTTTGGAGCAAAATGTTTGCATATAATCGGAAATGACAGACAAAGAATAATTTGATACAGCCAAATATCGGGATATTTATATCTATTTAACAATGTGATTCCTAAAGTCTAGAATCGGATGTGACAAGAGAATAAGAAGATTAACTTAAAATTAAAACACAAAACACGCAATTAAATAGGATGATCTGTCTCTTCGGATTAAGACAATAGTCGTTTTGTAATCAAATAGTGAGAAAATTATATAATGCGCCACTAATATTGACATTGCTGTAATGTATATATCAACATTATATGTTAAAAATCAAAATTTTTTTTTTTGTATTCATCGTTTTAACCTAATTACTTGATATATAACATAGTAATAAATGATGTATTTTTTACAATGCGTATAAAATTTTTTGTAAGCAAATTTCCAATCAAATCCCTTGAGTTCAATTGTTAATGTAATAATTTACAACAAAGGGCGCCACGAGCAGCCGGCAAAGTGGCATGAAAACATCTCACTTCGACCGGAAATACGAAAGACAGAGATAAGAGACGGGGCGGGAATGCTCGCGGGAGTGAAGGAAGTGAAAATTGTAATCGGAAATGACAGACGGTTTCAATTTTCAGCTCTGGTTGCGTTGAAAATAAGGGCGCGTTTTCGCGCACCTGTGAGGGGCGCGATTGAAAAATGCGAGGAGAGCGCCGCAACCTGCGCACGGTTTGCCTAATCACATTTTACATGTAAATTGCAAGAAGGATGCGCAAGCAAAATACGACTAATAACACAGACGGGGGACAGGTGTGAAGAGGGCTTAAATTCGAATCGACAGTGTCAATTGTAAACCTCGAAAACTAATACGACTTCCTATACAAATATATATTCGTGTACTGTGTACTTTATAGCAATGTAAACGAAATCCAATATTGGATATAGTTTTTTTGCGAGTGTGGGTGGTTACATGGTAAATTTGCAGGGATATGTTACAAAAAACACATATAAGAATATTTTTATTTTTTTGTATAGCTATATATAAAAAACAGGCATTATTTATTTGAAAAAATATATCTACGTTAAAGACAATAATATTTTCTCTTTTATATAATAATGGAAACACAAATAATAATATATTCTGACATTACAATATTATTTTGATAAAACCAAAAGGTGAATTTGTAAATTCAAATTATAATGTTAATGCATAATGTATAATTATGGTACCAAAAAAAATATATGTTTTAGCTTTTATTAATGTAGATAAAGTATTTTAATTACCTATTTTTTAGTTTTCAACACAGAAAGACGTATTATTTTAAACACAGGCATTGATAGACAATGTGAAAGACAGGCATTAGTTGACATTATGAAACACAGATACACAAAAAAAATCACTATAAAATGTGTACCTCAGACACATGATTAGATGTTCAAAATATGAGCTTCTTTATATCCCAATAACAAGAAAAATTAAAAAAAAAAAAAATTTGCAGAAAGGTATCATTGTTGTGAAACATATTCGTCAATACGAATATGATACTCAAATAATTATTTCGTGCAGCAAAAAAGGTACATGGAACTAATTAACAAGGTGGTCGCTAATGTTTGTAATTGAACATGACACCAAAAGTAATAGATAAATAATATTTAAAAATCTAAGATATACCGTGATCTAAATTCTTGAGTAAGGTATTTATTTTAAGGTAACCCTATAGAAAGTCCATCAAAATTAATTTCGGCTACATAAAATCTGCTCATTCAGAAGCATTTTATAGACAAAAAATATATTGGAATTGTATATTGGAACCTCTATTGAAATCCGTTAATTGTAGATACATTTTCAATTACCCTTTCTATCATGCACTATGAATTACCATTTATACAGTGACACCTGATAAAAAAATATATGTATGAATAATTATTCGATGGTATTTAGAACACATGATTTTTTATATATTTTTACTTTATTATGGTACACAACATTATTATTATCCCCATAAAAAATAATCTTAATTAATCTATACTTCTAAAAAACAAGCCTACCGATGATGTAGGCGTTCTAATACAAGGATCACTGAACGATAATTACGGCAAAAATACACAGGGATAATGAATGTCTTACAAATAACCTTTTATACATACCTTACTTTTATTTATATTTAATTAAGGGTAATTTGCTCGCCCATGATTGATCATTTAAAAATACTAATGCTTAGCCGTTTTTTATATTTAGATAATAGAAATGCAATAGTATAATAAAACTAATAGTTTTTATTATAGATTTAAAAAAATATTTGGATTTTAGAACTGCGCGTTTTGTGTGTTTATGTATAAATTTAACAAGTCTGATATTTTTCTGTAATGTCATAATATCAAATGCTAACTTATACCACTAGGGATTCCAATCCCGGGCCAAAATTTTGATCCCGGGATTTCGGTATTGCAATTAGTCGATCCCGGGATCCCGGGACCAGTCCCGGGATATTTTTCATGTTATTTTATCGATAAAAATAATTTAAAATGAATAATACAATATATTTTTACATCTGTTTTTTATAACGTACAATGTATAAAGTACGTATAATTTTAGTCTTGGACTTAAAATAGAAAATATTATAATAAAAATAAAAAAGGGAAGGTCTTATATATTTATTTGAGAAGAAAAAAATGAGCTTTTGACAATGTATGTACATATTATGTACATTCATACACAATTAATTGAAAACATTATTTTGAATAAAACTCACGAAGTAACATCAAAGCATCAAGTGTTTTATCATTTAGCCTTGATCTGATTTTGGTTCCTAAGCAGCCTGCTGCTGAAAAAGCACGTTCAGACTCACAGCCTCAAAGATTCACAGATGACACGTGCAACTCGCGCAAGTTTGTACACGAAATATAACGATGTTGTCAATAATAATTCGATTGTGCTTGATAAATCAACCAATCCGAAAAATTCGGGATTATGTTTTATAATCCCGGGACTCATC
This sequence comes from Plectrocnemia conspersa, assembly GCF_051122295.1. Lineage (NCBI taxonomy): Eukaryota > Metazoa > Arthropoda > Insecta > Trichoptera > Polycentropodidae > Plectrocnemia > Plectrocnemia conspersa. Next base: position 18,564,299 of record NW_028277175.1, read on the forward strand.
GGGTATTGAAAATCGTCCGGGATCCCGGGTTTCCGGGGATTCGGGATCCCGGGATTGGAATCCCTATATACCACACCTTGTGTTTAAGAAAATACAATTAGAGGTAAGTTTGATATATATTTTTAACATTGAAATACAACTTTGAATTTAATTTAAATATTTATTTACAAAGAGAATATTAAATCTATAATATTAAGAATCAGTTAACTGGAGAAGCAAGAAGTTTATTAATTGACGCTACTTTTAATTAACTGTCTACTGAGTCTACTTGAAATATTGCTAATTAATTTCAAACCTAGTCAAATATTTTCGTACGATATTAATTCCTTTCATAAGAAAGATGATAATAAATCTTTCGTTGCCGTTGAAATAATATATTATTGTTACTTTTCACTTTAAATTAAAACAATATATTTTTTCATTAGTTATTTTTAAAATAGATTTCTATATCAATATAATGTATTTTTAGATTTATTTAATCAATTTAAATGTTTTTTTCTCCTTAGAAATAATTATTCAAATGATTCATTATCTACAAAAACACGAGACAGTTGATCTATAACATGTGGAATTATACAAAGCCGGCACGTCGGCATTTTCATTATGTAATAGGGTCAAAAAATATGGAGCCCTTAAGTCGTGACGTTGTAAAGTTTGCCGCTCGCAATAAACGGGTACGCAGACTATGAAGTAAATTCGGGCCAATAGCAACGTTTCGCGCAAAACTTATGCATAATTTAACCGAAATGGCGTAATTAGTTAGGTACTGTTTCGACACACCCCAACTGTCAAAAAATTATGTCTATGTAGCATCGAAAGACAAAGAGACAAAAAGGATGATTACGCTGTAAAACGTTTAATTACTGACTTAAATGTGCGGTAAAGATAAGTTATTTTTAGGTTACATTATTTTATACAAGACTGTTTATATTTCAAATAAATATGTACATGTACTTAAGATAATATATTGTGAAATAGATAATTGAATAGTCGAACTTCATATACATAAATGACGTCAATTAAAGTTACAACTATTCATTTTAACCTTTATAATAAAATATTTTGACTTTTTGCAATTTATGTAACATATTTAGATGAAACGCACTGGTGTAACAAACAGTATATTTATACATATAACATATTTTTTGTTGTTTATTTTTGCAATTTGTTTGTTTATCCTGACATTCAGAAAAACTTCTGCGTAAATCACTTATCAGTGATTCATCCTATTAATCAATATTTTTCTCTTTAATCTTCTATGCGATCTTTTCGTAATAATTGTGTTGGCCAATTTGTTTCTCCAGTCTTTCCTTGTATTGTCTTTCTTAATAAGTGTTTGTGAATAAGTTTGAGACATATTACAAAGCATACAATATCGCTCTTTATTTTATTTATATTAGAACTACTGAATTATGTCTATTATGGAGTTGCTTTCTGATCCCCAGACATGAATATTATACATTTAAATTGGCTTAAGAATAGATTTGTATACGAGCAGATTATTTTCCGTCCATTAAGAAGGTTTAACCATTAGCCAGTAATGTTTTCTCAGAAGAGTTGTTTCTATTACTCCAAATATTGGTTTTCCATGTAAACCTTTGTCAAGGTGGATGCTCAAATACTTCGTGGGATTATTACAATATTTAATCAAACAAGAGGACTGTTTTATTTGTCGTGTTAAATTTAACATGTACAGACTTTAGCTCGTTTGTCTTTATTCTACAAATACGCAGCCATTTTTGTATTTTAATTACGTTTTTTGAAGATACATAGATGCTGTATATGCACTCTCACGAGAAGCCACAATAATTGTTGTTTGTAGTTACCAAGTCTTATAATGTATATATTAAGAGGTACTTCAATTGTTATTGGACTGGTGAAAGATTTTTCGTCTTGATATATCTATCGCTCAGGCGCGTGGGTTGAGATACATACCCTTTCGCTCGCTCACGTGTTGAGTGACGAGAGTGAGTGAGAGATAAGAGCGTGCGTTACATGCATTCCGCAGTTCATCTAAAACATATATTTAAAATGTACAATTCTGAATGTTTTAGGGCATTATATTTTTATATTGCCTCTTTTTTAAAAAAAGGTATATGCAAAAAAATATTTTAATAAATGTCTACTTTTGATGCAAATTACTTTTATTAAATTTATTTTTGAAACTCGAAACTTTTTTCCACCCCGTATATTATTTTTAAATCTTTATAAGAAATCGTATTTATTGTACTGTACTTATAAAAGTAACAAGTACTTATATTTCCTAATTGTTAATGAACAGTTTTTTGTTAGTTTCAGAACATACAAAAATATAATCAATTTAGCATAAATTATTTTATAATTATTTAAATATATAAGGGATGCGAATTGGTGATTAATTGCAAAGATAAATCGCGTGTATTAGATTCTTAGTATAAATGGGACGTTTGATATCATTTGAACAATGAGCTGACGATTGTGCGTATTGTTCCACTGATTATTCCATCGTTTGCTCAGAGAAGAGGTTAAATATAGCGTACATTGATGCTGTCAAAGCGAATTTTAAACGAGCAATTCAATCGCTTAATTTTACTTATTTATGAATGGACATCAATCATGATGATCAAAAATTAAAAGACGGTTGTGTAATCTTACATTCTTTTTATTTCCTTATATTAAATATTATTTTTGATAAATCAAATAACTTAAGAGGACTACATGTCTATAAAAGTTACAGTTACAGTGAATATTTTTATAATAAAGTCCAAAAAATATTTTTAAACACAATATTTTGTGATTAATGTAGCGTGCTCTTATTTTTAGCACCCAACGCACGAAGCGTTTTTGATTGTTCATATGTTTTGACTGTTTATAGTTAGTTGACTATTAACGTCCACCAAAATCCTTTTTAAAATGTTCTTTGTAACATTTCTCTTTTAGACCATAAGAGATTGATCTTTTAAAATGGACACTAAGAAAGGATTATGTGAAACACATAAGTGCATCAAATTAATCATATATAAAGAATAATAATCAAATATGATAATTTTTAAATTTCTCTTCAGGTTCCTAAACGATGTGTGTTTTTTTATAAATGTGTTATTCTATCAATACATCTGTTTGAGCTGGTCAATAAAAATGTGCTTATCTAGAAATATGTTTAATTAATATGTTTAATAGACTAAGGACTCTCCGCAAATTATTAAATTAGTATGATTATTTTATTATTATATAACTAGATATTAAAAGATTAATACTGCAAAAGACGCAATTTTATTACTGCTAAAGTAAGTGCTCTAGAATGGCCAGCAAATATAATGTTTCCATGAAAAACACCTCTCGGAATTTATTCTTTACTGAAAGTTGAGGTTTATGCCCTCGCTAAGGGGTTGATTTATAGTTGTAGAATTTTTCTTCTCATTTGAAAGATAAGTAAAACAAAGTGCATGGACGAATACGACAAGGGCTTTTTGTTTTCACGAAAAAGCTCTGCGTCAACTTATTTTTATATATAAACATATCCCATTATACAATAAATAGTCGTATAACAATATAATATACAAGAGACGAGAGAGAAAAGTTTCAAAGTGATGAAACATAATATACAGGCTCATTGTGAGTCGATTTTTTATTCACAAAAAAAACTTTTGCAAACAACAATGGGGAGTATATTGGGTCAAAGTTGACGGACATAGCAGAAAAAGTCTACCCTAAAGCTTAAAAGATAATATATTAAATTATATATGGCGAGACTGGCACTGAGATTGAATTTTTATATTATACAAAATAAGCCCATAAATACTGAGGGACGTAGAAGACATATAACTTTTACAAATAGATTTTCTTATTTATATGTATTTTATTTTATAGCTTTTAATGAAATATAATACCTCTGGTTTGTTGAGGAAAAACTTATTGTATTTTTAACATCGCAATATATATTTTTTATATTTTTTTAGATAAACTAAACATATTTTAGCATCACATTATTGTTTAAATTAAATATTATTTAAATTAAATTTGATACATAAATAAATTAAGATCTGAATGAACAGTGTTTGTGACATCTTTGATTTGTTTTTTTTATATATAAGGGCATGAATCCGAAGATTTATATATTTATATAAATATTATAATGATATATGTTCTTTTCTATAAATCAAACCTGTGGTTGACATAACTCACTGAGATAAGGACTTCACAAATATGACATCTGTCGTTTAATGAGTACCTAGTATCAAAAGACCATTGTATTTCTAGCATAGTTATCCAGTATAGAAATTATAATTCAATCCATCGTTTAATTATTGCATAATACATAGCCATGCATATATTTCCGCGATTGGAATTTTTACGAGCGCTGGACGCTTCGAATTACTTTTGATCTTTTTTGCCTCAAACGGCGATCAAATGGGACATATCAAACCCTTACATTCATTACTTTTTTTACGACCCTTGCTGGAGCTAACCGCGTTCGTTTCTCTACATATAATACATATATATACACAACCGTGACACACGCACGTACAATTTTCCCTTAACCATTGCCGTGCTCGAACAATTCACTTTTTTTCTTGTTCCGGCAAGCAATTTATGTGTTTTCTTCTGTCAATTTGTCCGAGATGATTTCTTTTGTAGTAAAAAATAATAATGTGTAGTCCCTGCGGGTCCTCGTTATAGTGTAATATCTTCTAATAATGAATATATTCGGGTTGTTTTATAAAAAATGTAGGTATACATTCAATAAATTATGCAGTTAACTCAAAAGCGTATTTTTTTACCGGTCGCGCGAATTAAAAAAATTAGGCAATGGTTTAAAAATATTGATTATTTATATATATAATATATATAAAGTCGAAATAGCGTTTATAGTCCTTAAAACGCTATATGATTATTCAGAGCTGATATTTTACTAATTATTAAATATCTGCTAATATTTTCCAGGCGTTAGTGCTATTACAATACTTACTCAAGGAGTTAATTTTTACTCCGTCATAGACTGTCGCCTGTTATATTTATTTGAACGGAATATTACCAATATTTATACAAATATAAACGTTATAATTAAAATAAAGTAATAGCAAAATAATAAAAATATATAAATAGAAAAAATATCGCAAGTGTTTTATATTTAACTAGATTATTATAGATTAAATTAATCTCATTCATTTTATTGCGTACTTTTTTATATGACATATGATAAGCTTTCTTATAACTAATAATATGAGTCGTTGCCGTGGAAGCAGTGACTAATATTATTAGTTATAATATTCTTATAATGTCAACAGCAATAATCTTAAAATTTATCGAAGACCTCAGATATAGAAATTTTCCAAAATTATCTATAAGGTATACAAAATATGTTGTCTTGGGTTAATGAAAACTTTTTATTATTAATTTAAACGTATTATTTTTTTATTGGAATTAAGACTATTGCAATCTGACAGGTCAACACAATACGTCATACATATGCGACAGGTGCGATTGTTTCTCTACAAATATGCACAAAAATGTAGCAAAATATCGATGCAACGTATTAAACTATTAGACGACCAGTACCAGAGAAGAGTTTAAAAATGCTCGAGTTTTAACCCTTAGTGGTAAGAACAGAGGACGCGATCAAGGACTATGACCGCCCTCTTCTATCAAATTGTATATAATACATACATATGAAAACTAATCAAATATATTTTATGAATGAATTGATACCTATGATGAGTTATCTGATTATTTTTCATTTCAACTTATATTACCATATATTATAACGTTTTAATAATCTCAAAGGGTTATGGCATTTTTATTGTATTTTTAATTTATATGATATTTTATAAAAAAATATGACATATTATTGTTATTTGTTTTGTATATTAATGATATAGTTAATAACGTAAAAAAATGTAAAATTCATCTATTTGCGGATGACACATTAATGTATTGCATAGGTGATAACATTAAAGAAATTGTAAATAATTTAAATAATGAATTAAGTATATTAGAAATATGGTTAAAGAATAATGTACTTAAATTAAATGAGAATAAAACTAAATGTATGTTTATTAATTATAAAAATGTTTTAGATAATAGTACCAAAATAGTAATAAATAACTCTAGTATAGAAATAGTGGATAATATAAAATATTTAGGAGTAATTGTTGATACAAAATTAAATTTTAAAGAACATTGTAATTACATATTAAAAAAAAATAGTAGAAAAATTGGTTTATTATCTAGATTAAGAAATATATTAAGTATAAATACAAAAAAATAATTTACAATAGTATAATATTGCCCCATTTTAATTATTGTGCAACACTATTAAATGTGTTAAATAAATTAGATAAACAAATGTTGCAAAAATTACAAAATAGGGCAATGAGAGTAATTTTAAATAAAAATAGATTAACTAATTGTAAAAGTATGATTGATAGATTAGAATGGTTGAATGTTCAAGAAATATTGAGTATGAATGTTTTAGTATTTATATATAAGTTAGAAAATAATATGTTACCAAAATATTTTAATAAGTATTTCTTAAGAAATAAAGATGTACATAAATATAATACTAGAAATAGAGAAAATTTAAAGATAATTAAGTATAAGAAAACGAGTACGGCTAGGGGAATTATGTACGGAGGTTTTGATTTATATAATAGTCTTCCAAGAGAAATCCGAAACAGCAAAAATATAACGGGTTTCATAAATGGAATAAAAAAACACCTTCGTACATATAGAAATAAATTATAATATTAAGACTTTATTATTGTATATTTTTATTTTTTCTTTCTGTTATGTATTTTTTATATATTTTTATATATGTTTACTAAATTTGTTAGATGTAAAGATTAGCTATTAAGCTAAATAAATTAATAAAATAAATAAAATAAAATAATAAATAAATTTATGTATAAAATAAAAATTCATTTTTATTTTCCAATTTATAGATTCGATTTGAGTTATTATACCAAAACTTATTTTTAAAATATTTCTGTAAAACTAAAAAATATCCTAATAGAACAAGACAGGTTTTCGAAAAAACGGTGTTTTTAGACATCTTGACGACTTTTTCGGCTGTAATCACCCATCGTAAAACCTATGACATTTATGCATAAGTACATTTCATTTGTTATCAATAAGCATCCGTAGTAATCGATATGTTTTATAGGCATGGTCATGGCAATATCATCTTGGCGTTATATTTTGTGTACCTTGCTCTCATCGCAAATTATCTTCTATTTTGTTACGCAGCGCCAGTTGCTGATGTCAAGCATTCGGTAGTCCTGAGACGTCATACTGAATCGTTGTATTATATTCTAGATTATAATTTACTATTATTTGATATTACATTTTACTAAGTAAAGTTATCGATTTAACTCATATATACACATAGTTATATCGACACCACTAAATATGATTCTCGTAAACGGTTGTGTATATTGATATTTTTGAGATGCCATGATTCAATTTATTAAGTTTTTATATTAGGCAGTTTGAGAGAGTATTTTATTTGCAATATTTAGTATTTCTCGATATTCATTATTTTGTATCGTATAATATATCGTGTAGCTTCTTGCAATAAATGTTTCTTTTGAAACCCTTTTTAATAAATTATTTTATTTATTTTTGCAGCCGTCGTCAGAATGCGAGTGGCAGTTTTTTGAAGTACAACTAGAGCGTGGGTCTGCGGGCCTCGGTTTTAGCATCGCTGGTGGCACAGACGGAGCCCGCAGGGGAGATTCTTCCATCTATATCACAAAACTCACTGAAGATGGTGCTGCCACGATAGATGGGCGTCTTAGACTCAACGATGCTATACTTAGAGTGAGTATTTTTAAAATAACCATATAATAACAAAAGCAAACAGAAATATAATGCCATGCACTAACACAATGATTCTGCACCATTTCCATATATTATAATCATTATGGATAAAACCTGTCCTATAAACGCACATGAACAAAGAACCGCAGACTTTATCGGGTTTTGCTCCGAATCCGATTCAGAATGGCAAACTGGCACACGCTGTGTGTATAAAATAACCGAAGTAATGGCAACCCGATACATTATGGAGCGTTTTGCACTTTTACGCCCAGAAAACCCTTTCTTAATAAAAAGCTTTTAAACAATATTGTCCCTTGCATGCAGATTTCGTTAACGGTCATAATTTCAGAATTAAGTGCTAAGTGAAAATTTAAATGTTGTAAATTAGTTTAGTGGAAGAGCTTTAACGGTGTCCTATTAATATTTTCCACTCAAAATAAATTTTCTGTGAATATTTTTTAAATTAATATTGCTCTTAAATGTGATATTTTTTATTAATGAAAACTTTTTATCAATAGTATATTTTAAGTGTCTTATAAATTAAACTCTAAAGAAGATTGTATGTAGCCAAGCTATTGTCGTCCATCCATTAACTGCTATCGAAAAATAATAATAACATACTTTGATGGTTATAGATTTATAACCAATTAAGCAATAATGATCTTCTTGATATTTACTTAATATTTTCTACCCTATTATATTTTGATTTTTAAAAAAGACTGCTATTAACATATTTGCAGTTTTTAATAAATTATTAAGATGAGCAATATTTGTACCATTTAATGTGAAATTCGACAAAAAGATGATGCTAATTGAAGCATGTTTATTTTATTAAATTAACAAGGCAATGGACGAACAAGTTAAGTTACTGAAATTCCTGAATACTTCAGTGCCGCTGACATTGGTAGCCCTATTATGCTGATTAGAAATGTATATAAGTAACGTGGCTAATTTAGGAAAGCATTAAATAATAACATATTTAAAAGCTATAATGTATTAATTCTATTGATATATTTGTCTGTTACAGACGGATTTAATCACTTAATCACTTTATTTTCGCCATAAAAGTAATTTATTTGAGAGATGCTCGGTTCTCTCGCAGTCGATTTATTGTCACATTGGCACTAATGTATCATTTAAAATACCTTTATATGCTAGCAGATAAATATAATTTTTTATGGAGATTAAGGATACGATATAACTCAAAACAAATCGTGGGTGAAGCAAGGAATGAAAGCTTGTTCTAAATAATTTATTTTGAAAATAACGCTTTGTATTATTATTATATGTATATTATTGCAAGTCCCTTATAATACTATAAGAACCATTAACCATCTATTGTAAAGTTCAGACATGTTAATCCTTCTATATGTGGTTGTATTAAATTATAAATTATTCTCAGCTATATTGAAATTTGTTTCGCCAGTTCATCGCATCCTTAAAACTTAAAATATTATATAAGATTTCTAGTAAAATAATTACGTTCAACTTTATGATAATAATGTTTTAAAATGCATTATTTTGTCAATATCTCAGTAACATTAAATTCAGTATTATTATTATTTTGCACCAAATTGATAAAATAGAAGCAAATAATAACCTTTTTGTATAAGCTCAAAACATGTGGTAAAATAAAAGCGATTGATTATTTTACAAATTAAAAGCATAGTGATCTCGCAAATAAACCACTGAATTTTTTATAAGATTACACGACCAGTTGAAAATTTAGAAAAGTCAAATAAAATAGATGACGACTAGTGACTATTCTCTGCTTCAAGCCTCTATTTTGTTTTACCGCGATTTTTTTTATTAATGATAAGTCAATAAAGCCTTGCATTTTGCATGTGAATTTAGAAGTCTTAACTTCGCAAATCGCTCAAAAATTAAAGGCTGTATCTTTTTTTAACAACACTATTTAGAAAAGAGATTGGCTATCAATATTAAAGGTGTAAAAAACCTTAGAAACATTGTTGTATGTAACTCAAAACTCACAACTAAAAATCACCGAACACTAATAGATTATCGACACCACAAATTAATAACTTCAAAATCTGCTCTATTTAGAAAAAGCTACGACAAAAATGTAATGCATTATATCCTAACAGTGTTGTATTCTATGTATTGAATCCTAGAAAAAATGTATGGTATATTATCAAATGTATTTTATCCTATCAAAAAATCACTAGAATAAAAATACGGATACGACGCATATTCTTTCTTGTATGTATATCTTAGATTTTTTTGAGATTCACTCCAATAATACTGTATATTTTGCTTCACGTGAATTATTATTTGAGGATGCTACGAAGTAGCGTATCGTACAGAACGAGAGTCGACATTAAATGATTAAAGTGACACGCGTTCCGCATAACAAAGCCGAGTATGCAAAAAATTTCCATTCTTGCTCAAATATATTTTACTATATTTGAGTATTTATTTTTAGAACGCCTTTGTCTACAAGGTAAAAAAGTCTACAAGACATGACGTTTTGTAAATGTGACAACATGACACTTGGCGATGCTTAAAGTTAGTCGATTGTCGATTGACAACCTCCTCAGCGACTCCGGGTCTTTCTGTAAAGAGAGCGAATCTGAATTTGTACAAATACTCTTGAGTTATTAATTGCCGCATTTATGTCATTTATGAAAAAGCAAAAGCATACGCAAAAAAATAGCAGAGTACCTAGATTTAACCTTGTGGTACTTCAAATAAGCAAAATATTAATCGGAGTGATGATTATCATAACTCACATACTTACGGCGGTGACTTAAGTAACTCGAAAAAAACTAATAATACTTCTGAAGAAATAGCTAATTGAATTAGAATGACGCCAATTAATTTAAAAGCTTAAAAAAAATTCGTGATTTGTTTTCGACCATTCAAAACAGCTTGTCAAATGGGTGCCACACTTACTGAATGTGTATTTTTGTACATCCTTTATGGAAAAAAAACCGATCCATCTCTCGATCGTGATAATATTTCTAATTTAATTAAGATTAAATTAGAATTTATATTAGAAAAATGTGTCAGAGAGTCCACCAACTCAACAATAACACGCAAATTACTTTTATATAAACAATTTTACAATAATTTAATATTTACATTAAATGAATTTATTAGTAAGAGAGATTTTTTATTATGGCTTATATAAACCTATGAATGTTTATACTATTTTCCTATGGCAATGTAATTTACTGATTACATTAAAAAGATCAACTATTTTTATTTACCGGAAATTGAGAAAAACTTTATTTTTTCTTACCCACTTAGGATCGGGATCTCCTAAGGTCGTGCGACGTATATAATTATATATTACATGTTCAGCCAATGTTATCCAAATTTATACAATTATATAAACAGGTTGTTAACGAAAATAAATATTGTTAACGTACACACAAATATAATACAATGGGAGCACTACTCGTTAAAATATATTTAACTGGCTTAAATAGGTTGTATAAGAAAATTTCCAGAAATATTCATTGCGCACTAACCAAGCGGAAACTGTAGTTGGTTAGTGGAAATGTACGTTTGTATTTTTTTTTATTTAAATTATGATCGGTCATAAAACTATTTTATGCGTACGCTTTATTAATCTTGTGCGTATTTCTTTGTCCTCTAGGGTGGGTATTTTGTTTGCGTGAAAACGGGTTAGGGGATTTGTCTTGTAAGTGGATTGTAAATAACTAGGAGATATTTTTCAGGTGAATGGGGTGTCAGTTGTTGGTGTCCCTCATGCGACAGCTGTGGAAGCACTCAAGAGAGCCGGAAACCTCGTCACACTGGTGAGTCGGAGATTTTGGCCCATTTTTTTCCTACTCACCCTTTGTTCTCTATCTCCGGGAATAAAATAAAATAAAAAATACTTCGGTCCGATTCTAAACTGCGGTATCGATCTTCTTGCTCCTCGCCTTGGCGTTGATTTGTAACTTTGGAGCTTTGCAAAATGCGATTTGGCGAATTGGGCGCCATTGAAAATTCACGGCGGAAAGGCTTCGGGTGTGTGTAAGGCGTGAAAAACTTATGAAGGGTAGGTAAGGTGAGCCTCGCAAATAAGAACGTATGGCAATGAATATCCACTTCTGGCAGAGGAAATTTAATAAACGCGGATCGTATCAGATTACGTACACGTATACGTTAATGCACGCGCTATGTTTTCATTTGCGCAAAATTTACGCATGCCCGCCTTGAAACCCGCGTGTTTTTTATTATTAAATAAATAAATTAATAAATATTACTATTAAGTTTTATTAAAAAAAAATTGTTTATTAAGACCTAAAATACACTAATGCACTAAAAAAATATGATATGTATTAAAAAAATATATAATTTAACCTAAATTAAAATAACAACTTTTCAAAAAATTAAAACTAGCAGAGAATTAAATTATATCTATAAGAGAAATTTAACAAGTAAAGGTACAAAGTCCAGATATGATTTACAAAGCATTTTATTTAGGGTTTGAAGTGTGATACATGTAGATATTTTTTTATTTGTAAATATAATAACTATGCATCAAGTTTTTCTTTCAAATACTGTACGATGACTGCTTTATAGAGAACCGTTTATAACACTGTTTAATTTATAGATGCTTAAGATAAAATTAAATAAGACTAAAATATGATATTAAATAAACATCTAAGTAGCTTACAAATTTCTCGCGATTAAATGAATAAAATATGTGTCGGATTTATGTGTTGTAAGCACATGAAACCGCAAATAAATGCAAAAAATAAACTTCAGGCTAACGTTTTTCAAAGTTTCATATAGATTTCTTTCATTTAAAAAATCATTTTTACAAATTAATCTATAATTAGGGATATGTATAAATAAGACGTATTATTATATGTGATAACAAAGATGAAGTTCTTGTTAATCGTTACATAACAAAATAAATATTAAATAATATAAGCACACGAAAAAAACCAAAATAGTATAATAGCTTGAGAAAATTTAGGACTTCAACTAACTTCGATTATGATAGATAAAATGAAGGAATTTTATGTATTAGCCTTTGTAAAATTTATATCCTTGTATTCCTGCCAATTTACCAAAATCCTAACATTATTAAAATAAAACCACAAACATTTATTGTACAAAACTCTCTTAAAAATATTTGCGTACTATTTTTATTACAGCTTTGATTTCAGGTAATGGGTTTTTTTATTTGGAAAATATATTTTCCACGTCTAAAAAACTAAGCGTTTTAAATCAGCTGTGCAAAATCAGTTTATTAAAAGATTCATCATTGACCTATATAATATAGTAAATATAAACAATATATATATGTTGTTTTTGAAAAGTAAATAGTTTTGCAAATATCATAATGTTATCTGTGAGTATGAGTAACATGGTCATTACTACGTAATATTGAGATTAAAGAATTCAGACACAATGTTACAATCTATAAATAAAAACACTATACTAGTATTGTCTCATCAACAATGTTCGTTTGATTTCGTTGCAATCGTGTACTTAATTATTAAATTTAACTGAATGCTTAATAGATAAAAAAAAACTAAAAAATAAATTTGCAACTATCATAGCAACAAACCATTAAACACAAATATCTATAAAAAATTAATATTCTATAGATGTTGTGTTTAATTTTTACCACTATTTTTTATTATTATCTTATATTTATAACATATAAATATTTTATATATAAACATTAAAAAATATATAAAATTTATATCATCGATTATTTTGTTTTTATTATAAAATTTATAACAATAAGTTTTTTTTTAATTAACTCAGAATTAATAAAATGTGTAATGTCTTATATTAATTATAAAAGTCACCTTTATATTACCAATAATATATTCTTAGAAAATATATTAATGATTTTATTGTACATGTTTTATTACTATCTTGTTTGTTTATAATTATTTTATGACCTTTTCACATTCATATACACAGACAACTATTAATATATATTTTAATATTACAATAATAATAATAAAGAGGATAAAAAAATACTATGCCATGTAGATTAACCACTCTAATGTATTCAAAATACTTAGTTTTTTAAGCATCTTAAAAGTTGAAACCTATTTTAATTTTAATAGTACGTTCGTCGAGCCCACCCAGGAAGGAGAGCCATGGTAGTAAGACTCGAAAAGGGAACCCGAGGACTTGGATTCAGTATAGCCGGTGGTCGTGGAAGTCCTCATTCACCAAGCGACGACGGAATATTTATTACCCAAATTGGGCCTGGTGGTGCGGCTGACATCGGTGGACAATTGCACGTAGGAGATCGAATAATAGCTGTAAATAACACATCGGTATGTATTTTAAAATACAGTTAAAAATATAATTAACTATAGGTGTAGGTTCACGACATATTTATGTTGCAGATAGGAGATTTGAGTCTTATAGGAGTCACTCATGCGGAAGCTGTGGCTGCTTTGAAAGCAGCTGGTGATATTGTAGAACTTCTCGTTATACCAGCAATTAGGAATCAATCTGAATCGTTGTGCGGTAGACGTGAGTGAATACTTGTTTATATTACTAATTAAGTCTCAAATATATTTAAAAAAATAATATATTTTTTATTTCAGAAAGATCACAGGGTACATCTTGTTCAGCTCTTCACGAACTAGCACCGTACGATCAAGATATATCAAGGTACTACTTTTTATTTAAAATTTAATAATCAATATAATAAGGACGTTCACAGCATTTTGGGACTAGTCATGGAATCATCATATTTTATTTTATTATACTAATTAGCATTTATAAAATTGTAATTATGTCGTGTAACTAAAGTTTCATCGTAATTTGTTTAATTAATAAGGATTCTGAATGTTTTGGATTACAAGACTCAAATGTCATTTCGTGTTATTTTTTAATTATGCTTTTAATAAAATTTTTAAAGATTTTTCCAATAGTTTTACGAATTGTTACTGAAAATATTCTATAATAATTATCATCATATAAATAAATTGAGATTTAATTTAATTAAATTTCAGTTAATTTGTTAAATCTGTTTACTTTTATTTTCCTAAAATGTTTTTAAGGCTGAGCGCAAGTTAAGTGAGTGCTTAGATGGTTAATTTCAAGAGTTCGAAAACTTCTTAAATATGATAAAAATATTATTAAAAAAAGTATTAAATTAAGTCATCTATCGTGTAGGATTATTAAGCGAAGTAATTTGCTTTGGTATATTTCAGAAATTACACAACGCCTTCAGAAATTGCTTCAATCTAAATTTTAAATGTGTGCCGGGAATCGATCTAATAAACCCAAAGTTGGATTTGAAAGCCAAATACACGAAAAGTTGTGGGTTCCACAACAATGCATATGATTCAATATTTAAACCAAATTAATCCTTACAGTTCATATTAGAAACAGTTTATAAAAACCCCAAAAAAATATTTACTATAAATTATTGTATTTAAAATACGTATTGTGTCGCATATTTGCATCTTCTTTTATTTTTAAATTCAATATGATAAGCCTATTATATTTGTTTAAGGTCCGTAAGAACTGTGGTGCTTCGTCGTAGTGGTTCTCGTCTAGGAATGGATATTGTGGGTGGTGAGGGTGGCGGATGGGGTGTGTTTGTAAGCGGTGCTGCGGCCAGCGGGGCTGCGGCCGGACATCTTCATCGTGGAGACCAAATCTTGGCTGTTGATGGCATTGATCTTACGGCAGCCAGCCACGAACAAGCCGCAAGAGCTTTGAAGGTATAAACTACGCTTCGCCGTAACCATACTCTGTCAACCGGGTTGCCAAATTAGATAACCGAGCGTGAACTTTGGTTGTTAAACTTGAATGGAGGTTGTTTTGAGAATTAAATGAAATACACTAATTTGTAATATATAGTTATAAATATGTATAATATTTTTTATTGATCATACATATAAAAAAATATTAAAAAAATAATAATAAATCGATGTATCGGGAATACAAATATATATGCATTTTGATGAAGCATTCGACCAAGTTTGTCATGAATAATTGGAAAAATAATTGTCAGACCTCGGTTGCTCGGATGATTTAACTAGATTATTATCGAAATATTTGAGATATTTATTGTAGACAGTTTCAATCGCGTCCTCTTCTGATGCTCGTTAAAGCCAGAACGTTCACACTACCCGACTCGAATATAAAGTTTACGTTTGTGGCAAGTTAACATAGAACTATGGATTTTAAAAATTAAGGTCAGTGACAGTTTAGGTTCATGTATTATATTTATAACGTTTTAATAATTATTTAAAATTAAAAAAAATGAATATGTTCTTTAAATATTTAAAAATGCATGCATGCGTTAACATTTGAGAAACTTTTCTTATTTTATGCTTTATTGGAGAATCGCCTTGTCTTCGCTCCAAATAAAAACGCAGAAGGATAGTCATAAAATTTTAATGCTTTTCGAGGCACTTCCGTTTAATGTTCCGTTTTACGTTTCAACACTTGATTGCAAAATTTAATCAAAAAATAATGGATCTGTCGTAACGATAATAAATCGTGCTTTAAATTGCCAGTTAGAAGAACTTATTACCATAATATATTAATAATTAAAACATTTCGTATGTTCACACACAGGGTACCGGACCACTGGTGACCATAAAAGCTCAGTACAAACCCGAAGAATACCGCTGTCTAGAAGCCAAGATAAGGGAATTGAACATGCAAATCCTCAGAGATAGAATCGCTAGCGGTGGAGAGCTGACCAAATCGGAGGAAAACTTATTTTACAGGAGGTAAAGGTCCCTTTTTTAGCACAATACTAGAGTGTCTTTTTGCATTTTAAATTTACGCACAATTAACCAGTTATTATTATATCATACATACACGTGCGGAATAGCGTAAAAATAAAAAATCAATTTTTGGAGTATTAAATTTTTATATTCTCACAAGATAATAAACTGATAATAACTGCTAAATGTAGGGAATATTTTTAAAAAAATGCATATTTTATAAATGTTTAACTGTATTTTTATTTTATTTTCCAGGTAACTACACAACAATTAAAAATAGTGAGTTATGTGAAATGAAGATATAAAATTTATATTTTATGGACAATAAATATTGACGATTTAATTCAATTCATAAAAGTTTAACGTGTTTTATATTGAAATTGAAACAATGCCAAAATGATCCTTGTTGGATATTAAACATATGTATGTACATACATACATATATAAACAAACATTTGATATACGTATATATCATATAATTGCGCTGCAATTTATATAAATATTATGAAAAAATATTTTTTCAATCGGCGAGTGTGTGAAACATATTCAATGTATACAAAAAATATTTGTAAATGCGTGACGAATAAAAACTTTTTTCTCGACATATTTGTAACGTTTGTATCAATAAACGACAATTTTATTATTATTACAAAAATAAAAACATGTAAAAAGTTTATATATGATATATATTAAAAAATATACACATAAAATACGATCCTGACTAGTGTGTTATTTATTACCCTTTTCCAATATTTAATAGATTTTCTTTTAGCTTATTATAATATATGCGAATTATGAACGCTATAAATCTACAGTTTTAAAAGAAGATCAAAAAATAAATTCTAGAAAAATTTCCTGCTCGGAAGCTAACTAACGAGTTTAAGATAATACTGATTTAGGGGCTATGTTCTTATAATCTTCGATTTACATTCAGGGAGAGTATTAAATTACTTTCAAAAAGTTATCTGTAATATCAAGTTTAACTTACATATATAATACTTAAACGTCTTTGTACGATTAAAGCCACATTGTTGCTGAAATTTTATACGTACTCGAATGCAATTTGTCTTTATTGCATCACACCCCATTGCCTTCGCAAAGAAACTATGCGGTTCTCTAATGAATATTCTTGGGGCTGGAATGGCACTGCAATCAGAAATTCCCAATTCAAAGCTCCGACATATCTACGATCAGCTTATATGCAATAAATTATTTAAGACGAACGTGTTTTGCTCCACGGTTATTTGATCAGACCTAATCTTTATTTCTCTCCCTTGATATTAAAACTAATGGAATATGGCGCAATCGCTTCTGTTAATTGACGAAAACATTAATTAGTTACGTAATCTTAGTTGAATAATAATAAAATCAATCTTACATAAGCCAATCAACCAACTTCGTATCTTGGTAAATATAGAACTGGTTATTGTGACAATTATTAATTGTTCTTCCAATTTTCAGAATTCACCAAGGATCGATAGCACTAGTATGGGTTTGACTTTTAAGAATCGTTTTGTCAAAATTTAAATATCATAACTGTGTATAATAATTATTTTATTAAATATTGTATATATAAATTAATAATAAACATTTTACAATTTATGTATTGTAATAATGTGTAGTAGAGTAGTTATTATAATTTACTTCAGCGTATGAGTCTTTTCTTACAACTTCTGATGTATTTTATAAATATTTTTTACGTAGATAACCATAGATTACGTAGATATTGTTCTAAAGACTAAAGACAACATAATGCTTCTAGATCGTTAGTGAAATTACTCAAATTATCACTTAATTTATTATTTTTCTTCTCGTTTTTTTCTTTTTCTTTCGCTTAACCCTTTTGAATAGTCAATTAAGTTACACATTGGTTAATTTGTTAATGAGTTATTTTACGTATATTTCCATAATTGTTGTTATTTATTATTATTTTATATTTTATTTAAAATAAATTATAGAAAAAAATTTATGTTTTATTTATTTTACTACTTTTTTGTATTAGTGTTTTAATCATTTTAATAAACACTTTTCTATTAGTAAAATACGTTGGCTTTTATAGATTTTTTTATATAAATTTTATGAAATTAATACGAAATATATTTTTCTACTACTAACACCGATTCGTAAAATTTCATAATAATATTTTACTATGTTTTTTTCTCTTTTATCATGTGTATTGTTTTTTTTTACCATCGTGACTCATTGGGGTAATCTGTGATGTAACGATGGTCTTAATTTAATTAAAATAAATAAATAGAGAGACCCATATTAGACACATATAATTTACAAGTAGTGTTTGTAATTCTTTTTATTTTCTGATATTATTTTTGTAAATACAAATTTTAAAAAAATATTTTAATATAGCAAAACTGGTATTCCAGATGACTTCCACTCGCTCATTCTTTGCATTCTTTTTTAACCTTATACCTACCATGCTTTATTGAAAGTAGAATCAATATAATGGGCAAAAGGCAATGTGCTTATTCTTAAGAATTTCCCAAAGAAAATGCGAAATATATCGCAAAAGTTCCAATAAATATTTAATTGGTTTCAAAAATTTAATTTTCAAGAATTTATTGCTGTACAATAGAAAGTTAAATACATATTAATATTATTATTTTACATCCGGTTCTATATTATATTTATGATTTATGTGTAGTGTTTTTTATCGAGGATTAAAGGTTTATCGAAAAAAGACATTTAAATGTTTTTTTTGTTTAAATTAAATTTATACGAATATTTTTCAATCACTACAATTTTGAAAACAAGTAGTGGTTTTAATCTGCTAACTTTACAGCTGCATTCAGAGCAGGTAGTATCAAAAGAGACAGGGATTTCTAGTTAATGCTCTGAAAACATTGCTTAACAATATTATTTTTATGATTTTGATTATATAACATTTCGTTTCGATTTGCATGAACATTTATCAGTAAACAAAAATTTATGAAAACAAGGAATAATAACTTAAGAAGATTAAATTGTTAAGTTTTGGGCAAGGATTTGTTCGCCAGGTAAATTAAAAAAAAAATATTTTTCAAAATGAGATAAAATGGTTTTTAAATTTAAATGATATAAATCATACGATAAAATCTTGTCATTTTTTGCAAACTGCTAGGAAAAACATAATGTATTTCAATTTATAATCAATAAGTGTCACTTTGCAGCTGGGATTGTGTTTTAATGCGCATTTTTATAAATAAAATTTCGAAGTTGCTGCCGTGGCTCGAACTCGATACCCCTGAGTTACTAGTCTAGATCTTACGGACTATGCCATTCTAATCCGACAATTAAACCATTATTAAATAGTTTAGTAAAATTATAATAATTTATCATATCAGTATATATATATAAAACAAATAGAATATAAAGTCTTTAATGAAAAATGGAAAACATACACACAATGTAGAAATATGGCAGTCAAAGTATTAAGAATGGCTAAAAAGAAATGGTATGAAAAATTGATAGATGAAATACAAAATGATCCAAATA
Source organism: Plectrocnemia conspersa (assembly GCF_051122295.1). Taxonomy (NCBI): domain Eukaryota; kingdom Metazoa; phylum Arthropoda; class Insecta; order Trichoptera; family Polycentropodidae; genus Plectrocnemia; species Plectrocnemia conspersa. Next base: position 18,584,290 of record NW_028277175.1, read on the forward strand.
AGATGTGGAAATCAATAAAACAAATAATTAATCCAACTCAGCAAAACGACAAAATAAAAATGGAAATTAATGAAAATATATATCAAGATTCTTATATAATAGCAGAAAAAATAAATACATATTACATTGAGAGCATAGAAGAAATTGTGAATTCAATATCAAGGATTAGTAATTTAGAACAATATAATAATAAAGCAATAATTGTAAAATTTAGTAAATTTAAATCAGTATCATTAGATGAAATTCATAACATAATATGTAAATTTAAAAAAGGAACTAGTACTGATGAACTAGATATAAATATAATTAAAGAAACATGGGAAATAATAGAAACTAAATTAAATTATTTAATAAATAAAGCACTCTCCTTAGGAGAAATGCCTGAAAATTTAAAGATTGCTACTATTGTACCTATACCTAAAATAAAAAATAGTAAAAAAGTTGAAGAAATGAGACCAATCAACATGCTACCGTGTATAGAAAAAATAATCGAAGAAGTAGTAATCAAACAATTAAAGGAATTTATTACTTCTCAAAACATAATATGTGAACAACAATCGGGATTCAGAGACAAGCATTCGACTGAAACTGCATTACAAGTAGTGATAAATGATTGGCTGTTGGCTAAGGATACAAACAAAATCATTGGAGCAGTTTTCTTGGATTTCAAGAGAGCCTTCGAAACAATAGACAGAAAAATAATGTTAAAGAAATTGGAGAGTATAGGTATAAGTGATATAGTTTTAAGATGGTTTAATAATTACATATATAAAAGAAAACAAAAAGTTAAAATAAATAATGTATATTCTGAAGAGAAATTAGTGTCTTATGGAGTACCACAAGGGTCTAAATTGGGACCATTGTTATTTGTTTTGTATATTAATGATATAGTTAATAACGTGAAAAAATGTAAAATTCATCTATTTGCGGATGACACATTAATGTATTGCATAGGTGATAACATTAAAGAAATTGTAAATAATTTAAATAATGAATTAAGTATATTAGAAATATGGTTATTTAATAAGAAATAAAGATGTACATAAATATAATACTAGAAATAGAGAAAATTTAAAGATAATTAAGTATAAGAAAACGAGTCTTCCAAGAGAAATCCGAAACAGCAAAAATATAACAGGTTTCATAAATGGAATAAAAAAACACCTTCGTACATATAGAAATAAATTATAATATTAAGTCTTTATTATTGTATATTTTTATTTTTTCTTTCTGTTATGTATTTTTTATATATTTTTATATGTTTACTAAATTTGTTAGATGTAAAGATTAGCTATTAAGCTAAATAAATTAATAAAATAAATAAAATAAATAGAAGTCCGACATCGATATCTAAATTACCATATTTTTTTTTTGTAATATTATATTGTAAATTTATGTTTTACAGTGATGCACCTAAAATCATTGGTATTACTTGTGTCAATGGAAACACCGAAGTTCATAAGGTGACTGTTAACGTGATGAAAGTACTTGATCACGTTGATAGATTAGATGTATGTATACCTATCACTGAAAATTACAATTGCTTGTTATTATTAGCAAATTATCCTAAATTATTTTTAGATACCTGTTTTCCAAGGCGCTGAAGATGCAATGCTCAAAACACCAGTGCATGAATACTACTTTGGCGAAGATGGCATGGGAGACTCAAAAAATATCAAACACCCTCCAATGGAGTTGTTAAAGACTGAGCACGCTGTCAACGCTCTTGTAAGATTAGTCAACGAAAATCCAGGTAAGCGTTTATATTAATTTAATTTTTGAGCTATTATAGATATTGTTTTTTATCCTATTAGGTGAAATCACAATAGTAGCTCTTGGTCCGCTGACGAACATTGCGATGGCAGTCAGAATGGATAAGACATTTATGAAGAAAGTGAAGAAAATCATCATATTAGGTGGAACTATCGAAGGTAATTCGAAAATATATTATTCATAAAAATAGTTTATCTATAAAAATCAATCATTTCATTACAAATAGGAAAGGGAAACTTTTTGCCGGGTCTGGAATTCAATTTTTATCTTGACCCAGAGGCAAATTACGTGGTGCTTAACGATTGCGAATACAACGAAGGGGCTATTCTATTATTGCCCCTAGAGCCTGCAATGAATTTGGACGTTACTTTGGTAGATGATTTCTGAGGTAAACATATTTTAGAGATATTTATAATATGCATTTTTACAGAAATGGAGAAAGAACGTTTTGGGTAGTTTAAAATCTAAGGAAATTGCTTTCATGAATGAAGTGGAAAAAAACCAAAAGTATCAAGACCCTAAATATTGGTTGTTTTGTGACTTGGTTACGGCTGCTATAATTGTGAACAATAATATGGTTACTAAAACTGAGACATATGCTGTTGAGGCGGTTACGCAAGGTACTAACTATATAAATTATATACATATTTATTAGGTACTTATAAAAAAATATATTAATCTGTTCGTTATCTAACATTAAAGGTGTTTTGAGAGGCGGAATGGTCGTTGATTATAAAGATATACGAAAATCCGAAAATAAGGTTAATATTATAATGGGTATCGACAGCGATTGCTACAAAGAAACTCTATTACACTACTTCAAGTAATTGTTGAAGATCAAAATACAAAAGTTTGGGTTCTTATTTTGGTATAAAAAAATTTATATATATATAATTTTTAATAAAAAAATAAACTTCGTTGCCTGATATTCATTTTCATGTTGCTATATATGTGTGTATATCAAATATCTTGCTATTTTCCTGTATTTTTTATTTAATATTTTTTTAATAAACGTTATATTCTACTCTCATAATTCAGTCGTTTCATGGTTTTCTAAGATTGTGGTGAGAGTTCGAATGAACTTTCTTATGTTACAAGTTGGTAATAACTCGTGGAAGTTAAAACTGAATAAAAGTGAATGATATATACTTATATACGCTTGGTTGAGCTGGAGGAGATTTTCGTTACCTAGCCACCCTCGACGTCTTTAATATTAGCACAGTCTCAGTATGTGATGCGCGCATGCGTGATCATCTTGATGCTGACAGAGAACATCTCTGGATCCTCGTCAAGACGAAACGAGCTTCAATCGTTGTATGTGTGCTGTACTTTCCGCCGAATCAACTAAAATACGTCACTGACGCGCTTTTTCGTAAGATTCAGGCGAATTCTGAATATGTTTATGTGCTGAAAAATCTATCATCTTGGGCAATTTTAATTTATCTACGAACGTTGGCGCCAATATTGACATAAGTTTAATAAGTAATATTTTTAATATAAAGCAAATAAATTGTGCCGATAATAATTTTGGTGACAAATCAGATTTAATTTATTCAAATGTAAATAATTGCTTAGTAATTAAGAGCGAATTCTCATTTGTGCCGGAAGATAATTATCACCCGGCGCTAATGATAAAATTAAAAGTAAATAAAAATAGCGTAATCACGAATGTGAGCGATCGGAATGTATGCGGAAGATCGTTTGGAAATTATGTATATTTTAATTTATTGAACAATTTACTTTTGGGTAATGGGGATTGGAATCGAGTGGGCGAGTGCGTTCCCTTACGGCCTTCTATGAGGTGCTCTACTGTGCGTTCGATCAGCACTTTACTCGAAAGCGCCCTCGAGTGCTTGACGTGACATATCCTAGATGGTTTTCTCCTGAGATAATTTCATTGCTAAAAAGTTATGGAAGAGATCGGGACATCTGTCTCTCGAGGAGCTTCGTTACGAGTCACAATTATTACAAAAGTTGGCAAAAACAAATAATTAATGATCCCAAAGCGTTTTAATAACTCATTAACACTAAATGCGCTACTCAGTCGACGTTGAAGGTCAAGAACTTCAACGATAAAGTATTAGAGGGCTCACAAAATATTGCTGATGGTTTTGCGCAATATTTTCGTTGTTTTCGAGGAATATTTTTTGCCTTCTACTCAGTCGGTTCCTTCTTCTTGTTCTCGGTCTTCGGCGCGGCTTTAATAAATTGATGACAGGGCGTACTTCTGGGCCTGATTTGATTCCTGATTTAATTTTGAAGGGTTGTGAAGTCAGTCTCGCTGCTCCTCTAAAACGTATTTCTCAATACTTCATCATTTCCTGATCTATGGAAATGAGCAAAAGTCACCACTATCCGTGTATATACAAATTGTTTGAAAGAATTATCTATAGATATGTCTTTAATCTCTTTTGGCAAGTTTTGTTGGACCAACAGCATGGGTTTCGTCCTGCGCGTTCTACTGTTACTAACCTTCTTTCTTTCACTAAAACGGAGACAAAAACTCTCGATGCGGGAATTCAAGCATACGTCGTATATACAGATTAAGAGAAAGCTTTCGACAATTATTAATATTTTTAATAAAAAAAAATTACGTCGGTGTTATACAAACTAAGTAGCACTGGAACTCAACAAAACCGAATAGTCGGTGTCAAATACAAAGAAATATGTTGCACATCTCAGCAATAGAATTTACTTACTGAATTTGTAAACTCTGCTGCGTTAAAATAGTCCATCTAGATATTTATTAGACAATACAACATAACCAGTTTACACTACAAATCACGCCACTGACCAAATGATTAAGATCTGGACGTATGTTGTTTCCTAAATCTCAAAAGGTTTTTTAAGACCAAAATATTTTTAATCCAGCGTAGAATGAGACCGTGCTATGCCTTTTTGTCATTGTTCATTCAGACCCGGTGATGACAAGCACGCGCGGCTTCTCAAACGTACGCAATAAAACACAATTTATTTTTACACACAAATATTAATATAAAAAAATAAATAATAAAAAACTTATCTATAAAAATTAAACATAAATTACTTAAAATAAAACATACATCTATAAACATAACACATACAAAAATAATAAATTAATAAAATTATAAATGCCTAGTAATCCGGGCACTTTATTACTTTATGCATTTGACACAGCTCTGTGATAAACAAATCACGATATACGCGTAATTGTATGTATTACCAGAACGTTACAGAAAAGTTATACGTGCGTCATCATCCAATATTACGAGTACATACTACTGGGTAAAGACGATGTAGGAAGATCTTCGGGGACAAAAGTCTTCACGAATAGTTTTATCGTTGACTTTTGCAGCTTATGCAAATAAATGTTCTCCTGTTGTTCAATTACAGATTTTTTTCTAAATCTAACAATAGGAGGCGTATGAAATACTTTCAACAGCATCAATTTTGATTCGCCATTCAGAATATTTATGGATTGGCATTGAAAGCCATATCATAATATCTAGGGTCTTGTGGCCCGAACGCAAGAATATTAATTTTGTCTCCTAGATCTCAGATATTAAATTCGTCGAAAAAGTAACACTATTAAATTTTAATACTACCAAGTGTTACTAATAAATATTGTAGCGAATCGTTAGTTTATACGATGTTTGACGAATTTCATACTCTATAACATAAGTTTTAACTATTTTTTATTGCGCAACAAAATTGTACGATTAACTACACTATTCAAGATTCTGATAAAAATTATAACAATTACTTATCAATACAAAAATGCGGATATTTCATCATATTATTTTTCCGTAAACAAGATTATTTTTAGCGACAATGTCCTGCTTCAATCTTCAATGAACTTTAATTCTGCATAATCTGTTTATTATGTAATTACAACATTAATTTAACCTCTAGCATACGTAATTAAACTAAATTTATTTATTTGGCTTTTGAAAAAAAATATTACATATTATTCTTATAATTAAACAACTAGCTTAGAGATAACAAAAATCATAAGTCATTTCAGTTAATTGCGCTAAAATAATTATATAAATTGTGGTATACAATAGATAACTTTTTATGAAACAAGTTCAAGAAACAAGTAACTTAAACATCAGTATAAGAAATTTGATATAAACTGAAGACAATCGCACGACATTGTTTAATGTTCATAACGACGTGTTTCGGTAGTAAAATATTACAATAAAAAGTAACACAAGATCCCAATTATAAATATTTATAAATGTTCATTCCTCAAATTCGTTAAACATATCGTTGTTCGTGCAGCATCTTCAGTTGTAATTCATATTTGTTTTTGAACATTTTTTTATTACCTTCACCTACTTATTAGTTAATAAAAATCGTGGATAAAATGGTTGTAATTTTTTAATACTTTGAAACGTGTTTATGCTTGAGTAAAGTTGTGTAATTAAGTTAATACAAATAGTAGGTGTTTTCAAGTCTCCAAACTGGCGTCTATCGCAAAAATGGGTCTCATTTTTTTTCAACGTTGAAAACAATGAACAAAACGCGAATTCTTCATCAATACATAGGTGATAACATTAAAGAAATTGTAAATAATTTAAATAATGAATTAAGTATATTAGAAATATGGTTAAAGAATAATGTACTTAAATTAAATGAGAATAAAACTAAATGTATGTTTATTAATTATAAAAATGTGTTAGATAATAGTACCAAAATAGTAATAAATAACGCTAGTATAGAAATAGTGGATAATATAAAATATTTAGGAGTAATTGTTGATACAAAATTTAATAAGTATTTAATAAGAAATAAAGATGTACATAAATATAATACTAGAAATAAAGAAAATTTAAAGATAAAAAAGTATAAGAAAACGAGTACGGCTAGGGGAATTATGTACGGAGGTTTTGATTTATATAATAGTCTTCCAAGAGAAATCCGAAACAGCAAACATATAACGGGTTACATAAATGGAATAAAAAAACACCTTCGTACATATAGAAATAAATTATAATATTAAGACTTTATTATTGTATATTCTTATTTTTTCTTTCTGTTATGTATTTTTTATATATTTTTATATATGATTACTAAATTTGTTAGATGTAAAGATTAGCTATTAAGCTAAATAAATAAATAAAATAAAATAAATAAATAAATATATACAAAATAAATAGTACATATATTTTTCATATCTTATTTCTCAAAAAATTACAAATATCGAAAAATGAGAAACACTTTGTGCACTTTTTTTGTATTTTGTCCTTTTCATAAAAATCATACATCCTCTATATTTTTTTTTATTATTACTGTAGTTTTTTTAAAAAAATATTTGAGCCTTGGTTTATTAATGACATTTAAAAGTGCATTGTCTCAAACTGTGAGTAGCATTTTTTAATCGCATTCCAAAAATACACATACTCGAGTATATGTGTATTTTTTGGATCTTTCTTCTTGCTTCGTATTTTCAAACAAAATATAAGTTTTTCTACTTATAAGTAGTAATTTAAATCAACATCTCTTATAGTAAATGTATTTACTAACCAACGTTTTTTTTTAAATTTAATTTATTTTATATCTACGCAATTTATCGTCCTGTAGTAACTTGCAAGTATATAATCCTCGTGTGGAAACTCAAAATGCCAGTTTTCCAGTGACATTGTGTTTATCTGGATCCTATAATCTAACTTTTGCATTAAAATATAGATATTGCTTTTTTGAGATGAGCATACAAACTCAAGCATTTCATTGGGCAAATAGAACAAATGTAATGACTATTACATGTAGGGTATAGTCACCTGTTCATTTACACGTGTTAAAACACGTCGAGGTGTAAATGTTTATGTAAGCTTTCAACACTATACAGAAAGGGTGCGATTTACATTGCGTGTTACATAAAAACTATTTGCGAATTCAATAACACACAATCTTATGAATTCTTAAAAGTTCTCAGAAATAGGTCACAATCAATAAGTTGACTAGAAAAATCCAAGGCCTCGACGAACACAGTCGTTGTCCGTAGGCCGCATTCCGTATGTGCATCACGTACCGGGACTCCAATGAAGCTTTTCCTACGGACGAGGAGGAAGTAGGAAGGAAATAAACAATTCCCGTCGAGCAATAACATAAAAACGAGCATTCGGCTGAACGCTATTCAAATAAACTCCTTACCTCTCTCTCCGTGAGCCATTGCTCGTGATTCAATTCCCGCAGACGGGGCTCGTAACCGAGACGATAAATCCGATATTCGACCGTAATACCGACGAATTATCGCACAACTTGCCACCCTACCTCTATCAACCCTTGCAATTTTGCTTGTCGAACCAAACTTTTAAAATTCAAGCTGCGTTTTATTCGATACGAAATTCTGAGCGAACTTTAAGACGATGTTTGTTCGCTACGAATCTACAAAGTAAATGACTGATTTCGAATAATAACCATCGCGACTCTTTGGCGGGTCTTTCAATAAACTAATCCAAAGCGCACTCTATCTAAGTACTATAAAAGTTTACAAACTTTATATATATTTGAGTAACATTTTGACTCACATAAATTATCTCAATGTTTTTTGAAAGGTGCATTGCCGCTTCAACAAGAACAAGTAAGGCAATGAATATTCTTACGCGCATGTATCGCTTCTCTCTCGCATACACAAAAAGAATGCAGTATGATTTTTTAATGTATCACAGCAGTCTTTGGATTCGGTACACTCGCAATTTTTAAAAATTAAAAATGAACTACCAATCATTGGAAAGTGATAGTATTGTTGGAACGAAACCAAAGAAAACTGCTCAAAGGAGGTTTATTTGACATTATATAAATATAATTTGTCTAGATTCTTTTTTTTTTATTAACTAAAACTTGCTTTTTATTAATTTTAAGATATAATTCCGCTTTTATAAAATATGGATTTACCAATATCATACGTGATGGAGTATGTTCTCAAATAACTCGATGAAACCTTCATTATTTGAAAAATACGATTTCATTAAACAACAGGAATCTATCTCAATTAAGAATAATTTAAATAAAAGTGAATCTCATATAATTAAACTATCATATTTTGAACAGAATTGCCAGATGCCAAGTATCATTCCGAATAGGATTATATTTACTAAAACACTCAATTTTAGATTCTATCAATGTAGGTTTTGGAAAAGAAATTTTCTTGTTTTGCCCTTTTGGCTTCTACAGTTTCACCGCGCGTTAAAACTCTTTCATTTGCCATTGAAACTCAATTAATCGATAGAAAAAAGCATGTCGATTATTTGCCCTTTAAATTATGTCCAGTTTTATGCTTAGGATTGAACTAGTTATTAATGATAAAATAATGCATCTGATGTGTGAAAAAGATATTGATTGATGCGACTCCTATACATTAGACATGAATCTGAGGTCCCGCATTGATCTTTGATTCTGATATTTTTTGCTGTTTCTAGTTTTTTTTTACTGTTTGATAATTGAAGTGGATTTGAGGCAATGGGTGGGGATGTGATTGGTAGTTGGCGGGTAAGGATAGGTTGTGCGCGTTTGTGTTTGTGGTGTTTGAGTTAAGTGAGGTCACCTTTAACCTCGGTATACCTCTTTACTCCAAGAACTTCTTCGTCCTTGGACCTACGCTTCGCTTCACAGAACACGCGCTCAAGGACAAGCACTGACGCCTTTCAGAAGGAAATATTCATAAGAGTCAATGTGTATAGTTCGCTGTATAAACGTCTTCCACGAATCATCAACTAACGCAACCGAAAACATCGAAACTACTACTCATGACTAAAACGCTTCAATTGTTTGCTTAATATTTTTTCTAGATTTTGTAGAGAAAAAAAATATACAATTTTTTTATTTTTCAAATATAAAATTAGCCTCTTTATCTCTAAATTCTGCTGCGTTCTAGGGCAGTATATTATATATTTATAATTATTTAATTATTTAACAAAACAGCTCTTAAAAACGCTGCGTCTTAAATTACACCTCTGTAAATTTGATAGTTGTACGAGAATATGTTCAAGAACCGGCTTTTCACTTTTACAAATGAGACTTGTTGAGTCTATAACGGTTTATTTAATTAAATCTTTGACAATTAATTTTAATTTAAATTAATAAAGTCCGGGAGCACGTGGAGTAGCAAAGGAATCCTAGACGTCTGCGAAGCGCTTAAACGTTACGCGTATAAATTTCTTCTTTCATTATTCAAGCAGAGGACGAAAGCGCACTTGTACGTGAGACAAGAGTTCTGATAGATGGCTCCGGCGAGCAGTAAAACATGCGACATTTATAGGCGCCAGTAAAAGTACGACCAGACCCAAAGAACTCAGCCATTCCCTAGCTCGTGTTGCCAGCTTTTATGACTCTCGCATCGAATGACCCATCCTGACGCGATTGGAGCAAAGCCACCTTCGAAATGCATATCAATATTTACTACACACGCGCTCCGCCTACGCATAAAGGCAATAAGGCTTTTTTTATCAATACTAGTTCATATTGAACGATTTGGTATATGAAGTGAGATATCATTTATTTAGATAAATTTCTTATAAACAGATTTTGTTATAGTCCGAAAATGAATTTATTCCTAAGCTTAATAATAATTTATATTATAATACATTTGAACTTTAGCAGAAATACTTTAAAACATTTTACGAATTTCTTAAAGACACATAACAACATAATTATAAGTTAATATTAGCGTAGCTAATAATTTATTTTGTAAATATATTTACAAGTGATATAAAAAAATAATTTTAAAAATATATGTATACATATTTTAGTTTATATAAAAAATAAATCTTCTAATAATATTATTATTCTGAAGAATAATTTACATTGTCAACTTTTTTAACAGATTTATTTTCCTCTTCTATAAAACTCCCATGATTTTTTTAAATAATCCTTAAATTCGTTGTATTATACATAACCTTATACGATTCTAGATATCATATTACTATCGACCTAAAATAAAAAATAAGACAGTATTTTAAAATGAGCAGCATAAAATTTGGTTTTAGATACAAATTCATCTCAAAAAACATATTTTTAGACATAAAAAAGCTTTTGACGCTAACTGGAATGAAGATTTTAATAATGAACTCTTAAATCCTGAAACCCTGCTTTTTAATGATCTGCATAATTGACAAATATTCGAGTAAAAGAACCTTTTTAGTGGCAATCTGAAAGTTGCAATGAGAGTCACACAAGGCAGTATTCTTGGCCCCTATCCGTTCTTCTTAGCCCTTCTCTCGCTAAGTAACATGAGGTGCTGAATAATATAAAATTGAGTAAATGTTTTAAAATAATATGTAAAATATAGAAATTATAAATGTAAAAATTACTGTTCGTTATAGTTCGTACGAAACCCAAATCCATCTTTGTTAATCATGATTTTGTACTATCGATATATTTTATTTCTAGATAGGTTCACGAGAACATCAAGGTATCTAAGAATCTAAATTTCATATTGTCTCTTAACTCTCTTTGACATTTTTTCGAGCCAGATGAAGTTCTGTAGTATGGCATTATTAAAAAAATCAAAATAATTAGTGGTTGACATAATTATTAAAACGCTTTTATTTATTTATTTTATTTTTTTGGAACACATGAGTTTTTATTCAGTTGATAATGCAATACATAAAAACCAGCACGAAAGTTTAGTGGTAGTTTTGAATCCTTATGAACCCTAGTATTTTTTTAATTTTTATCGTTTCTGAGAGATCGGAATTAGTTATTATTTTATAATTATAGTTCCGCTAAATCATCACATATTAGAATATCTTAGATTTGCCTAGCTACATGGATTAATAAATAATTGAAATAAATAGAGCTATGTCAACCACTGTAACATCCATTGTTCTTATAGTTTTTAAATAATAATATATCTGTCTCTACATTACACAATACAATTTGAGCCTAGTATTTTTTAGTACTTACTTCTATTTGTTAATTATTTTTACCTCATTGTGTAACCCATTGGGTTAATACTTATCATGTGATAGTAGATTTACATAAAAATAATAAAAACTTTATTAAATCATATTATGTACTTCAGAAGTTATAGTAATTTATAATTTCTCATTCATTTTTAATAAAAAAAGGTCGCAAATATTATGTCAAAACGTTATTTATTTTGATTTAAACTTATACATAAATAAAATAATTTAACAATGCTTTCTTAAACCTTACCTTGGCACATAAGAATTCATGAATAAAAATTTTCTAGCTTCTCCAGTTAATGTAAAATCCTTATATGTGAGAAAGGGTTTTCCCTGATATCGACATAACTGAAGTTATTAGTATCTCAGTATAGAGAATCACCTTATGAAAAAATAATTTTCAGTATAAAAATATCCTTATGTGTGTCTAAGAAATATTTATTTAGTTACTTGGCACACCAAACTTTTAAATTATTGTGTTATATGAAACACTTATTTAAAAATATGATTTTGATTAATTAAATTATATTTACTAGTATTTATGAAAAAAATATAAATGCAGACTAATAACATCTAAAGATATCATGTTTTAAAAGAAAATTCTTTGGCCTCTTTATTTGTAAATATATGTTGTACATGTTATATAAGGAAACATAGTAAAAAAATATTATTAGCAATATAATACATAGGCCGATAAATAAACTATGGCGTGGTAATAACTTCGGTAAATATTCATACGAAACAGTATAAATATATTTATTTATGTAGTAAAATAAATATTTTTTATGATCTTTACCAGAAAGGTTTTAAAACAATAAAAACATGTTACAATATACATTAAATTAAGCATAGAGTTAAGTTTTGTTTTTATTAAAGAATGGTTGGTTGTACTCTTTTGATTTCCTTTTCGCAAATAAATAGCGCTTTTACATTATCACAATTGGAAGTATACAACAGTCCGTTCCTGAGCATAGAACCGCAACGTTTCTGATTATGTGGATTATCAGGTTGACTCTGCGCCCATTTTTCGTATCCAGTTTCTGATAACATTTCACCTAAAATAATTAAAAATTAAAATTTATGTAATATATATTAATATACACTATAATATATTTTTATAAAAATATACGCTCTTTGCTAAAATTCAATATTTATATTTATAAGCAAACATTTTTTCTGTGACGTAAAATCCTAGAGTCAGTTATTTTTTAACATTGAATATACTGAAATATTTTTGTCTTTAATAATTTATTTTTTACCACTTCGTGTTTTTATCTATTTTATAATTTAATTATTCTATTATGAAATAAATAAAACAATTATATTACTTTAAATCAATATAATATATTATATTTAAATACAAAAAGCATTAATATATATATCCAATGTTAATGTTTCAGTTGTACGAGACATTTATCACAACAACAAAAATTTTTTTATGATTAAAAATTACCTTTTTAAAACTAATTTATTTCGTGTAATAATTTTCTTATATAAAGATCGTATTGAGGTGCAAAAATATTATTTTTATTAAATAGTGCTCTAATATTTTTATTTTTATATTTATTGTAAAATTTAATTAATTGTTTTAAAGCAAGTGTATAATGTTTGTCAAAAAAATTACAAACGTAATTTTACATTAAAAATATATAATTTTTATGATATATATAAATGTGATAATAATTACCTTTAATTGTCATATATTCGCCGGTGGTTAACATATCGTTGAAGCCAACGTAGACTATATTTTTACTCAAAATACCCAATACATTGTTTTCGGGATATTGAGAAAACATATTTACCACCACCTCAGCTTCGTGGTCTGTGTTAATAATTAATAAATAAGATTCTTCGCTTTTACAAGTCTTAAATGCATTGCGCCAATTAATCAAGTTGTTATTAAATTTATAGCAACGGTCCAACTAAACTATATACTTGTATTCTAAAAAACATAGACCAATGCAAATCTGTTATTTTAAAAGAATATTATACACAACAAAAATACTTGGATCATAGTTCCCACAGGCTTCGTTAGGCGTAAGCCCTTTGAGCTCCCGTTTGCAAATTAAAGAATAGTCATGAGAGCATGGAATGTCGTAACTTTTCAGGTTTCTGGTAAACATAACGCAATCTTCGTCGTAAGCGCCGCTGGCGTAAAGCATATTGTTAGGTTCTCCAAATCCCCACTTAATGTAAACATTTTCGAATGGGATACCTTTAAAAAAAAAAAAAAAATTATAAGAAAATAACTGGTGTTAATAATAGTCAATTTTCTTGTGAAAGAAGGCTAGAATTTTTGGCTGATTTTCTAATTTTAAAAACTGTATGAGACAAGGCTACGATTACCAGCACGATAGACGAGTGGTATAAGTCTCTTAGCAATTGACCTAAAAGACCTGGGTTCGAATACAATACGAACCTTAGTGTTTTTAAATTTCTATGGTGTCTGGAAGATCGGAATTAGTGTTTAATATATAATTATAATTCCGATAGTAAAATTAAAAAAAAAATTAATGGTAATTTATTACTTCTCAAAACATAATATGTGAACAACAATCGGGATTCAGAGACAAGCATTCGACTGAAACTGCATTACAAGTAGTGATAAATGATTGGCTGTTGGCTAAGGATACAAACAAAATCATTGGAGCAGTTTTCTTAGATTTCAAGAGAGCCTTCGAAACAATAGACAGAAAAATAATGTTAAAAAAATTGGAGAGTATAGGTATAAGTGATATAGTTTTAAGATGGTTTAATAATTACTTATATAAAAGAAAACAAAAAGTTAAAATAAATAATATATATACTGAAGAGAAATTAGTGTCTTATGGAGTACCACAAGGGTCTAAATTAGGACCATTGTTATTTGTTTTGTATATTAATGATATATTTAATAACGTGAAAAAATGTAAAATTCATCTATTTGCGGATGACACATTAATGTATTGCATAGGTGATAACATTAAAGAAATTGTAAATAATTTAAATAATGAATTAAGTATATTAGAAATATGGTTGAAGAATAATTTACTTAAATTAAATGAGAATAAAACTAAATGTATGTTTATTAATTATAAAAATGTGTTAGATAATAGTACCAAAATAGTAATAAATAACTCTAGTATAGAAATAGTGGATAATATAAAATATTTAGGAGTAATTGTTGATACAAAATTAAACTTTAAAGAACATTGTAATTACATATTAAAAAAAATTAGTAGAAAAATAGGTTTATTATCTAGATTAAGAAATATATTAAGTATAAATACAAAAAAAAAAATTACAGTAGTATAATATTGCCCCATTTTAATTATTGTGCAACACTATTAAATATGTTAAATAAATTAGATAAACAAATGTTGCAAAAATTACAAAATAGGGCAATGAGAGTAATCTTAAATAAAAATAGATTAACTAATTGTAAAAGTATGTTTGATAGATTAGAATGGTTGAATATTCAAGAAATATTGAGTATGAATGTTTTAGTATTTATATATAAGTTAGAAAATAATATGTTACCAAAATATTTTAATAAGTATTTAATAAGAAATAAAGATGTACATAAATATAATACTAGAAATAAAGAAAATTTAAAGATAAAAAAGTATAAGAAAACGAGTACGGCTAGGGGAATTATGTACGGAGGTTTTGATTTATATAATAGTCTTCCAAGAGAAATCCAAAACAGCAAAAATATAACGGGTTTCATAAATGGAATAAAAAAACACCTTCGTTCATATAGAAATAAATTATAATATTAAGACTTTATTATTGTATATTTTTATTTTTTCTTTCTGTTATGTATTTTTTATATATTTTTATATATGTTTACTAAATTTGTTAGATGTAAAGATTAGCTATTAAGCTAAATAAATTAATAAAATAAATAATAAATAATAAAATTTTATCAAAAAATTACTTTATTTTTTACTCTCTACAAAATAAACAAAAAATATCTAAAATTAAAATTTAACACAATGTTTAAAATAAAGATCGTCAGCAAGACTAAAAGCAGTAAAACCAGTGGCTATAAATTTGAAGTTTTTCTCTGCTCTGAATTAAATCGATTTAAGAAGTATTCCCATTGATTCACAAACACAAATTCCTGATTTTAAAAAATGTTTAACAAAAATTGAATGTGTTTGCACATTGGCAGAAAATTGTTATCTTCTTACATTAAACAAATCCCATAAATATTTTACTTATGCAAATATAAATTTATAATTTATTAACCAACATATTTTTTATTACTAACCGTACAAAGCTACATATTCTAGTTCTGAGTATACATCGTGTATTACAATCCAAAACTGAATCATATGCTTTGGCGTCAATTTCAAAACTTCAATAAGCTCATTTTGTGATGTTGGAACCAGCATTTTACTACCTTCGGCTTTGCATGTTGCGTTCGCCATAGAAAAATTTACACTATATTTGTGAACCTTATAAAAAGTTTTTAAACTGTCTACATACTTATAATCTTCTTTATAATTTACTAAAATTTAATAAATAGTGTTAAATATATGACAGTAATAAAATAAAATACAATATTATTTTTTATAAAAATACTACAATACATGCATCGGTGGAAGAATATAGGAAAATTATACTGATTAATATATTGATGTTCATCGTCACACTACTAACACTATCTGAGTTGTAACGGATAATAAATTATTTTTAACTTTTTACGTAGTGAGATGATTATTTACAGTAGGTCATCTTGGTCAATAAAAAGTCCCAATTATTTTGACGTACATAAAAAATACTAAAATATATATTTTTAAATAATACTAAAATAAAATTAAATAATTCGGGTTTTTATGTCAAACGCTGGAAAAGCTGCATAACATATTGTTTTATGGCACAATATTTATGGTTGACGTAAATTAATAAAGTTATAAAAGTCGTGTTATTGTTATTCTCCGAACGGTAGTGTATAATGTGAATAATGTCAGTGGAATATCCTCAAAAGTATTGTAGGTGTAGCAGTGATAGTGTAGTAGAGGTCAGGTCCTTTATGCTGCGATAATCGTGCTCGGGAGTCTCAGGCTGTATCTGAGCGTATCTGCCTTCTCCTCATTAGAGACCATCCTTAAGTATCAAGAGTTAAGTACGAATCACAATCATGCAGCGATCACCTAGCCAATCGTTACACTCGTTTCCCAGAAAAACGCCTCTAGAAAGTGACATTTGCTTGTTGAACGTCTTTCGAATTGTGGAACGGGAATATTGTGGCCTTATTTTTTTGTCTTCCGGTGATATATTTTTTTCCCGTGCCCGTTTCGCAACAAATAAATATTCTTTCAATACATCACATTTCCATAGCAGTATTAAAATTAACACTACTTCTGTGAACCTCATATACTTCTAACCTTTCCCAAGGGGCACTAAAATATAACATAAAAGCATGACTAAATAATATATTTAATCAGATTGACTTTATCTAAGGAATACCTGCTGTGTAAGGGTACAACAAAAATACAGCTACTATTATGTTAAAGTTCATCGTCACACTTTCATTGCTCGCTGAGTACTAACAAATACAACTTTTGCTTCAGAAATGAAATAAATAATACTGATATAATAGAAAATTCCTGTTCACTTTAATTATATTAAATTAATACTAAAATTATTAAATGTTTAATTACAAACATATACCGCAAATATCATTTACGTTAAAAAAAATTACAAACACGTATAGCTCTTGTCAATATTTGGTATTGCACACTCACTAAGAATCTTTTGTAGTTTTTTTTTTATAATATCGTTATCGTTTATTATCGAAAATATATTTTTTTTTATTTCATATTATTATTGGCCTAAATAATAATAAATTAATATATCATAAAATAAAATATATGCGTATAAAATGCATACATGTATACTCTTAATATAAAATTTAATTTAATTTTTAGCATATTATATATAATATATATCCTTCTTAATCTAACATTTTTGGTAATCTATGTCGGTATTTTACTGAGCATATTTATTTTTTAAATTTAAATAAAATTTAGCAGTTTCTTAAACCGAAAATTTACTGAATCTACAGTTAGAACGACAAAATAATAGTAATAATAGTTGTTTTGAACTTTTCTAAAACAGTTGATAACTATAAATAGCAACGTCGCAATACGAGAATAAATTACGTCAGCAATCGGTGTGTAATATTAGTATTCGTTAACAATCAGCGAGTGATAGAAGTGTTGACGATGAACTTTTATATATTATTTAGTATTATTTGGCTGTATTATTGTACAGCTGAAGGTGTTGCAATTTATTTTATATCACTCAATATATTTTATATTATTGTGTATATAATATCATTTTTTTATTTTGTAGTGCCTTATAGGTCAGATTATAAATATGTAGATAGTCTGAAGGCCTTCTATAAGGTTCATAAAACTAAAGCCAATTTTTCTACCGCATTAGCAACTTGCAATGCTGAAGGTAGCAAATTGCTCGTTCCAGCCTCTAATTATGAAACTACAGTGCTGACATTGACGTTGACGACACCAAATATGGATTTATTTTGGGAAGGAATACACGATATATACTCAGAGGGGGAATTTGTCAGTGTTTACGGTAAGATTTAATACAATATAAATTATTATATCAATGCATTAGTAAAATACATTCGATATTTTTAAATAAGGAAAACTGTGTGTAATAATTATTTAAATATTAGTATATAACCTATGGTGGCCGATTGTCAAAAGAATATTTTACCCTTTCAGGGGTTCCTCAAGGATCCAATCTGGGACCTCTTTGTGTTATTTATTAATGACATAAATACAGCAATTATAAATTAAAGTTTTCTTCTATACGCAGATGATTTAAAATTATATGAATGCATTCGATATGTTGTGGACTCCTTCTCTCTACAAAGTGATTTAGACTCTCTATGGAAATGGGCTTCCGTTAACCGTCTGCCCTTTAGTGTCAGAAAATGCCATACTGTGTCATTTTCTCGATCCCATTCGCCATCAGCTTATTTCTACCATCTCGGTGGTAACATTTTGACTAGAGAAACTTCCACTAAAGATTGCAAATGAAGATTCTCTCTACACATACACGACGTCTGTGATAAATCTTCCAAGATGCTCGGCTTTGTTATGAGGAATGTCTTTCACTTTGACGGTCCGTCAGTTATTCGCATCCTCTATGACACCTTGTTCGTAGCATTCTTGAATCGGGATCTATAATTTGGAATCCTCGAATAGCCAAATATTCCCTTTTAGTGGAAAAAATTCAAAAAAGGTATTTAAGATACCTTTACAAAAGGACATTTGGTTATTATCCGTACATATATCCCAGCGCCTTTCTTTTAGGAGCGTTGGGATATGATTCGCTGAGTTCTCGTAAAAAGCTGTATGTCGCTAAGCATTTTTTCAAATTACTAAAAGGTGCTGTCGAGAATCCAGTTATTCTCGAGGAATTCCAGTTTTGGGTTCCGGAACATTTTCGAGAATTACGATCTTTTGATGTCCGTTAGGGCTAGGACGTCCGCACTTGCCGACTCGCCTATAGCTGTGGCCATTCGGCTCCTTAATACGCTAGCATTACATATTGAACTGTTTAATATTAGCTACTAGGATCTAATCCAGTTTGTATCATTTAATTTTGATATTTTATAACTTTTTGTTATGTTTATTATTTTTAAGTATAGTTCTATTTATGTATATATACGTTTTTTATGTTTTATAAATTTGAAATTTGTTTTCGACCATCGTGGCGCATTGGGGTAACCTGTTATGCCACGATGGTCTTAATTTTATCTAAAAAAATATGTTCAAAGGGTTAATGTAACTAGTAGTTTTTATTTTATTACTGAATTTCTATATTATTGCTATACTCTACTTTCATCCTTCACAAAGCTTGTTAATATACTTTTATTTCTAGCGGTTATTTCTCAATAGCTAATGTTGCACTTATCTTAATATTGAAGTAAACATAATATTTTTTAATAAACAGCCTTATAAGTGCAGTCAAATCTAAAAGCACATATGAAACAAAGTTTTGCATACTTTTACTCGGTCTATAAATCAATAACTTTGATATTATTTTTAATTTGTAAAAATTGAATAATTAATAATTATATTTTTTGCAGGTGTATATTAAATGAGATTCTAAAAAATATCTTATGCAATATATATATAACAAAATCTTCGAAAAATAATAATAATAATAACTATATATACATATTTATTTGTTATGTTATTATTGGATAGGTGTTCCACTTGAAGATATTTATATTGAGTGGCTGCAAGGAGAACCAAACAACGCTGTCTACAAAGATGGCTCTTATGATGAAGATTGTGTCGTGTTTAGTACAAGCTCACGTAGTAACGATGTTCCATGCAATTATGAATATTATTATATTTGCAAAAAGAATCTCGAAGGTCTTATACGTAACGAAGCTTGCGAAACTTTTGACCCAAGTATTCATATTCTATATACAAAAAAATAAATCAATAAAATGTTTTATTTATTAACTATATTTTTTCAGAATACAAATTTATACCTGATTTAGACCGTTGCTACAAATTTCATAACAATTCGATTAATTGGCGCGAAGCATTTAAGACCTGTAAAAGCGAAGAATCTCATTTAGTAATTATTAACACTGATCTCGAAGCTGATGCGCTAGTAGAAATGTTTTCCAAATATCCTGAAAATACTTTAGTTGGTGATTTCAATAAAAAAATAATCCACGTTGGCTTCAACGACTTGTTGATTTCTGGAACATATTTGACAATTAAAGGTAATTAAAATTCTAATTTTTTTATTATTTAAAAAAAATAAGTTTAATTTTAAATATAATTTGGGTTACACAATATTTTTATTTTTTATTTTTATAGAACGTCTTCTTTATACTAAGATAATATATATTAAATATATAATTAAAATAAATATTATTTTGATCGTAATATAATTTTCTGGTTTATAAAAATGCGTACTAATTAATTAGGCAAATTTTAAAATGCGAATTGTTTTAAAATACAGCAATATTATTATAATTTATTATTATATTTGAATGATTTAGAACTATAAAACGAATATTTTTTGACAAATACTATTTAGATGTACATGATCAAAAGAGATAAAATTTAATGCTTAAAAAGCAAAATTATTTTCATCTCTTTAAAATCTGCACGTACTAAGAAAAAAAAACTAATGACATATATAAATAAATATAATAACCTGTTGTGTCTTTTATTGCCATTTTATTGATTTAAAATATAAAAGTTATAATTTCTGATATTTTTAATTATCTAAGGTCAACCGTTATCAGATGCTGGATACGAAAAGTGGGCCCAGAGTCAACCTGATAATGCCGATGGGGAAAAACAGTGCGGTTCAATGTTCAGGGACGGATTGTTATACAAATCTAATTGTGATGATGTAAATGCGATGTTTGTTTGTGAAAAAGAACTAACAGAAATTCACCCAAGATTTGGAAGTTCTTCTGCTTAAGTTTGAAATTGAAAACCTCAAAATATAATGTGTGTTTATTTATAGGTAAAATATTTTTATTTATAAATAGTATTTGGGATATTCATCGTATGTACATATATCGTTGCTGAATAATAAATTAAAATGATTAATTACTAAGCATTTATCATTTGCGACCTTTGAAGTATATGGTAATAAATGGAACAGATCGTTATATAATTACGCTATAATTAATTAAATTATCTTATATGTATATTAGTTTAACAAAATTATTGTAAATCTGAAATAAAAAACCGAAATTTAGAGATGTATATTATAAATAAAATATTCGAATCGACATTAACGCAAAAAGATACTTGCTACAAAATTTGCTGAGTCCATGAATCTGTTAAAACCAGTTTTTCGCCTTCAAAATACGTTCAATGACAGTAGTGAAGAAGCAAGTGACGTGAGCGGTTTATAGCAATGATGCTTATAAAAACTATTTGTGTGTTTTTGTCCATTACTTTATGTTACTCAGCTAAAGGTAAATATAAATTTGCTATGTTTCTAATGTAATATTGATGCGTGTCTCAGTCGGTTCTTACTTGTTATATTTTGTATTTTTGATGTAAAAGTATGGCATATATTTTAACAATATTATAAAGTTATCGAGTTATCGTTGACCTTTAATTTGGTTAATATTTACAATACACTATAATGATCGAAATATATTATGTTGTTATAATGTCAAAATTCACTTAAATTGTAATTTGTAATATACAAATACGATTTATATTTTTGATTTAAAGTACAATATTGATTTAGCAGTTATAATAAAAAGTAATGTTAATAATTGCAGTTGTGTACGAGAGATGTCTCTAATAACAATTCCTCAGGCTTTATGTGTTCTATTCCTACATATCAGATCAACAAATCTGGTAAAGAAAGCACCACAAAATGACCATACCTATATGTTATCTAAAAAAACTTGTATACAAAAGTGTTAAAGTCAAGATTTAGTTAAGTCAAGAAAATAATTATGCATGAAGGTAGATACTTTAAATTACATTTTGTCATTATTGAAGTATTGACAACTATAATACATACATATAACGTGTTTCTATTTAAATTACTATGTTAAAACATAAAACATAAACACACTATTAATGGCTTAAAAATTACAAACAACCCACACTTAATAAATTTGTATGTAGAAAAATAATGAGATAATTATAAATTAGTATTGGAATTTTTTCTCTAACAAAAATAAGGCAAATTTGCATGTAGAAAAATAATAAGATATTTATAAATTAGTATTGGAATTTTTTCTGTAACAGAAATGAGGCAAAAATATTTTTTCCCAGTTCAGCTTTTACTTCAACTAGACAACATGAAACTTTATATTACAACTAATATACATAAAGTTGAATAAATTAAAAACATTGAGTATTTTTGTACTATACAAAATGCAGATCTTAGACCGTTATAGCCGTAAAACAGGTATTATGCTGCCCAGTATTAAGTCCACGTCATTTTGATTTGATTTCAGGTCAAATATGCTTCTTAATGACATCTGAGTATATCGTATTGTTAACAGTGTATCCTCTGGACAAGTAGTGCTCCAAAATCATTATATCGAGTTAGCATAATCTTTCTCGCAGATACTTGTGTGCGGAATTTCATTAATGATATGACGCCGTAGTAAGCCCATGTTTTATTTTGAGTAACAGTTATTCTAAGAAAGTCATTATGTACCTTTATTTCAAAAAGCTGTAAAAGTTCTTAATGCAAACAATAATACTTTGTTTTTAAATTTTGCTAAACTAGAGTACTCTTTAATTGCTTAAATAGTCAGAAAAGTACGCCATTTTTAAGCTTAATCGTACCCTTTCTGGAGTAACAAATATGCATCACCGCACTGAATATTAAATTCGAGTTTTATACCTGATTTATATATCACCTGTTAGCTACTTTTAAAACTATATAAATGAAATATTGATGCTAATTTACAGAATGCGTTACAACGGAGAAATTAATAAATGTCATTTTGCAAATAGGGCCGGTTTTTATTAATAGCGCATTTTTTTATATATAAGAATTCGAGTCTACTGCCGTGGCTCGAACCCTCGGACACCAGGTTATCAATCAAGACCTTACAGACTACTCATATTTTTAGTAGTGAAAATGTCAATAAGCCCCTCTTATACTTGTCAAAACCACAATTTGTTGTAACGTTGGGCTACATATTATTAATCGCCTTATTGCCTTGTAAATTACAAATCTCTGTTCCTGCACATTTAATGTCACTGACATGCTTCTAAAAGAAAACTAGAAATAAGGTTAATTTTCAAAACATTTAATTCGAATAAAAATATTTATTATGTTACAACAAACTTTACTGCAAATATATTTTATCTCAACATAGTAAATTTTAACCTTTTTCATATGTTTTCTACTTTCAAGTTATTATTATCTTTTCTTCTTTATTATATCCTATTTTATTTTTTGTATTGTGTATTTAAATAATATACTTAATTACCACTTGGCGTATTTTGGCGTAAATTTGATTATTCTATAGCGACCACATACAGACGGGTCCACGTTCAAAAGCGTCATTGTCGCATTAATGACTGTGACCAAAAACGATAATTTATTAACGAGACAAACAGCGTAAACAATTTGAGACCGCACAGAACACGAGCTCACAGAAATATTCTCCGTCGTCAAGAGAATCTCTTTATGGCGAAACGGTCACGGATATCGTAAATCACAACATCTGTGACATATCTGAAAATGCAATACGACCTTGGACGAGCGAACGTCGCTTTCTAAATGCGTAGACTAATTCACCGTTCTACGAAGATACTTCTCTCT
Source organism: Plectrocnemia conspersa (assembly GCF_051122295.1). Lineage (NCBI taxonomy): Eukaryota > Metazoa > Arthropoda > Insecta > Trichoptera > Polycentropodidae > Plectrocnemia > Plectrocnemia conspersa. Next base: position 18,608,268 of record NW_028277175.1, read on the forward strand.
ACAAAGTGATTTAGACTCTCTGTGGAGATGGGCTTCCGTTAACCGTCTGCCCTTTAGTGTCGGAAAGTGCCATACTGTATCATTTTCTCGATCCCGTTCGCCATCAGCTTATTTCTACCATCTCGGTGGTAACATTTTGACTAAAGAAACTTCCATTAAAGATCTCGGAATCACTTTCGAGAGCAAATGGAGGTTCTCTCTACACATACACGACGTCTGTGATAAATCTTCCAAGATGCTCGGCTTTGTTATGAGGAATGCCTTTCACTTTGACGATCCGTCAGTTATTCGCATCCTCTATGACACCTTAGTTCGTAGCATTCTTGAATCGGGATCTATAATTTGGAATCCCCGAATAGTCAAATATTCCCTTTTAGTAGAAAAAATTCAAAAAAGGTATTTAAGATACCTTTACAAAAGGACATTTGGTTATTATCCGTTCTTATATCCCAGCGCCTTTCTTTTAGGAGCGTTGGGATATGATTCGCTGAATTCTCGCAGAAAACTGTATGTTGCTAAGCATTTTTTCAAACTACTAAAAGGTGCTGTCGACAATCCAGCTATTCTCGAGGAATTCCAGTTTTGGGTTCCGGAACATTTTCGAGAATCACGATCGAGACCTCTTTTGATGGCAGTTAGGGCTAGGACATCCGCACTTGCCGACTCGCCTATAGCTGTAGCCATACGGCTCCTTAATACGCTGGCATTGAAAATTGATTTATTTAATGTTAGCTACGAGGATCTGATCCGGTTTATATCTTTTAATTTTAATATTTTATAATTATTTTTGTTATGTTTAAGTATTGTTATATTTATTTATATATATACGTTTTTTATGTTTTATAAATTTATAATTTGCTTTCGACCATCGTGGCGCATTGGGGTAACCTGTTAGGCCACGATGGTCTTAATTTAATCGAAAAAATAAAAATAAAAATATGTAATACGCCAGCAAGTCTTGTAGCCTCAAAGTATATAAGCCCGGACTCCTATGAGGAGAGAGTCAGAGAGTAAGACGGTCGGAGGGTGAGACAGTTACTTAGTCAGGAGACAAGTCAAGGTCATCAGCAGCCACCCGAAGAGACCAGCAGACGCACCCCCACTGATGACCAGGAACTCACGAACGACCATCGCCTTCTGACACTCGCTGCAGACAGCCACAATAACCCTGAAGATCATCCACGGGCATCATCACATGCGACAGCTCCATTTTCGTTTGTAAGAAACGTTTTGCCCATAAAGGGATTCTCTTAACGACGGAGAATATTTACTGTGCGATCCCCAAATCCTTTACGCTATTATGGATGTCTCCATTGTTAATAAATTATCGTTTTTGGTCACAGTCATTAACGCAAGTATAAGTTTTGAGATAATGACAATAAAAAGTCTTACTAGAGTCTCATTGGCCACTCTTAGGATCTCAACCTCTAAAATATGATCAGGATAAGCAGATTCATAGTAAACATGTTTTATTATTTGCAAAATGGTTTTTGTGGGTTTTTTATCTGAATCTTCTGCACGATGTTAGATTTTTTACATACACGTGCTGTTCAATATATTGTAAAAGCAACGTTGCATAAGCTTGATGTGTATATAAAAATAATTAGAAATGAATTTAAAGACTTATAAATATACGGCTTCGAGAATTGTATCTAGTTTAGCTCGCCTCGCTACATACATGATGGTGTTACAAGTCAAGTAAGATTTTTATTTATAGTTATAAAAGGTGCTTCTGAATAATCATTGCAAACAAAGCTCAACACAAGTTAACTATTCAATATAATTTCAGTTTATAAACGGGACTATAAATACGTAGAAGAATTTAACGCTTATTACAAGGTCCACAAAGCAAAATCTAGTTTTTCAAATGCGGTTGCGACATGCAAAGCAGAAGCAAGCAAACTATTCATTCCTTTATCAAAAAAAGAATTAGACGAAGTGATAGAACTAACTGATCCAGAAATGGATCTATTTTGGATCGGAATACACGACATATACTCGGAAGGAGATTTCGTTGCGTTATATAGTAAGTTAATTAACAATATTATATGCTTGTATATAAATGTATAAATTATGATTTTTAAAGATATTCCATTGAGTGACGTTTATATAAAGTGGAGCGAAGGAGAACCATTCAATGTGCAGTATTTAAATAATTCATACGATGAAGATTGTGTCGTCTTCAACCGAAATGGAACATATAACGACGTTCCCTGTCAGTATACCTACTTATATATTTGCAAAAAAGATTACGAAGAGTTGATTCTGAATAAAGACTGTGAATCGTATGAAGCAGGTAGCTATAATTTGTTTTATTCATTTATATTAAATTAATAAAAAATTGCTTTTAGGATATGAATATATTTATGAACTTGACCGCTGCTACAAATTTCACAATGACTCGGTGAATTGGCACGACGCCTTCAGAATTTGCCATGCTGAAGAATCATATCTGGCTGTTGTAAACAGTAATAATGAAGTAAAAAATTTATTGGAACTTTTTTCTAATTATCCGGAGAAGAGTAATACCGCTGGATTAAATTTGAAGTACATCCACGTTGGTTTCAACGACTTGATTATTAATGGTGAATTTTTATCTATACATGGTAATTATATATGTATATATTCAGTTAATATCTATTCAATTTGATATACTTATTTATAATAAATATAATTTAAGGCATAGATTTATCAAAAACTGGATACGAAAAATGGAAAGAGGACCAACCTTATAACCAACAAGGAAACGAGCATTGTGGTTCTATGGGAAAGGATGGATTACTGTCTGTAGTTGACTGTAGTACCAGAGCAATGTTTATATGCGAAAAAGAGCTTTCAGGAAGCTTTTCTACAAACTAAATAAATTAAAAAAAAACATATCATGTTCTTTATATTATCAAACGAATCAAATTATACAAGAATTTTGCATTTTGATGACTCAATTTATATATGTACAAACATGTGTATAATAAAGCACGTTATGTTCAAATCTTGCTTTCAAATGCCCCATTTAATACTGAAGATACCCTGCGCTTGACCTTGCAAAATCTGATCAACACCATCAGAACACACTTGTTAAAAAAAAACAATTTGGATAGAACTAAGGATAGAACTAAAAAAGAAGTACACTAGATTACAAAACCTGACGGATACAATAAAGATTATAGACGAGATCTCATAAATTATTTCCAATCAAAAGACCACTTCTATTATCACCCATGAGAGTCATCAAATATCTTAGGATAATAGTTATTTTTTTATTTTACCTCTTTAAGTATATTGTTTAAACGTCTTAATTGACTAAAAACACGGCATTTAACGAATTAAAAATAGGTCTGATTAAATTTGCTCTAATTTTCCCGCACGGACCATTTAACCGACTATTAATATGCAATTGATGGGCTATTACGAGGCGTCAAATCGCTTAAAATGGAAAACCGCAAGGGGATTTAAGATCGAGCCCGGCGCTCGCTTTCCCGGATATCCGGGTAAAGTTGTACTCTACCGGTTCTAACTAATTGCTGAGGCCTAATTTTCTCGGCTCGTTATTAATCTACATTGCCACTAAATTAATTTTCACCCCTCTAAAAATAATGTAATTTTGCGCATCGTTGCAGAGTAATGATATGGAAGAATAGTGAAATTGAAATAATAGACTAATATTTTATTTCATAGTGTTTGAATATGAAAGAGTAATAAACAGATATTCGTACCATAAAATTCTATTACAAATTGTCTAATATATTATATAATATAAAGTAAATGTTATCTGTGATGATAATATAATACTGACAAATTCCGATCTATCAAATAAAATAAAATCTTTCATGTATTTGAGACGTCCAAAACATCTATCTATAACATAATTAAAAAATTAATATTTTAGCTATATTACTCAGCCATTTTAATTTATTTGATTGTAACGGTACAAACCTATAATTATAAAAGTATCTCTTAAAATATTTTTTTATATCAATAATAATTAAAACTTGATAAAGTCAAAATATCTAATTACTTTCGAATGCAACGCAGCAGCTGGAAATAGCAACGACGTATTTAGTGATAATGTGGCTAATGAACGTGCAGTATGTCAATGGTTTTCAAAGGTTTATTCTTGCGATTTTAATTTCGGAAATGAACCATTTTGGTGACATAAAACCTAAGTGAAAAATAATGAACTAGAATCTGTAGTTTAAGCGAAAACAACTCAAACTACGTGTGAATTTGCAGCATGGTTTATAATTATCACCAAAATTAATTTAAACCATTTGATGCGTGCTGCATGAATAATAGATTATTTGTATTATTTGCATTCATTCAAATTTAGCTTGAAAAGTGTCGAAACCGAAAAAATAAATAATGTTTGTGTGGTGGTCCAGCACTGGAATTACCCACTAAAGCTTCGTGACAACTTGTCAATTGATTACAGCGGATATCTACCACAAGTGCAGCCAATTAGGCAAAATAGTAAAGAAGATTTCGATTAAGTAGTTAAGAGTCAGTGAAGAGTCAAATAAGTTCTTTACAAATTGATTCTGGTGATTTTTTATACTATAATTCATATTTTTTATACTTTTTCCAATAATTTATTTCAATGTTTTCTTTAGCTTTGCGAAATTTGCATCTTTGTCGCCTAATAGACGCGTCTTCATCGACCTGAGACTGCCAAGCACGATCATCACAGCTAGAGGAGCACTGACTTCCAGACACTGTTCACTGCCACCTGCAAGACCTTTGAGGATCTTCCACGGACATCATCCCTGCGCCAGCTTTTCCACCACTGCTCGAAGAAAATGATACTCGCCCATCATAGTGACTCGCAATATATGTAATATAAACTAATAAATTGTTACTTGTCCACCTGCGTCTTACTGGCTGTGAAGTCACACCTCTTAAGGTTACCAAACCTTAAAAAATAATAACTTCTACAAAAATTCAATTGGAGATCACTGCTCGATATTTTAATTGTCAAAGCTTATATTTTTTCGGTATTACTACAACACAAGTAAAATGGTTTTACTGAAACTTTGTGCTGCATTTTTTAAGGAATGTTATTTAGATAAGTACATATGTATACTCTTCTATATTACAATATAGACTATATTTAAATATTACACCCAAATTACAACAACACAACACAACATTTCTTGTTGTTCAATAATTACTTTTTCAAAACCTAATTCCATATAAATAATATTTTCTCTAATTGATGATAATAATAAAAAGCTTGCTCATTTGCAATTAAGCTACCGAAGAATATTTAAAGCGCGATATGATATTTTTTTTAATATTCTTTTATACAATATATAGGCTTATTCTAATATTTTTTTCTGTGTTTTTAATTGAATTATTTTGTATGTTTTTCAGATAATGTGAACATATATAAATGACATATTTTAGATAAATTGTGAAAGCCATAATAAAGAAAGTTTTATATCAAGATGTTATCTAATCTATTACCTAGGGGATTTTATTTTTTTTAATTTTTTTACATAATTTTCCATGAGGTTTTTACATATATTTCTTGATATAAATCAACCATTTGGTAATTTTACGAAACATACGTGTTACTTTTTTATGCGTTTTTGTTTTAATTAGTTCTTACTATTATTTTTAATTTTTACCGACAAAATAAAATTCCTTAAAACAAAGTTGATCACCGTAACAAGCTGCGTATGAATATGTATCAATCAAAATTCTGTACGATTAGTTGTTAACTGTCACAAAAAAAATTTTTTTTATTTATTTTTCATTTTAAGTACGTACAATTTGCCTTCCCTTCGTCATGACAGTAAATATGTTACAGTGACAGTTGCTTAATGTAAGAATATACTCAAACATCAGATTTTTTAATCTGCTAAATCTGCTTTCAGGATGCAGATTAAAAAATTCAACCAAAAGTTTCTACAGTGTAATGTTGAAGGATATGATAAAACTGGAATTCATTCATAAATTCTTATTATAAAGTATCTGTTTTTGTGGTATTATTTTTATTTGCGAAATTTACATTTATAAAATAAATAATTAAATTTATTTGTTAAAAAATTAAGTTCAAGAAAATCAAAATAGCTTTTACAGCTAAAAATAATATTGATGATATGTATAAAATATTGATACAACAGCTTAATAAATAAACATTGGCATCGATAGCCCAATCAGATTTTTGTGAAAAATCTATAAAAAAGGAAGCTCATAATATCCATGTCATATTATTAATTTTCTAAAAAGTTAATGATTCAATTAAAATATACATCTATACATCACAATCGTGTATTAAGATACAATAAAGCTGTAACAGATAATTTATGTCGTCAAAATATTCTAAGCATAGTTTGTATTTGGACTATATTCTATTCGTCAGGTAATTTAGGTATTGTCCGTCCTGTTGACGTTGGTGTTGATGGTGTTATTGATATCGTTTTTGTTGGTATGTTTGTTGTAGTTATTGTTGTTAGCATTGTTAGCATTGTTAGCGTTGTTGGAGTCGTTGGAGTCGTTGGCTTTGTTGGCTTTGTTTGCTTTGTTATCTGAAAAGACTGTTGGTCGTCACCAAATACTTCCTTTTCACATATAAACAAAGCTTGAGTACTGCAGTTTACTGCACTGAGTTTTCCATTTCTAGTCATAGCTCCACAATGCTTACTACCTCCCATATTATCCGGTTCATTATCAGCCCACTCATGGTATCCAGTTTCCGATACTAATTGATCTAAAACATGGTAAAATAAAATAGAATAACACATCACTATTGCGCAAAAGAATATCAATGAATAATACTTTTGATCGTTGTATATCTGCCATTATTGATTAGGTCGTTAAAACCTAAATGAATAAAGCTTCCACTATTTTCTGTATGATTATTAAAAATTCTTATAAGTTCACTTGCTTCATCTACCCCATTGATAATAGCCAAGTACGACTCTTCAGCTTTGCAAAATTTATAAGCGTCCTGCCATTTCATAGGTGTCGTGTGTAATTTGTAGCAGCGATCTAATGCATATGCGTAAATATATTCTGCAAATATAATAAAAAAAATCATTAAAAAGCATGCTATTGAAAGCTTTAAAAGCATGATCCAATGAACAAAGAGATATTAAATATATCTACGAATAACATAATCTTCGCAATTACATATATACTACATTCAGTTCTCCAAAAAATTAAATAACTGTTATTTATTACTAAAAAACTCAATTTTAAACTGTCCTTATTATCGCAATCTTGCCATTTGTACACTTAATTACATCCAAAAAAACGTAAGACATAAATTGTATTTCGTGCTTATGTATATATGTATTTTTTTTAACTATTAAATTCTTTAGTTAGATACACTTATTCGAATCTGACTATTAGGACAAGTGATTCTAAAATATGACTTACTTAAAAAATAGTTTGAAATAGTAATGATGCACATACATATAAAAAAGTGTAATATCCTATTATAATTAAACCAATTTCTGGTAGTAATCTAAAAAATAGTTTATCAGTTACAAGTTATCAGTTGTAAGTTTATCAGTTATATTGCGCAGTTTTTTTATTCTTAGCATCGTTTCTATAAATATAAACGAATTGATGATAAATTACAACTTTATAAAATATTTTTTTAATGACACGGAAGACACAAATAGCTGGATTAGCAATTCACATGGCCATTTTCACTTTACATACAATACAATCACGCAGGTCTTAGAAGAAATTGCAGTGCTACTTAATAAAAACATATTGACTTAAAAAATGTAGTACAAACATATATAAGTGAAAGAGTTGGCTTTGGAATTTGCGTATCTTAGTTAATTTTATTTGGTTACGTCAGTGTTTTTACAATGGTATTCACACCATCTCATTATTGTAGTTAAAATCACTTTATGTTAATATAATTTTAATATTCTTGAGTTACTTTTATTTCTTATAAAATATACGATATTTGTAATACGTACCTAAATCAAAATTTTCGCAGAGCTCGTTTCTATGTAAGTTTTCCAGTTCTCTTTTACAGATTGGATAAAAATTATGATTGCACGGCACATCGTTACTAAGTCCATTTCTGTCAACCACCACACAATCTTCGTCGTAGCTGTTATTCGCATAAGCACGATTGTTTGGCTCTCCAACTGTCCACTTCCAATAAACTTTATTTATAGGTATATCTGGAGGTTGAAGTATAGCAAAATAAATATATACATTTAATTTAATTTAATTTTAATGTTATACCGTATAGAGCTGTGTATTCGCCTTCTACATTTACGTCGTAAATTCCGTTCCAAAAATAATTCATTTTTGCAGAAGCCAGTTTTAAAACATCGTCTAGTTCTTTCTTAGATAGAGGAACGAGCAGCTTACTCCCTTCAGCTTTGCACAATGTCAATGCATTTGAGAACGTGAGCTTCGATTTGTACACCTTATAAAACGCCTGGGAATCGGCAATGTATGTATAATCTCGTCTATAATATTCTGTAAAACATAGTTAAATTTGCATATAAATTTTAGTATTTAAATTATGATCTTGAAATTTGAATAGTATTTAAAACGTTGTATGTTATGACTGAAATCAACATATTTTTACAAATTAGTAGTGAACAAGATAAACAACCATAAGTTGTATTCTTGCTATATTTTTTCAATTTTTATATGTGTATCGATATCGATACTCGAGTTCTCCTTTGCAATAAAATTATGCTTAAGGGTTATTTTTTAATATAAAAATCTGAAAAATGCATTTTCATAATAATCAGCAATCAAGAAATATCATCGACAACCGTTGATTAACTTATAAAAAATTAACACACCAATATCTTTTATGAAACAATAGTTTTAGCATTAAATTTTTCAATTGGCTTTGAAAAAATATGTCATTGCGTAATTAATCTAGATTTTAATTTTTGCAACTTCTTCGTCCTTGTGCTTACCAATAACATAAAAATTAAAATTTAAATTTTACGTTTAATGTTTTAAAATAGTGCTTCTTATTTATTTTATTGTATTGCTACGGAAATACTACATATTAATCAGTAACATTTTTCTAAAACAATATAAACTGCTATATCGTGACACTCGCTCACACAGACGCAAGGACACAAGGCCGCACCTGGCGAAGCGAACTTACAACAGGCCAATTATTTTCACTCACTATTAGTGACAACAAAATTAGCGTCAGAAATATGGCTTACTTAGTCAGAAAAAGACATTTATTTTTAAGGATTTTTTATATAAAATTAATAAAAATATTAAAGCATTTTTTTTTAATGTCAATGAGATGCATTATTTTCCAAATATATATATACATATATATATAACAATTGCTTCAATAATAATTTAGATTTATATGAAACACGATTACATAGTTGTTTTGCGATCAACTTATTGGCATATTGGTATATTATACGTAAATTTTCATTATTAATATTAAATTCTATCTAATATGTTTATTTTTTAATTAAATAATAACGTTAATAATTTAATTATTATAAATACGTACATATGTACTATGTATATATAATATAATTCAATATAATAAAAAAGTTATTTTTTAACCGCCAGGTCTAAGAACTTCAAAGAAACATTAGCATGCAACTTTTTATTCCATGAGATAATATGATCACATGGAAATGAAAAGTTGAGAATGTCGTATTTTAAAAAACTATATTACATTTTAATATTTATATTATACATACATTCGTTATCAGTAATTTTAATTATTGATAAAATACCGCACATCATCCGTAAAAATGATAAAATATTAATACTATAACCTATATCTTATAATATGTTATTAACTAAATAACAACAACACACCTCCAGCTGATAAAGATGAAGAAATCCATATGTATAGAAAAAACAATCGCTTTAACATTCTGCGGCAATACTACCACCTTGAAGTCTTGTTTGATACTGAATTCATACGCTATTTTTGATTCGCCAAACTGGTTTTTGCCTGTATATTTTTACAACTTAAAAATCAACTATGTATATGATATGCTCTATCACATGTACATACAAATACAAGCGGTTTTTTTACTTAAATACCAAACATAAATAAATGTATTTATAATATGTAAATAAATTCAGAGTGCAAGGCAAAATAAAAGTTTTTACTTGGGTGTCAGCATTTCCGTTTATATTCAACAGTATACATGATTTTTTTAAATTTAATAGCTTCAATTGCAGCAATCTGCTTTTAGTGTGCTTTAAATATAATAGCCCAAAAAAAAAGTTTAGTAATGACAATACTAATAAACACATTTATAGAATATTAATAAATAATAAGTAATTCTAAATAATTATCGATTTTTTTATTGATTAAAAAAAAAACACTTTTAAAAGTATATTTTATTTAAATGCTTTAAAATAAAATTTTATTTTAAAGATAAACCAATCTCCCACCCCTCGATAAATTTACTTTGCTTCCATTTCTACAGCCATGGCATCATCGTCTATCTTTGTTGGTCTTTCACATCTATGACTATTCTTGATATCATAAATACATTAGAAATTGCTTAAACTATTTTTGACATTTACGATTGTTTTTAGTAGTTTTAGTTAAAAATTTAATTTTTAACTAAAACTACTACAGTAACTCGAAATTTTGTATTAATTTTTCACTTAGTAAAAATTATTCTATTGTATTGTTTAGTGGCTTATTTTTTTTAATATAGGAATGTGAAGTCCAGATGCACACTAACACAAATGTAACAAAATATGTACTCAGGTATTAACGCTCAAAGCAAGACTGTTAAAACTTAAGATAAAAAACAAAATTCATGGAATTACCTAATATGAATTTTCGCATATATCAAAAATATTTGATGGCTTCATTTTTGCTTAAAAATAATATATGTAAAGGTAATTTATGTTGTAAGCATTATTTATCTAATAAACTGCAGATAACTTAACAAAATGGTAAGTAAAGCCTATCAAGTGTTTTAAACAATCATTATTTACAGATATTAGTATGTATTTAAAATAATAAAACATTACCTTAAATTGTAAAACACATAGGAATCAATAAGAACACAAAAATTAATTGCTTAAGCATCGTTGCCACAACACAGCTACCTTGAGCACTTGCTCAATAATGAATCAATACACATGAAGAACTGGTTTTTTGTTAATTTTACGTTTTCAAAGTAGAAAGAAAAAAATATTTTTTTATATAAAGACATACATGCATCGTGTTATAAAAATCGTCATATAAACAGTAATGATTTTATATATTTTTCTTTGAATAAAAATAAGTTCTCTGTGTTTCTCACAATATAAATTCACTAAATTGTCGCATTTTTAACGATTGTAATACACATAAAGAAGGTTTAAATTTGTGTTTAAAAACAATGTTAAATAAGTTAAGAAGTTATAATATAAGCTAATAATATAATCGTCTCAATCAAATTTACACCTGAGAATCACTTTAATTAAATTTACACCAAAGGCTTATTAATAAATATTTTTTATGCGCAGGCAATGTAAAAAATAACGCGATCATTAATCTTTTGACGTGATACTTTTTTCAGCCATTGAGTCGAGAAGAAGAAACAAAATTTATTTAACACCAAAAGTTTCCATAAAGGGCTCGTCTTTTGCGCAGTCAGGTACCAGGGAGTACATAAAGCGAGGATAGCATCTTCATTCAAATCTGTCAACTTACCCAATCTATTCCCTTTTGAGAAGGCAGAGTTTCGTAGACGCGAGAGAGGAGCAAAGAAAAAGAAGTGAAAAAAGAAAACTATTATTACATTACGCACCGAGTTTTTGTATCGACCATGAGACCTTCTTTTCAATGGTGTGAGAGGTTAGCGCTTGGGAAAAATAAATCTTACAACGCTTGTGGCCCTTCATCTGTAAAACTTTCACCGCCATTTAATTTAGATAAATCATCGTTCAAGAGATTTTTTTAATTATTTTTCACTAAGCGATTTGTTGTTTTCTTTTTCACTTTCATTCTAAGAATATTAAGCTTAAGCTTAATTTTGAACCGCACTGATCCAATACACATGAAGCATTGGTTTTTCAATGAAGTATAAACAAAATAATATGTAAAGCCCTTGCCTTGAAATTAAGTTATCTGTGTTTATCACAACAAAATTCACTACGTTGTTGTGTTTTTCTCAATTGTAATACATAATAACATTGTTTGAATTTGTAACGGTGCTAAATAAATTAAATTGTTATATGATAAGTAACTAAATAGTTTTTGGCCTGTCTTTAAAGTTAATACTAGAATCGTCAAAATACACCTAAGAATCATTTATTAATAAATATTTCATAAATTATAAAACAATGTCACAAATGAAGGTTGTTATGCGTAGACTTCGAAGAAAATAAAAAAGGTTAACATTAATCTAAAGAAAGTATGTGTATTGTGTCTTTTGACGTGATACTTTTTTCGGCCATTGAGTCGCGAAGAAGAAACAAAATTTATTTAACACCAAAAGTTTCCATAAAGGGCTCGTCTTCCGCGCAGTCAGGTACTAGGGAATACATAAAGCGAGGATAGCATCTCCATTCAAATCAGTCAACTTATCCAATCTATTCCCCTTTGAGAAAGCAGAGCTTTGTAGCCGCGAGAGAAGAGCAAAGAAAAAAAGTGAAAAAATAAAAACTTTTATTACATTTCGCACCGAGTTTTTGTATCGGCGATGAGACATTCTTTTCAAGAGTGGGAGAGGTTAACGCTTGAGAAAAATAAATTTTACAACGCCTGCAGCCCTTCATCCGTAAAACTTTCGCCGCCATTTAATTTAGATAAATCATTGTTTTTTTTCATTATTTTTCGCTAAGCGATTTGTTGTTTTCTTTTTTATTTTCATTCCGAGAACATTAAATGTTTTTCGCGTGAAGCTTGGGCTTAATTTTGAACCGCAAAACAAATCCATGACGCTTATTAACAATATTTAAGCTTTGTTTGCTTTAAACAAATATAAATCGAATTTTTAATTGGAAATATTCAGTTTTTCTTAATTGTTAACAAATAGTAAAATAAATATTTTATTTTAAATAATTCTAATATGTATTATTAAGTATATAGCTAATTAGCAGAGAGGTAGTTACAATTGCATGTTGAAACAAATACATAAACTAGTCTACTATCAAAGTTACAAATTACAATAAAACAACGGGATCAACTTTCTGTTCTGAGGCCAACAAAACCAACGTTTTGCAAACTGCAGATCTCTATGTCTACTGCAGATTGCAGGAGCAGCTCAGAGTCAAGGCTGGCAAGTACGCAAGTAAAATAGAAATCGTCCTGATGGTTGAATACTTAGATATCCTCCTCTGAAACACATTGACTTGGAATTCTCGTTGAATCCGATATAAAACTAAATAACTTGAACTATCTGATTTGTGAGTACAAAATTTATATTATCGTAGTCACCGAAACAGATTTTAAACCACTTGTAAACATAGGAACCATCTCTCATGTTGTGATATTTGTAAATAAATTAATAAAACACGGGTGCATAAACACTAACACAACTAGCCTAAAAACCTTTACGATGCAAATTAAACATAAAAACAAGATAATAATAATTATCGCAGGGTATAGTTCCCCAAGATATGCATTGACCTGTAATGATCTCGATGCGGTGTTTGCTCTTGGGCACTCGGTTATTTTAACCGTAGATCTCAACGCCAGACACGTGCATTGGAATCGATCCAAGACGACGCTTTTTTAACTACTTGCATGACACCGATACAGGACGACCTAGCGGTTTGGGCCAAACATTTTTTGATCATTACAATATGTATGACCCAAATAAATCAGAACAATCTGATTCAAATTAATAAAAACATTCCTAACGTAAACCAAATTAAATTTGTTTGATTATTTATATATTACAAAAATTTCATTGTCGCGTGATATGCGTCAGATTAATGAGCTACAAAAGGTAAGCAGAATCAATACCTACGAATAAATAATAAAAAATACAAACTGAAATCAGGTTGTCAGTTCTTGATATCATTGGTGACATCAGCGAACAATCATTAAATGATATTTACTCATAAATGCAATAGAAATTTAAAAACACTACGCTGCATAAGAAATTCGAGCTCAGGTATTAGTCACAAATTTTATCACTCATTTGTCGTGCTGTCGTGTGTCACGCTGATTAGATTGTTTTATATTGTAATAATTTAGCTGATCATTATCTATAATTTTAATTTTATCAAATTAAAATGACTTTTGATAAGTAGTGCTGAATACTAAATTTAGATTAATGTCTAAAACATGCACTTTTGTATACAAAATGTAAGTTAAATAGTCATTTTTTTTTAATATGCAATGTACGGTATTATTATCTTTGTATGTATACACTCTTCGTCGAGCTGTTGTAATTACAAGCGACGGAGATGAGAACATTTCGCAAAAATATTGTCCTCGTCTGAGTCGTTGGAGTGGTTCGTGTTGTCTTCTCGAGTGTAACTAACCTGAAGCGGTATTATATAGTGTTAAGAAATCCCCAGACAGACATTCTCCTTTGTGCTTTCTACGTTTGCGTTTTTTTAACTTTCGCCGTTAGCGTTTCCATTATCAAGAGCAACTTGCATTTGAACAAGGGCTGATTTTTGTTCTATTTCACCGAGTTTATGGTAATTAAGACGAATGTTTCGAATTGTTTCTACAGGGCAACCGAATATATACCCGCAGAAGCCTTGCGAAATAAAAATTACTCAATTAAGCTTTATTGCTACTGCGCAGTGTCAGATTTTATTTAAAGTAAATGAGTTGATATTACACGTGGCAAAAGTTATGAACAATGGTTCCCTTGAGAAAGACACGAGAGCCGCACATCGAGAAGTTGCCTTTATGAAATGTTCCTCTGAAAAGTGAATATTTTAGTCTATACACATCTGTTGTTATTTTAATGATTTAAGGAAATTAATAATATCACTATTAAGGTATAAGATTTAACTTACATCAATTATATAAAAAATATTGAATAAAAATCATACTCGGATTATTTTTTGGGCAATTAATTAAAATGATAATAATGTCAATACCGGTATTGACTGTTTTTCTCTCGGTAGTAACGGTATTGTTGCAATACCTGCTACGTTAATGTATAGAAACAGTATCCCGTGAGTATTTTTACTGTGCGGCGCAATCAAATTTGCATGCAATGTTTGTAAGATGTCCTATTACTTCACGTTGGAAGCCCCCAAGCGACCGGAAATAGAAGAACTGCATGGGGCATACATGGGAGTGTTATTTGCAATTCCGCACGGAGCGGAAGTGCGATGGCTTTCGCGGTCAAAAGCGAGACCAGATAACGAAACGGAAGCGCGCATGACACGTGTGAATGAGCCTTTATGTATGTACATATATAGCACAAGTGGACTCATTACGTGTCGTTCGAAACTTTTTGCAACATCGGCCACCGCAAATAGCGTTGGACGTATGCCAGGGCAGCGCGGCTTTACTACTTTGCACCACTACCAAATTTTCATATGTGCAATGCAGAAGTTGTAGCGCTCCAAATTAACCATAAGCGCCTTTAATGCGGAAAAAACCGAGATTTTTTTATTGAACTTGTGTTGCAAAAGATATTAATAAATAAAAATATACATTTGCAATTAAAGATACCCGCTTTGGGAACTCATTAAAATGCTTCATAACGTTACTAAAAATATTAACATGTAATTTTCAGTATTCACTTTTATAGAATTTTCTTACTTGTGGGGATTATATTTTACATACTTAAAAAATAATCATTATCGATTTTTATTCAGATCTAAGTTATGATTTTATTTTATTACTTATTAAAACTTATTTTATTTTTAAATTATTAATTCAAAAAAATGTTATATTATATATATGAAAAAAAAATATTTATTAAAAATTAAATCAACTAAATCAAAATCAATACACATAAAAATGGTCACGCGACTTAAAATATGTTAAAAAACATATACATACAAAAGTGGTATAAGTCACTGATTATTAACTTTTTTAATTAGTAATTATTATATATTTATATTTCCAATCCATCATTACAGTGTAGGCTTACTTGGTATTAAATTTATTATTATATATTTTATTACTTTTATTTTTTGTATGCGCAATCATCTATTTTCGCTGTGTAAGATTTTCGTGTGCGCAATATTTGTTTGCGCAATAATCACCGAACTGTTTATAAGCATAAAACCCATGTAAAAGACCCCCAAAAGTATTTATTTGCAAATTCAACAAATAAAGTTTTTAGGCGCAAAACACTTGTAAGAAACCTCAGAAACTTTTACAACTTTTTTGTGATTCAACAAATACAGGCTTAGCCATAATGTGGGGCACTCCAATAAATGTATTATAACTTAAAAAATCATCAAAATATAAATAAAAACGACTAAGGTTTATTATTTTAATATTTTTAATATTTAGTACTCACCAATAGCATTAATTAAAGCTGCAACTCTTTTTGCATCTTCCATCTGCACTTTTTCTCGCAGCTCAATTTTAGACTTACAGTTGTGTTGGCCAACTTTTCCTTTTAGTTTTGATCAAAAATTCTTTACAGAATTTAAATCTGGTGACTGAGCAGGGCATTTTAAAAGCGGCAAGCTCTTTGACGCAAACCAATCTCTGCTTTTTCGTGAAGTATGGCACGGAGCGTTATCTTGCTGGAATCAGATAGTAGGAATCCATTAAAGTAGATTCTAACACTGAAATATAAATGTCACTATTCACACTACCCCTGCAAGTGTATAAGTTTCCTATTCCTGCTGCTGTCGTGCAACTCCAGACCATACCGCTTCCGCCTGCATATTTGACTTTGAGTGCTACGTAATCAGCTAGATATTCTTCTCCTCGTGCCCCATTATTAAGGCCAATGCTCAATATAGCCTTTTATACAAGTTTTTTATGCTTAATATACTCATCCAAAAAAAATACAAAAATTAAAACTAAGCGTTGAAGTACTGTCAAACTATTTTTTTATAAAGGCCTATGCTTCCTGACTACAACAATACAGAGCTTCTTTCTATATTTCTCAAGGTTTGTGTATTATGATTGGTCACTATATCTTGATTAATTGAATAGAGCATCTGTAATATATTTTATAAAATAAAGTTTCCCGACACAAAATCAAAATCAAAAAAAGGTTGCACATATATTTAAATAAAAAAATGATAATATTTATATGATATGTATCAAGGTTTCTTAATATTTTATACTGTAGTGTAGCATTGCAAGCACAATCACATTTACGATTATTTGTAAAATATTAAATACGGTTACTTTTTATATAAGTATACAACATTTCTACAAGATAATGAAGACTCACATATGTTTTCATTTTTTATCGCAATTAGAATATTAGTGATTTTTGTAATTATAATTTTACAAGATCAGATTTACCAAACATATCTAATCTATTCATGTTAAGCAACAAATAAAATGATATAAATTGTTAAATAATATATTGCACAAAAATATATTCATAAAATAAATTGCTTCCATCGTAGCTAGATGTTATGGTAGTAAATGTTGAAAAATGCATTGGCAATTCTTATCTTTGAATTAGGTTATTATGACACTACTACTGCGTTTCCTACAATAATAATTTCGTTACCCAGTAAGAGAAATTTAAAGTATTATTAGAGTATATATAATGAATCTTTTTTATTAATAAGTTAATCAAAACTTAAGCATACCTTGGTTCAATAGCGATTTTCACTTGAAACAAGAACTAAAATATTTCTCATGAATTATTCAACGAAATCATTACATTCCTTTTCGCCTAAACATCTAAGCGCTACATTTAACTTTAACGTGCTCTTGAAACAATAAATTAATTATTGGGCACTTCAAATATCTTAATTACTTCCGCAAGATTTAATTCTAAACCAGAATACAATTTTCAATATCATATTATTCTTAGTATTTATAAATCGATCTAGTATTTTGAAAATTAGATTAATGCCAGCCAGGTAAATGTATTATTTAAACCATGGTTCAAATATAAAAATCGCACTTGTAAGATAAACAAATAGATAAAAGTGGAAAAGAATAGCTTGCCCCTATATCGATGATTAATTATTTTATTTTTAATTTGAAGACAGTTCTGCTAACGATGACATGGAAAAAATACTATTTGATTGATATATTTACTAAGGATGTATTATAAAATTTAATTCGAAAAAATGCTGTATTATTTTGAGGAAATTATTTGCATGATTTAGTAAGTGTAAATAAACTCGAGAGCATTCCAGTGACATATGGTTACAGTATCATGATGTAAATGTCAACACCAATAAACGAAGCAATCGAAGTACTGCTGTATTTTATTACAAACGTGAATAATAGATGATAAAGATCAAGTGGACGTTATCAAGTTAAATGGTAAAATAAAAATGGTCGCTTTAAAGTTGTCTAATAAATTGTTTTTTAATAAATTAAATTAAATAAAAATAATTTCGATTAAATATTTTTTAACACATATGGTACAGAATTATAGTAAATATATATGTTTAACATTGTGCTGCAAAAATATGTTTTTTTAATAACAAATAAGCTAAAAGAATTAAAAAAAAAAAAAAAAAAAAATATTTTACTTTAACTGTAGCGACCGTTGCTACGACTCATGAGATAACGACGTTGCTTGGAACTATATTTAAACTGATTTTCAACGTTTTTCGATACCATTGCTTCTGAGAATTTTTTAGAATTTTATTTCCGAGAATATCTCTCTGATAGGCGCCAGGAATATTAATGTTTTTAAGTCAAACCATTAAAATATTAAATAATACATTTATTTAATAATACACATAAGGTTCAAAAGCATTCGTAATTTAAAATGCTTGCTATGCCATAACCAAGTAATAAAATAAAATATTTTATAGATTATTCATATATCGAACATTTATTTTATGCAATTTTTTTATTTATTCCAGAGTTTGTTACAATACTTTATAATAATAAAAAAAGCATATGAAACACTATCTCATTAGAGAAGAGACCCAGGAGTGTTATTAATCCGATCTATAGCGTTTCAAGCAATAAAATTTGATGTTCTACAATCTACAGCATCTGCTCGGCGCGCTAATAGCTTATCTCACAATTTAACTCGGCGTTTGTCTTTGAAAATCTTTTGTACTATGTTTGTCTGCTATCGGCTTGTCGCCCTTTCGCCGATCCGCGGAATGTGTTCGCGATTGCCGTTTAATGCCTAACGACCTCGGATGCCCCATTAAAACGAATTAAACCCCAGACTGTTACGCCCCACTATATACCCTGCAAATACTACTTCTACTCGTACTTCTACAAACAAAGACGATGGAGAATCTTGCGACTTGGGATTTGCACGCGAGGCGAGGCACACTTGGGGGGGTTCTTTTGTGATGCTTCTGAAAACCACAATTATGCCAGTGGAACAATAAAAAGATATCTTTTGCATTTTGCACGTCAGATTGTTGTTTCTTAATTGATATAAATATTCATAACGTACTATATAATAATATTTATGTTGAAGTAAATTCCACCAATTTTAATAGTGCTTTCTCAGAAAAAACTTACTACACCTAAGGAATATCACAACACAATCAAAACCTTAAGGTTAATATAAAGCTGTTTAGATCCACCTAAACCATGCAGTGGAATTGTTTGTGAAGACTTATGCGATTGAGTTTTTAACGATCCTTACTTATATTCAATTACCGAGATAGAAAAAATAAAAAATTGCGATAATCATATTTAATAAACAACATAATAGGCACACAAAAAGAATAAATATTTTATAGAATATATATTGAATTCTATTTATCTGACCGCATTACGAATGATAAATGTTGAAATGTATCGCGTCCGGTGTCAAAAGCTGAAAACTGCACTTGGAATGCAATATTGGTAGCAGCGTCAGCAAATTTCTATTGAATCGCTTATTGAAAGAAAAATCGCTTCTTTCCCGTCAACTTTATATAAAATATTTTCCAGAACTCTTGGATGATGGATGATCTCGATTCAATAATGCACCATGTATTATAAACTTTCTAACGGAGTAAAATACCACAAGTTGATGCTTTCGACCAACGAAGTATAATACTAATTTTATATAAATTGTATTAATAAAAACATTTGCGAAATATAAATAAAAATATATTCCGGTTTTATTGAATTTTATAAAACGCTTTGACCCGATTTTGGACCGATATTGGTTTATTTGTTTTTTACACCGGGTGTTTTGAAGCATCTCCACCATAAATAGTGATGGTAAATATAAGCTCTTGAAATATAAATTATATCTCTCTTAAATTACAGCTAAAGGAGTGTCAATCCATGTTTTTTAGTCTAGAGCTAACAGTCAATTTAGACTATACTTTAAAATATTTTCTATCAACACATTATTACGATAAGTTGAGGACGATAGTAATTATTTAATTCTTAACGCCATTAGTAATTTATATGCTTTTCTGAGAGCAATTTAAAATGTCGATAAATCGATTAAAAGAATTCTGAGCTTTTTATATTTTAATTAAATATATTTCCACTTAAATTTCCCGAGGGTTCTATGTACTTACATAGTAACTAGAAATATTTTATTGAATGTGAGCTCGTGATGATTCATTATTAACGAAAATAATTAAATTGTGATAGTTCTACAGTTGAGCAGTAAAAATAAAAACTTTCAGCAGCATGCTGAATAACTTAAAGTATTTTCGTCTAGGGAGTGATTAAAAGTTCTCGAGACTTTCTAGTACACACTCTCAAAAACTTAAGGTATTCATTCGTATGTGGCAGGACTCTCGTCTTGAAAGTTAAAGTCGTTCAGAAATAGTGCTTTTTATTTATGTATTATTATAAACGTACGTCTCTTTTTATATTATATGCTTAATAAGAGTAATGTGATTTGAGCACAAAACTCTTGAGCACAACAGTCGGCTTGATATTTGGATATTCGTTGCTTGGTCCGTTTTGACCCTTGAAAAAGTATTAGCTCCCAAAATCATTAAAAACTAAACTATTAGTTTAAATTAATATAAATATTTTTGTATTGTTTACAACCGCTTAAATTTTATTCTTATCAATTTCTTATATTTAATTTATTCTTATTTTTACAAAATTTTAAGATAAACTACCGTTAAGACCGTTAATTAAGCATATAATAACTATTTGGTCAGAAATATGATTATATCTCATAAAAATAAATTAATAATATAATATATGTACCTTTGTATCTTAATAGATAATTTATTATATTTTCGTTCGTTTTTATTGTATTTTAAATATCAATTATAGTATAAATAAAATGTATAAATATTGCCTCGTTTTTTATAACTTTATTAATTTATTTAGCTAATATAGCTAATTATTTATACACTAAGCAAAAATAATCATAAAATATATATATTAAACATAATATAAAAAAATACTTTAATATTATTATTTATTGTTTATTGCACGAATGTGTTTTTTTAATTTTATTGTGAAAACCCGCTACATTTTTATTTTTCCAGATTTTCCTAGGAATATTATTATACAAATTCACATATACATACAGTATTTCTCTGGCCATACTCGTTTTATGATACCTATCTATCTTCAAATTGTTTTTATTTTTAGTATTAATCTATATACATCTTTATTTCTAAATAAATTCTTATTTAAATACTCTGGTTATATATTATTTTCTAAATTATATATAAACACTAGAAGATTAATCTTCAAGATTTCTTGAACATCCAACCATTCCAATCTTGTAGTTATACTTCTACAACTAGTAAAACTATTTTTATTTAAAACAACTTTCACTGCCCCAGTTTGTAATTTTTGCAATATCGTTTAATCTAATTTATTTCTGATTCTAGATAATATATTTATTTTTATACTAATTTTTTTGATAATGTAATTAAATGTTTCTTAAAATATTTTTTTTATATACAAATTTATTTTGAATTATCTTTAACTATTTTTGTATTATTATATAACATATCTTCACAATAAATAAACATACATTTAGTTTAAGTACTTTTCTTTCTTTTAAACCTAATTCGTAATTTAAGTTATAAAACATGTATTCTGAAAGAGTGCTTTGATTTTTGACCCCTTATGTGCATTCTCTCAGCGGTTCATTTTAAAAGCCTTTGCTTTAAAGTGCAAGGAGATAAAGAGTATGAACAAGCTTTTATAATCCTAGACAAGGAAAAATATAAGTTTGGCTACTACAATAGATTCCTTAATTGTTTATTGCTCACGGTATCAATCAAGACATCATATATTGCAATGGAAATAGGGACAGATCGTTCGGGAGAAATATGAAGAGTAGGAGGAGCACTCTACCCTTGGACGATGGGTTGACCCTGGTGTTGATGGGGAGAGTTAAAGTAGGTGGGGAAGCAGGGGGAAGGTTGAGAGCCCCTCTCTCCCTGTGGACAAAAGTTGCGCTCCACTTCCACAGAGCATTTTTTTGTATTAGTTTTGATGAGCGATTCTTCCGGGCAAACATTGCCTTCACTTTTCGATTGATTTAAAAATAAATGATAATGCTTACGAAAAACTGGGTCAAAATAGTCACTTGCGACTTTGAGCTTTTGTGAGGCACAAAATTAATGACACATTTTTGACGTTATTAATGGAATGGTTAGTCCTTTGAATTAAAATCGACGTCGGCATTTAACTGAGATTATTTTTTGCAAAAAAATAATTTGTTAAAAAAATGATTTAATTGGATTTAAGCTTTTTATACCTTGTAATATAGTTATAATGGGTATGTATATCCATATTATGTATGTATTAAAACAAACTATCATAGCACTTTGACGTGTTTAGACACGATCCGACTGTCGTGCATAGTTAATGGGCTCTTTTGTGACTGTGTATGGTTAGATGGGGCTTTTGGCGAATTCGTGTATGACGTAGAGACCCCATGAATGGGCCCCTAGCGACAGATCTCGACGACCAGTCATCCGTTGGAACAAAAGAGTTTCCCTTGTTACGTAATAATAATATGACAGACCATTGTCGGCCGGGTCAAATTTTCCTGATGACCACCTGTCCGCGTAGCCTTTATTGTTATTAAAATAAATAGTGCTCTATACAGACAAGTTTACGTAATGAATTTAGTATATGTATTGTAATGTATTATAATAAAGAATGACCCATTAGTCACTTTGTATTTTATTCAATGTAATATAAATTTGATCACTATGCTTATATTTCAATATTAAAAATATCAAATCTTAAATGTAATAATACACACATATTGATTTAATAATTTTCGTGAAGTGCTCTTTAAATAATGCTTTCTTTCCCGTCATAATTTAAGATGTTAATAAGATTTCCGTTAATTTTCACAGCTTGATACTATCAAGATATTAACTGTCAAAATTAAGATTTGTTTTCGGACATTATGGTAATTCATCCCGGTATCAAATCAATTACGCCATGTTCTTTACGATCGTCTGAGAATTTTCTGAGAGATTCTCTTTTGTATCCGTTTTAAACTTGACGGTATTAAGCGCTGATAATAGTAATTTATTTACCGGCCTTAGCGAAGTCTGCTCGCAATTTTCAACGCCCAGATTAATCTTTACTAATCGAGTTTGGGCCTTTTAAAACTGGCGCCGATGGACCAATGTTTACGAAACTGGACAATTAGAATTATTTTTTCAATTTACTATTTATATGTTTAATATAAGTTCTTTCTGTCTTGTTAAAATTTAAATGACAAAAGGAAACTTTTCCGTGCAAACATTATAAATGTATAAAAAAAAGTCAAATAACTATAGTCTTATAACATCTGGGACAAGATCGTGTTAAAAGTTTTTACTTTATGAATAATGTACATATGATATATTCAAGCAAATTATTTTTTTATATATTTTTTTAGCATAATAAAAATATATGCACACATATAACTAGGTAATCCAGTCAAGGACGATTTACGATATTTATAAATGCCGAGATTAATAAATGTAATTCAGTAATCAAATTGGTATTTTACAAATTTTAAATATTAAATGTTTGTAAAGAAATAAGATTAAAAAATCTTAGAAAAGTACGGTATTTTCTTTATTAAGTTTGTATTGTAGTATGCGGTGCAAGCTTCATGGTACGCGTTAGAAAATTTGTCACGCCAGAACACCAATTATGCATCGCTCATGGAATTTATCTCGCCACTTCTGAAATTTTTACAAAAAGATTTCAACTCAACTGTCAATATCATACTTTGACAAAAAATATTACAGTAAATTTACTAATGTCTATGATGTTTATAAAGAAGTATAAAAATCAATAAGTCATAGTAAACCTATTTATATTTTATTAGCCAAAATTTACTTTATACAATAGAGTAAGAATATTTTTAGTAATATTTAAAAAATCTGTTTAACTACAGATATCTAAAGTTTTGATTATTTATTGATTATGGTTTTCACCTCAATGAAAAATAGCTCTTTGGCACTTTTTTTTAGGTACAAAGAGAATCAAATAAATAAATAGACTTACTAACTAAAAATTATGTGTGTATCTCTAAAAAATGCAGCTGATTTATGTTCATGTAATTGTAAAATGTCTACTTTTTTATTTATATGTTTAGATCTTTTAAGCTTAGTTATTTTTATTTTTTTGATTATCAAGTAATAGATAATTAAATAGTCGATCTATTCGTTATAAAGAATCAGTAAAACAGTTTCGTATATTTTGATATATTTTCTGTTAATATAATTTACCTTATGTTTTTTTTTAATTTTGAATTGAATTAAATTTTGCAAAATATTTTAATTTTACTTTTTTTTTTATTTTATTATATAATTTATTTATTTTTTAATTTCTCTGAAATCTCGATATTCTGTGGTAAATTAGTTTAATTTTGCGATTCCTATCAACATGTCCAACAAGTATCAGCATGTCCATATAAAACGGAATTTTGATAAAAAAAATCGAAATTTTGAAATTTCTATGGGTTGATATATCGACCATTGACCACTTAGCGTCATATTTTAAGAAAGGCACAAAAATATCTTTTATTGTTTGAAATATATTACATATACACATATAAATAAATAATAATAAAAAATAAGTCTTTGAGTTTGTTGTAATGTTTTAATTTGATTTTTGATTTTTTTTTGCCCGATAGCGACAACTTCATTATATATGGTCGATATATCAACCAAAGAGCTTCCTCGACGACGTATTTTGATGCTAAAGATGATTTTATTATGGATAAGTATTGAATTATAAACCGTAATGTCGTCGGTCGATATATCGACCGATTTCGGCTTTTGCTCGCTAAAGGGTTATCGGAGTGATATAGATATAGATAGCATATCTATAAACACTGTTGTTTTTACTTATTCTGTTAAAGACTATGTGTTTTATTCGTGACGAAACAAAGCGCAATGAAATAAAAAAAGTGATTGATAATATATTTTAACGTATCTATTGCTTACTCATCATCATCGACAAAAAATAACTAAATATATCTTTTTCCAGAAATCCTACAACATATTATATATATTAATATAAAAGATGAACATATGTAAATAAATTGAATAAAATTACTGTTACTTATGTAGTTTTTTAATAATGAAATTGCGTATATAATATATTTATGAAATATTATTTTATAGTATTATTGGAAAAATAAAAAAATTTAATTTTCGATCATCAGAATAATTATAAAAATGTAAAAATATACATTAATTAAAATACTCAAGATTTACCATTTTTTAAAACAAAAACAATCTTACAGTGAGCTTATGAGAAACAATAGTCAAACTTCTGCTTAAACTGGTGAGCTTAATAAAATAGAATTTTGATTTAAAAGTCATACTTTGATAGAAAGTAGATGGTTTGATTTCCTTTTATAATTTAAAATATTAGTGTTTGTTTTATTCACTCTGTATTTTTAAAAGTAATTAATCGATTATTTTTCATACTTATATGTAATTATATATAAAATAATAATAAACTTCCCGATACTTTCGTCTATGTGAAATTATTCTATGGCAATTTGGAATTTCTACGAATCAAATGTGAATATAGTTCCAAGCGCATGGGAGCATTCGAAGACTTTACGTGACTGAAATAATTCTTTATGAGGATAGGGATTTTAATTCGCTGTCTCAATCATAAATCCTTGTCATGGACAAATCCGGAAGACGGGTATGTGTGTTTGCTAAAATTTGATTTACAATATAAAAAAATATTTTTGTCACGTTTTTTTTTATTATTTATTACATAGCATACAAAATAGAATCAAATATACACAAAACACTTTTAGATTTCCGGTTTCAAGTATAACATATTATCGCTTTGATAACGACTACGATAAGGATTTTAGGAAAAGACTGTACTGATAAAATTGCGTCGCATTCTAATGTCCCTGATTATTATATTTTATTACTTCCATTGAAAATAATTTATTGGCTTATCCTTACAATGAAATATTAATCATAATATAATCTTTACAATGTTTTGTTTTAGCCATATAGATCGGATTTTCGCAAAAAAGTCGTTTAGAGAACTAACAAGATACCTGCGATGTTTATGCGTCCTGTTCAGCCATAACTCATGTTGGTATCGTAATGATCAGGATGTAAGCCATCTTCGGGTGGTTGTGATTTATAGCCATGTACCTTTATTGCTTTTCATACACCTAGGACGCTCAATTATAGCCAGTGAAACGTTATCAATTATTCATACTTTATGTAATTGTTATTTTATACATAAACCTAACATTAAGAACGTATGTAGTATTGCAAAACAACGTTTAAAAGTGCTATTCCAAATATACTGATAACCGAATGCTTGAGTGAACTTGCGCCGTTAATCCATTTTACATATTTCGCGACTTCAATGAATACACTAGGTGCTCCATCACTTCCACACGTTTTCGCAAAAGAAAATATGCCAGTCAGTTCACCGTCACAAACTAATGGACTTCCTGCATCTCCCTGTCAATAAAAAAATATTTAAATAATATAAAAAAATATTAGAATCCAATATATATTTTATACCAGAAAAGGGTTATTCTTACACGTATCTTTTTTTCTGTTTATATTACACTTAATTAAACAATATATCCTTTTATACAAAATAAAAGTTTTTATCTTACACATTAATGTATTGCATAGGTGATAACATTAAAGAAATTGTTAATAATTTACATAATGAATTAAGTATATTAGAAATATGGTTAAAGAATAATGTACTTAAATTAAATGAGAATAAAACTAAATGTATGTTTATTACTTATAAAAATGTGTTAGATAATAGTACCAAAATAGTAATAAATAACTCTAGTATAGAAATAGTGGATAATATAAAATATTTAGGAGTAATTGTTGATACAAAATTAAATTTTAAAGAACATTGTAATTACATATTAAAAAAATTAGTAGAAAAATAGGTTTATTATCTAGATTAAGAAATATATTAAGTATAAATACAAAAAAAATAATTTACAATAGTATAATATTTCCCCATTTTAATTATTGTGCAACACTATTAAATATGTTAAATAAATTAGATAAACAAATGTTGCAAAAATTACAAAATAGGGCAATGAGAGTAATCTTAATTAAAAATAGATTAACTAATTGTAAAAGTATGATTGATAGCTTAGAATGGTTGAATGTTCAAGAAATATTGAGTATGAATGTTTTAGTATTTATATATAAGTTAGAAAATAATATGTTACCAGAATATTTTAATAAGTATTTAATAAGAAATAAAGATGTACATAAATATAATACTAGAAATAGAGAAAATTTAAAGATAATTAAGTATAAGAAAACGAGTACGGCTAGGGGAATTATGTACGGAGGTTTTGATTTATATAATAGTCTTCCAAGAGAAATCCGAAACAGCAAAAATATAACGGGTTTCATAAATGGAATAAAAGAACACCTTCGTACATATAGAAATAAATTATAATATTAAGTCTTTATTATTGTATATTTTTATTTTTTATTTCTGTTATGTATTTTTTATATATTTTTATATATGTTTACTAAATTTGTTAGATGTAAAGATTAGCTATTAAGCTAAATAAATTAATAAAATAAAATAAAATAAAATAAATCTAGTTATTTACATCACGTTTAAAACATTATTGAAATAATGTGTTTCGTAGCCTTTTTAACTTATATATTGTGGGAATAATATCATTACAATAAAATAATTAACTCACAGCACATGTGTTTATATTTTCATCATTAGCACATATCATTCCATTTTTAATAGTTCCAGGCTCGTACGTTTGTATGCACTTTTCAAATTCTACTATTTTTACAGACGTTTTCATTAGATTATTTGAAGGCGTCGATGAAGGAAAACTCTGTATGAAATTTAAAAAAAATCATAGTATAAAAAATCTATTAATCAAATCAAAAAATAAAATATTCACATCAACACCACCGTATCCCCAACCGCTGACTGAACATAATTCGCTGTCATTAGTCCTTTTGTTTCGTAATGGTATCGGTTGTAATTGAAAGTCATTGTTGTCCATATGTGCTACCTAAAATTAATAATTTATATTTACAATAATGCCTAACATTTCGCGATTCGTTAAAAAAAATATTAAAAATAAATTATTACATAAATTATTATAAAGAATAATAATATGATTAAGTTTACTCTACAACAATATTTTTAAAACAGTAAAACACTATTCTCATAAATCGATAATATATAAAGCTTTTACTGGGTTGTTTAAGTAAATGTAATATAATATCGATCAAGTAAGGGTTATAAAAATATAGAAAAATATTTATATTTATTGAATTTAATTTATAATGAAGCTACGATTAATTTTTAACCCAATGGTTTTCTTATAAAGTAAATAATGTGCCTAATAAAGTTACACCTTCATTAACTATAAGACATGATAAAAACGTTTGAGCTTAGAATATAACCCTCGTAGTTAAAGTCATAAAAGTGCAACGATATTAAGAATCAAGATAGACAATGAAATTCCTAAGGCTATAAGAATTTCATATGAACGAACATTTAATATCCCAACTAAAAAAATATAATAAAGTATAACAGGTGTGAGTTTTATTGACAGTAAATCACAAACAATACAAACAAGCATTTTAAGAAGTGCCTTAATTTTATTCTTCACTTAGAAATTACTAATGAAATTTGATTATACAAATATATAGCAAAAATTAAGCAGCTGATAAAAAAGGCGATATAATAAGTTCATAGTATTTTACCAAAGTATTTATAAACAAAAAACTTTCCCAAGAATAAAAAAAAATTAGATGCAATAGTAAAAAATATGATTTTCACAGTGTAATTAGTTATTTTTCTATTTTAAATTCTAAAAATGTATAAATTTAAAAAACATATAAAACACTCTTACCTCAAGCTTAACAAGATCTACACCGCTCTCTTCAATTATGTCAATTTTCACCACTTTATATTTCACACCATCTACTTTATTCACAGTATTGGCAATCACAATATAATTATCAGGATCAGATGGGCTAATAATTACCATAAATATAGTTATTTACAGATACACAATTATAAAAAAATAATATACTTACAATCCAGGTATTGAAACACAATGGGCTGCCGTCAAAATAGTTTGGTTTGTTAAAACCACACCACTACAAATATGCTTTGCTGTTTGAGTAACATTATCATACATTTGCAATGAAACCTAAAATCATATTTATATAAGGGACTTTTAAATTGCTTCTGAATATCATTAATATTATATAATAAATACTTGATAGTTAAGTTTGTTAAGTTCAACTTGTTCACCACTAATGATTCTCGGCTTGGCAGCATCTGATTATGTATGAAAATATAAATTATATAAACATGAATAATACACATAACTTTAATTTACTTACAAATAAATATCGCTAACCACAAAAATGTTATGATATTCATTTTTATGTGTATATTATTATCCTTTCCTTGAGTGCATGTCATGTAGATTATTTGAGCGCTTGTATTTAACAATGATCGTTATCTTTTAGAAAATGCCTGAAATTTACCGATAATCTAAATCAAACTAAGGTGCAACTTTTTATAACGCGTAACTATGAATAATTAATTGCACTTGTGAATACAATAAAACTTTGATAAATTAGGCTTACTCACAGCAAAAGTTCTAGGTAAAATATTTTTTTTAACATATAATAAACAGTGTTTTAACAACTCAAATAACATGATCAATTTATGTTATTTAAGTTGTTCACGTTTTTACAGGATTTATTCAACACGTTACTTAGCTTTTTATATTGCTTTTCTTTCTCGCGTCATATTTGCTGACGTTTCAAACACTGTTAGGGTCATCATCATCTTGGGCGTAATTTTGATCTCATCTCAGCTATGTGGTCTTGAATTAGATATTTTATAATTTTTCCGTTTGATTGCTGAATTTGAAATTGCTTTCGCGTTGTCTCTTATATTTAGTACGATTTTTCTTTTAATTTCATTTTCAATTGCTTTTCCATATTTTTTTTAAAATTGGGTTTTTAATTTTGTCTGTATTAAAGTTTATGTGATGATTTTCATTGAAAGTGTGGATTGACTTTTGCTGGATCATTCATTTTTATATATCTTAAAAGGTTTAGTTTCGTCGATTATTTGAAAGTGATGGAGATATTCAATGGACATCGTTAAAGTATACGAATGCTCGGATTCATTATGCGAAGCGCTTTACACTTTAATAATTTATTGTTGATTTGCGTTCTGTAAAATACGCTAGTTCTATTATCTGGAATCTAAAAGAAGCGAAGTACTCCTTTCTGTTGAAAAGAATTTAAAAAAAAATCTAAAATATCTCTATAAAAAATAGTACGGATCGTATTACTCGTATCCATATTTGTATACTAGTGTATTTTTTGCTAGGATTGTTGTGATATTCATTGCACACTTAGCATAGCGTCTACTCAATGTAGCACCTTTTTAAAGTTGCTAAAGGTCCATGTCGACAATTCGTAAATGCTTTACGACTTTCAATAGCGATACCAAAAGAGTCGCGATCGCATCCCTAATTCTCATTCGTAGCGGCCAGGACGTCAAGACGTAAGAACGCTCTTTTTGCACAGGCCATTCAAAATACACGAGTTTTCCAAACACAAATATGTTCATAATGGCCACCATGGCGCATTGGGGCAACCTGGCAAGCCATGATAAACAGATTTTTGTTTTACCATTACTTAAAAAAAATCATTTAAAATTATTTTTATCATTACTTTAATATAGAGCGTATATTTTAATAATTTTAGTTGAAGTTTACTTTTATGCATTTTATTTTAATGACTAACAATTTTTACTCAAAAATTGTGCTAAAAAAAATTTAACGACATTTTGGTTACAATATGAATATTGAGTATCTAATGCTTTAATTTTTATTTTGTGGCATATTATGCTGTAACATAATAAATTATAATGAAAATTTTGCAATGAAAAAATATGATTTGAGATATGTTAAAAAAATTATAGTTTTTTTTTTATATTATTTTTTATTTTATTTTTTAAGCTTAAAAAAACAATTTTTGAAAATAAGCTGATGCTTCGGCAAAACTACGATGATAATCAGCCTGAAATTTTACAGAACGATTTTTGTAAATATAACAAAGTAATATCTTACATTGTTAATGATAAGTCATTATTTTAAATATATTTTATGTTATATTCTTGATCAATCTTATATTGTAAGCACTTCATAATTTGTAATCTGAGTACTATTTTTTTCTTTACTTTTGAAATTATATTTAAAACTTAGACCGCCAAACTAATTTAAAATGTATTCTACGTATCCACAACCAATGTATACTACGTGTACATGATAAAAAACGGCAAGTCAGGATATTGCTAATAGATTATTGCGCAACTATATTTTAAGTGCTTATACTTTTTCAGTATCATGCTGTACCTGTTGAAAAATAAATCATTCCTCCGTAATATCTTTGTCCTAATAGTAATCAAGTTTGACTGAAAATTACAGTCAACCCATCTATAGCGTAGTGATTAGGACTTCGTTATAGGAATACTACGTTATAGGGGGCATAGGCCATACAAAATTTGAGGTTAGGTTATTTTAATTATATGATGTTAATTTAACCAAATCAAACTTTTTTCCCAGTTTTTATGTATTAAATGACCTTGTATTTAGTTTGTAAACGAGAACGCGTGCCCTATGTATTTATTGCGATACTCGTGCGAAGAATGTCCTTGATTCTGCGACTGCCAATGAAGTCATATGCAACAGTTTTGTACGTTATTTTTTTAAATAATAAAAAATAAATATATTATATTCAATAATACAAGTTTTTTTCATAAAAATATATTTATAAATAAAATTTATATTTATTCATTTAATGTATTATTGTAAATAAATCGTTAACAACGAAAGCAAAAACACGCTCAATCCAGACGATTTGAGAGAAAAGGCTGAGTTTTCTTTCACCCAATTGTAATATTCTGCAACGTGTGTATAAACACCTGCATATTCAGCTTTCGCACAACCAACACCAAACGATACCAAACCAGTCAATTCGCCGTTGCACACCAATGGTCCACCGGAGTCACCCTGAGTATTAAATAAAAGTATTAAAAATAATTTTGGTAGATGTATACTAATTAAAAAATAAGTTAATTACAGAGCATGAATCAGTCCTGCCACTGCCAGTGGCACATATCATATTTTTCGTAAGACCGATTACCGAAGCATAGGCTTTTTTGCATAATTTAAAATCTTGAATTTTCACGTTTGCTCGTCGTAATTCAATTTGAGCAACATTAGAATCCTACAATGAGCATTAAATTTTTATTTTTTGTAAATTTAAATAAATAATATCTTTAATAACCACAAACTTCTCTAATGACTCCCCATCCACTAATTGTGCATTCTTCATCAGCTTTTGTATCCGTAAATCTTAACGCAACCGGCGGTAAAGTAGTGCTTTTATCAATTGGTTTAATCTAAAAAAAAATACATTTTATAAAATATGGAATCATTTAAAAAAAATAATAAATAAGTAATTTTAAAACATACTTTAAGGAGTGCTATATCATTATCCATAGTTTTAGAATTATATTTTTTATGTGGAGTTATCTTGATAATGTCGTATTTTACTCCACTCGGCCATCTTAATGTTGCCAATACCACTTTAATGTTGTTCAAATTTTGAATTTTACTAAATATTTTGAAATATTAATTAGTATACAATTATATAAATAGCGACACTATACAAAAAACTAAATTAATTTAATTTTTCTTAAGATATCTTGTTTTTGGATAGTATCGTCGATGTTGCTTTTATATCAAAACTTATTTTAATCTGTATAACGATAGATTGTGAAATGAAAATTGCATATTGCAAGTATTTCAACCCAAGATAAGATTACATTGTTAAAAAACAAATTTTCTATCTACATAAAAAAAATTCATATAATTACAAAAATAATAATTTTGATATAAAAGTAATATAGGACGATTATATATATGTAATACTAAGAGAGAGAAGGGGGTACAAGTTGTTAAGAAACACGTAAAATAATTTACAAAAAAATGCAGATTAACAAGTTAAAGAGACTAAAATTTAAAAAAATAAGATGCCTTTTTGTGAATGTATTTATTAAGAAATATTTATTACTTAAATCTATATTTATTTAGAAAGGTAGAACGATTATTAATTTTCACTTTAAGGAAATTCTACAAGAGTTAAAAATATTTATTCTATGACACCAAAAATTCAAATATATATATATTTATTCAATAATTTATTTTACTAATATTTATGTATTTAATCTTTCTTACCCCTTTTCATCATAAACGCAATGAGCGGCTGTTAAAACATACTCTTTGGATATAACTACACCGCCACATATATGACTTAAAAACGAAGATCCAACTTGTATCGAAGCCTGTATAACATCAAATATAAATTAAATAATTTTAAATATCTTTTTCAAAGCTACACTTACTTGGTAGGTTATCTCCGTTAGATTGGCAAGTGTTCCACCGACGATTCTCGGTCCAGAATTAAACAATGTACTATTTACATTATCCGTTAACACGACTGAAAAATAAAACAAATGTAACTACAAAAATATATATATATATATATATAAAATTGTAAAACAATAATTATTATCAGACTTACGTGTAAACTGCGTTGTTAACAATAATAAAATCAATTTACACAAATTACTCATTGCTGACATTGTATTGTAACAAGCAGACTGCGAACACTTTGCGATTAGTTGGTAACAATTTTTCATTTATAACTTTTATGTTTATCTTATCAGATAATATAGAATTAATCAAATGATTAGAATTATAATCAAACATCACAAATTATTTTTTATGTTGTACATTTAATACTATAAAAAATATTTTTGACCAATGCTTGAATAAAAAAAAATTGTAGTACTTCATAAAAAAGAATTAATAATGTAATAAATTTTGTTATTTTGATACAAAATATTTTAAGTTAAATTTAAGATATAAATTCATTATCGACATTACTAATAAGGCATATTTTAATTTCAGTATCATTGATTCGTAAAATATGTATTTTTATATATTATACATATAATTGCAGAAAACTACTAGGTACTTACAAAAGTTATTTGAGTCACCACTCTATGAACAATAATAATTATTATTTGTATTATCTTACTTCTGGTCATTGTATGATACACAATGATTGTACACAATTGTATCACTATGTGTGTGTATGTTTTTATAATTAAATAGTTTCGAAATGTTAAAGCAAGTAATAATAAAATTAAATGCCAACGATATGCATACTTATACCACAATATATGCAATTTACTACAATATTTGGTGTTCATATAAAAAAAAATAATAAACCTACACTTTAATTACAATTGCTTAGTTGTAATTTAATATATTATATACTATAGAAGGCAACGAATAAAGATTTTTTTAATTAATATATTTTACTACAACTAATTTTTACAATATTTAAAAAAATCAAAACATATACATTTATTTTTTATAATAAATATTAATTAATAAAAGCTTTTATTAATTTTGAGATTGTTTTATGTATTATTTGTGTTTTTCTAACTTATACATAGAATTAATACGAATTAGTAGGATATTTAGTAAATGTGTAAATCAAAAAAATATTATTTATGTTCATATAAATGTTTATTAAAAATATAAATTTCATAAATACAACATTACAATACATTAAAAAGACAGATTCGGTTGTAATTTCAATCACAAAATGTTTTTTTATTATTATTAATATACATTTCTATATAAAACACAGTATAAAATAAATTTTCTTATTACTTGTATACATACATATATTTGGAATATATTTAGCTATGTGTGACACGTCTTTTATATCTTTTCATCGATAATATCAACAAAGTACACAATATATTATATAATATGTATATATAGGCTTATACATACATATTATGTACTAACGTGTTTTGATATAAAAAAATAATAAATATCTTTGATCGGTGTTTTTTTTATTTTATAAGACGTATATTATTTTAAAAGCAAATTTTTAAAAGATATTATTTTTAACATTATTTAAAAAATAATACTCTGTATTATATGTATATTAGTCTACTGATAATTATTTACCAGTCTTTTTTTAAAAGGCGTTTAATAATAGAGATCATTACCCACTCGAGGGGAGGAATTTACAGTTAAATATTCTAAAATTAGGCATTGACAAGGCAAGAGACTAAATTCGTAAAAACTTATTTACACATCCTATTCATAAGTGTCACACATATAGTTTAGGAATGGTTCGAATATTAAAAATGAATGGAAACCAATAGTAAGTAGGCATATTTACAATTTTCGATTAGTTCGTTAAGGTCGTTGTATGATACAAAAGTTCGTTGTTTGTGCTTGGAACATTCCGTTGATAAATAAGAAGAGTATTTGGTAATTTTTATACACGCGATCGAAATCAGTTGTTTAGCGATGACCTCAGAGGAACTGACCCTTCAACCCAAAGGTTTGGCCTTTGCATCATCGTTTGCCATAATGACACTTCTTTTCCTGCACTATCCATCCACGCTACTTGAGCACCCATGTATGTTCCTATAATATAAAAATAACAATTATAGTATTCAAGAACACAAATGACTTGATGATATTAACTTTATACTTAATATATAAAACGTGGATATTCATAATATTAAATTATAAAAAATCATATATTTTTAACAAATAAAAAAATATTTTTATAGCTTTTGAACCCCTCAATTTTTATCAATATTAATAATAATATATTTTCAATTTATTTAATTTAAAATAGATGTATGAATAACTAGAGTAAAGAATTTTCTGATATTTTCAATACAAATTAATATTTTTTCCAGACTGCCAAATTTATTGATAATCCTTCAACACACCACTTACATCAAATTTTAATTTGTAAAGTCGCACATTTTTTAATTATATTTTTCTTAATCCTTGTTAGTTTAGTGAAAACGAAAGCTTACTATAGTAATTTTTACTTGATAAATTATTTTTAATTTGTAGTAAAATAGTGCTGACAAATTTCTTGTTTCGCTACAAGAGGTCTCAAAATAAAATAATAAATGGATAAATTTTAAAATGCAAAATTGAATACTGTCATATAATATTTATAAATTATTAAAAAAATTATATACTATTTTACGCGTGATTGTGAAACTTATATTACACTTTTTTTGTTTGGCCAAATCAAGACTCTTAGGTAAGAACTGAGAATATTCCACTTTCAAAGAAGTATAGCTCAAAAATAAAAATACACAAAAAATTTAATACTATTTTTATAAAATTGAAGCTTTAAATGATATTCCATCCTTAAAATTTTAATTTTTGACTCATCTTGTATATATGATATTTATAGTAAATTACAAAATTTACATCTTTATCAATTATATTATTAAAAATATCGTTCAAATAAACACACCTTTTCCCAGTGAAAATCTAACGCCACCCATGAAATCGTTTGAGCTCAAACGATCCCTATCCCACACGCTTAGTTCTAAAGCTCTCTGTTGAAGCTCAACCAAAGTCACTCCACGATACGTGAAACAATGTTCCCATTGTGGTGACAATGTTCTTCTAATTACAGCAGTCTTCTGTTTAACACTACGCCCTCTCTCCGGTAGAAGGTAGCTGAAAAATAAGTTATATTTATTCATTAAATAATATGCACTTTAAACGTTTTATTAACTACAAGTGTACCTTTTACAAAAGACATCACAGAGTCCGTTTGGTTTTGTAGCACACAAGTTTTTGGCCTCTTTGACCAAAACGTGCAAAGTGCCTTTGGCACGCAGATTTGCTTGTTCGCTAACTTCGAATTTGAGTCCAACAATCATATCACCTTTGACACCTTGCTGCTCCTCAAACTGCTCAGTCTAAAAGTTAAAATAAAATATTGAATAAATAATTAAATGCATGTATTTATAAATTATGTGTAGTTTTTAAAATATCTATATTATAACTTTTCTAAATATTTTTCTGTAGTAACTTTTTTTCATGAATCTTA
Organism: Plectrocnemia conspersa; assembly: GCF_051122295.1. Taxonomy (NCBI): domain Eukaryota; kingdom Metazoa; phylum Arthropoda; class Insecta; order Trichoptera; family Polycentropodidae; genus Plectrocnemia; species Plectrocnemia conspersa. Next base: position 18,645,714 of record NW_028277175.1, read on the forward strand.
GCTAAGATATTCTGAATTTTGTCTGAGTTGTATTTTACTTTTACTTTATATAACCTTGGCCACAATAGTGAGTCATCTTTTTAAATATTCTTCACAGCTGCATAATCTGACCAAAATATGTTTAGCAGGTAGTTTTAACTGGTATTCGATATAAATCAGACAATTTTTTTGCTTTGTGTTCACAAATTGATGAAAAAAAAGGAGCGTAGTCTTATTGCTCAATTCAGAGTAAACGACCTTCCTAATGGATTACGTATTTTGGTCTTCATTATTTTTATTTACTAATATACAAATATTGCATATATGTCGTAAAATGCCAATAAATATTTATAATTCGCAAATCAGTTAACATACCAATTGTTAACGTCACACTCTCTAATATATGACTTAATAAATATAGTGCATACATGTCCATACTAATAATATAAAGCTTTAACTAACCCTTGATTGTATAATTAAATATTCAAAATTAAATTGATAATAAATAATTATTTTTAATTACTTGTATTTATATCCCTGATGTGCGTCAAAGACTTACCATAGGAATTTCATGGATCAATGACAAAATCTAATTAAAATTTTAGCAAAAAGATCACATACATATGTACATCATTGGTAATGTGGAAGATCGTTAAATCTTCCTTTAATATTATTTATGATTTGCCAAACTTAAAACATGCATTTAGTTCTAAATTTGTTTTCCATCCTACTGATTTTTAAATTGAGGAATTTTTTCTCTACTTTTAATTATATTTGTTAGGAATATAAACCAGGTGTTCTTATAATAAGCTACAATAATAAAATTGTCAGGAGAAAATAGTTTGTCCTACATCTTAAAATATGTCACAATCAGTTTCACAGTTACCTTCATTTAAATAATTATATTTTCTTATTTTTTCAATGCATGGAAAACCTGTTACTTTTAAACTTGGTATTTAAAAATATCACGATGCATTTAACTGCACGTCACTAAAACTGTAGTATACTTATTAATAAACGAATAAGCTTATTTTAAGTGTTAATGTATTATACAAGGTTTAGCTAGCTAAGTGGATCGTCTACTTACGATCGGAGACAGTGAATTAAATCAAATAATAATCTGTCAAATCTTACCCTTTCTTGTAGATTATACCACTTAGGCGTCGGGTCGTCAAATACTTTGTCTTCCAGAGAAAGTATAACCTCGCCGAGGAAATTGTTTCTACCGAACATATCCGCGTGCCAGATGCTCAACCAAAGAGAACGTCCGCCCAAAGCCTCCAATGGTTGAACAAACCTAAGCGTTTCATCAAACACCGGTCTCAACGTGTGTTTACGCACTTTGGTTTTGCGTTTGCCGCTCTTTGATTTATCAGGTAACAAATAAACCTGAAAAAAAAACAAGAATTACTAATGTATATTTTATTGTGATCGATTCATTCAAATCAACATTCGACTAACTTTAACATATGGATCAGATCTATTCCTTTTCGTATCAACCGACGCCAGGTCTCTACATCTTTTTATATTAATTTCTAGAGCGCCCATTTTGTAGTTGTATAAAAGACCAAACTCCACTTGACCCTTTACTGTAACAGAGCCGTAATTTCCATCGCCGGCACCTGAGTAAACACTTGCCATTGATTCCGAACGAGTCTGTAATTTATACACATTTATGTTAAATTAGTATTTAATATAAAACATATCGAAATTAATTTGTTTTGTATATACTACTTGTAATCCACTGCGATTGTGATGCATGGTGAACAGCCGATCTATGTCTTCGTCCAATTCGCGAGGCTGCACTACTGGTGATGGTGATATTGGAGTCAGGGGTGGAGTTGGAGATGCTGACCTACGCGCTGGGTTAGTTCTTGGTGTGCTGATTATTTCAGTTGAGCATGATTCATCTGAAACAATGCAAATAAATATATTAGTATTTTTATCATTATTTCCTAAGGCACTGCTGCTTAAAATCAAAACAATATTCAGAATTAATAAGCATTTTATTTAAAATATTTTGGGAAAAACTATGACTTATTCTGGCCCCATGATTGTGTGATTTCACTATTGCCTTTATAAAACATCTTATCAAAACACCTTTATAAAACATCTTATCAAAAAAAGAAGTTTATAAATAATAATAAAAATATTTTGTCTTTCATATAGATACAATGAAAATAAGGAACACGATACTGTTGTAGTTTTTATCATATCTTTATGAAACTAGTCCTTAAAACAGCTCTTATTAATATTTTAGTGAAGTTCGTTAGTCAATCTAATATGGAATTTTATTTCAAACCAGCGACTATACAAAAAATCACAACATTGTTTAAAAAAATCTCAGATAAAAAGTAAAATACGTTAATAATATTTTTTTAATCTTATCTTTATTTACTATTTATGTTAGTTTTTTAGTACACAATTTTAAATAGAATTGAATGTTTTTGAATTAAAAAAAAATACGTTAAAAAATGGAAAGGGGTGAAAAAATCTTTAAAGTAAAAATTTTAATTGTATTAAAATTATTTTTTAAAATTAGAGAAAATAGTAAATTCGATGATATAATAGATAATAAAATATTATGACCTTTTAATTTAGTAAATAAAAAATTGTCCGCTTACATATAAATAAATCTATCGAATTCGTGCAGCCTTTTTTGGAGAAAATTTTCTATTTTGCTACAAAATTTACTCAGTTATTTTTACACAATAAAAATATTTGAGTCATTTATATTTTATATTATATTGAATAGAAGTTTTATATTTAAGTTTTGGGTTTCTTTAATGCCTAGTTTAAAGCTCAAAATTGTACTTAAAAGTTTTATTAAAATTAAAAAGGTTTCATAATAAATTTACTATTTTTTACAAACTTAAAATCTTTTTCTTGCATATATTTTTTTTATTATAGTCGATTCTTCTTTTTTACAGCTACGCTGTTTGCCAAAAAGATATTTAATTTGTCTGTAAAGTATTTTTCTATGTGATATAAATTAATAATGAAATTTTAAATCGATGCACACACGGGCGGATCTGCCCGCCGGATTTGTCCGAAATAGATGTCCGACGGACAAATCCGCCAGTGTGTGGTGTTAAAACTATCGGACAGATCTGTCTGTTGTCTGTCCGTTGTCTGTGCTCAAAACGAACGGATCGGACACGGACAAGCAGATCTGAGCAGAGATCGCGCTCGCGTAAACGACCGTTTACTGTGTTTTTTGTTAAAATTTGTCCCTTAAATAATTTTATGATCCGAGCCTTTATTAATTTGCGACAAAGTTGCCGCCAACGTCTAAGTTTTATAACTTTATGACCAATTTCTATTACATCACTATACAATAGAAAAAATAATACAAATTTAAGATGCACTTAGAGACTCTAGATATGTAAATATTAAATAAATTAATACATTATAAAAAATATAATTTTAATTATACTAAAATTAAAATTATTATCATTATTGAAAATGTATGAAGAGATCAAGGTATATATATGTATGTATATATTATTATTATCAATAAATGTCATTTAAATTTAGAATTTACTTGAAACACGATATAAATTTAACTTTTCTTCTATAATATCTACCGAGCTCAGTCAGACAGATCCGAGCTGTGGCCAAGCCCGGACAAATCCGTCAGATGTCCGACGGGCAGATCCGTACTTGTGTGCTTAGCTAATGTTACATATAAAACAGATTATGTAATCATTGTTAAAAACACATAATGATCTTACGAGATATATTTATATACAAATATCCGTTGCAATTTAAAAAAACGATAAAAATAACTATAGGAAAACATGTACAGTTCTGTATGCTTATTCTGAAACTAAATCTGTAGATTGTACCATAATTCCTATGAATAAAATTTATTCTTAATCACTACAACAATAAAATTCTACTTTTAAAATCCAAAACCGAGACGAAAAATTATTTAAAAAATATTTTAAACATTTTTTACTATAATATGTATATAATGAATTTAATACCATCTGGGTAGTAGTTAATCTTAACGTGCGGTATTTTTCCTTTTCTCCGCAGTAGCGAATTATCACTCCCATACTCTAAATTCAACAAGAAAGCATCTCTGCAATTCAAAACGTCACTGACAAATTTAGCCGCATTCTCTCCAAATTTTAATGTGCTACTTCTACTCGAAGACTGTCTTCCATCTTCTAAAGGTAAAGTTTCGCCTATACTCTGATTTTTGGCACCTTCGCCGCTCATGAGTGAAAATTCCACATCCGCACCGCCATCCGCTCGGTTCGGCTCAGATTGCGAAAACCAGCAGCAGCGAAAGCAACTTTTGCATTTGCTCGACCTCTCATTGTTTTTCTTGACGTTTGGAGTCATCTGCGGGAACAGGTCTATAGCCGTGAAAGTATCCAAGTCTTCATTCGATATGTTGACCGAGTCGTTGCCGAACGACGAGTACTTCGACGACTCGTCGTATGAACGGTAACCGATCAATTTTGGCATCTTTCATTGGACACTGGACTTTGTAACCGCACCCCGAAAAAAATGTCAAACACAAAAAACGTGTGGTATTCGACTAAGTGGGCCGAAGCGACTGGACAAGGTGCCCTATATGCTCATAGGTGATCACACTTGGTCCATTGACTTGGCACCACCATCATCATCATCATCACGCTCTGATCATTACCGCTGGCTATTGCGGATCCGATTGTAACTTACAGAGTTTGATTATTTATATGACCTACTGCCACGATTTATTACACGTTAACATTATTCACGCTTAATAAGAAAACCATGAAAATTTATCATAGGTATCGAAGACATGAAGAACGAACCACAGTAGATAATTATAAAAATTAATAACAAATAAATTAAAAACTGTAAGTTTTTTTTAGTTCATCAAATGATACAAGAAGGCACGTGTTTTTTTTGGCAAAATAATGCGCATGCTACTGATATTATAATAAAATAACAATTGGCAAAATAATGAGCTAAACACTGAAATTTTATATAAAGTAAAAGTCCCAATATCATATTTTATCTAAATAAAAATTTTAGATTTAATTGTATCAAAAAAAGTGTAAAACTTCAACATATCAATTGTTATACATAATTTATAATTTTGCACTCGTCGATCCATAATAAATGGTATTCTTAATCAAGAAAAGATCCGCGAGCTCAACATCGTACGCTTGCACCAAGTTTTAAAAGTTAACTCCGTAGGTGAGTGGTAAATAAATTTAATTTTTAATATTCGAATAGAGCATCCTTGTCGCGTGTATCACAATTAAAGAGTGTCGAAGGTTAATAGGTTAAACGATCAATTTAATAGAGCTCGGGCGAAATCTCAATGAACTACGTGTATGTATGTACCTATGTACATATATGCATAGTTTGACTTATATATTAAATTAAAAAAACAATAAAATATGGCAAGTGTGACACCGTGAGCTAAATTATACAAAATGACGATATAATGCATTGTCATCTGCAGCATGTGGGTCAAGATTAAACCAAACAATGCTAGATAACCTCGTTGCTTTATGGTAGATTAAAAAAACACTACCGTTTCGATAATAAGTGAAAGTTTACAAATACACTGGTTGCTGTAGAATTGCTTTTTTTTTATTATGTTTGCAATTTAAAATATTTAATTTCCTGTACTCCCACATGCTGGCATTTAAATTATGCTTTAAAGTATATTTATATTTAAGAAACATGCTTAATAAAGTATGATGACCGCGAAAACTAGAACTGAACCGATTTAATTTAAAGCGTGGGTTTGTGTATTTAAGAGCTTCGTTGACATTGAACTCCTTTATTTTTTATTATACTATATAATGAATAGCAAAAAACAAATATTTAGTTAATAATTGAATGATTTTATCTATATGTTTTAATTAAATTAATTGTTTTAAACAAACATTGTGTATACAAACATTAAAAAGGTAAACAACTATTATTTAGATTTGCAATTAAAAAGGACATGGATCACTATCACACAATTATTTTATAATATATATGTTTGAAACTAATTATTATTAATTTTATAAAATATTTTATAAAATTGTATAAAAATAATATTAATTTTATTACATTAAATACCAAATTTAAAATTAGCTTTTTAATACTCTCATAAACAAATATTTTTGCCATATACTACATGTGCTCTACAAATATCATACTTAGTACAAAAATATCCAGGTGCAATTTATCTGGTTTGTGATTTATCCATAATATTATTTTTTTAAATCAATTGTCGAAAAAGCGTTTATGTCACTCGTAAAATTAAACTTTTGCTAATTGTAAAAAGAATAAACCTAGATAATTTAAAGAAACTAAAATAGCAAAATTCCAGCTAAAAATTTAAATAAAAAATGTGCATAAGTGGAGCTGGGTTCTTTAAGAAAGTAGTATTGTTTATAAATAATGCATCTTATCATCCGAATAAACATATTAAAAACGACCGATTACAAGTTTAATTCAATCAATGGGTCAAGGTGTAATGTAATCAATTAAACGGCTTCTTAATTTTTTTTTAAAATAGCACAATCTTGGTCAAAAGTAAAGTAAAAACATATTCGATCGTGGAAAGATTTTTTTGTGGAAATATAGTATGTAATGAATTTGAAGAGCAAGTGATATATTATGATATCTAAAATACGCAGATAAATAACAAATATAAAATGTTATTATTACATAAATTATTCACATCATAAATAAGTTAAAGACTTTTAAAAACCCATAGATTTAATAATTTTAAGATATGTATTTATTTTTAGTATCATTAAAGCAATTATTGACATTATAAATAGAAAATCTAAATTTGCTCTACGCCTATTTTAAGCAGTATACAATCCACCTACCATTTAATTGCTACGAATAAATTAAAGTGGTCAATCAGGAAGCGAGAGCAAACAGTAGGCGTGTGGAACAATGAAATGAGTTATTATTCAACATCCCATATACGCAACATCAATAAAATCAGTATTAAATTACAAGTCGAGCGAGTATACTTTTTTTATTATCGTTTCTTTTTCGGGCCATTGTCTTCCGCTGTAAGAGATAACTGTCCGTAAATGTTAATTCGTGTGGTAGATGGCTAAAAAAATAATAACCTAACAGACCGGTGTTCTACGGATGTGTGGAACTGTTATTCTATACTGCTATATAACCAGACAAACCACTTTCGCTCTTGATCTCGAGAGAAATAGAAAAGGCGATTTTATGGGGACGATCTTTCACATTCGTGCCCTGAGGGTCATCGTGGAAAGGTACTTTTTTTTATTTGTTTGAGCTACTAGATTCGTTGTTTGAAGAAACTATCTTTAAATAATAATATTTTATTTTTAATAATATATAAATAAAATAAAGACAGACTGTTACTGTGTGTGTGGGAATATATGCGTAGGATGTGATCTATAAACATATGCAAATAAAATTCTCGCGTATTTTTATATTTATATTAGTTTATTTACATGTTTTTAAAAAAAAAATACAATTCTGAATTTGAGTGTGTAACAAAACACTATTACCGTATACGTTTTTATTACAAAAAACAGAATTTATCTAAGAACCATTTTTCGTAATATTCAAATCTCTTTTAATCCCTTTGTAGTCCAGTAGTCAATAGAAGTCAAAGCCGTCTGGTAACTAATGAATTTGTTAGTATACTGTTCGAATATACAATAGAGGCAATATCCGCATCATAAACCCCAGATTATTTTAATCGCGATTAAATCACTCTTTAATCTTTTTCCGATCCATTTTTTTAAAGTATTTAAAATTTTCTAATAATCTGGATATTTTAGATATATCACTTGCCTCAGTCTCTTCAGATACAAATATTTCCAATAGAATTTTTTTACCAAGATTGTGCTATTCTATGTATTTTTGAAAATACAAGCATGGTAACGCCGTTTCATTTATGATATAACACCTTGATCCATGGGTTAAATTCAATTTAAATCATTTGGCTGTAAAAAAATTGCAATCGAAAGAGCGTCGTTTATTTGCAATACTACTTTCTGTAGCTTTGCATTTGAAAAATCTCCCCATTTTGTTTTGAACCAATCTTTAAAGATCCATGTTAGTCTTTAAATATAATAAATAACAGGATATTTTATTTTAGTACCTCTAAAATCTAAATGAACTACATTTTTGCTTTTTCAGTCACTAAATTTTTAATTTTATGATTCTCAGATGCATTTTAAAAACATAAATGTGCTCTTTAGATGATAATTTAAAACAAATTAAATGTATTTAATTTACAACACGATTAATGCACATCCAGATAATTTTAATGCAATAATAGCACTAGTTTTATTTGAAGATAATTGTATAATTTAACTGAGAAATGATAATGCAATTTTTTAAAATACAGAAGTTCAACTGAATTCATACTTAACGTTATAGCGCCATTAACAATGTGTATATAGTTTAATTAGCACGTACTTTTTGACAGTTAGCGTCATTCGCCTTATTATTTAACTGGCGCTTCGAATAGATATCGACGAGCGGGGTGCGCTCAAAACTTTCCAAAAACGAATTTATGTCATTTGATTGGAAAATACATTAAATCAGCAAGACAATAAATTATACGAGGTAAAAGTAGTCAAGGTCGATTACTCCTCGCTGCACTCGGATTAGAAAGGCGACCGATTCGAGTCTCGTTTGATTCGCGGTGAAAAGTTTTGCCAGAGACACTCGTGGCAAACTCCAATAGTGATAAATACAATTATTGCTGTTGCAAAATTTGCCCCGCGGGGCGTGAACAGTTTTCCGTTAGCAGCTCGTCATTAAATTAAGCTTATGTATGCACATGTATGTATAGACTACAGAATAATAATAGAATGCGTCGCTTACGACATTTAGTCGCGTACGAGTTCACAGCTGATCAAACCGGCGAATGTAAATAACATGTCTTTCTTTGACGTAACTGATTAAAAAGTAAAACAATTCAGAATATCAGATACTTCATATTAAATGTATTAAGATACTCATGAATAATTTTGTCCATATAAACCAAAAAACATTTTTTAAAATCGTCACAATTAAGATCTCGATGGGTGTTATCGATAATAAAATTATTTTCGTAACGTCTTTGAAAATCATGACCACGTCCTTTTTTATGTCCGTTAGAGCCAGGATATCCCCACTAGCCAACTTGGTTTTCGGTGTCTCTTCGTGAGATAATAAAAGTGATTCAATTTATCGTTCTTTTTATTATTTCGCTTATTACAATCCTAACATACCATAGCATTTCATTGATAAATACAGAGCAAAATAATATAAGATTAAAATATTTTAAAGCATCTTTAAATATATATATTATAAAATTTATTAGTTTATATATTGATATATAAAATATAGTCTGCGTCGTTTTATAATCACACTAGCCGCATCATATAAAAAATATTGTTTTTCAGTATAAACGATATGAAGTTTCTATATATGGCAAGGGGCAATAAAACACATGAAATCAGACTTTGATAAAATTATACATTAAGCGTCCAGTTCCATGAGTTATTTAACAACCTCGCTCACGATGACATCATATTTTGCCTCGTTTCTGCACGAGCACGACATTATCGTTACGATACGTCAACATGGCTCGGTGTACCCATATAATTTAACGTTAACGTGAAAATAAAAATACACCGCTGTACATATAATCAAAGTTTCAAGGGCATGTCTGTGAGATATCGGTGAGACTGGTCATATTTTATGGTCAACTCCTGACGTACGGTTATGTTACAGGGAACCGTTTCATGGTGGTTTGTTTATTCAATTAACATACAATGGCGAATGAGCCAGCATGTGAGTTCTCTCATATGTGTACAGGTAGTAAGCGGAACGATTTGAAGTTAAATGTTATCACGTCGGTGCTTGCGTTGCGACATAAAAACAATGGGTCTTCGGACGATGGCCTAAAATTGTTTTTTATATATATATTAAATATACAGACAATTCTCTCGCATTAAAGAAATATTATATCACACTATTTTTAAGCATTTAATTACTCATAAATGGTTTAATCGACATGTCGTTGATAATAATCGATCGTGGGTAGTTTTCTTCTATGATTGTTTTATCAAATATTGCTAATTGTTGTAATTAAACTTTTCACAAGAGGCACTATTTCTTAATATCCTGATTAACGGCACAATTTTCCAGCGATCGAATAAGGTCGGCACTATCACACAATACGCGCTTCCGAATTAGATTTAATTTGAAGAAAATAATGGGTCTTTAAAATTCTTGAGTTTAAAAACGCTAAAAAATTCACACAAGGTCGTAAAGATCAAAGAAGTAAAACAACTATATTGTTATAAAATTTAACACTATTTGTGCTACTTTGGTTAGTTGTAACTGTGTAATAGTAATCTAAATTTATAGGAATAAAAATAAATGACTCAAGAAGGACGGAAATTTCATTGGATCAAATAAATTTTAATGAAACTTTCTTCAATCGGGCAAAACCTCTGAAAGGTCTATTTTATTGAATCAAGTGCCACATATTATATTGATTTTATTGAAAAATATGTTTTTCGTGACGTGTTTATTATATCAATGTGTGCTATTATATGTATGTATGTCGTAAAATACCACATGTTTTGTACAACAGTTTATTAAGCCTTTTATATAAAAAGTCAATAATGCAGATGACTGGAAATCGATTTTTAATATTTTTAATACAAAAAAATATTACTGACTAAATAAATTTATTTTTTCACTTTTTTTTTAAACGTAATAAATATACATAATATAGTTTGACTATCTTCTTTGGAACAATTCCAAAATTAATTGTAAATTATCTTATTATTATTACAGTGTATTAAATGAGGTTTGTGGCATTCGATTCGCACATTTTAGTATCACATGTTTTATCGACAATGATTGGCACCGGTGTCAGATTAAGCAACGTTTTTATCTGGCACCGATCGATTAACGTGACATTGCGTTTGGAAATCGTTTGGCACGAACTCTCCCAATATAACCGGCAATATAATGCTCACTGAAGATCATAAGAACAAGAATATAAAAAAACTGAAACCTCTCGTTGTTGAGGAACCACTTTTCCTCGGAGGCCCGAGAGATTCGTTCCCACGATACATTGTTCTGTGCGACTCAAAAAACGTGGCAAACGAAAGTTGAACAGAAGAGACGTAGTATATACGTACAATACATGTAGATACGTTTTACGTGAAAAACATATTTACATGTACGTTATCATGGCACGTTAAATTATTACAACAACAAGCAATGAATGTGATGCATAGACTAAAATTTAATAGTGTGCCACATACACTATTAAATAGTTTTGCACAATTTAGCCCTAAAAATAATATTGTTAGAAAAAAAAGTGCTTATATAATCATCAGAAAAACTCATATTTTTTTTAAATTTTATCCCAACGTAATACTAAAATATGATAATTAAATTTTAATTATTTATTGAGCACAATAAACATTATTAAGCAGCTATAAAATGTGGTATAATATATTAAACTTTATTATATTTATAGTATTATTGATTATAATAGTCTTTTTTATGAATATAATATAATATACATTAAATTTATAAGATAAGCTCAGTTTCTTACAAAATGTTTGTTTTATAAAAAATCATAGCTTTTTAATTAAATTTACTATTAAATTGTTCTTTTAAAATAATATATTTACTCTAATTTCTGTTTATCCTGTATATTGTGCTATATGTACGGAGCAATAACCGGTTATGGCACAAGTGACATTAACCATTGTGCGCTTTTAACCGGACCTATTATACTCAAGCTCATATTCGCATCATCGTCTATTTAATCATATTTGCTTGCTCATAAAACGCATAGACCTCCCAAGAGAACAATTTGATTTTATATTATAAATAATTCAATACCAGTATGATAAATTGTCGTTACGGATTATGTTTTGCCAAGAACGATCGCAATACGAAACCAATAATGACATGTTGACGAAAAACATTATCATCTTTGCGATAATATCACATGACGCGATAAAAATAATCAATATTAAAAAAATATGCATTTGTAATTGTTGATACAAAATTAAATTTTAATGAACATTGTAATTACATATTAAAAAAATTAGTAGAAAAATAGGTTTATTATCTAGATTAAGAAATATATTAAGTATAAATACAAAAAAAAAAATTTACAATAGTACAATATTGCCCCATTTTAATTATTGTGCAACACTATTAAATATGTTAAATAAATTAGACAAACAAATGTTGCAAAAATTACAAAATAGGGCAATGAGAGTAATCTTAAATAAAAATAGATTAACTAATTGTAAAAGTATGATTGATAGATTAGAATGGTTGAATGTTCAAGAAATATTGAGTATGAATGTTTTAGTATTTATATATAAGTTAGAAAATAATATGTTACCAGAATATTTTAATAAGTATTTAATAAGAAATAAATATGTACATAAATATAATACTAGAAATAGAGAAAATTTAAAGATAATTAAGTATAAGAAAACGAGTACGGCTAGGGGAATTATGTACGGAAGTTTTGATTTATATAATAGTCTTTCAAGAGAAATCCGAAACAGCAAAAATATAACGGGTTTCATAAATGGAATAAAAAAACACCTTCGTACATATAGAAATAAATTATAATATTAAGTCTTAATTATTGTATATTTTTATTTTTTCTTTCTGTTATGTATTTTTTATATATTTTTATATATGTTTACTAAATTTGTTAGATGTAAAGATTAGCTATTAAGCTAAATAAATTAATAAAATAAAATAAAATAAATAATTTGTATCATATACAAGTGCACTTACATTTTCACTACTAAAAATATAATTTCACTACTCAGTGTTAGTAAAACTGTATTTTTTCATAAACAAATGATCATGTGCGCATATTTCCACATGATCAGAGGATTCACAGAATTTTAGCATCACATCGTTTGACAAAATATTGCAATATTTTACATCTAACATCTATGTATAATAAATATATGCCTATATTTTATATTTATTTTTATTATATATGCAAAAAAATAATGATTATTTTAAAATTTCATTTAGCACACAAATATTTTTTTATATTAAAATTAAATTATTTTATTAGTTTTAATATATAATAAATTCAAAAATATACAGAATAAAATATTTTTTATATTAAATTTGTTCACTTAAAAAAATACATTACCCAAAAATAATAATGTTTTTTTTCAAAACACAGTTTTATAAAATAGAGGGCTTTTGGGTTTCCTATTAATTTCCCAAACAACAATTACAGCCATTTCTCTAAAATTATGAAACTGGGGACGAAAAATGGGTTCTTTATTCGAACATGACTGAAAAAAAACAGTGGCTATCTCACGCAGATAGGGCAATTCCAACCCTTAAATCCGGATTGCACATTGTAAAAATGCGTTTCTTTGTGTATAGTAAAATTTAATGTTTAAAATGTTAAGGCAAAGTAAAACAGTGACGCCATTAGTGTATAGTAAATTTTTAGCTCGATTGAGATTTGTGTTAAATAAAAAATACCATTTCTAGTGAATTGCATAAATCATGACAACTTACTAAATTGACTCGGGATAAAATCTGCAACTTTGGTAGAAAAGTTTTATTACAACCGCACTTTAAACCTTTCGATTACCACCCGTTTCTTTTAACAAGTGGTAACTATTCAATTAACTAGAATAAGTTAAATCGGCTCTAAACAAAAAAAATGTATTTCTAAACAAATAAAAACAGAAAGGGCAGTAATAATTTATTAGAAAGGTGGAAGAACTTAATACAAAACTATACAGTTTTATTTATAAAAACGTCATTACTTTTAAGTACATATATGTATTTGTTTTCACTAAAATTTCAGTGATAATATAATAATACACATTCACTGTAACACATTTAAATTTCTAAATAATGCATTTAAAATCTGACATCAATATAGAATCAATATTTAACAACATTTTTTGATTGTTAATACTATATATGCAAAAATATAAATCATTTTAAATATTCTCAATTTTAAGTACTAAATCTTTAAGAGTTCCATTTAGCTCAGATAAAAAAATCGTTTGGTAACGAAATCAAATAATACTGTATATATATTTACACAATTGTTTTTAAAACCAAAATAAGACAAATCTATTTAAGTAGAACTTATTCTCATGCCTATACTTAAGCTACAATTAAATTAAGATTATATTTAAATTGAATTTTAACACATAATAAATAAATAAATAAAATATAAATATGTTATTTTGCTTCATTTTTAAAGAAGATTTTTTAAATTAAATATATTATATTTATGGTTAACCTTTAATGAAGATAATTACTTAGGAATAGAGATTGTAATACTGTAATAATGGGGCAAAAATCTACCTTCGATAATACCGGTATTACAAAATTAAATACCAATGGTACCAATTTTTTTCCATTTCCATTACCATTTTCTTCAAATACGTACATTTTATTTGTTCAAATCGAATCTCACTGACTTTAAACTACAAAAATGACAATGCCTATATTGCTTGAAAGCAGAAGTGGAGAATAAAATAATGCTCATTGTAGGGTATTAACATAAGTAGTGTTATCGACGAAAAATAAATCTTTCGAAAGTACATATTATTGAAATATTTAAAAAAAAATATTATTTGTGCAAATAAAATAATATTATATAAATAAATAATATTGTATATCAATTACATAAATCTGTTCTTAGAATAAAATATGTCTTGAAATTTTTATATTTTATTCGGATAATCGTAACTGACTAAAAATAATGAGTATTATAGGAATACATATCTGTCTCGTGGTATAAACATTTAGGAGACATTCAGAAGCGGTTGACCAAAAACTATATTTTGTCAAAAACGATGTTTTCTTATAATTATTGTTTTAAAACCAGAAAGATTTAACGCTCGTATTTTTAATAATCTTTTTACCGACAATGAAAAATAGGAGAGAAAAAATAAATGGAGCAACAATTTTTTTATACACAGTTGTCTTAATGATTGTTATTAATATTTTTAGTCAACATATTAAAGGATCAGCGTAAAAAGTATTTTTAGAAGTACGACTCGGTAATACCGGTATTATTGCAATAAATACTTAGAAACATGTGTATTGCTTGCAAATTTGTTTTTATTAAGACAGTTCACTTCATTTTTAAGAAAAAAAATTCTATAAAATTACTTAACTATAATAAAATATGCTAAGAATCATATATACAATTATATGCATATTTAGTTATATATATTATTTTTAACATTTTTTTTAAAGTGGATATTTAATTTAAATATTTTTTTAGACTACTTTAATAAATTGGTAATCTTTAAATTAAATAGTTTGTTATACAATTATCACACGGAGACTACATAAAAAATATATTTTGATGAAATTAAATAAAATATTGTGGCTTAAATATTGAAAAAATATTTTTCTTTAATTAGTTTTGAAAAAAAAAATTAATTGAAAAAAAATATTTGATAATATGTGGATAAAATTTAATCAATAACTGTTTTATGTTATCTACGTGTATATTGTTTACTATAGTTTTTATCACCCCATGCTATTTAAGCATATGCCATGTGTATATTAAAAACATGTACGTAGAGGTAGAATTAGTCACGATTACGGAATGCGGTTAGTGCTGATGTAATTTTCATGAATTACCATACGGACAGTTATAATATTACCTGGCGCTACTATTTGGCATTAATGCTTATATTTAACATGAGACCGATATAATTGGCGGTTGCTGCAAACTGTGTTTATTTATATAGAAATATTATGAAACAATTCCGCTTCGCTATCAGTTCGAGTGTTCGAATATGGGCTTATCTGAAACGAGCACCATGTGGCTCATGTGCATTGAAAAATATCGAAAACGAGGCCATGATGTAAGGTGCGTTTATTGTGGCATATATAGAAATTTTAACTCACCGTTGATTTGTTGAGCGCTAGTCGAAGTCGGTATGGGAGGAGCTCTTCTACGATCTCTTCGAGCGTGAAGACCGGGTGCTGAAACCGCCCTTTGAGCCCTCGTGAATCCTGGGGGCCTATATCTAGCACTTTTCACATAACCACCTGTGGTAGCACTCGCGTTACTGACGGTGGGCAGTCTAGGTAAAGACCCGGTGGCTCCTCTGGGTCTTCGCTCTTCATCTTCTTCACCGTCGGCTGAATCTCCCGAATCGGGAACACTAGATCGCCTCCTAGGACCTCTATTACCACCGACCCACAAGCGTTCTTCACTAGCGGCTCCACCGATAGAACCACAACTTCTAACACGATCCAACTGTTCTCTGGAAGGACTCTTTTGTTGAAATAATAAATCACCAGCCGAGCGTCGTTTGGCTGCTAAAGCACTAGCACTAACTGATCCTTCAGCCCCCAGCAGTGATAATTTATTACGAGAATCGGCTGCCATTAGAGCCGATTCGAAACTACCCCGCCACGAAAATCTCTCATAATCACTAGCTTCGCGTTCTTCGGTGATATCCGATACACCGGATTGATGTAAGATACTTCTATTAGCTTCGCCCAATAAAAGATCGTGCGATTTACTACGCGGAAGGAGCGCATAACTCATAGTATCGTCTAACCTATCCATCAAAGGCACTTCAGGAGCACTCTCGTCGTCTTCAGTTGTAGAAGCAGATGAGACTTTATGTTGTAATCTTTTATGATATCTGACTTTTGGAGAGATGCTTGCGTGCGATTCGCCACTAGAAACTTCATGCATTAGAGCCACTAATCTACTTCCGATGTGATGCATCACTTTAGCGATTAACGGGGGGGAGTTGTTTGGAGATGCGGTTTCCTTGATCTTATTAACATCTGGTTCGTTCGTCATTTTATTCAAGGAAGCCACTAATTTTTGGTAAACAAACGCAGTGTCACCGTTAAAACCAGAACTGTCGTCATTGGTGCATCTATCTTCTTCTGCGGGCATTTCTGTATTGTTATCAAAATTGCTGATTATCTCTTTGCAGCTGTCAGATATTTGTTGTTGTAATTCTGTCTTTTTACCGCCAGCGCCTTCTAAATCTGAGCTTGTGTAGTCTGATGAATCGTATGAATCGCTCCACGTGTCTTCGCTAGATAAATATTCTACTATCTCTCGCACTTCTTCGTCTCTTATACCAGGCACGGTCTTCATGAGTCTAGTTAGTTCGTTTTCGAAATATACTAACTGAGGCGGTTTCGTGCCTCGTCTCACTCTAGGGCTCGGAATCGGCCTGTTGAGCGTAGGAGTAGTTGGTTTTGAACTATTGTTAGAATTAGGAACCATTTGCGCGTTAGCCGAAGCGGCGACCATGCTTTTGAAAAACTGTCGCATTTTGCTCATCATCAGATTCGTTTCTTCGTCTGACGACCAATTATTAAAGCTATCTTTGCGTATCAGCGAATTGTTCATGAGATTCGCCGTCAGTGGCGGCTCATTTTTTTCTTCTAGGTCGTTTTTGTTTTCTTCGGCGATTTCTTCCAAGTCGATTTTTAAATCGCACGTTCTGCTCGCATTCCAATCGCCGCCGTTCGAGCCGTCGTTACCGTTTTTCAACAAATCGTCGCAGCTTCCTACGAAACCGCTGTCTCGACTCGTTAACTTTTTACTATTTGCCAAATCGGACGTTAGTTGCGAAAATTCTGGCTGCGGCGTTTTATGGCCATCCTCTTCGCCTTCCGAAACCGATCGAGTATCGTCCAGTTCTTCCCTCAACTCCATCGAATAACGCTTCTCTTCCCCGGGCGAACTTCGACATTTCTTTTGCTTTTTACGTTTAACTGTATCGCTCAAACTGTCTGATTTTTCGAAATTTCCAAGGTCATCGTACGTATCGGTTTCTGTGCTAGATTCGCCCGAATCTAATTGAGCTTCGGGCTGCTGTTCGGCGGAAGAAAGGTCAGCGTTGGCCAATAGATTATCTAACGATGAAGAATGCGATCTTCCAGTACCTCTCGCTCTAACCAGCCGCTTTCTTCTCTGTTCTGGACTAGGCCTTCCTTCGCTGTCACTTCCGACGCTTCCTGATCCATCCGAGTCTCTTCTCTCTTGATTGAAACCCATGAATCCGGTTAAGAAGTATTTTTCGAGACGCGACGAGGCCAAATCGGCAGGATCGCGCTCTTCAGCGTCATCGCATTCTTCATTACCTGGGAGAGAATCGACACCTTCACTGCATATACTACTCGCGTCGGATATGATGTCATCGTTGTCGGCTTGATTTTGTCCGTCGCCCAATCCAAAAAAGAAATATTTTTCGAGTTCAGTGGCCGATATGGGTCGTATTTTTCTGACAGTTTGTTCCGATTCGCTCTCTTCGCAGCTCTCTTCGACGATAGTGTGAAGCGTGAAATCGATGGCTGATCGGTGGTAGCCTCTGAGTTCCTCTTCCCTGTCGATGGACGAGAGAGTGGCTTCATCGCCTGAGTCCGTATCCGTCGGCGTGGTAGTGATGGGGTCGTCTTCGTCATGACTTATGTCTTCGACCCACGAGTCATCATCAGCGAGGCCTTCTTCTAAACACACGACAGCCGATAGAGTATCGCCATTTGTGACTACAGTGACGTCGTTTTCGAATTTTGGGATCGGTTCGGGCTCGGGCTCGTCGTCGAAGTCGCGCTTCGTCTGCCAGTTGGTGTGGTGGACGGTGACGTCAGCCATGAGCTTTGTGGTGTCGGTGGTGACGACCGACACTTGAGGAGGAGCGTCTTGAGTTATCATGACGCGGCTGGTGTAACGGGCGCCGTCCGGCCGCCGCGAGCACCGCGACGCCACTGGCGGCTCGCCAGATTTCTCTTCGTCGAGTTGCGAGTTGCCGTTTTCCAAACGACTAGCCTCTTTAATTAGCAACTCGCTGAGCGTGCGCTCGATCCCCTTTACGAAATCGACGCCGTTTTCCTCCACCGCCTCCGAATCCAGAACGTCGATCTTCACCCCCTGAATATCCATATCCATCAATCGATTCTTTTCATTCATGGCGTGAACGTCTAACTCATCATATGTTTCATCATCATCATCATCATCATCATCATTATTATTATCAACATCCTCATCTCCGTTTAACATGTTATCATCGCAGAATTTTTTAAATGAAGATTTTACGCCAATATCGTCGAGCGATAGATAAGCTTTTGTAGTGGGGTCGTCGCATTGTTTTATCTCATTTTCGTCAACCGTTCCGCCGGATGGATTTTCAGCCGGCTGCTCGACCTCTAGAGCGCAACGTTGGACAAGTGTTACGCCACTCCGTTTCGCGTCCTCCTCTTCGTCCAACTCTCTTGCGTAGTTCAACACCACACCGCAGTCCAGCTCGGTGTCCGTGTCGTTATCGGACGTGTGCGAATCGCTCGTGTCCGTATTTTCTTCCATATCCGACGAAGACTCGTTCATTTTAAACACTTTAGAAAACCTCGATTCCGATTCAGATTCACACTCATCGTTTTGCACTGAAATATCATAACTCCGCCTAACCCTCGGCCGATTCTCGTCTTCATCCTCACTAGATTCGGCCGAATCAGACGACGTCAAAAACGCACTCTCCGCCTCTAAATGACCGATAGTTTCTTCTTGTATATCTTCTATGAGCATCGGTTCCACCGCCTCCTCCGAAACTTTCAGAGGTTCGACGCTCGGATCGGGCACCATTTCGACGTCAACATGTTCTACTAGTACATCGGATTTATCGACACTCTCAGTAGCCACGGCCGATATATTATCAGTCGATATCGCGTTATCAGCACTCGTATTGTTTTCTTCGTCCGCCGCAGAGCGACTCTCGTCGCCAAATGAAGGCATCGCCGGATTCAAAACGGCACTTCCTGTTTCGGATTTATCGTCCGGCTCGGAAGAAACAGTTATTTCGTTACTCGAAGACGAGGGTTTCGGCTCGTTGTTCACTTCGTTTTGCAACAAAGCACTAGTGAATTCAGGCGGCGTTGCAGCATCGCCCCTAGTCAGAGCAGTTAGATTAGCGGCGCTCTTGAACGCCGCCAAATCAGATAAAAACTCAGGTGGAAACGGCCATCCTACGCCCTTAAATTTTAACTTCATTAAATCGGGATACACTAACATAGAATCCCATAGAGGCACGGGAACAGGCACTGGAACCGGAACTGGAACGGGAACGTAACGCGGCACCGCACCGCAACTTCTGCAACTTCCGGCATCAGAAGCGCACTGAACCGCGCCGGCCCTCATGCTATTCAAACTATTACCCTCGTCACTTTTATCCTTAGCGGCATTTTTGTTCTGCCTTATTTCCTTCCTTTTGGCCAGTAAACTATCCGTTGACGAGTGCGAAAAGCTACTGGTCGTGGGCTCGTCGTCGGTGTCGCTCTCTCTATACTTCCTCCTAACGGAAGGGCTACTGAATGGAGATTCATATCCGGATATTTTTCTAAACACTTTAGGACTTCCGAAGGGCGTGCTCCAATTCCAATCTTTTAATATAGGTTTTATGGCGTTACTGCTTGAGTCGAAGTAATCCCAGTCGCAGTCGTCCAGGCTGAAGTTGTGCGTTATGGACGACGCCGAAGATGAACTGTCTTCGTTTTCTTCTTCTTTGGATGACGAATCAGAGCTGATGAACACTAATTTGTAGTCTTCAGGATGCATGCGGCCAGGATCCAGCTCTGAGACTTCCTCGCGTAAAACTCTGCCGCCTGAAAAACACAATAGAAAATAAATTAAATTCAGAAACAAATACCATTAAATTTGAACGATAATTTTACTTAATTTGGACAATAATTTAAACGAACAGTCAGTAATTATGTAAGCACATAATAGTCAGTACTTTATAAAATCAGTTTTAGGTATAATTTATTTAATAGAAATATTAACACGTCCCATTTTAAAAAATCACGTAACTATGTTATTTACTATTAATAATTGAACATGTCGTAAAAATATTGCTGATCATAAAAAACAACTTTTATTTTTTTTAAATAATTAATAAACCTACGTAATTTTTAAATTACATGTTAAAAATAAATGGGAGAAAAATATATTAAAAAAAAATTAAAGAATTCATAAAAAATAATTCTGATAAAATACTTTTTAAAAATGTTATAAAAAGCAGATAAACTACTATGATATTAATTTGTATTACGCTGAATCTATGAATTGAGCAAAATTTTGCCAAATTCATGAAAAGTGAAAGCGCGTTGCCTTATTTGTTTTAGAATTATTACGTTGCACTAAGTCTAATCTATCCCAAAAATATTTTGTAAAATATGCATTTTAGTAAAATCATTTCGGAATACATTTTCACTAGTGAATATATATTTTTACTAGTGAAAATATAAATAGGTGCTACTAAAATTATATGATTTCAACTTTTCTATACAGGCGGCCCTAGACTTTCGAACGTTCGACTTTCACACAATTCGCTATTTCGCACATTTTTTTTTAATTATAAACATGAGTGTGAAACGGAAAAACTTCAGTGTTGATACGAACAAAAAGAAATTAAGGTCTAATAAACTTGGATGAAATGGAAAAATCTTTGTCATCATGGATCGATGATCAACATAAAAAAAAAGTCCCTGTGAGTATTTCAATTATTCAAGCAAAAGCTCTTAGTTTGCACAAAGATTAGAAGGATAGATTAAAAAAAAATTTAACACGATTTTTCAAGCAAGTAACGGTTGGTTTTATAATTTTAAAATGAGATATTTTTTTCATAATATTAAATATACTGGAGAATTGGCTGATGCGGATAAAGATGCTGCAAAAGAATTTATTTCCTAATTATCCAAAATTATTGAAGATGAAGAATATTCCTCTAGCCAAATATTTAATGTTGATGAGACAGGTTTATTTTGGCAAACTCTTTAACACTGAAAAATATGAATGAAGCCTTCACGCATCTTGAAAAATTTTTCAATATTATGGAAGGTTGTAATCCCAATGGAGAACGCATATCTTAAGTGCGTAGGGCGATCAATAAAAACATGGCATGTTATAAAATACTATATGGAAAAAAGAAAAAGAATAGTGGAAAACAGGTAACTCTTGATAACTTTTCAAAGGAAACACCCGCAAACCCCACTTAAACGTGTCTCTTAAACGTCTCTTAAACATCTTATATTTACTTGATAAATAAATATTTTAAAATACACACAATTTCAATTTTTTTTATTCTTTCTTCTTTTGAACATTCAACATTCGCACGCATTTTCAGGAACCAATGTGTAAAAGTCGAGGGCCTCCTGTATGTAGTAATATATATTTACATACATATCAATATTTATTTACATCCGATGTATAAATATTACAATTGATGTGTATTTTTTAGTAGAGTTATATTTTCACTAATAAAGTTCAAATACATTTTGAGCAATAGATATATATTTCTACTAGCAAAAATATAATTTTACTGATAGGCGCTAATCTGCTGCTCTAAAATGTTTATAAAGCGCAATTTGACAGTTGCGAAACGTAAATTTGTTGTTCACACCAAAACATAACCTAATGAGAGTTCTAAAAATAATTATAAGGACTTTTATTAGGTCAAGTCTAAAACACAAACTAAGCTAACTAGGAAAATAAGCGGAATAATATGTACAGAAAGACATCGCATCCCACATATTACTCGACAGTTCGTCTGCATTTCGATATTAAACTATGATTTATAAATATGATAGATATCCTAACCGATATTACTATGGACTATTAATATAAGAGGGCTGATTAAAGTACATTCAAACCGGATTTTGCTCAATAAGAGAGCGCAAAAACAATTATTACTTCTCAGAAGGCAAAAATTCACGGCAAAAGTAATAAAATCGTGTCGGCGCCGTCGCAGTGCGACGGCGACGGCACGATTTTATTGCTTTTGACGTGGATTTTTGCCTTCTGAGAAGTAATAAATATTTTTTGCACTCTCCTATTCAATTCTTCAATTCTTAGTTATTATTAATTGTAATATGTAAATATAAATGTAAATATTATGAGTAGATGTTTTTAATAATTTTTAATACCATATTAAAATATTTCGCAATTTATGGAAAAATACGAAGATTATAATGATCATTAAAAGGAAGAATGAAAATGAAAATATAAAGGCACTGATGATTTTAGAGCTATAGTAATTAGTATAAATATAATACAGTTAATAACAATACAATATAGCAGATCATTAGATACAAATTGGCTAAAAAAATAATCAATAATAATGTGGGATATAATTTTTATGAATAAATATAAAATATGAATCACTGAAGCGCTCCTTCGTGAGCATCGAAATTTTTCAATCTTAAAGATCAAGTTAATGAGTAATTTGCTTTTTTTAAATAAGGATTCTGTCCGATCACATCAGTAAAGTTTGACTGATTTTATATATGACATCTAAAATAAATAATAGCTATATCACATTTACTGTTAATTAAAATGCAATGAAGCTAGATTAACTTCAAGATTACAACCAGTGGCGACTTGAAAACAATCCAACAACTACAATTTTAAATTAAAAATATCTAATTTAAAATACTTATTGCGTATTTTATATGCAGATGAATTCTAGATAATATTTAATTATTGTTATGTAAGCTTAGTACAATTATTTTACATAATTATCCAAACCATTATATTAAAATTATTTTAGATAATTTATTAATAAAAATAGTAGAATATCTTACGATAGAAAGCATAGATGTACATGATTCAAAAGCACAAAACATTATAATATAAATTGCACAATGAATCTATATGATCAAAACATATGTTTTAAACACTTTTTATAATATCATAAATTAATATATCAAATACTCAAAATAAAACAATAAAAAAACACAAAAACAACTATGCACGAAATTTCCGAACGTCGCGTCACGATTATTTAATTAAATTATTTAAAAACACTTTCATTCAAAATTAACAAAGCAAAAAGTTGAACCGATGCACTGACTGTATATACAATATATAAAAGAGTAAAAAATGTTTAGTACTAGTAGCCGGGTGTGTGAGCAACGGCGCGCGTCGACCGCGACTCGCCGGACGGTACTGAGCCGCGCTGGACCGACAAACGTTAAACAAAGAGGGCCCTAGCGGAGGCCCCGGACGTACCCCTACGCGTCCCTGGGGCCCCCGCAGCGGCGTAGGCCCCGCAAACTCGCAGAAGGTTTCGCGCCTCCCATGGTCGCGTTTCGCAAGTGAGGTCGCTTCCGAGCCGCTGACCCAATTCGAAGAACGACCTCTTTTTTATATCATAATATATTTTTTAATATATAAAAATAATAATGCCATGATCTATAAAAACCCACGTTTGAGCAGGAAAACGTTTTGAATTTTTATTATTGTAGTATTGAGCCATAACAGGCCCTGTTATTAGTATGAATGCAGTCGCAAATCGTATACCTCCAGAATATAAGCGTTTGATACTCGGTTGACAACACTGCCTTTTTCGACAGGGTCCGCGTGAAGCAGCAGAGTATATCAGGCCTTAGTCGCCGCGTTTTTAAAATGGCCACGTTAATTCCTAATTACGACAAAAACGAGGTTCAATCAGTAATACATTTATTCTGTACGCTAGAAAAAACTGCTGCAGAAATTCATTCATCACCAGCTTGTTACTTTGTATGGCAAAACTATGAACAAACAACATTGCGTCGTGAATTTAAAGCAGAAAGGCGTGACGTTCATTATAAATTAATTAATCAATATTACTGAACAACTCATTTAAAAAATTATTGAAACAAATCGTTTTAATAAGCATTAAACAATTAAGAAACGGCACTAAAATATTAGAATATTAAAAAAATACAGATATTCACTCAAGAATTTCTGAATATTAAATTGAATAGTATACGTTAAAATTTTCAACTTAAGAAGAATAATAAAACACAGTTTGAATCATAAATTCAGATGCATACATACTATATAACTACTTGTTACTAAAATACATTTAACGATTTAAATACTATTAATTTTAACTTTTAAAATATTAGAGCATTAAATATATCAAAATTTAAAGTATTCAAAATAAATAAAAATTATTCATTGTGTGTGTATATTAAAATATGAATATAAGAAATTATTACCAGCCATTGATACAGTCCACAGCTGCACAAAATTAGCTCAGAAATATTAGTAATTTCTGTAATTCTGGCAATTAGAAAATATTTTTTCATTTTGTCGACTTGATTGTTACGATATTAAATGTTATGGCTAATGTTATAAATACCGTAAAGTTAAGAATATCAATTTCGCAAAACATTACCAAATATTCGCTTAGTTATAAAGAATCGAAAAATAAATACGAATTCATTCACACATAATTCTACATATGTTATTAAAAATCAATAGAAAGTATGTTGACTATATATTTTAAGTTTAAAAATCAGAGAGTATTAAGTGTTTTAAACTATAAATCAGTAAAAATATAACTATAATTAATGTGACAGACATTATTTGTATCAATAAAAAATCGCCGTACATATACGGCGGTCGATCTTTCACAGTTTTGAAGTACCCCAGATAGTTATATATTCACATATAATATAATTGTTATATATTTACACATATAACTGAAGAAATAAAAAACATTATACTTAATTAATATTTTTTTTTAATTTAGATTTTTGTAAATGAACTCAAATTAATTTATTAAAATTAACGTAAAAATGCTTTTCATAAACATCTATTAATAAAACATATGGCTAAAATATGAAATAAATTATATGAATCTGAAAATATAATTTCAACTAGTTTTAATTTTGTTAAAAATCATCTGAAAGATCATAAAAGTGATATATTAAATGATTTATTAACCATGTAACATGTATTCTTACTTCATAATTTAATCGTATTTTGTAAAAAAAAAAACTCGCAGCTAACTTTATGCGTTACACACTTATCTACGTGTTTATTATTATTTAAAATTAAAAACATTTTTTCAAATAGTAATATGAGTTGATCATATATGTCCATTTTAAATAATTATCTAACAACTGTCATTATACATAAAGTAACCATAATATGCTTAAAGTTCATACATTTTATTTAACGTTTATTTTTAATCATATGATAAAAGATTTTTAATTATAAGTATAAAAATAATATGCCTGAATTTTATTAAAAAAAAAAACATTTTATGTTACTAATAATAAAACATTTTATGTTATTTGATTGAGCACTTAATAAGCGCTAAATATATAATATTGTAGCTTATGCGTCATACTTGGGTAAATACAATCAATTACAAGTAAATAGTAAGACATTACTCAGAAAATTGGTGACATATATTTTAGTAATTATAAACTATTATTACGTCTTACAATCAATGATGACACTATGCACGACTAAGATTGATTTTATTTTAGCTATAAATTACGATATTTATCTGTGAGATTAGAAAAATATAGGAAAACAAAATATTTTATGATTGATTGAATTTGTATTATTATATAATAGTCCCTAATTTTAATATTAAATGTGGAATTCAACTCAGATCTTACGTGTGTTTGTCTGTTGTATTGGTTTACGCTTATGTTTTTAATACTTTAAAGTATATTTTAAATTATAATATAATTACGAAATATTTTTTCATATTATTGCTATGTTTAAAAGCCTATTAAATAAATATTTTTAATATAACAATTTTATACAGTATCAGGATAAATATAGAGACATACAAGGTACATATATTAAATCATAATAAATACAAATTTATTATAAATATTATTTTTAATGACATTTTTATAATTATTGTCAAAATAAAATACTTGACACCCCTGCCGATGACATTTCGTCATGGATATCGAGTGGGCTTTAATGCATTATTCAACCATTACACACATCGCCTAGACGAAACCTTGCATGGCACACAAGTGTCGCATTCCTATTAATTATACATTTGGTAACAGCAAAACGTATTATTATCAAATTAAAAAGTATGTATATGATCGCAAAATTCTATATTTTTATTCATAATTTATTTTTAGTTACCGAGTCTAAAACGCAAAGTAGCACTGGCTGTAACATAATAACATGCCGTGCTTGTCTCGCAGAGCAAACCTTGAGTTGTGTTGCTTCGGCAAAAAAGATGCCATCGGGAAAATCTTTCCGTCCGGTAATTCACCGGTGAAAAAATAAAGACGGTCAAAATAATAATAAACGTGTCGTGACGTCGCGTTTGCTTTTATCTCGGATCGTTCACGATCTTCCGACCTGACGATGACGAAGAAAAACCGTCTTCGAAATATGAAACCTGACAAAGAAGCCACACAGAAGACCGAAACAATGGCGAGTTATAAATATAATAAATAAAAAAGAATCTTGCAGTATTTGTAACTCAACTGCTGGTAATAGAAACATATTATTTTTTTTAAATATCAAAATTTGTCATGTAACTAAATACTGAGCAAAACTGTTTTTTTTATTTCCAAAACCAAATTATTTTATTACAAAACCAAAACTTTTAAGTGTATTGCAAAAACAAAATCAACTTACGTATAGTAACTATTTGATTAAAATCATTAAAGACGTTTAATTTGTGCGCTAAAAATATTTTTATGCAGGTTTGAACACCTCTGCATAAATAAAAAAATATTTAAGCTTATTTATGGATTATATTTATAAAAAAAAATGCTTGTTGTAAATATGCAACATAATGCAGAGCACGAACAAAATATATTAAAATTAAAAACATACCAAATATTTACAAGTGTAAATTTTTATGCCTGAACTACACTCTCTGGAAGTTGGCCAAGGTTGGCCAAGGACGGAGAATATAGTGGGTTAATTTGGTCGAGTTCGGTTCTGCCCGCTCTAAAATCTCTCGGAAGTTGTCCGAGGTTACCGAGAACGGGAGGTAAAGTGGGGGTAATTCAGTCGACTTGGCCAGCTTCGAGCGCTTCCGAATATTGTCGGCAAACGGACCAAAGTCAAAAGAATCGAAGTCGGAGCTGCACTTTCGAGCGCGAGCTGTGACACTTCAACTTTCGCTCTCTCGCGTGTTAAGTGACGACAGTGAGAGAGATAATGATATGGTTTTTCGCAAACTGAGATAGAACGAGTGACTCGGTTCAATTTCAGTCAACACGTATGTCGGGCGCTGCATCGTAGTCACGTGGTCAAGTCATAATACCACATGCTTTTCGGAGACTTCAACAGACTCTTACTGACATCTTTGAATATTTTAGGGCACCAAAAGGGATTGCTTATATGTATAACCTCCACTTAACCCTGTACGTGACAGAAGCCGCCATCTGGACGTCATTCACGGCCACCGTCCGGACGGCATATAAAATTTGTGGCAGTGTGGTCGCTGATTTTAAGTCTCGGTCTCGGCCGACTTTAGTTGTAACTTTGGTTCGGACAACTTCCAGAGAGTGTAATGTAGGCACAAATTGTTGGTGAAATTCCATTGCATTCCAGGTTCCACTGTAGTACAGAATATTATTTTGTTATATTTTAACTAAAATTACATTACATATATTTTATGAACAAAACAGAATGTGAGTTAGTTTTATTCTGGTTTAAGCATTAAATAAAAATTATGATATATTGAATAAAAATCCAGAGAATGTAAGCATCCAGTTTAAAAAAAATCCTTGCAAACTGCATCTTGGTAGTTATTTTTTTACCATTCAAAGCGGATTCGTTCCCAAACGCTCTTGTGAAACATTAGCAGAGTTGGAATGAGTCATCGTATTATAATACCTTTGCGGTAATTCCGAGAGAGGCTTTGGAAATCTAACTCGAAGTCTTTTATTGTCTAAAAAAACATTAAATATCTTATTTTATTTTTAGAATATACTTACATATAATCCACTCCATATAGAGAAAGCTGATATCGGACGGTCTAAACATGCAAATTGAATTATCGGTCCAGTTCCCAATATGCAAATTCGCACTGAGCGAAAATTAACGTATACGGATTAGCAATGGGATTGCACGTCGATTCGTCTCGATTGGGCAATCGTCGGTCGATTCGACATTTAAATACGTGCATATAAAAATATTTTGAGCATAACGGTTTCATTGTCGAATATCTCGACACCTTTGAAGATTTATTTAACCATTATATTGTTTAAAAAAGCCAAAACGTTTCACTAAGGCAAGCGTGATACGGAACCGTTAAACTTGTATATGCTTCAACAAATTAACTGCGGGTGCGTGGTGCTTGTATAGGTGGAAAAAAAACTTTCATAAACCATTTTCACCGTTTAACGCGTTGGTAATACATAACGCTTAATTTAAACAATGAACATGCGTACGTGAATAAGTAATGTTACTTATTATACTTAATGTGTCAATATAAACTGAATTATTAAAAGAATTTTTTAAATATATATATATATACATTCCAACTAAATAAAAATTAAGGAATTGGATACATCGTAAAACCTTGAAAAATTATAGTGATTTCAACCCTCAGTGAGTTGAAAATATATTATACTTCACCTAGGTAATCTAAATAATATATAAGTGACGTTGTAGTATATTAATATTAAATAGAATTCATGAGCAACAAATAAAGGGCATTATCTTTCGTTAAGAATATGATCTATACATATTGATTATGAGATCAGATAGATATTTTTCAGTATTTTACCTCTCACCATTTTTTTATAACCACAAAAAAAACACTTATCTAAAAAAGAAATTATGTAGTTAATTTAAATATATATTAAAACATAAACTGAATTAAATATCGTAAAATACAGAATATTTTTTTGAAATAAAAATATTTATAATTCTGTAACATATTTACTACAAAAAATAATAATACAGTATCACAATTATTTTTAAAACTTGAGCCATAAAGTATTCGATAATTTAACACCAGTAAATTAAAAAGGATAGTATGAATCAATTGTAGTATTTTAAACCATATTTCCTTTTTACTTAAAATATATCATATACATATACGTGTTAAATAATTGTTTAGTTTTTCTTAAGTGTAATTAATTAATAAATACATTCTTAAGTGTAATTAATTAATAAATAACTAAATAATATTGTCACAATACTTTATCAAAATATATCGACTATCGTAATGCATTTAAAACTACTCATAAAACATTTATAATTACAAAAAAGTAATTTAGAAAGCTACTTTTGCCAGGCTATTTTTTGTATAAATATAATCAGCGGATCTCTTTCTTTATTATTGAACCGATTAATATAATCGTTCCGTTAAAACTAACGATTGCTCATTAACCGAACAATGCTGCGATTGAACGTTTATTCACGAGTTGAAAATTACTTTTTTTTACAACAATGCAAGGCTTTAAAAGCGTAAAAATAAATTTGCGTTCAAATGGCGCAGCTTCCTGATCGGTGGGTGTGCAACTTAATTGTTTATCTCGCGAAATAAACAAATAATATTTTTTGTCAGCGACAAAACTCGGCACGACCTTCCCACGATTCTGAAAAATTGATTTTTTGTGTAGACCGTGCAAAAAACGCCGGTGAAACAGTTTCCCGTTTTGGCGAGCTTGGTAAAAAAAGTTCATCGACACACGTTCGGCGATTCGGTAAAATTTTCAATTGCATTTTAAGAATGTTAGCTGCAATTTTCACAGATATTATTGCAAAATAACGGATTTAGAAATTCTTCATCATTGCCTTTTTTTGTGTTTCTATTTAACCAATCAGATTTGAAAGTAATAATTGAGAGTACAGAAAAAAATTCAATAATTACTATTACTTTTCAATAAATATTTGTGTGCTAATGTAAATATTACGATACTCGGAATATATGTAAAAAATATGTATGAGGATTATTCATTAAGTGAAAAATTTCTAAAGCAATTTATTCTTAAAGTTACTTAGTTAAGTAATAATGCGTTTCAAAGATAAGTATGGCAGATAACCATTAATGTTAAAGATGGTTTAAAAAATCGCATGGAAAATAGCGATATCAAGAATAGTTCTGGATGTGGGAATCTATCAAAGATAGAGGATGATATTTTGGCTGCAGAATGAAAGCTAACTAACTATAAACTGGCCGAGAAAATTTAGCAGTGCATAGATACATTAAAAATATTAGAAGGCTTGGAAATAAAGTGTATGGGTACCACAATAATTGAGCGATGATTAAAAGTAAATTTCTGGATCTGGATCTTGAACCTGAGTCGCCTTTTCACATTTATTGATAACAAAATCCAAGAAGTTATTGAAAATCCAAGCAATTGATTATGATCCATTAAAATAATATATTTATAGTTTAAAAAACAGTGTTTTTATTTATATATACATAGATGCTGAAATTATTTTAATACTACTAAAATTTAAATAATTAAGTATTTAATTAAGCTAAGTTAAGAACCATTTTTCACGCACATAATATTTCCATGGCCAAAAAAGAAAATTGAAAAGTGTGTATGGGTATTCCCTATTATAATCAAACTATACTTCAAGCATTGGCAGTTTACCGCTAGTTTAAGACCATCTCTAATATTTTTTTAGAAATGTTGAGAGCCACTGTTCAAAGGCAACACTCGGTGGTATCTCGGGGCAAATTCGCTTTTAACGGGAGGTGTTCGATACTTACGACAATGGCACATTGTTAAACGGCCAAGTACGAGAAACCTGAACCTCCTCCGGTTTCGTCCCACTCTCGTGTTGTGCAAACATAGATGTTCAAATTTACGACGGCCATATTTCTTGATAAACCTACGATAATCGACCAAGTTAAAAGCCTTGAACCTAAAACGGGGTTGAAGCCCTGCCGAGAGAGGATCCATTTAATTATGCCGCGCGCGTGCCTTTTATTATGTTTTCGTGGGTTTCTCTTTGCTAATTTCAACTTTGGATTTTTAAATTATTTTAGACGGTAAATATGTATATTTTTTTATTAAAATCATTATTCTACATTTATATGATGAATATAAAATGTAGAATAATGCAAAATATCTGATGGTGGCAAAATTTAAACCTCTTTATATATAATATATCGATGATGTAAATTTGCTTAATAATTGACAATTGTGTACAGAAAAAATAAAATATTTCTGGGTTATCTCAAAAAAAATATTTTTATATGGAAATAGTCCATAATATATTTTTTATATCTAATATGTACAACCTAACTTGATTTAAATTTTTGAATAGAAAAATCTAGGAAAACCTAATCTGTGATAATCGTTATAATTATATAAATTAAAAAATACGATATAAATTAACATATGGGATTCAAAACAATGTCTTATAAGTCAGTATTAAGTCACTGGCTATAGCATTGTCATGTATATTATTTTAATTAAAATATAACAGAGACATATAATTATAAGTATTGTAAGGAAAACAGATCCAATACACACAAACACTGCAATGGCTTCAGCAATGGATAACACTCAACTCGTATTTCAGTCAAACATTTTAAATTTGTTTATATTCTATGGATTCAACCTGCAAGCCAATCAAATTCAGAAGACCTGCAAATTCAACTTGCGTTTTTATAAAGTTTGATTAAATAATAATGTGGTGGAAAATTAATTTTATTGAAGTAAATATTGTAAAAAAGAGGTGTGCAATTCTATGCCAAAGCATACATAATGGCAGTTATTAAGGCAATACTAAATATATTCACTATTATTAAAGAGAAATTATTTTTGATGTGCGACCTTGACCCTCGCAGGAAGGTCTTGTTATTGATCTGAAGGACCAGAGAATAGGCTTATCCCCGCGTCCATACATTACGGATACATGCGGTATAAGACCGAACGGGAGTTAATCGCTCGGATTTGTTTAAGCATCACTTGACCATAACAAGATTTAAGCGGACATGTCGCATATAAATCATAACATTCACACGAATGCCTTAATATATTATTTTGTAATAATATATATTGATTAATATTTAATACTATAAAAAATGGCGTAGGCTATACGGTTCTGACTTAATAATATAAAGCCAGGGGTTCGATTCTGCAGCAGAATATTTTTTTATACATAAAAATTCGCTTTAATTCAAAAACTGCATCTATTAATGTTCCAATAATAATTTCAGTCTATCGTGTTAATTTCAGGAGCTCATTGTTACCATGCTTTAATCTTTGTCATGTTACAATGAAAGACTAGTCTTTGTGTATATTATAAAAATATCACTGATAAGTGATAACATAGTAATATTTTAAACATAATAAAATCAATGAATCATTTCGCTTTATTTCAAGATAATTATTAGTTATCTATATATTTATGAAGATAATTTTTTAATTAATTGGTATATAAATACATCAATAAAATGTGATGATTCATTAATTAGAATCGAATAACTCGTGTAGATTGTTTCATAGAGAATGAATAATTCTATGCAGACACGTCTCGATGTACATAAACAAAGAAGATAATCTGAATATGCAGTTAACCTTGAAAATTTATCAATCAATATGATCAACCAATTTATTGAAACGTATTGATAAGGCTCGATCAGATATACATATATATTTTTTATATTAAATTGATAAAATATCAATGGACCCGTATACTTTGTGAAGGTATAGCGAAAAACGTTTATTTAACAGGTATGATTCACCTGGCTGTGCATAAGGCAATAGTCGAGTGGGTAAGGACGTTGACCCGTCATTCTAAAGTCACTGCTTCGAATCCAACATCACTTGGTTGGTTGCACACTAAAAATCGAAATAAGCGACACTTAAAAAGTGTACAATATATTTTATTATGTGAACATGACTAATAATATAAATATTACGATAGTTTGGTAATAATTTTAAGGTTCTGAATTTTATATATCGACAATTTTATTTTTGAGGAAAACGGTTTTACAATGCCAAAATATTCAATATGTTTCGATTTCTTATTGAATAATATGATACCTTATATATATTTATTCCATTTAAAGCAACAATTTTACATAATAAAATATAGATTTTCTATGTAGAAAATAAAATATGATATACACATATTTTGTCGAACAATAATCGCATTGATTTGTATTTATTTATTGCTCTCTCTTGTGTTATAGTTGATTTTAATAATTCATTATTTTATTAAAACACTTATAATTATTTACCTTTATTAAGAACATAAAATAATATTGAATGTGCAAGGCAATGATTTTTTCCCACAATTATTCAATTATATTATTTTTATGTATAGTTTTATTTTAGCACGTGTAGTATTTTGTTAGCAAAATCGTATTCATTTTTAATCTCTCTCATACGTGAAAAACACTTGAACAAATACAAAGCATATTCAAGCAGAAAAATATAAAGGAAAAATTTTCATGGGGATACGAAGAGAGAAGCGGCGGCTTCTGCGATCTTTGGTGGTCGACTCTTCTCTTGGTTCAAGTCCAAGTTGAAGAGCTCTTAAAGTTTTCAGTATTTAACATAGATTGTGATGCCTGGAGAGCACCAATACTAATCGTGACTGGGAAACCGGCTTAGGTCGAAAACGGAAGTGGAATATTTTTTTGGGGAACAGCTGACTATGCGAAGCTTACAAGATGTTTGAGCTACTGGTTGCTAATGGGCATATGCTCGACCATAAGAACATTCAGGCTTTCTTTACGTATTAAAGCTCTGACGCCTTAAACTCCGAAGTGAATGTTAAAGTGTAAACATTAGTAGAAGAGTCAGAAAATGTACCAGAATAAGTTTTTGAGGAAGTGATCGTTGGTAAAGTCGCAGTGTCAGAAAAAATAGTCATTCGCAATTTGGACATACCTGGTTTATAGGGCTTAAAATGTATATTTCGGTATCATATTACAGCTTAAATGAAACCATTGAAAATTCTATTCTTATGCATATTAATATGTGTCGAAACTAAATATATTTTTCGACATTGAAGCAAGCGTGTGCGTATTAAATTGCACCGTGAAGATAATAAAAATTAAAAATTATTACACCCACGTTTTAAGAAATAATTATTATTTAATAGACGTTTCGAAAACCTAGAGATTCGCATCATCTTTGCCCCTGACACGTTTTACGCTCTTTATTTTTATATAACGCCTCCGATTGACACCACAAACGATTGTGAAATAATAATTTAATTAACATATATAGAGACATCTATCGGTGTGTTAAAAATTGTAAATGATATTGTGAAAATTTTGCAGGTTTGATACATAATAATAAATATAATAATTAATAATATTTAATGTAATAATTATTCATATTACGATTTATTAACAGAATTTAAAAAAAAAAAAATTTTAAACGAATATTGTCGTTGCTGATTTATTATGATATATTATACAAAAATATATTATTATGATAAAATAATTTTGTAAAATGTACGAATATAATTAAAAATATATCTTGATATAAAATATCAAAAAAATAATATTATTAACGATTATTGTTATTGTGCAATTAAATATATTTAAATATAATAATATTATTTAATAAATATTAGCAAAGACTCAAACCATGTGTTTTATTATAATTTATAATTTCACATCTAATGTTAATTTATTAATAAATACAACTTAATTAATTAATTTTTCATTGTACAAAATACGAAAATTGCATACAATGGTAATTTTTATTTATTTTGAATTATTTCAAACAAACATAATTTATATCCTAATATTAGTGCACACGTTTTTTTGGCAATCAAACTATTCAAGTGTGAAATATGTAGGTATATTTTTTATCACTCAAATAAATAATTATAACCGAGTTCGTGTTAAGGACATATCACTTTCAATTTTTAACCAAATCTTTTGTACAATATAATTTTAGATAAAACCACAGAAAAAAATAATTGATATCGAAACGCTCCATAATACTATTGTAGCTCAAAGCAAACCCACATTTTGTACAAGTGGGAAGAATAAATTAAGCCTAAAGTGTGTAAGTAAGCCAATGTTCCAGATGTTAACTTATCCTATTTGCAAGTTGACATAATAATGTTCGGTAAACCCACGCAAAATCTGCACCGATTTATCTGAATTGTTATGATTTAAACTTGCACTAAGACATTTAAACAAAAAATCTGAATTTAAAGTACTGTTATTAGCTTAGTATTTTTTAGTACAACTGCATTATTAATTCATTATAAAATTCTATGCAAAAAGCAATCGATCAGTAATCAATTAGTGCAGATCAATGTTCAACACACAATAATTATAGATTATTCCGCTTTTCCCACGCGTTTAATAAAATGTACAATTTTCTATAATGCGATGCATTTATGTACAGTAAGTAGATCCGTTGTTATAAATGGCATTTAAATTGTGATATATTCAAGTTTTTGTGATTGCATAATATATTATTAGACAATATTCATTATTCATGGATTATAGAGGAAAAATAAAATATTTCCTTGAAACCAATAAGGACAAAATTAAATAAATACTTTCACCATACTTTATAGAGATCTAATTATGATATACTTTATTAATATATTTAATATAGTGACATGAATAATTATGTTATTCAACAGTAAGTATTTACTCTCTGAATAAAACCAATAATATATGTATATAAAATACTATTATATTTAGATGCCCTTTTAAAGGATTTTTTAATATCATATATATCACCAAAATTACAAGAATAAATGTATCTGAACTCGATAAAATTAAAAATACAATAATTATCTAATCTGTTTGTTCACCACCTTTCTTTTACTAAATTTCCCAACATATGTTTATTTGGTAAAAAAAAATACACAAGCACTATTTGCTTATATACTAAACTGTTAATAGTACTTTTGTAATGTAAATCTAACCACAGTTGTCCGATGTGGTCACCTTTACAGTGTAAAATCATTAACGATCGTTTTCACTATTTCTTGATGATAGCTTTCGCTATTGAGGCTTAATCAACTTTGGGTATTACCATTTAAAATAATTTCAAACAGTAAATAACGGTTATTTTATTATAACAACCTATAAATTAGTAATTAAACCTTAGATTTATTATTATAGGCTTTCGTTTGGATCTCACTAATAAATAAAAAAAATATATTGCTTTGTAACGTTATAACTTAAGCATGCATTTTGCTATTTGGAATTTGCGAAAACACAGAATTCTAATTTTAAACTTTCGGTCATTATGGTGTGAAAAATGACCGTCGCAGCCTGACAGCCTTATAATAACACGAACATATACATAGATTGGGCAAAAAGTTCTCGAACTTTTAAAATAGCATATCAGTACGTCGATATGGCGTTCAAAAATCAAATTCAACGAAAACTGCATCATAAATAGTACATATGAACCGAAATTGTTTTTTATGATATATTATTTAATTTAAAAAAAATTAATAATATTGTTATGATTTTAATTTATTATTAAACTTATTGTTTCAACCGCCTGATCGATTATTGAATTTTTACATTTATAAATATTTTAATTTTAATAATTAGTAAATAAGTTCGGTTAAAAATGTGGGGGAGGGGTCTTCTTCGTATATTCGTGCATCATATACCATAACCACGATAATTACAAGAATAAACAATGGGTAACCCGCAATAGTGGCAACACAATAGACTGACACTGAACGGACCACCACAATAACCCTTGTAATGTTCAGAGGAATTAATGGAATACGCAAACAATGCGTCAAACCACTTCGCATTACGATTTCGCAAACAATACGCCATCGGGCGACAGAAAAAAGCACCGTTAACAGTCAACCCTTTGCATTACTTGCCCTTCAAAATGTCCATCTAGCAATTAGAATAATTAAACATAAAAATCGGATGGTTTTCATGTTTTATTATTAAGATTCTTTAATTGAAAAAATCTAAGAATTTTGGAAGGTTCGTAACACAGTCATCTAATGAATCAAAAGAACCATATACAAAATAATGTTTTAAATAAAATATTTCAAAAAATATATGCTGAAACTCATTGTGCTAAATATATATAAATTGCTTTCGTACAATGGCAGTGATTTTGTGCGCGCATATATAAAAACGTTTTAATATGGACAAAGTTTGCAGCTAAGCTGACATCCAGGGGATTATAATAAATGTTACAGTGAATGTGTATTACCAGTAAAGTAATATTTTACGAAATTGTGTATGTATATACAAGTACATTTTTGCCGGTAGATATATATTTATAATAGCGGAAATATATTTAAAGTGATAGGTGCCATTGAAAAGCAGTTTTAAAATGTCTATAAAACTAAATTTGTCTTTAAATATGACCTAAGCGAATTAACGAAATTGGGATATTTTATTTAGTTTATATTTGATATTACAACGATGTGATATTACAATTCTGTGAATATATGATCATGTAGAAATACGTATGTATATCAGATCCTCCATTTGTAAACAAATACAGTTTTTTTTATACTGAGCAATGAAATAATAAATCAAGTGTTTGGTTTCAATGGTAAAACACATTCGCTGTAACATGACAAATTATATTAAAAGCTTCAAAAAGTTCGTCTACTTTTTGAACGAAATCGTATATACGGAGCAAAACGGCGAAAATAGAATGTTCTTATTAAAATTTCGACCATTCATCACGAATTCACGCTCAAAGCTTAAACACGCGAATGGCGCCGCCGAAGAGAGCAATCAAATAGCAAATAATTAACAAAGTTCCACGACAAACAAAGCAGGCAAGCCCATGTACATGGTGAGAAATTATTCAACCATACTTTTACAGACCGACCTTCGAAAACAATTGCAATAACACCGACTTGAATTAATATTCACCATTAGATGAAACGCCCTATTGAAACTCTAATAAATTTGAAGGACTTGTATAAGATAGAAAACGCCTATAGATCATTCGAATAACATCACCTGTCAATTTCTGTCGAAACTTCTTTACGCCTACTACTCAAGATGTAACACGTACATACACGAAATTTATGTAGGTTCCTCATTGTAGATCAAACATATGCACGTACGCTCACATAAATAAAATACGTCAGACACATAAATAAAAAGAATATGAAAAACCTTCTCAAATGCTAATGGAATTTTTAAGGAGGATGATTAAATCTTAGCATAGCGAGAAGCATTATTATTAACACCGAATTCGATCCACAACGCTAATCTAGTAGAACGGGTATCGTATTATAAATATTTATAGAATTAAAGTTGGTATTTACATGCCAGCGTGCTCATTAGATGTAGAAACTATTGTGTTACAGTAACCTTAAACGAAGGTTAATAACAAGAATATTTCTATACGGTTAAAATTTATTTCTAACTGTAATCTATGTATGAAAAGTTATGTTTATTTTACAAAGACAGCGACGAAAAAAGTTTCATTAAATTTCAATTCCAAATGACCATGAAAAATAGACATTCAAGATTTAACGATGTATTTTTTTTTTATTTTAATTTTTATTTTTTCGATTAAATTAAGACCATCGTGGCCTAACAGGTTACCCCAATGCGCCACGATGGTCGAAAGCAAATTATAAATTTATAAAACATAAAAAAACGTATATATATAAATAAATATAACAATACTTAAACATAACAAAAAAAATTATAAAATATTAAAATTAAAAGATATAAACCGGATCAGATCCTCGTAGCTAACATTAAATAACTCAATTTTAAATGCCAGCGTATTAAGGAGCCGTATGGCCACAGCTATAGGCGAGTCGGCAAGTGCGGATGTCCTAGCCCTAACTGCCATCAAAAGAGGTCTCGATCGTGATTCTCGAAAATGTTCCGGAACCCAAAACTGGAATTCCTCGAGAATAGCTGGATTGTCGACAGCACCTTTTAGTAGTTTGAAAAAATGCTTAGCGACATACAGCTTTCTGCGAGAATTCAGCAAATCATATCCCAACGCTCCTAAAATAAATGCGCTGGGATATAAGAACGGATAATAACCAAATGTCCTTTTGTAAAGGTATCTTAAATACCTTTTTTGAATTTTTCTACTAAAAGGGAATATTTGGCTATTCGGGGATTCCAAATTATAGATCCTGATTCAAGAATGCTACGAACTAAGGTGTCATAGAGGATGCGAATAACTGACGGATCGTCAAAGTGAAAGGCATTCCTCATAACAAAGCCGAGCATCTTGGAAGATTTATCACAGACGTCGTGTATGTGTAGAGAGAACCTCCATTTGCTCTCGAAAGTGATTCCGAGATCTTTAATGGAAGTTTCTCCAGTCAAAATGTTACCACCGAGATGGTAGAAATAAGCTGGTGGCGAACGGGATCGAGAAAATGACACAGTATGGCACTTTCCGACACTAAAGGGCAGACGGTTAACGGAAGCCCATCTCCACAGAGAGTCTAAATCACTTTGTAGAGAGAAGGAGTCCGCAACAGATCGAATGCATTTATATAATTTTAAATCATCTGCGTACAGAAGAAAACTTGAATTTTTAATTGCTGTATTTATGTCATTAATAAATAACACAAAAAGCAGAGGTCCCAGATTGGATCCTTGAGGAACCCCCGAAGGGGTAAAATATTCTTTTGACAATCGGCCACCATAGGTTACAAACTGTCTACGATTGCTTAAATAACTCGAAAATAACCGAGTTAAATTATCTGAGCAACCGAGCTTCGACAATTTTTTTAATAATAACGTATGACAAACTTTGTCAAAGGCTTTCTCAAAATCTGTATACACGACGTCTACTTGAATTCCGGCATCGAGAGAAGTTGTCACCGTTTTGGTGAACGACAGAAGATTAGTAACAGTGGAACGGGCAGGACGAAACCCGTGCTGTTGGTCTAATAAAACTTGCTGAAAGTGATTGTAGAGATATTTATGAATAATTATTTCAAATAATTTAGCAGGAGCTGACAACACTTCTACTGGTCTATAATTCTTTATTTATAATTTGTCACCCTTTTTATGAATAGGGGTGACTTTTGTGCATTTCCATAGATCAGGAAATGATGATGTTTTGAGAATCAGATCATAAATACATTTTAGAGGAGCAGCGAGACTGACTTCGCAACCCTTCAAAATAAAATCGGGAATTAAATCAATACTTATGTAATACTTATGTAAGTCAAAAATTTATATAAAATAGGAATTGGTAGTGAGAGTTTTTGAGTAAGTAACATCAATTTTATTATGATAAATTATTGTTGCAATTAAAAAACTGCGTTTAATGTAAGTCACTTTGGTAGTCACTGTATTTTAAATGACAGGAATCATTTTAAAATTCAATTTCACAACCAAACCAAGAAATAATGAGTAATAATTTAATAATAATAAACTCAAATTTAAGCCATGCTTGCATATTTTAAGCAAGTAAAAGAGTATCTATATTTCACGACAACAGTGACAAAATCTTTTGATGCGAGAATATACGTATATACAGATTTAGAGAAAGCTTTCAACAAGGTTTGTCATATGATGGAACATCTGCGAGAATCACGATCGCGTCCAGAGGCCAGGAATTGCGCCCTAGCCGACTCACCTATGCCTATCGCCATCCGGCTCGCTGGCATTACACATTTTTATTTATTATCAGCTACGAGGAGCTGGTGTGGTTTGTATAATATACTTTTAATATTACATGTTTTTTTTCTCTTTCTTATTATTTATTTTTTTGTAATGATCTTTATATTTGTTGTGTATTTTAATAATACAATGTATTGCTTATGTTTTATTATTGTGACGCATTTGGGTTTCCTGTATCATTGCAATGAATATTGTGAGCTCAATCAAAAAAATATTATAGAAATTATACAATGGCAAATACAGAATCGAAAATCCATAGTTTTTTAAGTGCAAATTCTAACATGGAACTTAATAAGCATTTAGAATTAACAAAAATCGCACACAATCGATAAACGCTGATTAAGCCTGTTGCAACTAAAGCAACAATTTCTTGAAAT
The DNA here is from genome assembly GCF_051122295.1 of Plectrocnemia conspersa. Classification (NCBI taxonomy): domain Eukaryota; kingdom Metazoa; phylum Arthropoda; class Insecta; order Trichoptera; family Polycentropodidae; genus Plectrocnemia; species Plectrocnemia conspersa. The sequence continues at coordinate 18,687,394 of NW_028277175.1, forward strand.
ATCTGTTATACTAAGTCACAAATTCTAAAATTTTGGATATGGATATGCCAATATTTTATATCAACTAAAGAAAGTGACTTTGCCCTTTGGATTTTTATTTAATGCAAATATTAACGAATTTCAAAGCAGTCAACTTTTGATCTTTATTAGATATTTTCTGTGACTTACTGTTACTCTCACAAACTAATAAGCAAATTATTGAATAGAAAAAGACCTTCAATGCTGTAAAAAATAGATATCAAACTATTTTTTGAAACATAAAAATCTCTTCTTATATATATACATATATTTTTTGTGTATTAAAAATAATACAATTATTGTAATCTGTTAGTTTAAGATGGTCTTAATTTAATTTAATAAATATTCTTACTTTCATCATTATCTGACTTTAAATGATAGGCTCTATAAAATATGTTGCTAAGAATTTGAAGTAATGAATGGCCTTTAAAATGCAAACTCATTCAAAAGTTGGGGTGGAATTGTTAAAGGTGTGACATCAAAATATATAAGAACCACTGATCTAACGCGATAAATTATTAAAAATATATAGATGGAATGCTCACCTAATTCAGAAACGCGTCTTCTTCTCTTGACAGGAACTTTCTTCACAGCCGCACCAGGAAGATTCTCCAGCTCATTGCCCAACTCTTGGGAAATGTGCTGTCTGGCAAATTTAATCATTGGCTCCCTTGCTTGCTCTTGAAATATCCTCGTTAACTCAGCGTTTATAAAACCTGGTTTAAACGTGGCCGCGGCGGCCAACTGGTCCGTGAAAGACTTGATGCCTTCCTTGAACCTCGCTTGGATCTCTTCGTTCAATATTTCTATAGCATCTTTGTGACTGCTAGCATTCGAGGGTGGAGCGTCAATCCCCTTGTCGACCTTCTTGACCTCCTCGGTCTCGGATTTCACACTAACACTGGACACACTAGCCCCCGCGTCGGGTACAGCCATATTTTTATCACTATTTTCTAAGGCACTATTTGTAATATCACAATTATTCACATTGTTTTGGCACGGGTTTTGCGGCGTAGGACTGCCGCGGACGGATTCGTTGCTATCTAAAACTACTTCTTTCTTCGCTTCATCTTTGAACGGCGCACTATCCGTCGAGGGGTGAGACAGAGTCCTCTTGAGGTTGCTCTTTCTATTGTGCTTCGCCTTGACGGAACCCTCAGAAAGAGACCTCTTGCACTCGGATTTGTTCGTCGCGTTTCCATTTGGTAATGCTTGGCCCACTGTAGAATTGGAAGGCGAAAGCGACTTCTTGCGCGAGTTCCTCCTCTTGTTCGTCTTCTTGGATTTGGTAGGGGTGTGCTCCTTATTGGTGTTCTGCATCTTGAACTTATTTATCGGATTCGTTTCGTTCGCAGTCGCATTTTTCTTAAAGCAATCTGAAACAACAATAAAATACGATGTTACAAAACAACGATGTTGCAACACAACAAAAACAATTTCATTATGTTCAATGGTGCATGCACATATTTTTAATGCTATCATAATCAAAACAGGCGATTATGCTCAAATTGCCAAGAAAATGTGAGCGTAAAATGACCATATGGAGTAATGCTAATACATAATGTAAAATTACACGCGATAGAATTGATTAATTGAGCGATCTCCATTCCCACGAGAAAAAGGACTTGAACTTTTAATTGATTGTTGAGCGTAGAGGGAATCTCATAACAATAGAGACGAGAAGAAAATTATTTTCTTCGTATATAATAATAAGTATGAAAAAATAATTTTACACGCGCATTTACTTTTTGTAATGTTTTATCCTATTCCCACATTAAATGGATTAAATTTATATTTTTTATGAACATCCTAAATTTATATTATTATGCTTGCTTTTTTAAATGTTTAATCATTGTATATTATATTCATAACTTGTATGACATATACAATCAATATTTCGAATTATAAAATGTAAGGGCATGCCTTCACATAAAACTAATAAGGTTAAGTGCTAATTTTTATTTCGATTATTATAAGCTCATAGCACATATTAATTCATTAACAAAAGTAATTTGTATTTTAGTTGATGAACAACGCTTAATTTATTTGTATAATTAAACTAGCATTAGGCGGAGGGGGCGGGCCGCCCCGGGCGGCACTTGCTTGGGGGCGGCATATTCGCGATGAGATCGTCTAGTGTGGTTCTTAACCCTGAATGCACTAATAACAAGAATAACAAGAGCTTAATAATAACCAAATATTTTAAAAAATGCTGATTTTATGACCCTTCAAAAATGTATGGGGGGGCGGAAATTTTAAAGATCACCCTGGGCGGCACATACCCTAGCTACGCCACTGACTAGCATGATATATAATTCAACTTAAGCAGCTTTTTATTATTAAAAAATAAAGTGAATGGAGATTTATCTGCAACGGAGCAAAACATTTCTCACATATTATTTTAATCTGGAAAAATCTGGAAACGAACACGAAATTCTCTCATCTATGAAGAATTTCGTACTCTGCGATCGCGTGCAAAATTGATGATTTTCGATTGTAATCGGAACTATATTGGAGACTGTGAAAAGTCGATAATTTTAGATCCGAAAAAATTTTGGAAATTCGTTAACTCAAAACGCGTTGGCCAATCCTTACTGTCATCGATGAGTTGGAACAACATCAATTTTGAAGGTTCTGAAGAGATTGCAGATGGATTTGCTAGGTATTTTCAAACCGTATACCATAATGATGGGTCACATTTAGAGTTTAATTCTAATTACGATGAGACACATCGTTCATGGTCATCTTTGTTATCAATCAAAGCCTTTAGTCTGGTTGATATGAAATATGGATTTAGCAGACTAAAGTCCATTTTTACCTCGGGACCAGATTTTATTCCAGACTACATTCTGGTATGGTATTTTACAGCCTCTAAAATTTATATTTAATTTAATTTTGAGATCCTCTTGTTTTCCAGAATTGTGGAAATGTTCAAAAGTCACTCCGATTCATAAAAAGGGTCCCAAATCTCAGATTGACAATTACAGGCCAATAGCTTTGATCTCATCACCTGCAAAATTATTTGAAATTGTTTTGCATAAATACATTTTTAATCATTGCAGGTGTATGCTTCTCGACCAACAACATGGTTTCCGTAAATCTCGATCCACTGTCACTAATCTAATGGTTTTGTCTAACTATGTTTCAAAATCATTGGACTCTGGTGTACAAGTAGACGTCGTATACACAGATTTTGAAAAAGCATTTGATAAAGTTAACCATGCTTTACTTGTAAAAAAGTTATCTAATTTCGGGTTTTCTGAAGATCTCATAAATCTATTCTCAAATTACTTGACCAATAGATATCAATTCGTCAAGTATAATAACTCTTTTTCAGAACGATATACGACCTCTACTGGAGTACCTCAAGGATCCAATTTGAGTCCATTGTTGTTTTTATTGTTCATTAATGACATAGACACAGCAATAGAGCATTCAGATTTTTTATTATATGCAGATGACTTGAAAATTTACAAGAAAATGCATTCGATTTCTGATTCCCTCGACCTACAGGAGGATCTCAACTCTATATGGAAATGGGCTTGCTATAACCAATTGCCTTTCAGTGTAAAGAAATGTCACACAATTTCATTTTCAAGGTCATTAACGCCGGCAAAATATTCATACCATCTAGGCGGATATTTTCTGGAAAGGTTTTCTTCAACTAAGGATTTAGGAGTGACTTTCGAAGAACGTTGGAAATTTAGCCAGCACATTGCAGAGACTTATAGCAAATCCTTAAAAATGCTCGGTTTTATCTTGAGAAATGCGCGTTACTTCAGGAATACTTTAGTATTGCGCACTCTTTATGATACTCTAGTCCGCAGCATACTAGAAACTAGCTCCATCATTTGGATCCCAGGCGTAATGAATCAATGTAATGAATTGAAGCTGGAAAAAGTACAACGTAAATTTCTTCGATATTTATACTTGAAGGAATACGGGTATTATCCGTTCTTGTTTCCCAGTGCTTTTATTTTGGGAGCCCTGGGATACGTTTCTTTGTCGACTCGTAGAAGTGTTTATGTAAATAAGCACTTCTGGAAATTGCTCAAGGGCAAGGGTAGACAATCCTTCAGTGCTCGAGCAGCTTCAAATGTGGGCTCCTGAAGGTGGATATAGTTCTCGGTCGCGTCCACTATTCTTGCCTGTTAAGTGTAGAACTGGAGCACTTGCCAACTCTTCTCTGGCCATGGCTATTTATCTGCTCAATTCTGTCCATAGTAATATTGACATTTTCTCTTGCACTTATGGAGTTTTGGTTCAGTTCGTATGGGACAATGCACACATGTTGAGGTGATTTGTGTCTGTTGTTTTATCTTGTTTATATTTGTATGTATTATGATGTATTAGTACTTTTGACTATCATGACGCATTAGGTTTGCCTGTCAGGTCACGATGGTTGTAATTTTAATAAATAAATAAATAAATAAATAAATGCTTTGTTCATTTCATTCCTTCAATGGTAACATAAAAATACAGTAACAGCATAGATATTTTTAAACATACATGAAATATATGACAATCGAAATACACCAACGATTATAAGATCATTATCATTTTTTGCAGAAAATCGATTTTTATACAAAAAAAAATCTAAATCTCGATTTCCAAAAATCGTAGTTATAATTTAAGGCTAAAATTTTAAATAAATTAGTTAAAAGTATGCATATTTTTTTTAAATATATATAATAACATATGTTTTCCAAATACTTACAATAACAAAACATAATCCCGCTAACTATTATTGAATATTAGTTCGCAAACTATGCACAATATGAATTGATATTTTGTCAATGTAATATTATATACATATATTTATATTATTTTTTAACAATTGACTCCTTATATGCAAAAAAATATTACTGTCAAAAATCATCGATTACATAACAATAAAAGTCATCGACCTCTGACAAACTTATAAAAATCCAAAATGAAAGAATCGCCAAAGCAAGCGCATTCAAACATTCAGTTATGACAGGAAATTTACCGGTCCGACAATTACCCGTGTTTACTCATAAATGAACAATGCGTAAGATAAATGCATTAGCCATTTCCCTAGCTAACTTCAAAGTTCACGATGAGCGAAAAAAAAAACCGATTTTGCCAACCATAAAATTACCATACTTCCCACCAGTCAGAGATGACACGCGAGATGGGCTCTAATTTGTATAATCATAATGTGTGTGTATGTGGGCCAAAATTTGAACACAAAAGCCACTAAATCACAACGGGAGATTTATCTCAGAGATGTGTATTGTGCATTATACAAAGCGACGTTTGTCTATATGAAAGATTGATATCGAAAGCTCGGCGTCAAAAGCTTAGCGTATCATACGAATTTGCATGGACACATTAATCTTTTACTGTAACGCATAATTGCATGGGAGAATCTTACGTATTATGTTTTCTTCGTTTAAGTATACGATGACTAATGTATCTGTACAATAATGAGACTTGATGAGAAGTTTTCCATTGCTTTATATGGCAGTCTAGCACATATCTTTTAATTGCTGTACAAATGTATTAAAAATGTTTTCAATGCTTTCCTGTAACCAATCCATGAATTATCGAAACATAAAAAATCGATATTGAGAATTTCTTTAGTCAGAAATGCTTTCAAAGAGCCACGATATTTGTATATAAGATAAAATTGCAAAACGACATAATTATTATCAATGTGCTTAAAACACTTATTTTTGCAACGAAAAGAAATTTGTTTAAATTCTGCACATTTTCTCTAAATTTCTGCAAGCATACTGTAGAAGCAATAAAAAATATTTATTATTAAAACAAACATATTAAACCTTTACAAATATTCAAAAAATATAATCTTGTTTATTTTGTAAAAAAGGTATGGCTTAATTCATCTTGAAATGTTAAAACATAATCAAACGATAAATACTGATAGCTTTCGTCAACATTAAACTCAGATATAACTCATTATAGGAATAAACCTAGTTTAATAGTCTTGTGACAATTTATGGACTGATTTAATATTTTGAGATTTTTATATTATTTAACTGAAAGCTTAATTACATTTACTTGCACTTTTATAGTACATTAACTACATTACAATTAAAATCGGCGACGCTTTCTTTATGAATTGAAGCATCTTATGCATATAAAGCACATCGTAAATCATAAACAATGGTAATACGCGGGAATACCAAAAGGTAAACGCCCCGACATCATCAAAAGGCAATACTTGACTGTTTTCCTTATATGAACCAACTATTCAACTCAAAGGAAACGATCCGTTATGATGATACTGACAATGTGCAATAAACTCCAAAATGGATTTTTGGATAACATTGTTCAGTAATAATAACTTTGAATGAATATTTTAATTCTATAAATTAAACGGTTGAAACGATAATAAAAAGCTTTGATCATTCAATAAATATGATAAATTTATCGTTTTTTAATATTTTTAATTTAACAAAATATTGTGTTTGATTAAAATAAAGACTGATACACTGTTCATATAAAATAAATTTAATTTTAAGTTTTGAACTCCAAATTAAAATTATGATTTATATTTATATTATAATCATTGTTTAATATTTTTATTATAGTCGATACAATAAAAAATATTTTTTATTACGAGGTACCGAAGCTAGCGAGTGTGCGAATACCGGACCCTTATTTATTTTGCTGTAACAATTATCATTTATACCAGTGATTCCCAAACTATGTGCCGCGACACACAAGTGTGCCGCGAGAGATTCCAAAGTGTGTCGCGAAATTTTCAAAAAATATTTAAATTTAAAAAAAGTATCAGGAAAGTTACATTGAATTCGGTTTTCTAAGACAAGAGTCTGAAACTGGTGACATTACGTTATGCTTGATTTGCAACGCAAAGTTATCCAATGAGTCTCTTGTCCCAAGCAAACTTAAGAGACGTTTAGAATTGAATCATCACTCATTCAAGCATAAACCGCGAAGTTACTTTGAAAATCTAGAAGCTCAAAAAACCAGGCAATCAAAAAGGTTAACAACGGAAAAAGGACTCATTGCCAGTTACAAAGTTGCACAACATAAAAAAGCTCACACAACAGCCGAAAAAGTCATCGCCCCAGCACTGGCGATAGTTGTAGAAACCTTGCTTGGAGTTGAAGCTGCAGCTAAAGTCAAATCTGTTCCATTTTCTAATAACACAATATCGTGGAGAATCGAAGACTTGTCAGCAGACTTGCAAAACCAAATTCGAGAGGATTTCGAAATATCTGACAAACTTTGGTCTCTTCAAGTGGATGAATCAACTGACTGATCAGTGGAAAAGCTCAAGTCCTCGCCTATATTCGGTACATCAGAGAGAATAGATTTGTCAACGAATTTCTATTTTGCAAAGATTTGAAAGGTACGACGAGAGGACAAGATATGTTTGAGTTAGTGGATGAAAACGTAGAGCTGTCAAAATTAAATTGGAATAACTGCTTGAGTATCTGCACCGATGGATGCCCATCAATGTTGGGAAATAGAAGAGGATTTGTAACTCTGGCACGTCAAAAAATTCGATTATAATTGGTGTTCACTGTATGATTCATAGAGAAACGCTCGTATCAAAGTCCTTGCCTCAAGATCTTCAAATTGTTTTGAATCAAGTCGTCCAGGTTGTTAATTATATCAAGTCTCGACCACTTCAGTCCCAAATTTTCAGTCAACTATGCGATGCGATGGATTCCGAATACAAATGTCTGCTCTTCCATACGGAAGTTCGATGGATGTCGAAAGGAAAAGTTTTGAAACGGCTTGTGCATCTCAGAGTTGAAGTTATTTCGTTTCTTGAGGTTGCAGAACACGGATTTGAATTTGATATCCATGACGTGATTTGGTGGTTGAAAGTTCAATTTCTTTCGGATTTGTCTGCAAAGACCAGTCGAGAATATCATCACAACAACATCAAAATTGAAATCGTTTGATGGAAGGCCAAGATCTTGAAACGGGATTTCGATTGCTTTCCAACCGTCAACGAATCCCAATCAAAGCTTAAAATTGTCCCACAAGTTCTCGCTTCTCTCACTGAACTGCAAAAAGCTCTCCAGCATTACTTTCCATCACTCTCTCTCGACGAATATGAGTGGATAATAAATCCATTCACAAACAATAAAGCAACCAATTTAATAAACGATGAGGAGGAGCAGCTGATTGATTTGCGCAACGATATTTTTTTGAAATCGAAATTTAACGAACTGAAGTTAGATGAATTTTGGCTTTCCTCGCAGAAATCACATCCTTTGATAAGCTTAAGAGCAGTTAAAATCCTTTTACCATTTTCTTCGTCTTAGCTATGCGAGTTCGGATTTTCAGCATTGACTGAAATTCTGTCAAAAAAAAAGAAAAGGGCTACTGAGAATCGATGATGAAATGCGTACATGCTTATCAAATTTCGAACCACGATTCGAATTGATTTGCTCACGAAAGCAAGCACATCCAACTCATTGATAAAGAATATCTTTCTGTGTTTTAAAAATTTATATTGATAATAAAGTTATTTTATAAAATAAATTTGATTTCTGATTCAATTTTTTCGTCATTTCTTAGAAATTCATACATTGGTCTAAACAGGTGTGTCGCGAAAATTCTTGATTTCTTTTACTGTGTCGTGGGCCAAAAAAGTTTGGGAATCACTGATTTATACGGTTTGATCGACATTAACCTTAATCTTCATACGTACTAAGTATATACTACATGTTCACGTTTAAAACGTACCTAGGTACGTTTTAAACGTTTAAATCTAACGTGTATGTGCATTAAATCGGAATCAATGATAATGTTTATGTATTATAAAATGAAAAACTCACATTTCGGCCTCGGAGCCATCGCCAGGAATTCAAAATTTGAAGATTTCATCACGAATTTTGTTTTATTATTGTTTATCTAATTTTATCAATGTGTTCTTCTAATCCTCAACACATTATGTATATATTTAATTTTCATAGTTATAACACACCTAGTTAATTTGCAATCTGATTATTTATATTCAGTCAAATAACGAATTAATGAAAATTATTGTCGCATAGCAAAATTTTATTTATAAATAATAATTATTTACAACTGTTGTCACGCTACTGTCGGCCATTTTGTTTTATATTTGAATGCTTATTTTTCATTGGTCGAAACAACAGAATGCAATATATCGATATATCGCGTAAATAAATAAACATATTTTTAAGAGAAAATATAATATTTTACGGTAGCTACCTTTTAGTGATCTTTATCTATTTTTACTGAGAAGCTATCTTCTTATTTATGTAAATATAACCTAATCACATGTCTATCTAAATTTAAACTTAGCGCAAGGTAATGCCAAATATAAATTAATTAATATTGTATTATTATTTTTATCAGTTATTAAACATCTGAATTTGCCAGACATATCCTGATATTCACTGTTCTATTCCAAATTCGTTTGGCTTTTATAGCCAGCTAGTTATATTAAAATTTAATTTGAATGGCAATTTTCTAGTTTAACGACTACTTTGAATCATTTCTTTGGATGTATAATTTTAAGATCATAGCATTACAATTGTCTTTACAACTGTAAAAATTATCTAGTGTTTTTTACTGATATAGAAAAAATAAAATATATATAGTGAAATATGATTATTGATACGAATTTGATATTCTATTTTAATTAAAATATCAAATTAACGCTGATATCTTGTAAATAATTAATGCTAAAAAGGATTAGAATCATAAAACTATTATTAAAAATAATCACATTACTTTGAGTTTTTTATTAGTATAATGACTCATTATATTAAATTATATTTAATATAAATTAAATTTCTTTTACATTGAAGCATTAGCCATATAATTATTGCTTATTTAAATTACAAACATCAACCCATAAAAAATATAATTCCTAAGCCACTTTAATGTTATTATTATAATATACTAAATGTAATAATATATACCATAATTTGTAAAATGGTAGATGGTATTACTTAATCGGAAATGACTCGTATCGAACTTTTGAAAGTTATACCGGCGTAAGTGCATTCAGTGCCTTTTAATAACTCTGCAATTTAAACTTTCTCCAACTGCGTACGTATCTTGTACACATTTATACCTAAATGCATAAAATATAAAATATTTATACAACCTTGATGATATTAAATAACGTTTAATCTATTTAATTACGTTTGATTTCTTCGCGTCTAATATCGAGAACGAATTGTGAGACGATTCAATTCGACTTTAATGATGAATCGATTGCGAAATAGTCGAGTTATAAAAAAACACGTTACTCAATTTGATGGTAATAGTGACTCGTGAGGAAATTTGCAGTGATTTTACGTTCGATTCTTTGAAAATAAATGACGTTTTGGCTCTCGGAAGAACCTTTTGTGTCCGCTTTTACAAATGCAAATCATGGTCGAGGTCCTATCGGCTTATGTAAGGTGCAAGTGCGAGGTCTGAACAGGACTTGAATTGAACCTCTGCTGTGGCTAAAGCACCGGTTTTATTATATGTGTGTTAAGGTAGTCTCGTCCTGCGGTTCTGTATGCCAAACGCGATGAAGCGAGAGGCCAATGGCTCGCGATTAGGGTAACCGCGCATTTTTAAAATTGTGGGAATATAAATATATGTGGGAATTCATAAGAGGCGTGTTAAATGCAATTAGGCAAATTCAGTACAATTTTTATTGTACCTGCGATAAATTTGTATCAATCACTATAACATGTTCAGCGACATCAATTACAGTTACACAATTAATTCACTATACTTAGAAATGAAATTTAAGAATAATAAATAAAAATCTGACGCATTAAATTTTGGTACTTTGAAGTACTCGGTTACATTATAATAGGGATGTTGCTTCATCAAATATTTTTGGTGTAGTTTATATCATAGTTTCTTAACCGGTGGTCCGCGAAGATTTTTGGTTGGGCCGCAGGTAATAAAATTAATTTCACATCTGTTCTGTATTCGCTTGTATTTGCATAGGGCTATTTAAAAATCGTTTTAAATAGCCCTATAGGAATTCTGGAAGATCTATAAATAATACTGAAAACTCATAATAATTGATTTTTATTATTTCGATAAGCAATCGACTTTTATGCTGTATTTTATGGATTTTTAAATTATATTTCTTGTTCCTGACCGTTTTAATATACTTTAATATAGTTATATCAGCACATTATGTTGCAAAATTAATTGTTTTGAATAAAAAATCAATTATATAAATATTTATTATTTTATTCCAATGTTGATGGTCCACAAAACATTTAATGATCTTTTTGGTGGTCCGTGGATGTAAAAAGGTTAAGAAACTATGGTTTATATCATGCAATATATAAAGTACATTTCCTTCTTTTTCTTTCATCATTATTTTTTGCAGAAAATAATATCAAACCGCAAAATTTCTTTTCAAGTCTGACGAAAAAAAAGGCTTATTCCCATTCCCATTCCTCATGGAAATTATACGTTTTTGTCTTTTTTGGATTATTCATGACCTACAACATTATATGGCTATACCTAGCCATATAATGTTTTTCTGCGTTATGCAAATTCAACTTGTGATATACACAAATGCAACCACTAGGATACAGCGGGCAAAGCAAACTGGCAACAGGCTGAAGTTTCACACAAGAACTTTTCCGCTACACTAGCATCGCAAACAAAAATTACATTTTATAATACTACATTTATTTTTGGAGTTTATTTTATTGAACTAAAATTTTTTTTTTGCAAAAATAATTTTGTTTAGCATAATGTCAAATACAGATACCAGTAGGTACATATATTTTTTTTAGTACCTATAAAAATATATTAGATAATAATTTAGATTTATAGCTCGCTATCGACTTTTTGGTCAGGCCGGCCATATACGATACAAAAATTTAGTTTAGCATCAAGTGGATAGGATAACTAAACCAATATAAATTGTTTTTGTATGCTCTACTTCGTATTTTTTATTTGCGATTACTGATTATTTTGGTTTAATCTCTGAATAAATTAGCTTTGTGACTAACTGGGTGATTATCATATTATATATTAATCTTAAAAAAAAAATCTAGCTTACCAAGTATAATTAAAATTACACACTTATATAAATATTTGTTATTGCTGTGAATCGTATTATTATTTTTTTCTAAAGGTAAATAATATATCAATGTTATTCAAAAAGTTATTTGATTTCTTCTTATTTTTATAATGATTTTTAAAAACATTTAACCATGTGAATTGGTAATCTTGACTCAAATAATTTAATCTAAAATATAAGAACAATCATTTTAGCTTTTTTTATATTATTTAAAATCAGTACCAACATTTGTGCGCGAGTAATGGTCTTCCTACAATATATTGGCGATCGGTCGTTGTCATTAGTGCTGACTTCTACAACACAATATGCTGACTGGAGACGGTCTGGTCAGCTGAATACCGGCCTTATCAGCGTTTCTAAAACTGTCGTACTAACGCGCTATTTAATTGTAATTTTTGAGGAATATAAAAAAACTACACGATTACGCTGATTCATTATATATATTTTTTTAATATTTGCTCTAAAAAATATATATTTAATTTCATAGTACATTAACTCTTGTATAGCTCTCTTTATGGTTGAAAAGTGTAATTAATATCGCAGCATCTCATCAAGAATCATATTATACATGCTCGAGACCTTGGAAGTGCGCCGAACTGATTTAACCTTTCGTTTCACTTTATTTCCTCTTCGAACACCGACGAAAATGTGTATAGGTAATAAAAAAAGAAAGAAGTAGTTTGTGTGTAATATCCATTAAACTATCGCGAGAATCGTGATCAGATTTTGGCATAACTGTACACTTTTTTGGCAATGTCTGCAATTCTGAACAATACTGAATTTCTTCGTGAGTACTTAATAATTAACTAAATAATCTAATAACTGTGATTACTGCCGATATTCTTTGATTTATTAACAAAAATATATAGATCGTGATTTAAAGATTATAACTGTTTCAAACAACATAATCTAAGAGAAAGGTAACAGTCAGCACAATACACATAATATCATAAATAGTCATAAAGAAAGTTACCAATGTTAGATACGAATCCGTAAAAGTGAATCGTGCATTTCGCCTTTATTTCGTAGGTTCTGACATGTGGGTTAAATTATTATTATGTAAGTGTTATGTGTGTGTTTCTAAACATACTTAAGACTTCCTAGAACGAACGTATAAGTCTTCTTTGCGATAAGGATTCTTCGATGCGCTCTCAAAGCAAATTTTGTGAAGTGGATCGCGTTTGAATATTTAGAAACAGAGATAAGAACGCGGAGATTAGATACGAAGTGGATGAATACATCAACAAAGTATATTTGACGTAAAAGATTTAACATTGCATTGTACCGAATAGGTCAGAAATATTTGACTTATGTATATTAAATGTGCAACGCAATAAAAAAAATATGTTCCTATTGCATACCACCATATATATATATCTATGTATGTATGTTAAGTTCTAATAGTTCCTTAACAGTTCTATTACCTTGAAATGGATCTAATTACTGATATTAATATATTATATTATTTTAAATCAATATTATAAAAAAAATAATTTAATTTACATATGTATTTCCGTTTATTCAATATACATATATACAATCTTTCACTCTTTGATTTAAATCAAATTATGCAATCACTTTTTATAACTCTTGCTTTAACATAACCTTCCAATGAAACTGAACCTTCTCCTCCGATATCAATGTGTATTATTGAATGTTCAAATTCATTTTTATTTAAGTAACTGTACCAATAATTAATTAAATTAACATCTGTGTATAACGTGTAAAGCAAGTCGTGAGTAAAAAAATTTATTTTATAATTTGGCTAATATTGTATATATCTACATATATACTACATATTGTAAGTAAAAATATTATAACAATATTGTATATTTATGTATTGATAGATTTTTATATAAAAAACATACTGTCTGCTTTTACAAAATACAACAATATATTACTCACTCGTCATAATCGATTATGAAATACATAAATTTCTAATATTTAAGATTTTAGAAATAGTTTGAAATATATTTATGTTTCTTTTAATTTTTTGCGATTTTTTCGATGGTTGGGAGTGACATCATCATGTATTGTAAGCACGTATATCTTTAATCAAAAAACAAATGGTTATGTTTTATATTAACAAATCGTAACAGATACTTTTGAATGTGAATATACCATAACATGAATGGCTGAATCGATAAATGTCACATTTATTAAGGAAATGCTTGAGAATTTCAGAATTTGATCAATGTGGAACGATTCGTTATAGATGAGCACAATAAGTCGTTAGAGTTCGAATTTGGAGCTATTTATTCCACTGTGGAGCGGGAAACCGGTTGCGAATTTATTTGCAGAGCACCCGAGGGTCCTCCGGGGTCTGTGGTTATTTATCACAATTTGACACGCCGCAAAAATAAACTCGTTTAATTGGACAAAATCGACGGAAAGTGTTGTATATGCTAATAAACAAAACGCGACCCTGATAAAACTCGATACCGGTTCATCTTTAGCTGGAATAATATTAGAAAAAATTGTGCAATTAAATGATAAACGCTCTGATGCATATTCATATTTTTGGAAAAGCCTAGAAAGCTAACTAAACATGACATAAATCACCGTTTGTTTTTATTACTATATCGATTACGATAGTGATTTTATTAATTGTATTTTGTAAAGAAAAACGTTAGTTTTATGTTGAGATCATAAATAAATATGGTTGACACGTTGTTAAAGATCACCCAACAACTGGTTCTGCAGGATGGTTGTGTGTGATGTTTTAACGACTGCCTTCGTTGCTTTGGTTTGGTAGAAAGCAAGCTTTATCGTATCAATATTTAATATACGGAAATAAATAACTGATGTGTAAATGGCTGGTACTTTGCACTTCTAAAGTACCAGCAATATTAAATTGTTCTATTAAAATACTAACAGCTCAACAAAAATAAGCTTGCTTTTATTTTTATTTGCCATATATGAGAAAAACTATCTTAAACGTCAGATTTTAGATTTATGCTTTAAGTGCATACTGCATAGAACTGATTCATATGACTATTACTCATAGGCTCATTATAACAATGATTCAAGTTGTATTATGTATTTATACGAGTTACTATGTATACATAATACACAAACATAACTGAACATAACAAACCATTTATGGTTAGATATAATTTAGTAGATCTATAAGTAATTTTAATTATTACTTTTTAGACAATTTTTAATGCGTATATTGCGTTAAATTTGCAAGATAAATATATTTTCAATTATGCGGAAGAAGCAAAATATCAGGTATTAATTTATTAGTTTTTTTGCTAGGGTATTACATTTTGCGGTCTATAAATATATGTATTACTAAATGAGAAATATGTTTTGTAAATATATTTGATAAGAAAAAAAACAACTTAACTTTGTGTATATGTTCAAAATGCGCAATTGAAATTCAATTTATCTAATTTAACTTATATTTTACTGACTAATACAATATAATGACTCACGTTCGTCTGTAAAAAAGTAACCATAGTAACAATATTTCTAAAACATTTACAAATTTAACGCATTATTTTCTATATTGCGTCAGAATAATAAATATTTAAAATTTCGTTAATTAATTACCATTTCAATGTCGCACAGTAATAATCAGTAGCTATAAACCTTTTTGAATGAATATAAAATACACTAGAGAAAGTCTCAAGAAAATTAGAAAAAGTTAATTAATACGTAAAGAAGTGAAACAAGGTTATTTTTAAAGTCGCTCGAAAGTTTGAATAAACTTTAATAAATTATTATAACATTATCTTATTGTATAGTTCAATTTATAGTACTGATATGTTTAAAACTGCACGCTTACAGAACCAGTTGATTGCAACGGTTGAAAAGTGCAATTGTAGCAGTTGCTAGAATAGCAAGATAATTGAGTAAAACTGCAGTGGAATATATTTTTTGTCTCTATTCAAGCCTTCAGTGGAATGCTCTTGTATTATATTTCACTCGCTCATATGTGAAACGACTTTTTAAACAAGATTACCTTAGTAACTGAATCGCATTACCAAACCGTTGCAGAACTCAAAAACGACAAGTTGTCCAATTTTATTATTTTGACACTTATTGATGTATATGTCATAATAATAAAATTTGACAACTTGTCTTTATTGAGTTAGCCACCCGTTGTTTTCGAATACGCTAATTTTGCGTACAGTTTTGATTTTTTTCTACATAATGTTATGTAGCTATTAGAGCTTCCTGTTCGATTATTCGCAAAAAATGTAAAAACGTCTAATCGTAAAATATATTTTTAAGTTATTGATAGTAGATAATCTCTGTAGATTATATAGCAATCTGATTTGCAAAGATAAGTAATTTTGAAAAGTTACATATATAGAGAGCTACACTGTAATATGTCTAGACTAGCAAAAAAACCATTACATGCATAAAATTTATTTTTAAGGCAGAAAAAGTTTAGTTATTATAGTTTAAATTTCACGAAAACCTAATGAATGATTTTTTAATCTAGATGTTTATTATACATTTTAATTTTAGTTAATTTATCCACAGCGAAAGTCTTTTCTATATTCTTGTGACGCTTTTATTGTAAGTAACTGTATTTAGAGTTTATTTAATTATTTCTAGAAACAAAGATTATTTTTATATGACTTACGGGCACTGCGGTCCTTAGACATATGCTTTCCCGAAGCAAGTGATACATGTGTTTTTTAATAATATAAAATTAAAAAAATTAAATAAAACTGATATTTTTATTTTTAAAGAAGAATTTAATTTGTAATTTTAAGCTTTCAGTGAAAATTCTATTATATTGTTTATTTCACGATGGCGATTATACAAACAATAATTATATAATTAAAAGTTATGGTGCACAGTTAAAATAGATGAGCAATATCCCACATTTTTTTCCGCTCCTCGTAACTAACGCCGAAAACATGCTTGTGTTTGGCAAGCTCGTTGAGAAGCTGGATGACTCGTGAAAGAAAAGCGTTCAAGGCGCTGACAATCTCATTTAATAGCTGAAGTCATTTGAAAATACTATTAATAGCAAGGTTCCTAAAATTGAACCATGTGGAATGCAGATTAAGGTATGATATTTAACAAATATTTTTCATTTTAAATCAATATATCCCATAATTCAAAAAATAGTTTTTAATTAAACTAAAGTCACTGATAAATTTAATTTATTCGACTTATATTTAGCAATACTGCTTCTGTTTTTTTCAGTTAAAGCTGATGTTTCACTAATCTGAAACTAAATTTTGAATAACGTGTTCAAGTAGTATATTTTGCATTATTTTTTCGTACTTTTTTTTGCAATTTCTAGTAAATTTATAGACCGATAACTAGAAGGAAGCGTAGGGTTATTACCGGATTTACGAAGAACTAATGCTTCAATGCATTTGGAAAGTATAGACAGGCAAAAGACGAGTTTAAAATGATGGTAATCGGTAGGAAAAGAGTCATTTCCGGGAGATTTACAATTTGGAAGCCACTGAATAATAGTTTCCAGTTCGAAAGTTGTTACATTGGCGTACTATATGGCATTGTAATTTAAAAAGTGTATTGCTGGATGATAGTATATTATATATTTTTTATTCTATATGTCATAGTTGTTCTCGTTAGATTTTAAAAATTATTTATGTATGAGCACTGGTGTTTATGTATGAGTGAAACACGATGACAACACGAGAGCATTCCGTTGCAGTTTTGAACTGGTGAAGCGGTTTTGGCGCTCGAGCTCGAGCCACAATTGTGTTCTTCAACCGCTGACTGGTTCCGTTGACAAGTTCACAGAAACACGTCCGTTTAGCACATTCCTGATCACTCGGAGGATGGGTTCGCGTTAGGCACTCACCTGCGCAGCACCGGCCGAGCAGTCTCTCACTTGGCCTGTCCGTTCCATCCCGCAGGGTCCGGGGCCCGGAACGGAGAAGGAACCCGGCAGAGAGTAGGCGGCATGTCGGCAGCGAACCGGCGCCCACCTGCGTCCGCACGGCACTGAGTTACCTGCGGCTAATGAAGTGCGCCGGCCGGCTCTACACCGACTCACCTTCGTCCCGGCGACACTACCTACCTGTTCGCCCGAGAGGCCGACATCACACGGCGTGGCGTTGTGCTTGTTTTCTCGGAAGATGTGCGACGCCATTTTGTGCAAGTGTGGTCGAAAATCATGGTAGAATATTCCAACTGTGTTGGCAAATCTATAATAATACATCATTATTTTAAATCTACCGTTGTAACATAACATACGCTAGCACAATGCATTACAACGGAGTAACAGACCAACTTCAAGAATAGGAATGGGGAGTCGGAGTCTGCAGTCGGGAGTCAAGAGACGATGAGTTGAAGCTTTACGGAAGAATCTGGAGTCAAAAAGAAGGATCAATATGATTCAGAACAGAAGCAAAAGCAGTTCATAGCAGTTCTAATGAAAATTTGTAGTATGTATTAAACTACTTATTAAAATACAAAATAGTAAATACTATACCACACATGGCCAAATGACGGCTCACGATCCGCATGCGGCTCTTTGATATATTTAATGCAGCTAACAAACTCGTAAGTAATAAAACAGTCTTATATCTATCACGAAAATATTTTTTTAAATATATCATTTCAGTGAAATCGTATCGGAATACATTTTCACCGGTAGATATACAGTTTTACCAATGAAAATATAATTCATCTGATGTGTGCTAGTAAAATTATATGATTTCAATTTTTCCATATGTATAAAATTAATTATAGTTTTAGAATTTGTATCAGTTCAAGTCCAAACTAAGGCAACTTATCTCTTAGGGGAAAATAAACGGAAAAAGAAGTACAGTCAGACGCCGCATCTTGCATATTGCTCCATAGTTGTCTGCACTTCGATATTACACTATTTTAAAAAATATGATATTAAAGGGAAAGTATTTCACCGCAAGTATTTTACAGAAAAGTATTTCAAATAAGTACAATTCCATATTTTTTTTCTAGTTCCTCATAGCTATCGCCGAAAACATATTAGTGTTTGGCAAGCTCGTTAAGAAGCCGGGTAGCTCGTACAGGAATAGCGTTCTCAAATCAAGAATAAGGGACACCAGCGCAATTCTCTAGGGCACTCTAAAGCTTGCAACTGAAAATCACCGAACATTAACGGATTATCGACCCCCTTAGCAAAAAGTGTTTTATTGAATAGGTTATGCTGAGAATGCAACGAATTATATCCCAACTATCCTAGTAAAAATACACTACGACCCATACCCTCTCTTGTAGAGATATCTGAAAAATTTTCTTGAATTCTCTCCAACAAAAAGGAGTATTGTTAAAGTGGCATGCACTCCGTATAACGAAGCCGAGCATCTTCGACGCCATATCGCAAAATATGACGATGTGCATACAAAATCTTCTCAAAAAATTTTATCTCAGCGATAAAAAATTCAAGAATTTGCTATTTTACAGTATGTTAAATATTATATGATCTTAAAGTTAATTTTATATTGCATTATTAATATCTCTACTTTTCGTTGTGGAGTTAATGAATCTGGCTACAAAAATTTGGCAAAAAAAGTTTATTTTTGACTACTTATAGATTATGTAAAGTGTAGCGAATTTAGTAAAAGTAGTTAATATTTATAATCTCTGTTTATCTCCTGTAGTAACTAGAGTGTGTTTTTTTTGCTTTTCGAAATGATGCAATATAAATATCCAAAAAAAATGTACAATATATATAACCAATTATTATAAAAATTAATCAGATACATAAATATGAAAAATAAAGATTGTATTATATATGTACGTATATCAAACCATGTTTAATCCAAAAACGATTATGTTTGAAATTAACTGATTTCAAGTCAAAAGTTAATGCATATGAAAATTATATTATTGAATGTTAGCAGCATCGTGTAATACTGTCTCTTTACAAAAACAAACCAGTCGTTGGCTTCATGAGCCAGTAGATACAACTAATCTTGAAACATAAGCTGTAAGTGGATTTCCCGTTTACATATTTTTTGTTTTACTATACTACTTCTGCACCATTGCTTAACGTGCATTTTAGATAAATTGCAATGGCTGGGGTTGCTATAACTTCGATCGAGTTTATATTGAGTCGCATAATCGAGCAATTTCACTTAACATGTTCATATGTATGTAGCCATGTAAACTGCATATTCAAATTCATGAATAAAATTAAACACTACACATCAACAAAGTTGCATTCATGACAATTTAGTATCTCTTATAATACTATATTTATAGGAGCCGGTCGGAATGTGTAAATAATAAGTAAAGCATGTTTATTTTTATATATATGTATATATATATTTTTATTAATAACAGTGAAACATTCAGTTGTATTACGACGCAGTTCGATTGAATGAAAGCTTCGTTTACACATAGATACACGCAGGGATCGTATGTACGAATGTATTTTAATATTAATTATTCGTTTCTTAAAAACGCGACCAGACACTATTTAAGTACATGTAAATTCTCGTTCATAAATCACAGAAATAAAATATTTAATATTCGCTAAGAGTGAAAACAAACATTGAGAATCATAGTTATATAAATTTATAATTTTTCATCCATTCTCAATAATTTAAGAAATAATTTCGAAATAAACTTAGAATGATTACATTAAAACATAACAAATAATTTATAACCATAAATCATATTCTTTTATATATGTATAATATATATTTCACTTATGATTATAACTTTGTATTTATTTATATATAAATTTATATATCTCAGTGCAATTGTACGTATGTTTAAATGTGCGAACACTTTCAGATATCACTTACTGTACAAATTATACATAAGTCGCTAAATAAATATGTTAAAATGACGATTGAAACTAAAGCAATCCTCTTCTATAACAGTACGTATTAAAAGTGTTCTTTGTATTTTTACAATACAATAAATACTTTGTACAAAATATGTTTACATAAAATTTCCATCCATCAAATACAAGTACGAAATAAATATCAGCAGATTGTACAATTCGTAAGTGAATACAAATAGAAAAATAATTACAATAGAAATATAGACGTAGAGGAATGTATTAGAGGTAACCGATATAAACCACTAAACAGAATTATTTACAAATTGAAATTTATAAAATTACACTCAAATATCTCTATGATCCCGTATGGTGTAATAAAAATTGTCTACAATTCGTACAGGTATATATCCACAAATACCCTGTAATCCAAAATTTTCGCATAAAGGATATTTGAGTATATTTTTAATAGAAAATATCTTTTGAATATTATATTGATTGCATAGCGTATTATTTATAAGTCAGTAATGAATACATATATCAAAAAGCATTGTAATATCGGAAATATAGTAGCATAAAAAAATATTGTAGAATTCAGATGAGCAGAAACAACATAAGAATCACTGAGAATTTATATAGCATACATATTTATGAATTCGAACTAGTCAAGATAATACTATATGAAAATTTAGTTATGTCATCATCAGTCTAAATATTGACATATATGATCCTAGCACGATAATTGATTACGATTAATCTAAGGAAAGGACACCCAACATCACAATACTACCACGGTAGCAACAGCAGTCCTTTGATAAATAATTTTTAACTATAAAATATACACATATACATATGTACGTAAAAGTAATTAACTCAGATCGAATCGAAGAAAAGCCGTAGCCTATAAATATACAATAATATGGAATATACAACTAACTAGATCAAATAAATTAAATTAAAAGTACATATATAATATTATATACATAACAAAAATTAGCTATTGCAAATATTTTCTATAAATCAAGAAAATAAATACGGATTCTATAAAAATATATTTTTTAAACTATGCTACCGCCGATCGACGGTTGATGACATCTGCCGTTGCTTAGCGAAAGATTGTTGCTCTGAGGCGCTTGCCTGTTCAGAGTGCCCGAATTACCGGTCATCAAAAAGCTGTTGTTACTGTTCAAGCTGGTCCCGCTTCCGTGCGAATCGTTATTACCGAAGTAATTTTGACCGTTGTTCAAAGACGCGTTTTGATTCATCGGAACGTTATGCGTTAAAGAATTAATTATAGTGTTATTCTGAAGGGCTATGAGCAGATCTATGAGGGCGTTGGCCGAGTTGATAGGATTTAGCATATTCAATAAGGTACAGAGGCAAGTCGGCTGTTGAGACGACGCCGACGAATTCAATTTGGTTTGGCTTGGAACGGTACAATCGGTAGAATTGTTGGCGGAGCCGAGATGGACATGACACGTAACTTGGAGATTAGATGTTCTATGAGCCGGTGATGTTTGGATATGAGCAGCTGCCATTCGAGCTAATTGAAGACACGATAAATTATCAGCGTCCAATAGATTCGGATTTGCATTATTCTGAAAATAAATAAATTATTAGTCTTAATGTTAATTTTAATTAGAGCTTCAATCAGATGAGGGTAGATCAAATAGAAATGGCAATATACTATTAAAAAATCTAAAATAAATTATTTTTAATACTATTAAGGAGCAAGTATTTTATAAGAGACAATAAAAATTTCAATCGAAAATGTAAAATTAAATAATTGACAAATCTTCTTCAATCATATTTGATAAATTGTCATTATCTTTTAATCAACCCCCACAAACACATATAGATCATACCCAGATGAGAAGTTGAGCAATCGGCAGATCACCAGCTGCGCAAGCTCTATGCAACGGAGTCCGACCGTCAGGCGATGCTCTATTTACATCAATCGGCCGAGATCTCGCTAAAGAGTTCAATAACGGTATGAGATCTCCGGATAGAGCGAGTCCACATGCTACTCCAGGTTCTTCACCAGACGGACAGAGGAATGTTTTACGTTCATATTTTAACCTAATCCATCTGTAAAGAATATTGTTTAATTAATATAAGCATTAGCGTTATAATTATTAAATTAAATTACATATAAAAATAATAATTACGCTTCTTTATCTTCCCGTGACGAAGTAGGTATGGGTTTATTGTAACCTTTAGTATCGGCTTCCCATACAGAATTTGCTAAGCTATTTCCAATAGACAACATAACACTCAAATGGCCCGGACTATAAAAAAAATACAGTAAAATATTATTATAATATTTAGCTTATAACTATATATTATTTATATATAAAATATTACTCACGGCCATTCGTCTAATTCTAGAGACCTTACGCGAGATAAATGAGTACCTAAATTTCTATGAACACCTGAACATTCTATACACATCAACACACCAAGATTTAAACTAGCCCAATCCGGTTCTGAAATTATAAAAAATTGAATTGATTACATATGTAAGAATGAATTTTTCTTTGATGAACTATGATAAAAATAATAAAAAAAAACGATGACATACCTAATGCGTCACAGTCGACACACGTATTATTTCCAGAGACGAGATGAATATGTCTCGATAGAGCAGCTTCAGCGCCGCCTGGACCTTGAAGAGAAGCAAAAATTTGTCGCTCAACAGCCGAAACCCACGCATCGCGCTCTTCCAAGTTACTAGCTTCGAATCTCCATCGTTTTCCATCCAATGAAACAATGCAGAACTCGTAGACTTCTTGGTCTGAAAGTACAATCAATCATTAGATTACAGTCAACTTATAATTTTTCCATTATGCTTCTGAAATAATAGTTACCGTCACCCTCCCCATTCTTTAAACCACTGCTTTTCATCCGTCTATGCCGCTTTTTAACATGAGGCGTTTCAGTTTTACCGGCACTGTCCCCATTAGCCGGTACCACTACACTGCTCGATGAGCTAAGATCGTCTTGGATTTGATGCGCAGATATTCCTAAGTTAGGTTTAGCCGGCTCTTTCAGCACCTCGAACGCTGTTAGAAGAACTTTGTCAGTAAACCTTTGCGTTTTACCATCTTTAGATTGATAGCCTGTAAAAATGCAACATTTCGATTTTCCAAGATAATTAAATCAAATCAACTCATGCAAAAAAATGGTGTTTTGGAAGAATGAAATCGAAAATGTTCCATGACAAGCAACAATACAAAAGATTGATAGTGAAAAAATGATAATCACCACTCAGAGATAGTCCTCCTATGCTATCGTGTATGTTAGTACCGTTCAACGACTGATGATTGCCGCCGCCGGGTAAAGTTGTTATGATTGACTTTGAACCTCTCGGTTTCTTCTGTCCAGGTACTTTAACTGTTACGTATTGTAGTGAGATTGCTTTTCCATGCACGTTTTCCATGTAATCCTAAAATATATAAACATAGAATAAATATATAAAAATAAGAAAATAATAAACAAACATTAAATGATCAATTTACATTTATACTCGGATGATACGTTAATCTGCCATCATCGCACAAAGCAACGTATTTCTTCTTCCATTCCTTATTCAAAGCCTTACTGCTTTTCTTATATAAATAGCCTTGTTTGATGGGGATGGTCCTGCCTGATCCCAATTCTCCGTTCTTGAACTTATCCTCTCCTTTCTTTGAAGGAGTAAATAAGTTAGATCGTCTTCTAGATTTTCTCGACGTCGTCGGAGTGGAGGATGGCGTAGGTAAATCTTTAGGATCTTTGAATCCTCCTGAATTTGGTAATTGAAGACTATCCAAAGTCGCCGGCGCAGCAAACTTTGCTATGTTGTTGTTCTCTGTGGCGATGGTGACAAGACCTTGCGTGGAAGCATGACTCGCTAGATTATTGCCCCATCTGGAGTGATCGGTTCCGTTGATTTGTGATTCGATTAAGTGGGCTGGTATGGTGGCGTCAGTTGCGCCGTTGCCCGGCCTGTGCAGATAATTCGAGGATGCTGAGAGTGTATGGTGACCTCGCGACAATGCATCTTTGTGTGCAAACGTATGATTATGACTAGGGGAATGTGTCGGATGCAAAGTGGAAATGTTCGGTTGAGGCCTTAAGACTGGTCCGGGAGGTATTCCTAAGGGCGTCGATGGACGAGAATTGCTTGGCGTCAGGCAAGACGTTGATGAAGATAATCGCTGTTGAACTATTTTCTGACAAGCTGAAAAATAAATAAAATCATCAGTAATCAACTAACTAAAATTGCAACTGAATCAAAAAAATATAGTCAGATCGGAACTAGTATGGCGTGAAACTTTTCACTTTACTGAATATGTTTGAGCTTTTGCCAGAAGGTATACTCATTTAATTTGAGCAGATGCAAAACACATAATTCATATTTACAGATTCGTACTTTCCAAATATGGCTTCATACTACTTTTGGCTATTTTCTACATACTTTTTTGCTGATTTTAAAAGATCTTATAGATGCTCAATTCTCTATTTTTATGCTTACATAAAAACTATAAAAAGCTATATATCTGATACTGATTCTTCTTGTTTTTTGTGCCCTTTATCTACACATAGGTTCATTGTATGAAAAAAAGAAAGTGATTTGAATATTTTTGATAATATGAGGTCCAAGTGATATGCAAAATACTGTGGTTAATCAATATACCAATTAGATATCAATGTTGCTAAATGAGTTTAAAGTGAGATTTAAGGATATTTCTTCATTTATGTCGTCCACATTTAATGAAGAATGTTGATACTTATGTCGCAATTTTTATCAATTTTAAGATTCTAAAGAATTGACAAAAATATTTTTTTTGCTAAACATAATGTCAGCGTTGAGTGTAGAATTTCATTGATAAATGCTCAGTGGACCAAATAAAAGAACAGATTAAATGTTGATTCAGTCAATGGAATTATTTTAGATAAGGAGAATTTTAAGACACTTAGTCGTGAGCAATTTCACGGATATCTTAGAGAAAAATGCACAATTTTGTCGGTACATTGAGTAACTTTACAGAGGAAAATGCTATTTCCAAAAAGCACCTAAATGTTATTTCAAAAAAAAAGTAGATTCAGTTAATTTTTTACTCCACTGATTAATTGTTCTGTAGATTATTTCATTGAATAACAATTCTTTAAAAATATGGTATAAGATAAAATGTTGCATTAATCAGTAAAATTGGGAGATATTACAGTAACCGTGAAAATGGAAAGTAAACGTCCATAGTTGAAATTTTTTAAAGTCCCAGTCTCTGATATGTTATGCAAAATACAAACCTACAAAGCATTAAATAAGTTATTGAAAAATAGTTAACATCTAATTTTTGCAAAACAGTTTACATCATTTTTGTGTATGCATTTGAATATTAATACTCTGTTACTTTAAGAATATACAATAACTCCAAAGATTTTTTATAATATGTATGTACATTTGAAAAGAAATAAATGTTTTCAGGATTATCTCCATATTTGTACTTTTTAAAAGTAGTTTTTTCTTTACCCTTTTTTTGAGCATTTGATAAATCTTGTTTTTTTTTTAACTCTGTATAAAAACCATATTCTTTATTTGTCATTATTTAAAAAAAAGTGTCCTATAACATCTACTCATATATTAGTTAATGATTGCGCACTTTAAAGTAGTCCAATTCGAATTCACCACATTTTCTAATATATACATATTTTAAAATATACTAGGATAAAGTTATAAAGTTGCTTCTTGACATTCGATATCCTTGTATTATTAACCACTCATTTTAAGCAAATATTTAAATAATGAAAATCGTTACGAAACATTAGCACAATCGCTTCATTGACATTAAAAACCGGTTCTTTATAGCCCACACAGCGTTGAAAAAATACAAAGTCCATCTATCACGCGAATTATACAGCCATCCCAGTACAATAGCCTTTCTTTTAATGAAAATTTGACATTGCAACACAGTTTTTCAATCAACGCATGGCCGATATTAGGAACCCTTTGAACCAAAAAGCTCGCTTATTTTTTTAAATGTACATATTATTAAGCTAGTTTAAATCGCAATTTATGAATGAAAAATGCAATGGCGACTGACGATTGTATTTGGAGACGGATCTCCTGTCGTGCATGGCCGCCTTTTGGAGGCTGTAACACGAAGATCTTCGCCTGAGCGGCGGCAGATCGCCGAAAACGTTCATGGCCGGTTTCCGGCAACTGTCAAACGTATAAACAACTCGCACAGTGTTGCCAGGCGTGCGAAAGCTTTGTGTGTTTGAGCCGTAGCGGTAAGCGGGTGCCAGCGCTTTTTGCCAGTTGCAAGGAAGTAATAAAATAATTTATTAGTGCTTCTCAATTTATTTAAAGTCTTGACCCCTTTTCCTAACAGCAAAGCAGCCTCCAACCCCTTCCTTTTAGTCACCGTGGCTAAATTAAATCTGGATGATATCTTTTCCCCATTTTCAATAATATAATCTTCACTAAATATATAAACATAGAAGTCGGTAAACATTCAGAGTTTTACATGTAACTAAACATAAATAAAAGTATCGCCATATAAACGTAATGTTTTATTATGACATCTTTGAAAACTTTGCGTTACCTAAAAAACTATTCATCGTTAGAGTAGCATCTTTTTAATTTACAGTTAATTTGAAAATGACTTAGAAATGTATTTTTGTTGTTTAACATTTTACTCCATTGCAAGAAAACAGAAGTAGTGCAGCATTGTCTTAACCGGTTGAGTTTAAACAAGTCTGTATTTAAAGCAAATTATTTTAACAAACTAAATTATTAGATTTTTTAAATTTAATATAAAAAATATTTTACTATTAATGAAATCGTTATATTTAAACAAAATGTTTAGTATATGTTGCAAATCAAATTACAATGTAAGCCCAATCTACATTTAGTCATTTGTCACATATTTTCACGAGTCCATGAAAACTGGCAGCGTAGAATTATGTTGGTTATTATCTAGACCAAGTAGTAACTTCCTTTTTTACCTCATCGTCGGCGGAAAAACGCTCCCCCAAAATATGGTGTTAAAGGGCGCCGAAGAAATGGGAAACTCTATATGGCGGATGTTCAAAGTATTCCCACTTGAATTTTGCCAGCGTCTCTTTAGTCATAATGACTGTATGAAGTTGTATTTCGCCGAATGGTAGTACAAGTTTTTTGATGATATTGAAATACGATTTTGACGTTAAATTTAAACTGTTTTTTTGCAAATCATTGAAAATGTTACCCATAAATTTCTATTTTATGTAAATAAACGTATAAAAAATATAGTTTGATTTAAAGCGTTTTAAAATATTTAATACACGCATATTAACAGCATATTTTTCGACCACACCTTAAAAATTCCCATCAATCGGGCAAGGGTTGCAGAACCCTTTCTCCCCCACGGTATACCTTAACGCCTACCCTTGGGAGTAATCAAGGGGAGTGACAGCGAAAGAAAAATTCGCGGATATATTTTACGATCGATTTTGGCTTATGAAAATTGAAATTTTGTTCAACTCACCGTCTTGGAAAACCCTTTCGACGTTTCTTCCGTAAGTGGCGCACGTCTCGTAATAGGAACATCTCTTCAGGTCGTTAGCCAGCTTTCTGGCCTGGGCGTCATCGATCACTCTGGGACTGATATCGCTAATTGTGTCTGTGAAATCAACAATGATATGATAATCAAAATATTTAGTACCAATGAATTTATATTTTCATTAGTATATATATATAATTTCATTAATGCATTATATTTTCGTTAGTAGAAATATATATCTACCGATGAAAATGTAAAATATGATTTTACTGGAACACCGTTGAAAATATAAATACACATTAACATATATCATACATAAAATAATAAATTTACCTTGTGTTCCTACAAGGATGAGGGGTATTTCCGTAGAGTTCCTATACTGAGACATTTGATTGTAATACGTGTAGATGGCTTTGAAGCTGGCTTCGTTCTCCAAGCTGAACACGAAAATGACAGCATCCACCCACGCGGCAAACTGTTGAATATATAAAATAATATTTTAGTAAGTGTACATATAATGTCAATCTGGTGCGAAACACATTTAGGTGACTTTATTAAATTCAACGAGCCCTCGACAAAAGGTCAATTGAACTAAAAAGCAACGACATTTTACAGAGTTTGTTACCAGACGTCACGGATTACGGGATTAGCATTAATAATTATCTGTTAAAAATTCCGTATTCCAAGTTAAAGCAATGTTGTGTTCTATTTATGCGAAACTTTATTTTCCACTATGAAGTTGGTTGAAAAATATACAAATGGACTTAAAGATAATCATCTATATAGCTGCAGTTAAACGAGAGTGACTTTACCGATTTTTAAATCAATTATTATTTAATTAATAAAGTAAAACATACGTATAGTTACTACCTATGTAGGTGGACGTTTGTGAACCGTCAAATCTATCTTATCCAATAACGTCCTACCCTTATCACGCATTATATTATTTAACCTTTCAGGTGATATTTTGAAAACAAGAATGCGTTACCTTATAATTTATTAATTGTATTCAAGCGAGGGTGAAAAAGGGCGCGTTGATAAAGATTTGTTGTTGGTACACGGATAATGAAACGGTGCGTTCAATTTTGTTGAAAGGTGAGCGTGCACGTTCTCACTGCACGTCGTTTAATGGGTTAAATATAATAAAAATATATACAAACGTTTACTAACGACAGATCGTTTTTCATCGCAACACCCTATCGGCACGCGTGAAAATCCGCAGAAAGCGGAAAAGTAAGGCGAAACACGCGATAATATGTAAAATGGCGTAATTTCCGCGAAAAGGAAGAAGAACGATGTAGCGGAAGACATTTTCTTAGAAGATGCCGTTATCAAAAAGACAGGATGCTAGTCGGCTAAAAATAGATAAACCGAAATTATCTTTAAATGTTACAAGACGCGTAAAAAATATATTCGTATGTATATAAAAGTATTATTCTTATATGATAGACGGAATTAGAAATCATCGTGGCGTTTCTCTTGCTAATTTTAGTAATACGAGTATAATTGATACTGTATTCAATGTCTTCACAGCTAATAGCTATCATCATATTTTATTTCTAATCGCTTTCACTGCATCACTCACTCATTACTATAATACAATAATAAATAAATCTGACCGCATACCAGTTTTATTACTTTTGATTCGGTAAGGCTATATAATTTATAGAACCGCAAATTAGCTAATAAATCTCTCATTCCATTATAAGCAGCTGTATGAGATTAAAAATTAGAAAATTATAACAAACCATAAAAGCACACTATTAGCGCTAATAGTAACTCAATAGCTAAATTTATTAATTAACTTCATTAACAATCTATTCCTAAATATAAATTAGGCTAATCAATATATTTGTCAACTGTAAATGTAAATCCACTGAGGAGTTATTATACCGATAATATTTATTAGGCACATACTACATACAATAAAATATACATACTTTTATTACTTTTTTTCTACGATATCTAAAGCATATATTCATAAGTTCGTAGTACACAATGAGATTCAATACAAAAAACATGTTTAGTTCCTTCTTCTGAGCAAAATATTATTATAATACAAATATCTGTTTGAAATTACACAATTTTGAAAAAATATTATAAATCTTTGGAATAATGGACAGGAAACGATATTTATTTCTTGGTATATATACCTATTATGCCTGCACTACACTCTTTGGAAGTTGGCCAAGGTTGGCGAAGGACGGAGAATATAGTGGGTTAGTTCGGGGTTACTTCGGTCGAGTTCGGTTCTGTCCGCTCTAAAATCTCTCGGAAGTTGTCCGAGGTTACCGAGAACGAGAGGTAAAGTGGGGGTAATTCAGTCGATTTGGCCAGCTTCGAGCGCTTATGAACATTGTCGGAATTTTTTCCGAGTCAAAGGGACCGAAGTCGGAGCTGCTCTTTCGAGCGCGAGCGGTGAGGTACTTCCCCTTTCGCTCTCTCGCGTGTTAAGTGACGACAGTGAGTGAGATAATGATATGGTTTTTCGCAAACTAAGATAGAACGAGTAATTCAGTTCAATTTCAGTATGCGCGTAGGCGTCCTATGGTGAACATGTATGTCGAGCGCTGCATCGTGGTTACGTGGTCAAGTTATAATACCATATGCTTATCGGGAACTTCAACAGACTCTTACTGACATCTTTGAATATTTTAGGGCAGCAAAATGGATTAATTATATTTTTGTTAGTAAATTCTTCTAACAAATATCGTTACTATATTTTTTTTCATATAAAATTAAATAATTAAAAAATAATTAGTGGTACTTGATTTTGTTAAAAAAATCGTTTCAAATATCCTTATGTATTTCCCTAGATCGGTTTATATAAATGTCACACCGTAACGAATTCTTATTTAGAATCGATGGCGACAAATTCTAGGATAGTCACAGATGTGGTGTTCGTATTCTGAAGTGTCATTTTTATGCCTTATGGCATTTTGCAAAAGCCGACAAAGATTTTGTGTAAATTGAATATTTACGACCGAAAAGTTTTCACTGATATTGTATTGGTGAGTGCCCACACAAACTTAATAAAATGACAATTTAAAAACTGCGATTATTTGGTACATTTTTCAATCGCGCGCAAATATACCAGCATTCATGGCCGCCGTCCGGACGGCATATGAAATTTGTGGCAGTGTGGTCGCTTACTCGAAGACGAAGGTCTCGATCGACTTCAATTGTAACTTTGGTTTGGACAACTTCCAGAGAGTGTAGTGCAGGCATTAGATTTAGGAATATACATATATGTTTGGCCTAAAAGAATCCTAAATACGTTGCGTGTATAATATGGTCGTATTTTAGGGGTGAAAGTATCTTGATATGTTTTAATCTAATGTGTCTATATAAGTAATACCCTTAAACGTTCCTATCGAAAATATATTATTATTGTGAATGAGATCAGAAAAATGACATAGAATGACATTTTCTGACACCAAAGAGCAGACGGTCGACGGAATCTAATATTCCTAGAGAATCTAAATTATTCTATAGGGAAAAAAAGTCTGGAACAGATCGAGTATATCTAAACAGTTTTTAATCATAAGCATACAGAATTAAGCTGGAATTTTTAACTGCAGTATTTTTATCATTATTGAATAACGAATAGAGCAGAGATCCTTGAGGAACCACCGAAGAGATGAAATATTTTTTCGATAATCAGCCGAAATAAATTAGGAAATGCCTGCGATTGCTCATCGAGTTAGAGCATCTATAACAAATCATGGTAATAAATATAGATAAAATAAAATATCCATCTATTACCCAGAAAATTATAAATTTACAGATCAATTAGCAAACGTAAAAATATCTCTCAACTGTGCTAGTTAATATGTTATTTAATTTATGAAACATCAAACAGCTTTTTTACTATTTGTATAAAGCATAAACAGCTTATTGTTATCATAAACTAAAGCTTGAAAACTAAATTGCTATATATAAATGCCGATTACCTAACTTTTCCAGCGTAAAGTCCAATAAGCTAAAATCGCATTAAACACACAATAACGTCGCGTCGACATTTTCATTGCGTGCTAGGGTTTTCCAGCGCCGCCGTGTCGTATAACGGTTATGGACTGCAATAAAATTGCTAGTAAAACGGGGAAAACCCTAGCCAACCCTAGACGTAGCGGATCCCGCATTAAACAAAAAAGTAAGTTTGTTAGTGTTAAAGAATCAACAGGAAGCCATAAAGCTCGCCAAGGACAGCCGAAAGGCAAAACCGGTAGGGCTGAATCGGAGAAGGGCGGAAATGGGTCAACCCGGTGCGTGACGCCAACGGGAAAATTTACCAAGCGATTAAATATAACCGGGCGCTGTAAGAGTTTTTTATTAATGCAGCAGCCCCAGGTGAAAATCGAGGAGCAATGGAGGAAGTTACGTAAGTGCGGCGCAATTAAAAATAATTAAGTCTTATTTAAATGTTTTGAGTAATGAGGCGTAACAAAGTTTTTCATAATCGCAATGTAATATAAAAGAAGATGATATAACAAAAAAACACTATATTATTTAATAAAAAAATAAGTTTATATAAGTCATATGCTTTATTAACAAAGAAAGCAAAGATATGTTGCGGTCAGGGATACATTGTATTTATTGTGGATATGTTACCGATTCCCAGAGGAAACTTGATACTTAGAGTTTACATGATATATTAAACTGTCCCTGCGGAACAGTTTCATCAATACTGTATTACATCCTTTGTTTAGCTTTTCTATTGCTGAATAGCTACAAATAGTGAGAAAGTTATTTCTTATGAGCTATCGTTGTATTCCATAGTTCAACAATAATGACTTTCATCTGGTCTAAAGGATTTTCCAATGTTTGTTGAATGGCGATAATTAACAGCGTTTCACACAAAGATATGTATTATTAAAAAAAAATAGGAAAGCAAAATCTGTCTAAATTTATAAAAAGTTTTGTTTGCATATGAAACATATTCAATGTACTCAAATTAGCATTACTGTGAAGGAAATAATCAACGAATGTAAATTAGTAGCAGTAAATTTAGTTATTCGATCTTAAAATTCAAATCGAATACCTAAGAAAGAAGCCCAGAAATAACGAAAAATCAACAACAGCACCAGCTGAATTATACGAATTTAATGATTTTATAGATTGTATTATCGGTAATTTGACAACTAGATTTAATGCAGAAAAATAAATAAATAATACATTCAATTTCATGTGCTTATTTATAAAAAAAAATCTAGAAAAAACAGTCTCGTATCTATCCCGAAAATATTTTTTTAAATATGTCATTTCAGAAAAATCATATCGGAATACATTTTCACCAGTAGATATATATTTTTACTAGTGAAAATATAAATAATCTGGCAGGTCCTTGTAAAATTATATGTTTTCAACTTTTCTATATGTATTAATATATATTTACATATTTATTTACATCCGATGTATAAATGTTACAGCGAATGTGTAATTTTTGGTAAAGTTATATTTTCACTGGTTAAGTCCAAATACATATTCACCAGCAGATATATATTTTTACTAGCGAAAATATAATTTAACTGATGCTGCTCTAAAATGTCTATGAAACTTAATTTGACAGTGGCGAAACGTCCATTTGCGGTTCAAACCCAAACCTAACCTAATGAAAGTTCTAAAACTAATTGTAATTTTAAAAGTATAAAATATAAACTAAGCCAAATAATCTCTCAGGGCAAAATAAGCATAAGAATAAGTAGACAGACATCGCATCTTACATATTGCACCACAGTTTGTCTGCATTTCAGTATTACACTATGTTTTATAAACATACTAGCTATCCTTACCGATATTACTATGGACTTTTAATATAAGGGGGCTGATCAAAGTATTTTTAAACTGAATTTTGGTCAATAGGAGAGCGCAAAAACAATTATCACTTCTCAGAAGGAAAAATTCACGTCAAAAGCAATAAAATCGTGTCGGCGCCGTTGCAGTGGGAACGCTCGGTAACGAGCGTTCCCACTGCGACGGCGACGGCACGATTTTATTGCTTTTGACGTGGATTTTTGACTTCTGAGAAGTGATAATTGTTTTTTGCGTTCTCCTATTTGGCGAAATTCGGTTTAGATGTGCTTTATCCGATTCTCACTCATGCTATTTTTGTCATGAGGTCCAGAATCTCGGCGGCCCTGGTAATGTGACACATTATAATCTAGGATAAGCATATTATATGAACATGTCAACTGATATTTTTGCATTAGCATTGCCCAAAAAATTTATCAAAATGCAGACACAAATATTTCATTTATAATAATAATGTGTTTTAGAGACTATATATATTAGTTAACATGTTCTTACCATAAACGTGTTTTGACAATTGGCTATTTTATGGTTTAAAGAAAATTAATTTAACGTATTCTCCTTAAAAAATCTAAGAATTATGAAAAAATAATTATAATATTCAGAACAATTTATAAAAAAACCATTAGCTATTTCGAATTGAATATGGTATTTTAAATTCATATTTCAGAATTTTTCAGGTGTAGTTTTAGAATTAACCACAGTATTCTTGCCGAAAATATATATACAATATGTATGTATAATTTATATGTATTCACATATACATACAAATAAACACACAAAATATTACATCCATTATAAAACTGCAGTTTTGTTACAAATTATAAAAATAAATGTCAATTTTCAAGAGTCTAAATAGCTCGAAACTACGCTTATATAATTTAACATTTTCTTGCCTTTGTAGATTTTTATTTATTAGCACTTCATTGATCTTAGTTAGAAAAAATAAGGTACCTATACACACAACCTAACTTTATTTAAGACAATCATCTCTATACTAATAAGTGAGATTAGGAAAAACTGAAGTGATATACATAATATGTAATATAAAAAAACACAACTGTTCAAGTGGGATTTGAAACTTTTATATTAAAATACATAAGTATTGACTTATTCAGAATTTTTTTATGATTCAATATATCTATAAAAATGATTATATATTGGTCCATATATGTACATCTTTTCATATAAAATATTATTAAGGGCGTATTTGATTTCTTTCAAACGTAAGATCACAATCTCTTTGTGAAACGTATGTATCTGAATAAATGTAGCACTGATAAATAATATTATATATAAATTTTCTAATACTAATATTTACCTAACTTCAAAGATTGCAAAATAACACAAGCACTCTCACTATTATTTCGCTAGCACTACACGTCCATCGTTTTTTTCAAAACATCATCAGCTACAAAATCGCGAATTTTCCCACTATCGCTACAATGGCGTCGTCGCGCGTCGACGTCCAACGTGGGAATAGGCGCCGGCGTCGAAAGGTAGGTGGCGCCACCGAGTCGCGGGGGTGGAGCAACGGGGGATGCTTTTCCGTCTCGATACTAGGGGCGGTAGGGACTGCGAACCGCGAGTTTGACGCCGCTGTCGACGATAGCCTTATCGGCGGCTCGGTGCCAAACAATTTTCATTTCGACGGTGAGCTTACGTACCTACTATCGTCGTGTCACTCGAAACATTTGGTGTAAATATATTTGATATATATTACAGTGAATATATTTTTTTTAGTTGAGTTATATTTTCACTAGCTGTTTTAGTGAAATTATTTCCGAACATATTTTCACTGGTAGATATATATTTATATACTAGCAAAAAAAAATATATTAGCAAAAATAAAGATACTAGTAAAATTATATGCTGCTCTGAAATGTCTATGAAATTAAATTTGACATTTTCTGTTTAAACCCAAACCTAACCCTAAACGAATTAAGCAAACCCAACTTGATCAAATGAAAGTTTAAAAATAATAGTTGTTCGTTAATTTTGTTGCAAATTAACGTTTTGCAACTGTTACAGTATTTATATATCGACTTGCATCTATATATGCTTATATCGAATACATATTTGACCTTTTTTTACTATTTGTTACTCGAATATTAAGGCAGATATTCAAAAAGTATTCTTTGTAAATTTTAATGAAATATTTAGCAAAGTATGTTAAGATTTGACGAAGTTAAAATATTTTGTACATAGCAAAGTTCATTACTTTATTTTTTAACGGTGGAGTTTTAAATACTCAGAATTCTAATACTGATGTAAAAGAGGCACCTTTTGCTTTTTATTTAATTCGTCAACACTAACTTAAAATGCAAAGCATAATTTTATCTCTTATGAAAACCAAATTTTTTTATGTATTCAATGTTTATGTAACTTTAAAAAACAGAAACGTTGTGCATACTATTTTAAACACTGCGTGGGTGTTTTCAATCGCAGGGACAATCAAGACAAAGTTAAGAAGCAATTTAAAATGCGAAAAGTTCAATGCGCTTTTATTAAAAAATGCAATAAATTTGAGTTTATGATAAATTAGCTTATTTTCTTTAAAGTTTTTATATAATTGATTTATTTAAAATATTCGAAATTAATTTTTCATACTATTTTCATACTTCACAATATTTTAATATTTTTAGTTTTATCATTCGATATTAGAATAGTCGACATCTCTAGTTTCAATCTATTGCTTTTATGCTGTTTACGTTTAAAGATATTTATTGTCCAATGCTTTACGATGCCACGCGACAGGCGAACAGGCAAGACAAATGGAAAGTATAGTTTGATTTCTCAATAAATAATCTTGATTAAACTTAAATCTAGTACTTAAATACCGATATCGTCTTATTCTTGATTTGGTGATAAGCAACATGCCACGTGCGTGTCAATGTTATCGTGAGAACAAAATATTAAAATACAGTTTGACTTAATCGAAGCAAATGTCAAATTAAACACACGCATTACAGGCAATTGGAATTTTACAATGAAATTGTGCAGTGGGGTTTATTTTAACATGCAAATAAAATTATAAAATAATAATTTGTACTACCGTACTGCGTATGATATAAATAAACAATTTCTTTATTTATCATATTATTATTTACCGGTGCTATTGATATATGATTTAACTTAATTACGTAAGAAAACAATTAGTAAACACTATAAAGTCCGATGACAGAAAGGTATGGACTACCACATTCCGGACAATCATTAAAGGCCGATGGCTCAAGACGTGTGCCATGTTTGCGCCAACAGTTAGTGTCCGGTGACACAATCCCTGTACCGCATTTTCATTATAATGATATATTTTTTATTAGAATGATATGATCCTCAACCTTTTTAACAAAAAAAAAATATATTTTTTAATTAATTCTTAAAATAAGTTGTCATTATCTAGGGAAGTAAAACTGTGTAACCCCGGTATAAAGTTGATAGGGTTTTAACCACCTGCACAATTTATTACAATTTAAAGGTTACTCTAGAGTCCACTTGAAAAAAAAGAGAGACCAAACCGTCTCAAAATTGGAGCCACGGACAGTATATTTACATGAAAATGGTAGGGGAATCACGTTACTAAATAATTGCATTATTAATTGAAAAATTTCCAAGGACCAGCTGATGGTACACCCGTCTCGCCCATAAATGCGTTATTCGCCCATAGATACCGATAAAAAAATACTCTGCGGAAAATGACGCCGTTTACTCTGTGCACATTACTATTGTTATTTGAACTTTTGGTTACTAATCGCCGGACTGTTTTCTCCTGGGGTATTTAAAAAGTGATGCAAAGCTGTCTCTAACCAGCATAATAAAATATGTGACACTTAGTCACAGGTAGGAGAGACGCCACGAAGTCACAGTAGTAGAGACTAGTGCTCCCGCAAAATTACAGACGACAATAATACAACTCGACATTTAGACCTTCCATTTCAAATACACCGCCTCTATAAATGAGGTAATTTATATATGTAATGTAAAGTATATTATGTCTTATTAACATGTTTGTGTTGTTGTTGATCTTCATATTTTATTTTAGGGTACTGTAACTCAATGGGTCGACATTTGGGACCACTATTTATGGAACGTATCGATACCGGACTTGACTCCTTCCCGCAAAACAATGTCTCACAAGACAAGGAAAAAAGGCATTAAGCAAATCTGGTCGGCTTCGCGAGCCTCAACCTCGGAGACCTTTTGCGGTTAACGACCGTTCTTTGCGAGCCCCCGGGCCGGGGATGCGCCCCTGTCACACACGTAGGCGAGCTGCCGTAGTTCCACAGGTAGTAGGGGGCTCAGCCCCCCGAAACACCCGGCTACCCCCTGCTCGGCCCGAACGCCAGAGCCTGGGTGCGATGCACCGACAATCGATATGGCATATACCCTCCTGCCCCACCGTCGTTGGGGCAACGCGTAACTATGCCGTTCAATAAGAGAACATCATCATGTTGAAAAAACGTTAAATTGCGATAAAGTTTGGTTAACTGACACGCGATTTTGGCGAACTAATCAAAATGTGCATGCAAACGCACTGCATTGAAAATTATTTTATCCATGAAAGCTAGTGACCAAAATATTTTAGCACTTGCTATATATAAAATAAGTTTAATTTGAAGGATTCCTCTCCTGAATAATTCCTGTGTCACAAGTCCAATATATATTTTGAGGAACATTTTAAAGAATAAGATTGCACAATACATCTGAATTCTTCAAACTGTTAACTATATAAGTGCAATTATTTTTTTATTTCATGCTCTTGTATAATATTTATATCTATACAACAAACACACATTATTTAAGATAGGTAGCGAGAATTCAATTCAGAAAGAGTCGTAAACTTCAACTCCACTTCTGCGATATTACACAATGAGATTTATACGGCAAAAATACATATACAAAAGCTAAAAACTTTTAATATCGACAATCGGGAAAACTTTCGCTCTCGTCGTACATTTGCAGCGATAGAAAAACTTTGAAAATTGCCATGATATTGGATAAAAGGTGATATCTCTTACACACAAGTGTATAAATTTGGGTATCAGGTGGTCTCCACAAAGACACCGTAGTAAAATCGATGGGATGTTCAGTGAATTTACCTTTCCGGAAGCAAGCGCGTAAAAAGGACACTTCAAAAGAACACCTTTTGTTGCCGAACAATGGCCACTTTGCCGGAAGAATATACATATATTACCAAAATTAATTTAAAAATGGGTCATCCGTAAATTTCATATAAAAAGATGCGGCACAACGGAACAATATGGTCAAACATTAATATTTATTACATCTTCAAAGCATAAAGTTGAGCCGGAGCTCACATATAAAATTACTTGCCAACAATCTGACGTGTCCTACTTTTATCAAATACGAAAATCGATCAAAGTAGAGATAAGAAAACACATAAAGGACACTAAAATATAAACGAACAGCAGCCTCTGCTATTTCGGAACATGCCCTAGATTTAGGATAATCTTATTTATATGAAAACTTCTACTTAAAGTATCGCTTGTCAGAAAGCTTAGTTTTGTCACATTAACAGTTATAAAGTAAGCTTACCTTTTGTTCACTATACCAGTGGTTTTAGTTGAACACCAATGTTTTTTTAATTACTATCGTATTATTATATAATTATAATTCCGATCAATCATTACTAATAAGGTTTTCTTAGATATTCCTAATCTCGTGTATGAATACCCTGATGAATCATTAAAACAAAATGTAGAGTTTCTGAATATTCATTATTTTTAACAATTCGAATTTATTCGTTAAGTTATGGAGAATCAAAAACTACAATTTTAATAATAAATACAGATTCATACAAACTAAATTATGTGTTATAAAACAGAATTTCCGTGTTTAAATGATTTTCCTATTTACGTCAGAAGGCCATGGAATAAAATTAAAATATGATAATAAATATTACTTGCAAAATAAAGAGGCGTAGAATTTGGGCTCAATATTATGACTTTGATTATAGTCTGGTGTTTAACTACTAAATAATTGTGTTTATCCCGTTGTAACGCATTGGGCTATCGCCTGTTATCTTGCAACGGAAGATTTACAACAGAATATTACACTGTGATTTTTGAATAAATCATAATTATGCATTTTATTTACCGATGTAAATGCGTATTATTGAACCGCATCAATATCTCAAACGCGATAGTAGTATAAGAAAACCTACTCTTAAGTGGTCGATTATAATAATTACAATTTCATGATATTAATTATTGTTCATTCACGCTTTTATTGTGTTGACATAAATAATTATTTTATAAAATATCAATATCAATTAGACTTTTATCAACGTTGAACTTTTAAACTCAAACAAAATGCTATCAATTTTGTTTACATGGCGAATGCGACTTTATCGAAGCAGCAGCTAATGCAAGAAGGGGGGAAAACTTTTTATTGTTCCATAAATTTTACTAAGCCCAAAAAGCACTAAAGTGCTTCGGACGATAGCGCCCAAAAAACACATACACAAAAAAAATCCAGCAGCCGTTCGGGCCTAAAGTAATTTTCAATTTCGAATCAATATCGAATTCGGCTAATTCGGCGTAAAATTAATCTCGTCCCGTTGCGAATTTCTCTCTGTATACCGAGCCAATATTGCCGGCAAAATTTTCTTATTCTAAATATCCCGGAGCCGATTCGTTATTGAGTCAAGTTTGCATTTTGCGCAAAATTTATACCTGCAATACTGGTTCATAAAACCAAGGTATATTATTAAATTAAATATTTAATGCAGCACTCATTGGTTTAACGTGTTATACAAACGAGTAGTATTGTAGCGATTTTTGCTGTGAAACCTCACAAATGAAACGTAATCGACGCATAATATCTCCTCGGAAATTAACCCTGTTCCCATTCTGTGTATATATTTATAACTTATGTGACTTAGAGTCAATAATATACTTCATTGTTTTTTAAATATGTACCATATTAAGCTCAGCCTTATGAAGACCTATTATACACGAAGAGGCTTAAGGTTTCCTGGAGCTCAAAATCGGTATTAAATTTAGACCCAAAAGAGAAGAGCGAATATTGAGAGGTGGAGAGGAGAATAAGACGATTTAATACCAATCTTATATTGGTATATGAGAGAGAAATATTTAATATGATTATTAATATTATTACATTTTAAATAGAATAAATGTGTATTAATTCAATACGACGTAAACCAGAAGTGAAGAGGGTTGAAAAAATTTATTAGAAAAACAAAACACACTCAAAGAAACCTTACATCTTTAACTTTGCTCTTTCGCTTTCGCATAAATATTCGTTTGAGTGAAAAAACTTCCTTTCCTTTCCTTTCCGGCGAATGCACTCTTCATTGCCTGGCGATGAACTTTAAACCGACGATCGAATATCAACTTGAATTGATAAAACGCCTCACGTTTGCGCATAACTCAATTCTCATGAACTCAAAAGGACGAAAACACTTAGAGTTGAAATTTTCAAAGTAAAAATAAGGCAAAGGAGCTCTTTGTCGGTCGCAGTGCGGACGTTGCAGCGCAAGGAAAAGGCACAAAAAACAACACTAGACACAAACGGAAAAATGAAAAAGAACAACATGCAACGCCAGTGTAAAACGTATAAGATGGAGAAAATGACCATACAAAAGCCGACATGTAGGAATCTTTCATTAAAACTTTGCGTCCGCGAAAGAAACAAGAAATCGGTGGAAGCTTTAAGCTTCAAGGAGTTCGGTTTTGAAACCCATAAGTATATATGCATGCGAATATAGTAGGACATGCGCGGAAAAAGCCTAATATCGCACTGCTTGATGCAAAGGGGTGATATAAATGCGAAAATATGAGTGGAACACACGATTTTGTTTACAAACATTGCGAAGGGCTAAAATTTGGTTTATTCATGAAGGTCGACAGATAAAAACCCCAAGCGGATGCGACGTAATAATATAATGCAAAATATTAATATACTTTTTTTGGGTTAAAATAATACAAATTACACAAAAAATAATTAGGTTTCCACCAAAGTCAAAGATTCTACATATTTTGGATAAAAAGACTGAAGAAAATTTAATTGAGAATATTAAGTCCTCTCTATTGATTTTACAATGGTATTTTTTTATTTAATAAGTAAAGCATTAATAAAGTGTAAAATTTTCTAAACCATTCAACAATGGATAATAACTAATCAACAACATATTAAAACCACACACCAAACCACTCAGCCATGATGAATAATATAACAGCCGATTTCGCTCTTCTTAAAT
The DNA here is from genome assembly GCF_051122295.1 of Plectrocnemia conspersa. Classification (NCBI taxonomy): domain Eukaryota; kingdom Metazoa; phylum Arthropoda; class Insecta; order Trichoptera; family Polycentropodidae; genus Plectrocnemia; species Plectrocnemia conspersa. The sequence goes on from NW_028277175.1 coordinate 18,729,765, forward strand.
AATTAACAGCGAGATTAAAACTTTAACCGAACAGTTAAGGCTCCTAACGCTACAAAGGCGCCGCTCCAGAATTGGGGCAAGACTTTCCCACAGGAAATAAATTCCCGGCAAGAGACATGGCAAAAACACGCAGCAGCAGCAAGTGGCCAGCCATCAATCTTGGACCCTTACTACCAGCCCATACAACATTCAAAAGGGTGGCGCGCACCACGTAAATGCTAAGTGGAGAAAGACAGTCGAGACGTGGGGGTAGGCTGTGGCGCCTCATGCAACCGAAACGGCGCCTCACGAAGACCGACAAACCAACCACCAAGTCTCAATGTGCAACCACCGACCACCCAGAGGGGTTTGGCGGACTTACCAGTGGCATGCGGCTCTTAAGCGACACGAAAAATTTTCCTATCGATTGGTAGGGGTTGACAACGTTCAAATTAACCCAGCGGAAAACAAAGCAATAAGCAGTTTTACATAATAACTCTGTTGCTATTCAAACTTAAGAGGGGAGAAAAACTACAGTGTAACTTTTGTGGCATAACTGCGGCAAATATACGATAAAAAATGATGGCGTTTCTAAAAAATACAAGCATCTTAATAAAATAATAATTGGTGGATGTTTTTCAAGGGGCACACAAATGTGTAACTATAATCAGAAAAGGGTGCAAAAACATTTAGAAAATCTAAAACTACAAATTATCACTCGAAGAGCCTGATATTAAATTATGAAACTAGAATACAACAGTTTACAACGCAGAAAATTAATCGCGAGAGAAATAATACATAATTTATTGATGGCATAATATTTAACTTTATATTGACAGTGTATTAATACATAATAATATACTATATAATATTATAAAATACAACAATATTATTGTCATGCATGGTAATCATAGTAATCAATTTGTAGAATTTTAAACTGTATGTTTTTTTTATAAAATTAAATAAAAAAATATGTTCATATATGAATTAATTAAATAGAAAAATTTTGGTTCAATTATACTACTTTTATAATCATTTTAGGCCAATTTATTAACAAGTTAAAAAGTATATTCGAATTTCTGTTAAAAGCATTAAAAAATTAAAAAGTGAGATCAGTTCTAAATTAATAAAATCTCAAACGAACATCAAACGAACTCAAACGAAATCAAAAACGAACTCAATATAGAAGACAAATTGGATTGGTAACTATAGTTACCAATGTTATACTTGCAAAACCACAAAATATTTATACAAATAGATCTACTAAGTTTTTAATAGCATTTCATGAGGAACATCAAAAACTACCACAAATTAAAACAACTAAGAATTTAGATTTACTAATTGATAACCTGAAAACGATTCAAACTAATTCATTAGCTAATAAAAAAGTTTTGTTTTTGACTAAAATAAGAACATCATTTACAGTTCAATCTGTGGATGTTTTGTATTTTTTAAAGACATATTTTCAGGTTTAAAAAATACAAATCTTAGTGAAAAAACTTTAGATCGATTTTATATTAAATTACTTTGTAATTTAAAACCGCCTAAACCGCGGCTAAACCGATTTTAATAAACATTGAAAACCGAAAACTGTGTTTTTAAAAAGTCGATTATCTATATATAATATATTCCTGTACGCTGTGACCAATCTAAATCAAATTTTGCATAATTACTCTTTGAGACCCTGCTCAAAGTAATACCCACTCCCTTAACTAATACAAATGTGTGTTCCAAATTATATTATATTTTACATAAGACCTTGAATAAAATATAGACAAACAATCCAAAATGTACATAAATGTTACTAGAGACAATCCGAATATTCGAATACCGAATATATTCGCCAATATATTAACCATTCGTTATTCTAATATTTGATCAACTATTCGTAAAGAATTTTTGATCATATTTGTAGTAAAATATTTTAATTTCAATTTCTAAAAACACAAAAAACTAAATTAACAACGCATGTAGTCATTTTTTACGCCGATGTACTGCTGCAGTATCTACAGCATTAATGTTATTAATAACAGACATGGCTATGACAACTAATAGCCAACAAAGAAAACAAAACTTTATGTTTGCAGAAATTCCAGAAATTACTCATATTTCCGAGCTAGTATTATGCAGCTGTGGACTTTTTGAATGGCTAGAATTGTTTTTTTTGTTATCTTTTTTACATCAATGCAAATAATGTTTTATTTTAAGTTCGTCTGAAATAATTTATCAAAGTAATACTTTTTTGTAATCTTTGGCGTCAGGAACAATTCAAATAAAACTTTGTATTGATTCAAAGTTTAAAATACTTAAATTAAAATAAATATTCTTGATACTTTTTTTTATAATATAATTTTATGTCTGTGTACTGAAGCTGTATTGTCCGACTTGATATTAAAATAGTTTATTGCTTAATATTTGGTATTTAAATAGTTGAAAATAAAGAATAGTCACTAATTAAAGTAAATATATACCAACTAAGCGAGACAATCAGATATAATGAATACCTACAAGTAAGTATTAATTATCAAACTAAATGTATGGGAATCGATGAATTCTATGTTAATAATTATAAAATAATATGTGTAATAAAATTTATAACCAATAGATGTCACTGCAGTTGTGCATTTTTCATAAATAAAAATTCGCTGCAGGGGATCGAGCCCGCAACCTCAGAATTACTAGTCTGAGACGTTACGGACTACGTTATTCTGTCCTTATATATCCGATGAATTTATATTAAATCATAGTACATATGTATTTAAATATAGCAATAATTTCTCTAGCAAACTAGTCACAGGTTTTGATTTTAAATATTAAAACGCTAGTATATAATAAACATAAAATAAAATAAATGTACCTCTTTGTACAAATAATTATGTATATTTTATATTCTCTCTTGTTAATATTGTTTTTTATAATTTAAGCATATTATATAATATAATATAGCTTTATTTAAAGGTCAGCGAGAGCAAAATAGAACAACAACTTGTCAATAGATTATAACGAAGGGGTGGATTCATCAAGCAAACCTCGCCCTCTTTTTTCATAATATAAAATAAAGCTACATGTTTTTAACTTAATTATATTAAAGTTATTATTTAAACCTTGGCACGCCGAACACATTGAACCGAATGCGGTTTTCTTGAACATATTTTTTTGTATCATTTTTCACACGATCACAAGAAGGTCGCAAAACGACATAAAATATGCAATTGTTGTTAACTACCAACCGACACGAGATGAGATGCGTGTGAAATGAACGCTTAAGAAAGAACGATTAATTAAAAATGTTTTGAAACAATGTCGAGAGATTTAAGCGATGAAATGATAGACGTCTTTATATGAGAGAATATTTCAGATTCATATAATAGTATATCAGTGGCGTGTTTGTCAGGTACGTTACAACCCTCGTGTTCTTCCAGCAACTAACATAGAGCACTACCCTAGCGCTTTCCACACATTTCCATCTTCAAAATACCCTCCTCCTTTCGAGATTTCGCTTCCTGTGCGTGGAGTGGCACTCTACACCACCCTCTCTCACTACACTCCACCTTGAATATACACAGTTCGCTGGGTGGTGGTTTTTACGCTAGAAATGCATTTTTCCTCCGGCAACCGCCACTCGTGCCGGGTCCAATTAGCGCTATTCTGAGTCTCGAGAAAACGCCTACAATGAATATATAAAAAGCGCTAAATGTAGTTCAAGCGCCGAGGATTTGAACCCCGAATGAATTGTAAACTTTTGCTTAACGTCTGCGCCCTTGAGACGCTGGAGTACAGACGTCGACCTCATAGGGTCCCCCGAATTCGATGAACCCTCGGGGTCTTCGACTGTGTCTGCCCGAATTCGAGAGTTCATAATATTACAGAATTTATTACGATTCCCATTAAACATAATTGCGGGGTTATTGTCTGCCTTTAAAGGCAAAAATATAACCTTCAATTCAAGATATTTAAAAAAATACATGTTTATATGTCAAGTATCCTCTGAAAGATCTTTATTAACTATATAGAAAGAAATAATAAAAACTGTATATGAAAGAGTGGAATATGTGGGTTTTTGTGATATTGACTGCTTGGTTCACCAAAAAAAGTAATATAAAAAATGTATGAGGGATATTCGAAAAGTAAAAATATATTTTATTCTGTAGTAAAAACTTCTAGGGTCCGAGTGACGTGGCAGACTTTATCAAGCCTTTGTCGCAGCAAAGTTGCTCTTGCTTGTGATTGGAATCAAGAAACTGTCAAAAGTCAATATATAAATAAAATTATTTATAAATATTTTATGGACTTTGTATTTTTACTTTCTGAATATCCCTCAAATTTATTTATATTGCAGAATCTATACTTGACAAACGAACAATCAATAAACTAATGAAACGTCGATAAATTTCGCTTGAACGCTCACAACAATCAAATTAGGCAAACGTTTTGTCGCAATCATCGTACAAACAAAAAACGAATTATTCATCAAAAGACAATGAAACCCATCAACACAGGAAATACAAATTATAAATTAACATAAACACGTCTTTGAACCTCGCTATGAATTATAATGTATTCTTGTGAAATAGTCCTACCTGCATCTCTGGAGGGCCTCCCTCGTCTCTGATCAGCAGCAGATAGCTCTGGTTGTCCACCAGCACTTCCTTTTTGAACCTGCCCCCCTCGGGACTCTCCTCCTGCATGTAAGATCCAGTCAGATAGCGGTGCACCAAAGCCGACTTTCCCGAGGACAAGGACCCGACTATGCCCAGCCTCAGGTCTGGCACAGCCCTCGACAGGGTCCATTCTTGACTGTTGACAAAGGAATCTGAAACGAAAACACTCAAATTTAGCATTTATGAAACGGGGGGACAAACTCAACAAACTACTATATAAAATACAAATCTCGTTAGGAATTCAGTTTGCTTATGAAATCTCGACTACTCGTTTCCGGCCAAACTCATAAACTTCCTCTGGATAATTATAGGGACGGCGACGGAATATTGAGCGTGGCTTTTAATGGTTTCCAGCTTTCAAGATTTTTTATTGTATTATATACACTGACAAAGTGCCGCGTTGGCGTCATTGATTTTATTCGACGTCGGCGCCTATATACGACAATCATTAGCGTTTCTATTATGTTAAAAATCAGACATGCGTCAATACACATGACATGAACAAGCCGAAACCCTTTCAGTATCGATGACATCGCACACAGAAGCAATTAAACTTGTAACTCGATATTGGAACGAGGCGTCTGTAGGGTTGCTACATTGTATAAACTTATAAGTAATTATATAATAGTACAGTCTAGAGTCGATAATTTAAATTTAATTTTGAACAGTACAAAATCCTATTACTTAAATATATCCTAAACTTTTTAACCATTTGTAACTTTTAGTAAATCGCTTTAAGCTTTTTTTCTGTCACATCTCACGAAGTACGCCTTCCTTAATGATGAGTTTCGGACACTGTAAAATACTGAATTATTCACCCAATCTCCTTATTTTAATTTTAAAAATATATATAAATGTGGCGATATATACACGTGGAAGGAAATGCACGTGTCTTCAACTTAAACAAAATATATTATTCAAAGCCCGAGAACTTTAATAGCAATGTACAAAGAGTTTTTGGTGTCAATAAATGACGACGTAGAAAAAGTGCAATGTCAGTGTATATGAAACTCAATTTTGTCTTTTAGGCAAGTCCATCTTTTACAAATATTTTTCGATTAGTAAAAGCACATTAGCTGAACTTTTGTGTTACATAAAAATAAGTTTATAGAAAATATGTTTTTCTTTAATACACATATCACTGCATTGAGCTTATTCACTCAAATTTTTGTGAGTTCTATTACAATCTTTTCACTATTGTTAGGAGTTTATAGATTCAAACAAATCAATAACACGCAAAAGACTTTCTTGAATGTTTCATATAAATATGAGTAGGCAATTACGCAGATATTTTTAATAGGGCAGCAATATCCACTAAAGCGCAACGAATTTATAAATAACGATTATTAAGCCTTTGAGCGGTATCGCCGTACATGTACGGTGGTCAATCTTACGAGATTTTGAGGTACCCCAGATAGTTATATATTTACATATATAACTGAAGAAATAATAAAGAAAAAACATTTCAAAGACAAAACAAGATGAAGATAATAAACCCTTATGGATTATTGAAAAAACGAGATTTAAGTTCGCTGACAGGCAAATTTCATGTCGTAGCTCTGTGGAAAGTCCCGAAATATTTTTTTAATCTGCCGATTCCCATGTGGAGCGGTTTTTTCTTGTCTTTAGATTACCAAAGTAAAGATAAATCCAATAGTTACCAGTAGTTGAAAAAATCAGTAACATTTTTTTGTCATTTAAATGCTCTCATAAAAGCTTCCAAGAAACCATTCATACTTCCAAACACCTGGCACGGATCCTTCTTTTCTTATGGAGCGGTATAAAAATAGGTTATTAAACATTTTAAATATTCGTGCAAAATCATTTTTTAACAAAAAAAGGCTCTATGAAAATTCTCGAAAAAACAGAAAATTTTCCAGAAATCAGAATTCATGTTTTGTCATTTTTCTCGAGAAATAATTTCAGAAAAAAGCACACCAAAAGGGTTAAGCATGTTACTGGTAAGCATGTATGTGAAATTTATTGCGTGTGTAATTTTTTTCTTGTGTAGTTATTTTCATGTGTAATTTATTTATTGTTTAATTTTATCACGTGTATTTTTTTTCTGTGTATTTCATCATGTAATAAGTAGAATAGAACTTTATTTTGCTTTAATATTACCATCTAGTCCTCAGAATTATTTAAAAGCATATTTATGAACATAATAAATAATAAAATAGAAATTCTAGTCCTCGATAATCTGCCATTACTGTCTAATTTCAGTCTATTTATAACAAAAACGAAATCACACCAAACAGTGTCATGGGAAGACTTTGTGAAGAACTTTCTTGTCATACTTTGCACGCTTAGATCTAGGTACACCCAAAGGCAAAACGAGCGAGATCAATCACAGAGTGTAGTTCATTAAACGCTCCACGGATGACTTCTCACGAGAGCTGATCTATTGTTACGAAAGATTAACGATTCTGACCTCCAAATACAGAACACAACCACGCTCACCTGCCTCCAACTAAATGTAAGCGTTTATAATATTGGAAATTGTATAGGCGACCACTAGAAACAAACACACAAATCCTTGTACGTAGGGATTCCAATCCCGGGATCCCGGATCCCGGGATCCCGGGATCCCGAACGATTTTCAATACCCGATGAGTCCCGGGATATAAAACATAATCCCGAATTTTTCGGATTGATTAATTTATCAAGCACAATCGAATTATTATTGACAACATCGTTATATTTCGTGTACAAACTTGCGCGAGTTGCACGTGTCATCTGTGCATCTTTGAGGCTGTGAGTCTGAACGTGCTTTTTCAGCAGCAGGCTGCTTAGGAACCAAAATCAGATCAAGGCTAAATGATAAAACACTCGATGCTTTGATGTTACTTCGTGAGTTTTATTCAAAATAATGTTTTCAATTAATTGTGTCTATGAATGTACATATGTACATACATTGTCAAAAGCTCATTTTTTTCTTCCCAAGTAAATATATAAGACCTTCCCTTTTTTATTTTTATTATATTATTTTCTATTTTAAGCCCAAGACTAAAATTATACGTACTTTATACATTGTACGTTATAAAAAACATGTAAAAATATATTGTATTATTCATTTTAAATTATTTTTATCGATAAAATAACATGAAAATTATCCCGGGACTGGTCCCGGGATCCCGGGATCGACTAATTGCAATACCGAAATCCCGGGATCAAAATTTTGGCCCGGGATTGGAATCCCTACTTGTACGTGATCCAGAAACAAAGTTCGCACTCGCATTAAATATTCTAATGCAAAACAGGCGACCCTTGAATTATGCAATCTGAATCTGCTACATTTAGTCGCGTATTCGATTAATTGCGACACATTGAATTATGGAAAAGAAAGACAATAGAATAGGAGCAGATAGGAAGGTGTGTGTGTGTCGTAACTTCCTGTCTTCAGGAACAATGACGAAGACGCGTATGGTCGAGATGTACGTGTAGGACGTGCCAACCCTGCTCGGCTTATCAACCGGGTCATAGGTTCTCAAATGTTGCCCTTAAATGTCGAAAGAACGATGACTCGATTCATGCCTTATATGGATTCGAACGAAGCACAATGGAACGCAATTATATTTTTCAATCAACACGTGATCGTATTATTTCAAAGTAATATACTAAGGTTCTCAAACGATTATTTTTTAAATTAACTGCAGCTGGTGCATTGGCAACACATTTTTAAGACAGTATAAAAGTTTCGAGTTGATACCATAAATCATCTGCAACTATTATTTTTATATTATGGAACTAGTGATACGAGGCACGAATGTTGTCAGGAAAACGTTTCCTATCGAGTTTTTTTATCTTATTTATAAGACATTTGTGAATTTCAGGGGTCAGATAATATTTTCGACAGATAATTATAAATTTTTTATGCATAATAGTTAGTATATATACTCAAAATAAAAAGCTTATTAATTTACTATTTCTGTATATATGTATATCAAAATATTTATTTTTTCTAATATTTAATAATGTATATATTTTCCTAATAATATTGAACATACGCTCTTTGTTATTATATAATTTTATGAAGTAAATAATACATAATTTTTTTATTGAAATGAAATATATACAAATCTTATATTTCTATGGCACAAAATGAATTCTTTGAAGTTGAAAGAAATACTGATTTATTAAATATATATTTTATATAGATGTTTATGTTATTAAAATTGTATATTTTCCATGAAACATTTCAAACACACATCAATCAAACTTGACTTATTAAAAACCAATTCAATTCGTACTAAATCGATGTGCGATACAATCGCATGTACAACACAAAAGCGTAACGTTGCATGTCCATATAACAGTATTGATCACAAAAGCACTAACACTACACAACTGTCTGGTTTAAATTAAACCGGAACGTCAATCACATAAAATAATACGAATGATCGTTACTAGATACTAGATATTTCACGCTAAATAATTAATACATATTTTATTATTACAATATGTAACATAATATTGAGTCACAAAAATTTTAACATAAATAAAATTAACATTATTATATGATGCGCTAATTACGGTATTATATATTTTCTCGTAGGCGTAATAATAACAACGTTAACTCGTTAACGGAAGCTTCCGCGAAATTTAACTAAGCGACCATGACTGTTACGAAAGCGAAAATTAACCAGTTACGCAATGATTAAACATATGTTTTCGATCAATGAGGTAAAAACGCCGAAAGGGGGAAAGCTGTATTCATAATTAATATATATATAAAGTAGCCTGAAAGCATCCGATAGATATAGATATAAATTTTAAATCTGAGCGAATGGCCACAGGCGCCGGTTATGTACCGAGATTAGCATCTCCGGTGGAGACTTGCACTCAAAACAATTAACTTAGTATGCAACTCGGTAATAGTACAAAGCTAAATATGGAAAGACCGGCTTTTGCCGTACTCAACCGAGGGTTAAATGTAAAGCGGAACTCGTGAATAAATTCGTTAATTTAATAACGTGTGTACCGTATCAAAATTTGGGAAAGCGTACTTAATCTATTGACGATTGTCTCGAATCTATTGAAATTTATCGCTCGATTATATCGAGCGAAAGTCTATTGACTTAGACAATCGAGAGAAATCTTCATGATGAGGCACTACATCAAGCCGAAGAAGCATCAGATAATAACTCTTGAAGCACTTCAATTAATCCGGAAAGCAACATCTGACGCGTGGCAATAAATATCACAAGCCGTTAGAAAGATGTAACGAAGATTGACTGAGTTATAAATAAAATTCCTTCTTCATGCCAGCGTTAAGATATACTGCATTGTCTGGATTGTTTAAAATTCTACGTTTTATCAATAAATTTACTCCCTAATAACTAAATAAATAAAAACTCTAACACTCTAGAAAATAATACATTTAAGAGATGCTGAGTTCATGACTAGCTAATAAATTTTAGTCTGAATTTTTCGTAATGACTTATGTGAATCACTTATATTTGCCATGGGTAATACATACATATATAAAAAAACTTTTATTTAATTTATACTACTTTTATGAATTCACCGCTATTTTTAATAGATTCAGTGTTTTACTATTAATATGCTTTTTCTTTTAACATACTTTTATTATATTTTTTATTATCTTAAGCACACATTTTTTTAATATTTACAATTACTTTAAATAAATTATTCTTTAGATTTGTTATAAAAAATAAATTTACATATTTTTATGTTATTAAAGCATAACAATAAAATTCAGCGGATCAATTTGTTCTTGAAATCGTTTGACGTCACTTTCATAAAACTAAATATTAAATTCTCGTGTACGTGTGAAAAAATCTGTGAGAATCAAACGATAAAAAGCACATACACGAGTTTTTAATGCTCAATACGTTGTCTTACTTTCTACGCCTCAAAAGAAAAATAATTTAAAAGACAATTCCATCAGAAAAATAGGCTAACGACTAGTCTTACGTGTTACCGATACATTTTTTAAAAAGATCATTAATCAAAAAAGATGAGAGTAAATCATACATCACTCTAGATCTCGAACCAATTCATTCATTATGATTCAAATCCGGTGTCCCTTCTACGGTCGCAACACAAATAAAAAGCAATAATTTGGGAGGTACTAGTGTAGTACAAACAGGATCAACATAATAAACGAGATGCATATTTGAATAAGTACCCTTTTGGCTACTCTGCGGTAATTGCGTCCACGGTCGTAAAACGAGCGTACTGATACTAATTGCGAAATAACGACAAAAGTAAACCCTGCCATGTATGTATACATAGTATAAATTTATATGAATGCATAGAATTTTTTCTTCTTTTACGACTCTAGGATCATAGAGGGGACAAACTCTCGGTTTGAAGACGATTTATGTCTCCGGTCTTGACCCTGAAGAACTATATATCACCTGGCATAATAGGCAACAGGGGGGACAAAAACTCAAATATCGCACTATGAATCCATAATATAATAATGAGAAAATTTATTACGCGCTTAACCGTAATCAAACATTGGAACCGAACAAAATGTGGGGTGCACCGCGGACAATAATTAATTCCCAGGTGAAAATTCAACTGGCAGCTAAAGAGAGAAAAAGACTGTGGAGTAGTTTTGCAGTACTAATACATTTCACGATGTAAATTTGCAATTTTGCCGCGAGGTATATTTCTGCAAACACCTAATGTCGTATTGAACTTGGACTTGGAATGGAGAAAGCTATGATGCTGGTTCTCGATGTGTAATTATCGCAGAGGTATTACATATATACAGCGAAGAGTAGCGTAATGATACTGCAAGTTTCTCTACATAAAAAATAGCATCTTCGCTAATGATTACGCTAATAGTGCCTTCTCTCACTGGCAACTCGGTAGTAAAGCAATATAGTATACAATACAATATGCTGTCTAAAAACAGTTACTTTTTTATCATACGTCCAACACTGCTGGATAAAAGTCTGCCATATTTTATCTAGACCCTGTCCACTATACGATTTATAATTACTGAAGATCCGAAAGTATAAATATTTTTGTTGAAAATGAGTTAGAGTACGCTCGGGATAAGGATTCCGGTTTGTGTGCGTGAGCTGTGTGGCTCAAAACAATTTCGCTCAGAATATTTTTTTTTTATTATTTTAAAAGAAAATATATGTTTATTTAACATGCATACATCTGAGCTAAGTTGGAAATTTCAACGGACAATTAAAAATATATTATATAATCGAAGAAACGAGACATTGATGTCATTAATTAAATATTTGCAAAATTCAAAATCTTTCACTAGTCAAAAAAATAATGAAGTCTTTAGCTATTCTTCAAAAGCAAAAAGATATAAAATGGAAAAGAAATTATTCGCAGATTGTTTAATGGCTTGACGACTCTATTAAATCATTAGAATCCATTGAATAAATTAAAAAATTATCATTAGCGCAACGATAAGAATAATAACTTTTTTAAGCCTTACAGAGAATAGTGTAAAAAAACCAACAACGTACGGTTTAATGGAAAAATAATTAAAATATTTTAATCCACGTGTAAGAGAACGAATAACTTACAGTGTATATTTGAAAAGCCTTGATATCAATTAACCCAGATATGCCCAAGAAATTTTGTTCTCTTAAAATTTAATTTATAAATAAAAAACAGCGGCACGAGTTTAGTGACCTACCCATGGAACAGTGGGCATATCTGGGTTAAACCAATATCAACACAAAACTATATAAAATAAATCACTAGAGAAGATCGAACTTCTGTGCCACACTGCACTTTAATGACGAATACTAGCGTTGACGAATCAGCGACTGTCCTTAAAAGAGAAAGCGAGACAACGAAGTACACGCTACATCGCTTCTCCCTCTCATATACATGTACACGCACACAATAACAAACCGGTATCCTTATCCCGAGCGTACTCTATAATATCTATGAGACTGAGTTTCGTATGCCCTTGCAAATGAACACATTCCTATTGTTTTAGATGGGCTAAAATATTCAGATACAGTAAGTGATGAACTGCAATAATATTTTCAACTATATTTTTGTACTGTTTTATTTACATAGTACTTTATTTGCTTTTAAAGAAAATGCTTTCAGATTGAGAAAATGTTTAATGAATTTGTGTAAGACGTTTATTTATTTACATTAAATCATATTTTACCAACAAACTAATATTATAATTTCGCCTTTCGTTCAGTCGCTTCAATTTTCTTGTATTGACTATCAAGTAAATTAAGCGCTCAGATTTTATATCAAATTTAAGAAGTTAGGCGTTTTTCTGTGTCTGGTTTGATCCCCGATTGCATTTAGAAGGGTCGCAGTCAGTCTCGCTGCACTTCTAAAACGTATTGTTGATCTGATCCTCAAGACGTTATCATTTCCTGATTTTTTGAAATGCACAAAAGTTTATGAAAAGGGTGGCAAATTGTGCATAAACAACTATGGATTAGTCGCAGTGTTGTCAGCGATATTTGCTTATTATCCGTTCTTGAATCACAGCGACTTTCTTTTAGGAGCGTACGGATACGATTCGTAGAAAGGTGTATGACACTAAGAATTTCTTGAAACTATTAAAGGGTGCTTTCGACAATCAATCTATTCTCAAGGAATTTCAGTTTTAATTCGAAGACGGATTGTCTTCGGAAATCACGATCGCGTCCTCTTCTGATGCCGTTAAAGCCAGGACGGCCGCACTAGCCGATTCGTCTATGGCACTCGCCATCCGGATCCTTAATATGCTGGCATTAAACATTGATATATTTAATAGCAGCTACCAGGAGCTGGTCTGGTTCGTAAAATTTAATTTTTATATATTAGGATTTTAATTTATTTACGATTAATGCATTTTTCGCTTTTTTCTACGGCGCACAGTGGCATACCATCTGCTCCAAACAGATTAAATTTGAATTTGTCAGAGAAAACCACTCTTCTCCAATCTTCGACGGTCCAATGGCAATGAGATTTTGCCCCTTCAATGCGATTCTTTTTAATTTTTTCAGTAAATAGTGTTTTTTTGCTAGATTTCGCACTTTAAATCCAGCTTCAATCAAACGCATCGATATATTCGAGTTTGAAGTAGATTGCAATTCTGTTTGTATTTATTCTACGGTCTTCTCGAGCAGACGTCATACGCACCCCCCTTGCTTTTCGCGATATTTTTAATAAATTTTCGAATGACAGAACCAATAAGCCCCACTTTTCGCGCTATCTCCAGAATTGAAACATTTTCTTTGAGATATGCTATTATTTTAGAAATTAACTAGTTATAAATATAATAGAATATATTATTTCTTTATACCCACAATTAAAACTTAGCATTTTAATTTGCTCTGTAGATTTAGGAGGGAAAATATGTCGCCAATTAATCTTGTTGATATGCCGACATTATTAACAATTGCTGCATTACTATTGCTTGATATTGACTAAAATTAAACCATTTCGCAATTTGCATTTAATAAAAATTATTTTGTAGTATCCTTCGTATCTCACCTTTATGTATAAGAAATACCTTCAATATCTAGATACATCCTGTGAACTCTAGATTCAATTTCAATTTCAAAGTTGACCGATTTCCACAAACGTAATCCGCTGTTTGATCTTCAAACGTTTCGCTACATCTTCGGCATGTATACGTTCGATGGTTCATCATCTCAAATCTCGAAGACGTCGATCCTAGAATCGTCGATGCGATGTGCCTATAGAAATTCCACTGGGCTGCTGCATCTAAATCGGTTCATTATCCTCTATATTCCATATTATAACGATATCGAATCGTTTTATATGATAGGGTTATTTTATGCAGTCGCCTGATATTAAAATAGACTTACGAACGCAGCTATTTTAAATGGCATGCCTTAACTTAACCAATGTCGCGCTTTACTGAACTGAATCATTGCGTTTATTGATTATTACAATGGAAAATATTTATATATTTATATAAACATACATATTATTATAATGGTAAGAAACAACATTATTATTTAAATATATATTAAATAGAATCTGTCGTTCAGACACGATCGTTAAACGAAATTTACCATAGTCGGATACCCTTTATACGACTGAGAATACCTGTATCCATGCATAATGGTTATATTTTACATGGTAAAACTCTCTTGTGTAGCATTTGAATGATACTCCTTGAACAACGCCCACGCGAGCGGTCTTTTTGAAGGTTTTTCCATCCAAGTAGGGCTCAAGCTTTTCGAATAGGATTCGAAACATAAACATAAAAACGTGAGAATTGTATGAAATACGTTCCACTTGATGTAGTGTAAAAAATGCAATCACAAGTTACCAACGATCTTTTAACGGCCGTTTTAGTAGCGATAAAACTGCAAATTTATATTATGTTACGTTTTATCGACGCAAAAAATGTATAATGGTGAATCAAGCAGCTGACCTTGCCAACAATTGGATAGAAAAAAATCAATCAAGAAAACACAGAGAACATAAAAGGGTGCTAAATCCAATTGTGTGGATTGAAACCGATCCTTCGAGGAAAATAAATAATATATTTTATGTTTATGTTTATTCCTAGAGTGCCATTAATTTATATTAATTTGCATTTGTGTTTCAAGACTGCTCTCGTGGTTTTTTGTATGTCGCGATGTCACAATCAGAGCATCTAAAACACATGTGCTGACACATTATCATGAAGAATACGATATAACTTGAAACAAAAACTAATCCAATTAAAAATGTAAATACACAATATTTGTATTTTCAGAAAATGGCTAGACATTCGATTCACCACCTTCAAGTACACAAGGATTATATAATACGAAATACGTAAGATTATTTATAATTATAATACGCCCCCAGAGCAAAATGCGAATAAATTAATTTTTAATTAATTCCACTATAGTATTATTATATATAAATTAATCACTTCAGTTAAGCTCTTAATATATTATTACAATATTGTACTCAACAATTGCAGTCTTGTGTATCACCGAAATTACTGAAGCATACATGCGTACCGTACTTCAAATTGACATGGGAAGACAACGTGTAATTTAGGTATATTCATTCGATCGTTAACAGCAAAAGATGTCATTAAGCGATTCTCTTTTCAAAAATCCGCAATTACCGACCTTTCTATCGTCGAAAATACATAAAGAACCCGAGTACCGTTGTTCGCCTTCCACCAAAAGAATAAATACGCAATCAAACCGTAATATTCGGGGCGTCCTTATTAAGCCGTTAGAGGTACTGCCTACCAAAAATCCGAAATTTGCTCTCGTTCTTGCGCATACAGATCAGCGCGGCAGCTGCTCGCGATTGTTGAGAAGAAGACAAAAAAAAAGGAAGAATAATGCAGTGAATTAAGAACGGGCAGACATATTCGTTGCCATTGTTGAATCGTAGGTCATATGTGTGTGTGTGTATAAAATATGGAGCGTGCAACGTTCATCCCCCAAACTGCGGAAGAAAATGATGCAAAATAACACCCAGACCTATTGAATTTTCTCAATAGATATACTACGCACACAGAAGTATTACAATAAGAATGGGAGCAGCATCTTGTCTGATCGAACATCGGTCGTAATAGAACGAGCTGGAGTGGTTATTGAAAAGAGTTTCTATGAGATCGATTTCACATATGCACACACGAGATCGATCATCATTATTATGTCAATTAAAAAGATATGCTTACTTCATATTAAAGTATGAGAACCTTTTATACGAAATATTTGCTTAAAAATGTGCACAAAAACTTTCCCGTTAACAAATATAGACTGACAGCAAACACGACTGTTAGATTGTCTAAAAAAGCATATGTACACACACTATAAGCGGATTTTTGGCATGAGCTGGAACATGTGTTTCGTATAAAACGAATAAAAAATATTTGTATTATTTTATACACCAAATTTCCTTAGAACAATGACACGTATGAGCCCTTTGTATCGCATTA
Source organism: Plectrocnemia conspersa (assembly GCF_051122295.1). Classification (NCBI taxonomy): domain Eukaryota; kingdom Metazoa; phylum Arthropoda; class Insecta; order Trichoptera; family Polycentropodidae; genus Plectrocnemia; species Plectrocnemia conspersa. The sequence goes on from NW_028277175.1 coordinate 18,746,292, forward strand.
TACAGCTTTATACCTCCCGTGGCTATCACCGTTATGAATCGTGTTTAGAATTTCATTTTTGAACGAGGATTAATTTCATAACGTGTTTTGATACGGTCGTTCCGATCTCATAATTACTATTTATTACAATTAGGCAATAAATATTAGTATTTTCGATAAAAGCACTTTGTAATATTTATATTATAATGATGCGCACTAACCATAAATGGAACATCAGATAACATTGATACGACAATTTAATACAAGTGAATGACGACCTAGTTATTCATTAATTGATGTTAATGTTATGCAAATATAGATTATACGCAAATAATTCGATAATTATAAGATAGTTCTCTGTCACATGATTGTTTAGATGAGCACTTGAAATACTTCGTAGAATCTCGAAGGACCCTAACCGACTGAAACATAGATTAGACAGGAGTGTAAAATACTAGAGCTAAGAGTAAATAATATATATAGCTAACGAAGCAAAGCGAAAACTATATTGTATATATTGTACATACATATACAATAAAGATTAAATGATAATTATTACATTTATTTGTGGTTAAAACGCTTATAGCAAATTTAAATTTATAATGTGATTCGATTATTATGTTTATCTGCAACACATGCAATGACTTAGTCATTACCCATATATAATATCATATAATCAAATTACTAATGAGATATACTTGCTTGAAAAGAGAGTGAGTCAAGCGTTGTCTATTTTTCTCTCTATCTTATGATTGTATCTTTTCATATATCACATATACTTCAACTAATTTAAATTGCACTCTGCGAATATGCCTCTGTTCATGAGAGTAGGAAGCAAACAAAAAGTAAAATTTAGATACATTTTGTATTACTACATGGTTTATTAAATCATATATTGAAGCACTGATATCGAAAAAACAGGCTCAGTTTTTATATTAATAATAATGCAATATTATTTTTTGTGTAAAAATAGAGTTGTAATCGATCCATTGGTAATATAGGTTACACTTTAGTCAAATGAAGAGATGACAATTTAAATAAATAATGCGTACATACGCATTTTATAAAATACATGTGCATTAAAATAAATAAGCGTTGGTATGATTTACACATCAACAAAAAAGTTCCGAGCGTACGTGTACCGCATAGTGAATAAATACAGTTTCACTGATATTGACCAGTGAAATTATTAATTGTTTGATACATTTTAACTGGCCTAGTTAGTTGAAAATATATTCGCTGTAACAAATGCGAAACATTGCTGATTAAACCCAAACCTAACCTAATGAAAGTTCTAAAGCTAATTTTAGTTGTTAAACTTATATTAAATCAATTTGTTTGGGTTAGTTTTGGGTTTAACCATAACAGTTTGCTGAATGTAATATTTTAAAAATAAAGTTATGTTTATTTAATGCTCATTTTTTAATATTTCAATGCACAAATCATTCGTTTTAATGCACACTACAAATAAAATCTCAATCTAATATTTTTTTATTGAATTTTTATTTAATGCTCATTTTTTATTATTGTAATGTCAAACAATTCGTTTCATGGAACAAAGTATTTATTTAAATACACATATATTTTAAAATTATTCGCTGTTAGATCGAACCCAAATAAAAATATTAAATTCTCTGTGAGGTCCAGAAGATTCAAAAAGTCGGAAACCCTTGGCTTAGATATTTTATATAATTATATTTTTTATTGGTAGGGTCATGTAATGGTATACACGATTTCAGAAATTTGTGCTTTAAGTTGCATATAAAATGTATTTGTATCAATTTCTAATCGCGTCGATTGCAAGAATCGATTATTATGTGCTGAAGCTGCTACTGTCATCTTTTTTCTGTATAGCAAAATGGTGTCGTGAATTTAATGCAAGAAGAAAACTATTTAAAAAAATAAGGGGTAAAAATATTTTGATGGCCTTTCAATGAATTAAAGTATTTTTCTAAAACTTATACTTTCTGAATATCTTTCGAATATATCATACAGGAAAACGGCGTGAAAATAGTTCGATCTTAACTTACAAGTCAATCCCAAAATACAAATGTACCGAGCACGTGCTTCCTGCTAGCAGGACAGTCTTCCTAAATGCGCGTTTTATGCGCCATCAAACGTGACGCATATAGCCCGAACGGAAGAAATTTTCATGCAACGATGACATGCGCGACTGCAATAATGGGTTCGAAAGGAAAACCGAGCGCCGCGGCGCGGCAGGGTTAATTCGCGAACGGGACCCCAGAACCGTTCTCCATTGTCTTCTTACGGGGTCAATGGCGAGCGGAAGTGCCCGAATCGAACGGAAGTGCGGGAGAATCGAGGTCAATTGACGATGCTTTCGATAGGTCGGACTCTCCTTTTAAAAGTTGGCTCGAGTCTCCAAGCATGGAACTTCAATTGGCGTTTTTGTCGCAGTAACCGTCGCTATTTTATAGCAGTTGGGTCTTATACCTGTTGATATATAAATCAAATAGCAGCGATATTAGAGAGTAGGGTTGGATTTGGAGTGATGGATTACATACAAGGTCATGATTATGCAGGATCGACGTGGTGGTATGTTGAGGGGTAGTAAGTTTAAGAATTGGAACGGCGAAGTTCTTCTCAATGGTTACAATGACTAGGTAAGATCGATATTCAGATATAACGCATAACGATTGGTATAAAGTATTGAACTCTAATCATCAGATTTAAATAATAAAGTGATAGGAAGCAACTATTGCAAAATGATATCATAGAATGATCACACTACAAATTGAGTCGCAAAATTACTAAACAATAAATAACTTGAATATAGAAATCGTAATCGTAAGGCTTTGATATTCATTTACCTTAAACAAATAAAGTATAATATAATTTCATAATTTTCCAATTTACATGTAAGGCTAAAAAACCGTGTTACTTAATGGTTGGTATAACCGTGTTGGTTTAACAACTTATTCTCTCAAACGTTCTAAAAAATATATATACGAAAGCATCGAAAGTAATTACCGTGTATATGCTACTATTGATGGTTTATGTTACGACAGAATAATCTAGTTTTTAATATATTTTAAAAATAACTGATATAATCTTTTTAATAAAAAATACTGCAAAAATCCCTCAACAGCGGCGTAACAGCGGGAGGCATCTCCGCATGCGTGCAACACAAAAGGGTTGTATTTTAATCTAGATATTTCGAAAGCGTGTTATAACGAACCCCGCTTATTATCATTATACTATGAATAGACATTTTATCGCGTAATTGTCAACAACGACAAAAAACGCACAACAATTCACCGCTTATCTCCTAGTTTGTATACAGATTTATGTGATACAGACAGCGATGCCCTTTTTGGGATTAGTGCCACCCTATGCATCTATCCGGTTAGTTATCGCGGTATCAAAATAATAATAATAAATATTTAAAGGCATACGGTACCGCCGCAACTCACCGGATTTCCGTTTCTCCGGTACTATGACCAGAGATTTGGTCCTCTTGGTCCTTAGAGATCTCCTTCTCATGGATCGCATGAAAGCCTCGGGCATTCTGGAGAAGCGAGGCACTTCTATGGTTCTCTTTTCGGTTGGCAAGAAGAAGTTCTTGACGGCCAACATTTTAAGCAGTGTTTGTTAGAAACGAATCAATGAGATATGTTCATATTGTTTCAGCGACGCTACACTTGTGCAAATATTTTTTTTTTTGGTATATTATCATGTAAGTAAACGTTGTATCTACCTATTCCAACAAACGCGTAATTGTGTTAAAATTTGCATCTGTATAATATGATAAAATATGCACACTCGTGATTCATACGGTTGAGATCATATCCAAACTTAAGCACTTTGCAATCATTGTACAGTTCAGATAATACAAATATATTTTATTATAATAAAATTAATCAATTTTACAATGAATCTTTATTATGATTGAACTTTATAGCAAGTACAATCAACCTGTTGTTTGTTGACCATCCCTATATTCCGGCGATTGGCAGCGAACTTGACACCTACGCACAGAGACCGGTCGTTTTTAATGATATTAACGATCGACCCACGCTTTTTGTAGGAACTGGGAAACCTCTTTATCGTTTAACGGAACGACACTCGTTAAATCCTCGTCGATATGAAATAAATTGAAGCGCAATCGCCGAAGGATCGACGAGTCGAAAGGTTTGTGCGGTTTTAATGCGTCGATAAAAGTACGCAAAACAAAATTTAATACAAAGATGTCCTTGATATAATATAACGCAGAAAGTTATTTGCTGTATTGTTTAACAGTAAATTTAATCAAGAATAAATAAATAAATTAAATAGCTAATTAATATTAAATATATCTAGAAATTATTTTAATTGTACTTCAATAAAACGATGTTTAATAGTCTTAATAAATATAAGACGAAACCTAGGACGTACTTTATGAACAACTCTTCATATTTAAAGGGTATTTTCAATTATAATATACTGCTAACAATAGGCTATTATTATTTTAGTACTTGTTTAGATCAACCTTGTTTAGAAACGGGCATAAAGAGACGTTTGAAAGATAAATCTTTTTTTATACAGAATTGTATCTCAGTAGGAGATCAAGCGTGTGTGTATTTTAGCAAAAGTATACAGATAAGATACGTAAGTAGACTTTGTTTAATTTAAATAAAATATGTATTATATTACATAAATAAATAACGAGCAATTTATATAGATGAAAATGTATTAATTGCAAAAATATTAATATTTAAAATAAATTTATTTATTAATAAATAATCAAATATATGAACTCTGACGTTGCACTATTTAATAATAACTAATTATTTTATTTTTACATTATCGATTTATGCATTGAGGAACTAATCAATCACTTTTTCACGTCAATATAACAATCACTATTTTTGTCAATATTTCACTTGTCAAATCACAGTTTTTCCTAATGCGTCCGGAACGAAACCCGGAAGGTGCGCGTGCGCACGTGCTGCCGGCACGGAGCGGCGCTACTGACTGAACGCACGAACGGATCAGCGACAGATGGTCGCTAAATATTACGTATAAACTGTACAGAGATACGTAAGAATGCAAAAAAATGTGTTAGTATGACGAGTATGTGTATCAGTGATGTGGATAAAAGATCAAAGAGCAGACAAACCAAAGATTAAAAAAATTACAAAATTTCAAGACAAACGACAATCTATGAACCAAACACGTGTAGTCAGTCATCAGAGATCGGTTGATAAATATTGTAGAGATGTAGATATGAATGTGTATAAAAAATCATAATAATAAATATGACGTAAAATATTCTGCACTTAACTTTCAGTTCATCCAGAAAATGCATAGGTAATTTAATCAAAGTAGTTGTAAGTAAAAAGTTCCAGGACACATTTTATGATTTCAAGTTAAACGTAATAACAATATACATAAACATGGACTAACACTGTATAATTTTTTATTTCGTTTTAAAATATGTACAGTAGACCCCCTAATAACACGGTAAATTGGGAGTGCCCATTACTTTATGTGTGAGCGAGCCAAAGGGAGGATATCTGAACACGCGCCTGATTCGTACGTACGTATTGCAAAAAAATTCTAGTCCCCCATCTACACTCACCCAAATAGCACGTTATATTATATATTATATGTACTTGCGCAACACATGACTAATGCGCTCTTTAGATAATTTTAAAATTTAAAATTAATTTATTTCAATCACGAATAATTGAGAGTACACTGTATGTTACATTAATCATTTATAAAATTATGCGCCATCTAATTTCACAGATTGCACCATCGCTAATCATGATACTGATTCATCATCTCTAACAAGATTAAGCTATATATAAAAGTGTCTCAGTACGTCTACAATAAAAAAAATGAATCACTAAATCAAATCAAGCATATACAATATTAAACTATTACTAAATCAGCATTTGGTAGTCAATAGACAATTCACACAAAAGTTATGCGAATCACGTCCATAGAAAAATTCCATTACCGACAAGTTGTCACAATCGATATTTAAAAAAAAAATTAAATAAGAAGTCAACAAATTTGATAATTGTTCCTAAGAAAAAAAAGTTTCAAAGTAGAACGCACAACCTATAAAAATGCACGAATTATTCTGGCAAATGTTAAAAAAAAAACCTACCGAGAACTTCCTATGACTTGATCGCGATTCCCATGACGACATTCGCGAATAAATACGTAGTGAGTACGTGGTTAAATTTAGACTTTTTTCATCGGTTCCAGAAATCGCCAGTCCTGTTGCGGCACAGTGTTTATGTCAAAAGGTTAATCTCGTATTCGTACTGCTGTGAAATAGGGTTCCTGTGATTGATGCTGTGTTTATCCGACCGTGACGAAGCGCACGTAACGTGAACGTTCTGTCACATCTCAACTGTGCCACAATTTGAATAACAAAAAAAGACGATACAAGAAAAGAATCAATAAGTGACCATAGCGTTAAGCTTTGTGCTTACTTTTACTTACTAATAAAATTTCAAGGCTTTGGACGGAAATTGCCTTTTTAGGTCGAAAGATTAGATAGCTCTAGTACTTTTCTATACTTTGCTTCTTCAAGTTCGCATTTTTATTTCTCTGAACGTCCTGCTGCGAATTTCAAGATCAATTCAACTAGGTTTTAAATAGTATTATAACAGTCGCGACTTTAAAAAATATTTTTCATTATGTTGTCTTCAGTTATCATAAGTTTAGGTACCTACAACGTATTACTACGTACAAGTCAGTTAAACCTATCAAGAGATAATGGCAGTTGTAGCACGTTCATATCAATCACTCGACAAAATAATACCAGTTATCCAATTAAACTTTCTGAGTCAAAGTAGATTTTAAGAGCATAATAGCGAAAATGTGTTTATATCTACGATCATTTGCGTTGCATTTGCCATGACAATAAATAAAATATGAATGGTTTTCTCTGTGTCATATATATTTATCGTAAGTCTTCAGTTGTAACATGAGAGGCGTAAACCGAATGCGTTACAACGGTCAACAACTACTAAGTAAAGCAGTGAGACACTAGACTGAAATCAAAGTCTATAAACAAGCAATATATAATTAATTTATAATTATTGTTACGGCTTAAAATCAATAGAAAAAATCAAAACGACCTAGTTCGGTTTATTTTAATTTTTTTATCGTAATATTCATACGTGAGATTAAGAAAATCAAGGAAAAATATCATCTGTGATGATCGATCGGAATTATAATTATATAATATTCACTAATTCTGATTTCCCAGACACGATAAAAATATAAAATGTCAATATACGATTCGAACATAGGTCTTTGAGGTTGTAAGTCAATGCATGCTGGTTATATATGTATGTTATGGCAGATGAAAATACTTTAACAAAAATAATTATTTATGGTATTCTTTACGTGTTAAAAGATGCGATATAACTGGGAACAAAGTGTGGGCGAAGCCGGATACGAAAACAAATATATAATAATAAGAACTTTATTAACTATTTTCCAAGCTTTTAGAACGGAAAATGTATTATAGTAAGCTAGATATATCTTTCGTCGAATGTTTCTTGCAAAGTGTTCGTAATCTCGCGCTTCAAAAGCTCATAATTCGTTATCAATGGTTCGTTCCAGATAAAATACTTTCCATATGAAGTAGGCTACCTGTTATTTTTGTTGTGGAACGTGTCGCTTATCGTCGTAGTTCGACGTCAGGGGTAAATATATTAGATAAAAACCACAAAATGTATTCATTGATTTAATCCGGAAATTTAATTTCCACATTTTGTATAATAAGCTACATTAACTTATTGTAAAGCACGATATAAACTTATAATATTAGTTGATAAACATATATTTCAACAATATTATGTTAACTACCTATCTGACAATACATTTATTATTATTCCAGATTTGAAAAAGCGCATTGGCGAACAATGTATAGTCGTATAACTTTATAATTAGTGGGATAATAATGTAGTGTACTTATTAGATATACACCTATCTAATAAAAACCTTCATAAACTCTATAAATATGTATTTTTAAAGAAGCTGCCCCACACTTAAGCTTTAATTAAAAAATAACCCGCCGCTAATAGAGACCTTAACCCACATGATCCGCGTAAGGAGAAACGAGTATAAAAATGAAACTGGTTTTGCAATATAAAATAGAAGCATAACATTATAAAAAAAGAACGCAAACTATCCACAAGAAAAGCATCTGTCAATAGGAAATTGAAAGCAGGTGCATAGTAACATAAACAATTATGAACGTTTACTATCGCGGTTAAACGCCGCCTGTGTCCATAACTTTTTTTTAATATAATGTATTTATATTCTTTATAATCTCCCTAATGGCGACGTCCGGTTAGATATCTCGCGAAACAATAAAAAATAATACGTTTTAATACAATTGTCATTTTCATTTCAGTCACGATCGTCAATCATTAGACGAAAATGGTTGTGCTGCCTTATATTGACAGTTTCACAACAATAACAGCATCTCGGACGAGATTCATTAACACTCGAGCGTGGGCATGTAGGAAACAAAGCGTGCTATGAATCACTCGTACAGGTGAAAAAATAATTGAGATCGAATATCATCTCTGTACGCCCACGTGCTACACCTTTGATGTTTATAACCGCAGGGCATTCGAAAGGAACTAACTGAATGCACTGTTATTTTTATAATATTAAAAACGCGAATTTAAAAGGTTAATATTACATTTAAACACACGAGGGATGAACCTAAGTTTGTTTTCATTAAGGGTAGTAAATATCCATTAAAATAAACTCTAAAAAATGTTGCATTACTTATATTTGTGCGAAAAAACAGGGGTTTAAACTGAAACGTGCGACCACGCTGCTGCAAATGAAAAGGTACGGTCGTAAAGTTAAAAGACTAAGCACGGCAAGCCGTGCACACGCTAGCTTCAGCCGAAACATTGTTGAAGTAATGCAAATGCAGTTGCGCACTTTATATTTCATATTCTTTACTTTTTAGTCTCGTGAAAGTTTACGAGCATATGAAAGGCGGTGAGGAACACATTTGAGAATGCGTGGATAGCGGTAAATTATTGTTATAATAATAATCTACAACACTATAATTTTCAATGGATCATTACTCCGTCATGCGACATCATTTGAGAGCGGAGATAATCCAATGGCGCGCCTTTAGATGTGATCACTCTTCAATGATATCATTATTTTAAAGTTCAATGAAATATGAAAAACATAAATGTTTTTACTAATAATCATAAATATATTTTATCTGAACTTTTTCTAAGAAATCGTATATTTTTATATATTTTTTAAATTGGGAAAATATTTTTTTTTTATATTATATACATTTACATACATTTATATGAATATTTTATAATATCATTTGAAAAAGCCAGAGGATTTTATCAAAAAACAAATTTAAGATAATTAAAATAAATTATATTTTTTTATATAATAATTAAAGTTCGCTCTTCGAAGAGCAATTACAGGTCATTCATTCTGTACATAAAGGTTGAAATATAAATATATAAAAACAATGCAGTAAAAAGTAGAATGACTGAAAATGTCGATCAGGAAAAAATCGAGGTGTGTTATGATTCAAATGCATCATTCGCGATTCAAATGATCTGGATTTTCAATGCTCTTGAATGATGCGAATAACATTTATGTTGTCACTTAGATAAAGAGTGCCGTCGATTAACTAATGATCAGTTACAAGACGACATTGAATTCTGTTGAAACTTTACTAGACTAAATCGAATAAAAGCTCTTAGAAAAATATTGTATAAATATTCTAAAATTATTGAGAGATTCTCAAAAGCAAACGAGAATCACAGATTTTCTTAATATTTATATGAAACATTATAATCTGTATTGTAATTATATTAAAATCAAATAAAAATGTATACTTCGAATTATCAGTGTTTTTCAATTATCGAAAATATACTGTATTTATAAAAATGTTTAAGTATTTTATCAATCAACAATCGATTTGCAATGTTGTCCTTTAACATCATAAGATTCAGTATTACCATGACTACAACTCTTCCTTTGAAATTTAGTTCGCAAGTAAGAATCCTTGCTTAAGGGATAATTAATTATTTACCATTCTATAAATTCTATATTCACCTATTTTTCTGATTTCTCACAGTAATTTTACGTTTATTATTTTTCCCGTATTCGCGTAGACATGTCAATAAAATGAACATAAATATAAAAATAAACATGACTTTCTATAATTTCATGAAAATGATGTGTGAAAGTACAATTAGAACCACCAAAAGTAGCAAAAACACGATACAAAAAAATGGTGGGATTAAGACAGAAACGTAAAAAGAAAAACACGTTTCAATTTTTTGCGCAATATCCGCAAAAAATACAGTAAATTACACAGATCGGTTGACGCAGTTGGCATTGTGTTCGTCTGATAGAATTTACAAGGGCGGCGTGTTAGGTACAAAGATAAATAATAATAAAAAATATAGCAAATTATCTGAAACACAAAAAGTGTTCGACATTTATAAATAAAGCGCGATAGCGTCACTATCTATATATTATATGATTATGATTTATTGGTTCTTTATCAAAATTAATCAACATTGATAAAAAACAATTAACGTCAAACGCACACGTTCCTCTATTATGGTTACAACATTAAATTTCTGAGCACCTTTATAATTTTGTAAATCGAGAAACCTTCAAGGTTAATATGCGCCAAGGGCGCCGTTTATCTACAGCCACTCTCGTTGTTTAAAACAAACTTTCCCATTTACATAAAACAAAGGTCCAAGGACATATCCTTGAGTCTTTTTGAAATGTAGAGATAACACGACGCCTCTGAACTCAGTCGTGGTAGTAATAGTGTGTATTTTTTGCAGCGTGGCGTTAAATTATTTATGGCCGCAAATACGGATTCAATGAACAGGAAAAAAGAACGAATCAATCTCGCGAGGGAACGGCTGGATATGATTCGGATAAATAGGGACGCTTTTTAAGGGATCAAAAATAGAAACGCCCTAAGGGCGGACGCGTTAAATCGATTAATAAAATAAATACCTTACGAACAATTTATTTAACACAAAACATAAATTTAATAAACAAAGAGATTAAAATGTAAATTTGTTTATTTGTATTATTTAAGCATCTTAATATAAAAATAACGAGATTTGTGATGAAAAAATTAACTATATATTGTACATTTAAAATAAATTATTACAAAATAAAAAACAAGATATGAATAAGATATAAAGCAATGATAAAAATTTATATATAATCAACATTAAGTAGAAAGGTCAATAACACACAAACCTATAAAATTATCTGATTGAAAAAATATATTTTTTAATCAATTAAGCCCAGAATTTATCATTTTGCCTTTTTTTTAAATAATTTAATAATGATGTATTCTTTAATAACAAGAAAATATTTTATTCAAACATACAGATGCAGATAATAGATGACGAGGTGGACTCGACATCGATATTTTACCAGCAGTTCCTATGTCAAAGTGGCCACGACATTTTATGCAAGCTATTCTTTAAATAATTTCGAGTTGTTTTAATATGTTTGAAGAGGACTAGAAACGACGAATTATTGTAAAACATCAAAAAATATCAAGGGATCGTTTCTACAAATAACAAATAAAATACATGTATACCATTAACAATGCAATTTCTGTTCAAAGAAAATCATTTTCCATAAACCCACCATATGAAAACATATCAATTAGGAGCAAAATTCTGAGTCAAAGGGATTTTTTCAGGGAGAGACGCCGAGGATGCTCATAAAAAAATCACATCTCATTTCGACGTCGCATGACCCTCCCATCTGGCGACAAAATACACATCCATGGCGGCATAAAAGTCAAAAATTGTATAGGGTCCTGTCAAAAAGTCAACAATGACGAGGATCCCGTCAGATTATCCCGCCAGGATGCCGCCTGCTACAGGGGTCAGATATAGTAATGAATCTTCGCAATTGCATTTCCCGCCCAGCGACATGCAAATAAGGTTTTCCGCATCGCCGATTACCGTTCATTAGTCGCGGAACAATTCTATATACTTGCATTATATTGTTATAGATTCGAACATAGGATGTTTCAGAAAAATTATTTGTTTTTGTGGTATATTTTGTGCAGTTTTTTTTCATGTGCGATCGCACAAAGGACTGGAAACAAAGACGTTTCAAGGCTTTTATATAGTGTCTCGCTAACGACAGTCTTTAGATGTTTCGCTATAGATGAAAAAAAAATTGAATAGAATACAATAGAGTTTTAAAATCTGCGATGTCTATTCATTTAGCCAGCTTTAAATAATCGTATTATATAAAAAAAAAGCATTTATGAAGTATTACTTAATAGTATTTTTATTTAATCAGTTTCATATTAAATATCGATAATAGTAGCGATACAAATCTTAATAACTTTACTAAAAAATGTTGTTATTTTTTATTATATTATATATGATTACAAACGCATTGAATTTGATTAGGAAAAATAACCTTTTCTTTCAATTTTATCTTCAACAACTTAGCTTCATTTTCAATGACATGAAAATATATAGAAAATATATCAACTCACAATCTACTACAATAGATTAACTTAATAGCAAAAAATAGGACGGATCATAAGCATAATTTTTCTCATAGATCGTAAACTGTATAGATTGTATTTACTCAAAGGTTAGAATATATAATACATATATAAATAGCAAGTTTTTGATATTTTCATTTAAAAAAGAAAAAATAAAATCGATGAAGAAAAATATAGTAAAGATATATAAAATAACATTGACACTTCAATCAGTATCTTTACCTTTTTTTGCAAATAAAATGTAAAAGTACTTTATAGAAAATTAGAGAAGATTCTAAAAATCCTTCTCGCTAAAGTATACAATTATATTTCATGTGCTACTTTTAAAATCGCTTTCCCATAAAATAAATACAGTAAATGATACATTAAAACTAAAAATTTACAATTCTAGCACAGAAAACACGAAACTTATTCATATACTTTTGCTTCTATCATTTAAGACACACATAAAGACCTCAGCTTCAATCTTTAGTATCAAGTCACGTACGAGCATATTTGCAAGCACAAAAAGCGCTAAAATAAAAGACGTAAATAAGTCAGCTGGTCCATTCAAGCTAACGACATCCTAGCACAATCGGAACATCCTGTATAATCCTACGAGCACGGCGTTGGCAATAAATATTGACATCGTTACAAATTGGACCACGACACAACACACCGGAGCAATTGAAGCGGAGAACGTAATGCGAGGGATCGAACATTTTACGACCGACAACAAGAGGTACAAGACGTTTCAATGAGGTAAAAAAAACATCGAATCATATACATAGATCGAACGGTACATACGTGGAAAAATCCAAAGATTGGACACAAAAGAATGGACCACAAAGGGCGAAATTTATAGCTTTCTGGATCATCGAAGCGAGGTGTGCGTTTTTAGAAATAGGGCGATCGCTAAAAAAATGGATATGCAGTACAGAATGTCCCATAAATTAAGTACACGCTTTGATAGTGATTATCCATGGACACGATCTTCTTCTTAGTATTACAGCTGTCTATCCATTGTAGAATGTAGACCTCTATAGTTAACACATTAATTTATGAACCATGTTCTCATATACCGTTTCGACGTAGCTAACTTAGTAACTAACTAGAAGTGTCGTATGCTTAGTAACAGTGTGAAAATATCAATAGCTGATATTTATGGCCCAATGTAAAAGCATGTTAATTGACTTTTTAGTCGAAAATTAGTGATAATATCAAATAACACATTTAATCGATGTATTTTGATTTGAAGTATGAATCAAACAGTGGAGTACTATAGTATTTAAGACACATTGCATCGCTAAGCTCAGGACCGGGATAGGTGGCGGAAGATGTAGATGACTCATATGTTGGCATAAACCTTTTTTTTATAAGTAAAAGTAATTAATGTCAGCGCTTATAAAATAATAAATATTCTTACATTTCAGTTATAATATTTTGTATGAATTTAAAATATTGGACTCAGCCAATGCGTTTAGTTAGCTCTTAATCTTACAACATTTTGAAAACAAACTCGATTATCTCGAAACGTGTATTTCTTGAGTTGGTCTATAATATGTGTACGTGTAGGGCAAACTCATTAAAAGTTCATAGTTAAAATAATATATATAATAAAAGGGGGAAAAGATAAGAAAACATATTACGAGGTTAGTGTTTTTAATTATACTACAACTAAACTATTCATTAAAAAATATTGAGAATTTTGTATGAGAGCATAAAATTAAACGATGATTTTTTCGCTTTGTGAATATTATTTTGTTATTTTCATTACAATTTTTATATGTCAAACTGTTCTATAATTAATGTGAACGGCCGGCTGCCTTACGATGGCATTTAATTTTTTACACTTCAAACTTTCATAGCAATTATATGAAATTTTTAATATTCGCGTTATTTTAGTCCTCATTGTTTTTTTATTATTATTATATATTGTAGTGAAAGCGAGCAGATGGTCAATTTTGACCTTTCGCTAGCGGTTAAAAACGCAGGTCAACTGAGAACCGCCGCGCATGCGCGCACTCACTCCTGCTACTGTACAACACGATATAATAAATGCCACTATATGAAAAGTGTTTTTGTCCATTCTTATCATAACTTGATTAGTGCTAACCCACTGGGTTAAAATGTCCACAGTTGCATAATGATCGCGAATCGTCCATTGTTAAGCAGCGCAACACACAAAAATCATCCCCCGAATCGAACCATAACCCATTGTGTCCGTCACGTATTTGACGTGCTGATTAGGAAAGTCATAATTATATCAGGTTTTTTAAATTCAGAAAGGGGTGTTTTTTCATTGTAGATATAATACTGGGGTGGATATTGCGGGGGTCCAGCGACCCCCGCGACGAATTGCTACAAATACGCTCGAGTGTTGACTCATCTACGTCGGTACGAACAAAACCCAGATATGTATTATAATCGCGATTTATTATATACATACCCTAAGCATTATATATTCATCGTATTATGCAATACACGACTTTTGGTCGCATTATTTTATTATAAATTATATCATGACAATATGTACGGTGTGTTACATAAAAAATACATATTCTATATCAGTTGAACCGAAAAGCTATTTCAAAGCATCCAATAATAATCCCTACAATTAAAAAAATATTTTATTGAAAGATACAAACTCGAAGCGCTCTTTGAGTATATTGGTCTGAGGTAAGATAGTGGATATTAATATGTAGGGATTGCAACCACCTGCACAATTTATTATAATTTAAAGATCACTAACGACCATTAGAACAAACGAGAAAAGAGCTCAACCCGTCAAAATGAAGCCCCACACAGTATATTCACAACACAATGGAAGAGATATCTCGAGACCAAATAATTGCATTATTAATTGGAAATATTGAACGGACCTAATAGCACGCGCACCGGGCCTTATGACAAAAATAGCATTTTATGTTTTTTTTTAACATCGCAATATAACTTTTTGAATAAAAATATGCTTTCTATGCTACAAATAAATATAAAAATTAGCCACCGTCGCGACATATTTTCTGAAATCATATTTAATGCGAAATTTTTTATTTAGGCATTAAAAACTATTGAAAATATCTACTCATAATATTTACTTGATAATTAATCATGATTTTTTGCTGCTCAGTGTTGCCATATAATGAATTTTCAGTCCATGTCAAAAGCAATAAAATCGTGCCATCGCGGTGAAAACGCTTTTTTTATAACAATATTAGGGGTGAGAACCGAATAAAGCATGTCTAAACCGAACTTTGCCCAATAAGAGAGCGCAAAAAACAATTATCACTTCTCAGAAGTTGAAAATTCCCGTCAAAAGCAATAAAATCGTGCCGTCGCCGTCGCAGTGGGAACGCTCGTTGCCGAGCGTTCCCACTGCGACGGCGCCGACACGATTTTATTGCTTTTGACATGAATTTTCGACTTCTGAGAAGTGATAATTATTTTTATGCGCTCTCCTATTGACCAAAATTCAATTTGAATACACTTTGACCAATACTCTCATATAAATAAATTTTGAAATAAATAAATTTCTCATATAAAATACTTATATGATATTTTGAGAAAAAGAATATTTTTTTAATATTAGAAAAGTTTTTACAGTTACATATTTAAAAAAATGTTTGTAAAATATAAAATAAAACAGGCAAGATCGACACATGGTAATGCATAATAATATATTACATTTTAAGTTGTTAACAGGGCGTAACCGCGGCATAATTAATAGTTATAATATTTTATTAGGTGCTTGTGAATAAATGTAATGCTGCATTAAAAAAACGTGGATAGTAAACTTGTCATTATTGCTAGAAAATTATAGTCGAATTCAATTTGTGCGTGACGCCCACTTTTGAGGGTAGCGCACAAAAGGAATTTCATAAAGGGTTGATGAAGGTATGATGCTTGTACTGTATAATAACCGATAAACTGGATTATTCTATTAGGACGATAATAGATTATAATATATTTTGGATTATAAAAATGTATGTATGTGTATATAAATACTAGAAATCATAATTGTAAAAGTGATTAGTGAGCGTGTAAGAACATAAAAGAAATGTGTTTAATGAAGATGTATATAATTAAGAGTTTGTGAATAGAAAAAAAAAGAGTTTTGAGAGAAACATTCTACATATACAGCTCGTGAACAATAACTGTGTGGAAGTCATGAAGCAAGAAAACCAAAGTATGATTACACCTATATAGTACCAATCTACAGATATATCTATAATATAATATCATCAGAAAAATACGAAATATTAAATTAGACAACACATAGAATTTTATTATTTGTATATTTTTAAATGTCATTGAAGTATTTTTTGTACTTAAAGCGGTTGACACATACCACCGCCAGGTGTATAAATTCTGCCCTCTCGTAATGAGTAAAGGTGTTTCGCATGATAGGAGGGCCCATTGTTCGCCGGCTGCACAACAAAAGGTCCTCACATTTTGCGGCATGCATATGGACACTCCTGCCTTGCCATATACACGAAACGAAATAAAACCTTATATACACACGTGGCCGATATTAATATCGACTCTAGTACACACTTTTAGACATCGTTCAATTACCGCTTAACCACACCGTGCGCCACTTAAAAACTCACTGAGAATAAGGGCTTCGCTACAATGAGAAGAAAAATGTGACTCATACTATTTAATTCGGCGAATTTTTAGAGTGAGTCATATTAAATCAAGATTGTCGAAAATAAGTCAAACTCCCCGAATGGAACGTACGCTAAAAAAGGGATTGTTACATAATATTAAGTAACACTAATAACTCCGTTATGGTGGTTAACCTTAGGGGTGAGTTATGAATGATTAAATTCCTACGCCAAAATTGTGTAATTATATAGCGAAATAATCATAAAAGTGCTTACGCAATTAATTTATTCTGAGGTGTTTTTATTTTTTTATTTTTTTTATTTTATCAAAAGCAATCAAGTAAAATAAGGACGTGAAAATTAATTTTAGTTCACATGTAGCTAAATACAGATTGCTCTTTTAAAATATAGTATTAGTATAAAAAAACATATTCAAAATTAAGTACACCAGATTATATTTTTACAGGGTTTTGAAATAACACGATCCAAGAAAATGCGACTAAATATTTGTTACGCTGATTTCAAAAAACTAAGCGATGAGATTTTTCGCCAGTTAAAAACAGAAATTAAGTAATTTATAATATTTTTATACAATCACTGCTTCACTACTTTAAAATGAAATTATTTATTATTTGCATAATACATTGTTGCGTGCATGCGACACGTACACGCCTTCACTTATCAACTGAATACGCGCATACAAAAAAATATTTCGCATTTCAAAGTTAACTATAGCTACCCTAGCTTTTTTTGTTATCCAACCTACGATGATACGCATTGTTGTGTTATATAAATATATACACGCGTTTGATAAACGCACTACACAATGGCGGCTCCTAGAGCGCAAGCTACACCCGTAGAGCTTTCCCGCTGGCATTGTTTTACGGGGAAGCTTTGTTCTACGGCTGGCGGCGATAATGAGATTTGGCCAAATTGCCGAAATGCACGAGGGTTCCAAATTAATCGATAATTGAGTCAATGGCTCAGTGGGTGGCTGTCGGGTAGGTGTCCAAGGAACGCATTGGTTGCAGCACGCGGTGGCACGCGTAACTGGCACCCTTGGGGATCATAATGAGAGCCCTGCGCGCCAGAAACAGCTAAATTAAGTATGTCGTAATAATTCTATTTAATTAAATTCTATCTTGTAATGATATAATTGAGATAAACAAAAATAGCTGTGTGGAATCTAATCCATTGGTTGAAAAAATTGTATTAAAAATCGTATAAATCAGAATAAATAATTATTTATATATATTATCTGCCAATTCATGTCTTAGTTAGTTTAATTTGTAACCAAGAAATATAAATACTCTAATTTTGTAAATCTGTGCGATTTTTTAATCAGAGTTTTTTAAATAAATGTCATAATTATTTTTTGACAAACATGTCAGTTTAGGTCTTCATATACAATAATCTAATTGTCTTAATCTACTACATTTGGTTATTAAAACAGAGAACATAAGCTAACAACGAAAAGCTCAATATTCTTATTCACTTAAAAAGCATTAAAAGTAAAAAATAGGAAGACTACTAACACCACCAATAAAACTCATTCGTAACAGGTAAATTAGTTTGGTTGACATTATTGATGTTTTTCAATACAATAAATTTATGTATTATATAACAAACGCATAGAATCTCTAGACAAAAATCTGTCATGCGAGACGTTCCTATTATACAGTATATCAAATAGTTCAAATCGGCCAATAAACCCAAGAAAGTGCTATTAAATGCATTGCCTCAAAATATATTGTAATACTCCAATAAAAACATTGATATTTTTATATCATAGTCTCAATACCATGCGCTCTAGATTTATGAACTGATACAAAAAAAATACAAGACCCACGTCATTTACATGCATGCACTTAACCGTTGATACCAGCACTCGAAATCGACTACGTGCGACCTTTAAAAACGTAATTTATTAAGGTCCTTTCGATGGGGTTAACAAAAAATATAATAGAAAGACACCATCGCGATCACGCGGTAGCGCCATCATAAAAGTCGCGAAAAGAAGAACATCCATAAAAAGCCCATGCGAACACGTCGTACATCAAAAGCGGGATAAACAGTCAGCTTGTGAGAAATCGCAATGGCTAGGCGTGCACCCCATAAAATCGTCGGGGGGGTTGCACCCGTATCGGCGAATGACGTTTTAGAGGGGGCCGGGTCGGAGGTATGGTCTTCGTCTTCGCCGTTTTTTTTCCATTTACATCAGGTAGTTTCGCAAAGTCCCGAGGGAAGCGCATCGACGGGGAACATTAATTATGGAGATTGGCTCTGAAGGCGCAAAGAGGAAAAAATAAACGAAAGGGTTGCGAATGGAATAATACAACGGGCGCAAAATTTGTTTCTAATTTTAATCTCATTACACATACGTAGGACAATTGTGCGAGATTCTACAGCTACTAAGCTAGGGGAGTCGTGTCTAATTATGACGAGGTCTATTCAAGATCTAAGTTTCAGAGAGATAACTATAATTTAATTCAATTAGTGAAAATCGGACCAGTATGTTTGAGTCACAGTAAACAAACAGGAAGTTTTGCTTTGGCAAGATATGCATAGAATAATTTATTAGCGAGTGCTGAAATTGTTGAAAGCAACTATTAGAAGCTAAACTTTCCATGCATTTGACACGAATATTAAACATATAGATAGCATAGTTTATTTTTTAAAATGTCATCGCGTTGTCTTAATTCCGTAACACGATAATAAATTACTACTAGACAAACTAAAACAGCATGAAAGGTAATCCGATAACTTAAATATAATACATCAGGCTAACTCGTGACAGTTCCCAGATCAGAATGCTCTGCTTTGTGTTTTTTTTTAGAGGTTTGTTTTTAGAATTGACAACACTTTTTCTAGCGACAGCCAATTTGGTAGCTGACAGTTGATTTGAGCTCAGTTTGGTTTTCCATTGCACCATGAATCGTTTTCGCATCACGCATACTCTAGCTGATAATACGTATCCACAGAGACGTCGTACAGTGCGCACCGAAGAAATTGTTTCTGCTGTGAAGCGTAGTATTGAGGAGGACCCGAATAAGTCGATTCAGCTCATGCAAGAATTAAAGCCGCTTGACCATCCTGTGCGTCGGTTAATGGGCCGAAAACGAGATCCTCTTTTTCACCACAAAATTTTGTTCAGCAATGAGGTTCAATTTTGGTTGAATGGCTACATCAACAAGAAAAATTGTCGCATTTGGAGTGAAGAAAATCCATAAGCCATTATTAAAACGTTGTTACATCCACAAAAATTCACTGTTTGCTGTGCTTTATGGGCTGGTGGAAGCATTTGTCCATATTTCTTCAAAAATGATGCCAGTCAGAAAGTTACAGTCAATGGAAAGCGCTATAGATCCATGATAACTGACTTTTTTGTTCCCCAATTGAATGGCATTAACTTAGAAGAGCTTTGGTTTCAACAAGACGGCGCAACATGCTAAATAGCGGGCGCCACAGTCAATTTATTAAAGGAAGCGTTCGAAGAGCGCATAATTTCGTGTAATAGACCTGTGAATTGGCTTCTAAGATCGCGTGATTTAACACCATTGGATTATTTTCTGTGGGGATATGTGAAGTCGCTAGTCTACACCGATAAACCAGAAACGATGGACGACTTGGAAGTCAACATTCGCCGCGTTATTTCCGATATACAGTCCCAACTGCTTGAAAATTGGACTTCCAGATTGCACTTTGTTCGAGCCAGCCTTATTTATTCTCTAGTAACAATATATATATATATATATATATATATATATATATATATATATATATATATATATATATATATATATATATATATATATATATATATATATATATATATATATATATATAGGCGTATCTACCAGTGAAAATGTTTTCGGATATGAAGTGAAATTATATTTGTACTAGTAAAAATATAGCTTCATTAAAAAATACACATTCACTGTAAAATATACAATGCTATGGTGATTTACAAAAAGTGGCTATTTTTAAATACAAATGCGTATTAAAATGTTTTAAATAATATTAAGTATATATTACGTCATATTTTTTTAAACGTATATTGAAGGTTATTTAAATGCATCAACGGGTTAAATCCAACGTGATATGCTAAGCTATATATTTCATAATTAAGATTCATAATATATTAAAAGTTTATTTAAGTAAAGTATACTAAAAAGTAGATCGAAACAGCAACCGACAAAGCTTAAGAACTCATCACTGAAAAAGTTTTTATACGTTCGTTCACTAAATAAAATATTCCTTATTGTCTTCAAATAAAATTATAATTTATGAGTAGTGTCCATTTTTTACGCTTTGCAGCTAAATTCACATCTGCACTCTCTTAAGAGGATAGTAATTTAAAAAGAAATAAAATATACATTTTCATAACTTCCAACATTGACTTTAAAAGGCGATTTTATCTTGTCATTTCCTTAACGGAAAATAGTAATTTATTCTATATCCTATGCAGTTTTTACATACATATGTATATGTATGAAAGTTTCTAGAATGACTCAATATTCAAAAATGAATAATTAACAAGGATTAACATTAAAAAATGGCGATGGCGTATGTTACGCCAAGCATAGCTAGTTAAACTGTATTTTTTCAAACATATATTACCGCTGTCTCCTTAATAAAGTCAATACCGATTAAACCAAGTTCTTAACGGTTTACATTTGGAGCACGTAACGTGCGCATAGCGCATTTAAAAAATATAAAAACTCTAATATGTGCCAGCACTACATTATAGCTAAATCAGCTAGCATTGCCTTTCAATGATCTTTGATAAACGGAACATTATGCTCGATTCTACCGATGAGTAATAAATTCAGCAACGAGATTTCTGTCGAGATGAAAGATGACCATAAAGCTTTCGACGGTCCATTGTCGCGGCGTCCATTGTTGACCTTATGGAGCTTTTTGCAAAAATCCTTATGGATGTACGGCTGCTGCTACCGGTCTCATGAACAAAGACGTGGATATTGGACTGCAGACCGTGTTCCGATTATTATTGCTATTGTAGTATCATTGTCAAGGTGAGAGCGAGCGTCCATTGTGGTCCTCGCTCCTGATAACTTGCTCCTCGACGAGCTTTTTCATTTGCGACCGTTAAAGCTTTTGACGTGATACATAAATAAATATTTGTATATAATTATAAATAATGAGATACCGTATGAATAAATCGCAAAAAGAAATAATTTTAATATACCAAAGGAAAGATTGAATCTCTTATAATATAGTGTGTTTTTTGCGACACGCTCATCAAACAAAAATCGTGGGAATCTCGCATTCAATTGTACAAATATGAAAGATGAAAAATTTATTTACTGTTCCATACAGACAATGATTTTTCTCGTATCGCCGACAATAAAAAAAAGCCATATTCACGTATATTGTATACGCAGGAGAATATGAATGCGTCGAATCTATCAATATTTACTTTGAACGTTCGTTTTCATAACAAAAACTCGATCTAGAGCAGTGTTTTACTTATAAAAAGAAGAAACTATAAATATAAAATGTTTATTAAATTATCAATTTTTCAAAATAAAATAAATATTGAGAATAATAATAAAAACGGTTAACGTGTTTATTATCTTTGTAAAAATAGTGGAACACTTATTTATTTTGGTAAAAATTATACACAGTATACTTTATTATTCTCAAAATATATAAATATATACATGTGTATATAACTATAATTTTTTGCAAAATAAAATAACGAATATATAAACAAGTAGTGTTCGGCGTAACTTTTCAAAAGTGGCAATGAAGAAAACCACATAGGTTTTTTGTTTATAATCACGGAAGTAAACTTGGTATAATAGTTTTTACTATCCAACATCAATCATTTGAAAAAGTTAAAAAAAATATTTTTCATGTAAATACATATTTATTTGTTTAATACATGTGAAGTTCCTTTAATTTAAGATCTTATTTATTTCATATTTTAAAGGTGGAAAATTAAAATCAACAAGATTAAAAATAAGAGGCAACTATATTTACGAAACGATGGCAATCTTTGTCAGTAACGTAAAATGGAAAACTAGCGTTAAATACCTAAGCTCACACATGGATTTTAAGCTCAAATTTAACAAACACATTTTGGAATATAACTTTTGCGGCACTCAGATATTTATAAAAAAAGTGCGCGCTTACTACAAAAATGAAAATCATAATATGCAATAAATTAATCAGACACATTTTAGCATATGCTTGCTGGGTGTGGAGTAACACCAGCAATATTATTTTTTCTAGATTGCAAGTTATTCAAAATAAAGCTATAATAATAATATATAATTCCCCTTTTTATACTATTTTTAAAAACTATATAACAGCATATAAAAAGCAACGATAAAAGAGCATTGGCATTTTCTAGATGATATTTAATATATTTACCTAAAAATATGTAAAGAAAATGTTTCAAATACTGGTTGGCAAGTACTATTACATATAATAAGAAGGTATTAAAGTTTTAATTTTAGATTTGAAAAGGTTGATACAAGAAGGAAAACCCATTTCCCGAACACCTAGAGTAAAATAAAATTTCCCGCGACGCGACACGTATACGGCGTAAAGTCGGAAAAATTGTGTCCCAGGAGTGGAATATTGCAGCCAGGCTTATCCTGCAGGATGTGTCCTCAAGGTTCGAGGCTGACCTTTTTTATTCGACCTATGAGTAAATAGAGGCTTTTACTACCCAACCGCAGGAGAGAAATCTTCAACTGGGAATATACAGAGTTTCTCTCATCTCTTTGCCTTCCGTACGAAATTGAATATATTATATATATAATGCATACACGCTTCTCTCTTTCGTATGTGGGAAATAAATTTTTGATCGATTCATATGTACATTTTTGATTTCCGAATTTTCTGAAACATTGTTTAGACAACATATGTACACATGTATGTATGTAAAAAAATCAAATTCTGTATCCAATTGTTGCATACTGCTTCTATTGTCATCCTAGTAATCCCGTTCAGGACAATTCCGGATATTACATCCCTGATTTTCGAACAAAATTCTCACACACACAAATCTCCCCTTATTTCCGCGTGAAACTTCGGCTTTGTCTTGTGTGCTTATTTTCTGGGTGTTATTGAATTTATACCGCGGCGTTTACGACTTGTTGCTCTCAGATTTATTCAGACACGTATTCTATTAACTACGAATTTGAAGTAAAATTGTTTTTCACATAAGTACTATATATAATATATATATACCACAAAAGTATAAAATCAGATTATAACATATGGCTGAGTTTTGCAATGCGCTCTATATAAAATAAATGGCTTATTATAAAATTAAATTACATAACGGAACCCTCGTTATATTATAATGGAAATAATTGAGTGATCCGGTTTTATTATATATTAATAATACCTGAAGGAAGTAATTGAATTTTACGCTATGAATCACAATATAAAAAACTTTATTATTCTGATATTAATTTCTTTTATTAAAAACACAATTATTAAATTTTAATTATGGAAATTGATGGAATAACATTTTTTTATATGATATAAGGGTGTACAAATTCGATCAATGTTTTATTTTGTCTAATTTATATACCAATTTAATAAATAATAAAATGTATAGTACTCTTAATGATAAACAAGATCAACTGTAACAGACAACTGTATAAACTATAAAAACTTTCGTGGCGAAACCTATATAGTAGATCATTTCACATAAAGTTTAATTTACTCTTTAAGCCCAAAATTAAAGTTTAAATTATTTCGATCAGTTATAAAAATAAATAAAATTAAAAAAAAATAGAGTATTTTATCATATGAAAAATCTAAGATTCAACCAAAATCAGGATGTAATGAGTCGTCCTATGTATTTATTTTATAATTAAAATTCAATATATTTTTTAGCACAAATGTAGTGTTTCTATTTTCGTGGTGGTCACAAATGGTTACTATCTACTTTTCATTTTCGTACCATTATTCTATTTTCATGATACGGATATTTTTATAAAGAACACATTTTAATCGGTTCGATTATGCCTTCGAATTTCGGCCAAGAACTTTTCTGTCACACCTCGTATTTACACAAAACGAAAGTGACTCCGCTTTCAAACAAACGCTCCGTCACCTCGAGTGTCGCACACAGGACATTTTTTTACTACAGAGAAAATTGGCTATTTTGAATAACAAACGCTATTGTGATGCGTAGCAGTAGGGCCGGCGCGGAAATAGCGCTAAATTGAATTTCCAAATTAAAATCCGGTTTCGATTTAGACTTAGCGGTTCACCCTTCGCCTTCGAAGGGATAGAAAGACGTCATATGGGGTTGAATGCGACAATGTTCACCGAGGATAAGCATTGACGCGTAACGCGACAAAGGTTGTGTCAGGCCACAGGTAAGAATTGTTATAAAAATATTCCGGAGAAGTAAAACGAAAGGTAGTACAATTATTGTTCTGTGGTAGAACGTATAGTGCGTTCGAAAAAAGCGAACGCTAAAAATATTTAAAATTAAATATATATTATTATTTTATAAGAAAAATTGTAGACCCATAATCTGTTTAGACCCAATATGAGTCCAAACAGATTAATGGACCACATTATAGGATGAATTTAAATATTTTAATTTAAAAACCATCAAACATACGCATGATTAATTAATGTTACTTAGATTTATATCTAAGCGAATCTGATGAATAACATTTAGTATAGTTATTTATATATTATATATTAATAATAAGATCAAGGATAGCTACTTCCAAGTCATTCACTATTTAATTTAATTAAAACTCTGTCATTCATATCTCCAATCATGAATAAATTTACTGACAGCATTTAAGAAAAATAAATTGACCGATAATCAAGATAGCATTTGTACTATGTATTTGTTTTGCTTATAGTTCAGCAAATATCTTTTGAGAATTACTACTAATAAAAAATCATATTTTATGACAAAATCGTAAAATTTTAGATTGCGTGATAATATAGAATAGCACATCTAAAAACTTAATTTTAAAAAACATAACAAAGTTAACCCATCATTGTTTATAAAACGTATATTTTAATACGATAATTAATTTTACAAACATACTAGAATATTCAATAAATGTTACTGGTTTAAAATCATTATCATGTTTATTTGTATAGAAAGAATATATTTTTTGTACTAAGCGTTATCGGTTTATTACCGTAAGCACTTGTTAAAATAGCTGTATCGTCAACGTAATATATAAATAAATAAACGTGTATTTTTTATTTTAGCATATCATTCATATACATTGCATACAAGCTTTCAAACTTGCGGCTCGCGGGCCGCATACGGCCCACAGTATTTTGTTGGGGCGCAAACAATCTCAATTCATTCCCATCTTAAGGATATTCAACGCCACGGAAGAAAAAGGTCAACTAATTTTTTTTCTTTTACGGAGAGAGCTAAAAAATGTCACATTTTACGAATAAAAATTTTCGAAGTGAACTCTTTTTATTTGTTTTTACGGCCAACATAAAATTAAATCTCATATTTTTGGCCCAAATAATAATAGAGTTTGACAGGCCTTTATCAAATGTTTATTAATTAGTAAAACAACTTAGCGTCTACCTCTAAGGTATGGGCGTATTAAACATAGCAAATTGTTGGAGGTTTAATATTTGTATAGTTTATGAATCAAACTGTCATACCATTACGCGTCAAAAGCTTTATCTATATCTTAAATTATCGTCAAGCGATTTTTGCGTAAACTAACTGTTACAATTTTATTTTCCATTTAGTTAATCTCGAAATACTGGCTTCGCCTACGGGTAATATATTGTAGATACATCATAGATAAATGTCGATGCTTATTCAGTTTGGTTACCACTGATTTAATGTTAAATTACATATCTGTGCTACTATGACATATGTACTTATTTTAAAAAAACGTATAATTAAATTTTATATTTTATAAAAACAAGTCTTATTATATTTTCTATATAACGAACAGAGTGCACAGTCGTAAAAAAACTACTTTAATACGTGATAAGCAAAAGGGAGCAATAGTCCCGAGGGAGACTCTAGCTCCAGTGAAAAATCAATCCTGAATAATTGGTTTCTCATTTGCATCACAGTGACATAGGATAGGATCTGGCTCACCGCAAGGAGGATCGGTACAACCCCCCGCATTGTGACAAGAAAAGGATTACAAATATTAAACATCTCATTAGTGAGGGCTCAACAATGCTGATTACAAAAATCCACCACTTATCAACAAAGAAGACCGAAACTAGTTTATCCTTTCAAGCAAAACTTGTCATACAACAGATTATTAAATAAATATAAATTCATAAACGATAATAATAACGTAAGCCGACCAAAACGACATTTTAATCTTTCGTGTAAAAAACCCATCATTAAATTCACATCGATGAAAAGGACTTAGCTCTATTGTGAACACACAGTAGTTCATCCATCATCTATTATGCAGTTCTTTTCTCCATAATATATTTCTCCGGCGGTATATCTCTCTAATGATCGACCTTATGATTGTGATTCGTTTCGTAATTACCGCTATTACACACAGGTAACGGCGTTAAATTTCACAAAATTTCAACCGAGTCATCCTGGATTTAAGATTGATGATACATGCGAACATGTGCTGAGTGAAGACACAATATTTTGGGGTGAAGATGTTAATAGAAACCGCTCACAATAGTCCATCATAAAATGAGTCATTAAAACAGCTTTTGTTGAAATCACAATGATTTTGATGCACTCTCCGTGGACTTCATTTTTGATAGAGAGGATGCAATAAATTATTGAAATCTTTAATTTATGGCTTTTTCTCATTCATCGCAGAATAAAAAAACTTTTGTCGTTACTGCGAGGCCGTAAAAGGACCTCCTTCTGTCTGTAAGGTCCGCGAATTCGACCATAAAAGACCAAGTAGCATGCGTGCACAAGTAGGGATCGTTAAATCGCGACTTTACAACACTTTTATGTCTATTTACATTCCTGTTTAGACAAACTTTACGAGCCGCCATAAACGACTTGGCGCACCGCATTTTGAACCCTTGACACGCTAACGTTACCCAATCTTGTTAAACTAACTCTATGTACGAGATACATATAATTAATTCACTATATAAAATAAAGGCATTAAATTTAATATTTATTGTATGTAAAATATCAAACGTCATGAACTAACTGATCGGATTACAATAGTTTAATGTTACGCTTCGCGGCATAGCTAGAGGCGTACAACGTCTGCAAAGCATATGTGACGTCAAATAATGTTTGTGCTTTTGCAAAATATGTAAATGAATGCGAGCCTATAATTAAATTTCCAACATAACACCAATTCAAATATAAAATACATTAGGGACTAATATAGACTAATTGCAAGTAATAAAACACTTTAAAATACACCCTCCTCTCCTTCCTTACATTATATTTATTTCGTTCCGAAATGTCAAAGATTAACTGAAAATTTTTAATAACTTGCTATAGTGTTGTTATAATTAATATTTATAAATCGAAATAAAAATATATCGTAAAACGCAATATCGTTTACCTTACGCGGTAATATCTCTTCTGTTTACTTACTCATAATCTAATCGAGCTAAAAAATCAACACATGTCAAACACGCTCTATCGCCTGCCCTACGGCATATCATGTTTTTCCACATCCGTGAATAAAACGCACATAAGGCAGACTTTAACGCAGATTTTCGCATATATTATTGAGATCTCCTTCCTTTGAGTAAGCCCCCACACAGCTAAACACGTAAACATGTCACATGTCAGGAGTTAAAAGATGCACATTGTGAACCGGCAGCAGACACACTGTAGCACATACAGTAAAGACAAACAACGCGGAACAGAATATCGTAGTAATAATAACGAAAGGGTCGTTATTCGGAAGTGCACATACAAACCGCCCCGGGTCCGGCAAAGGGTGCATACTAGATTGCCCTTAACCCTTTGCGCGTCAGACTTATTTATTTACATTAACCAGCTACCTACTCTCCGACTACCGGTCTAAAACGAGCGTTATTCCAAATCGCACGAAGCAAATAGAACGTGTTTTTATGTACTTATTTCAACTAAACAAATAGTATTCACAAAACATACGGATCACTTGTAGTGCAGTTTAACTGCTATTGAATGACAGGAGAGTAGCCACTCTAGCTTACTAATATTATCACATATAGTGCCTATCATTATATAGAGATTAATAGTTGTAAATTAAAACTAGCATCTGTCTATTTCTCTCAATATAACGATTATAATCCATGATGAACTGACCAATATTATTTATATTTCAAAGCAGGATAAAATGGATTCAGTAACATTTTTTCACTGTCCAAATTTTCAACAGCAATTATTTGCCTAGAAAATTCAAAAGAACACACATATAAAACCAGCAAGTGAAGAACGTGTTAATAACTGTGTTTAATGGGAAATAAGTAAAAGCAAAATGTATAATTTTATAACATACATACATGTACGATGGTTAGATTTTCTTGACTTTTAGTGTCCAACAAAAATTGTAATAACAATTTGATCTTTTAACATATTTGACCTTTAAACTTTTTTCTCTACAATTGTTTTTAAAGGGTTAAATTTGATATATGATTGTGTCTTCAAAAAAAAAAAGTAATTGTGTCTTCAAAAACTTAAATAAATAACAAAAAAAAAATAAAAAATATTGAAAATAAAATATATTTTAAAATATTTTACCTCTTTACTTTTTTCGCTAAGATTTCAGAAACAGAGTTTGAGAATACTACAATAACCCTAGTTTTTATCAGAACGACATAAGCATTTAATAAAAATATACTTTATACAAATCTTGGCCAAGTTCGTAATACATCATCTTGTTTAAAATGGCGGCTTTTTAAAAAAAACTAGATAAAGGAGAAGAGGAATAAAACATAAAAAATATAAATATTTTTGTGTTATTTTTATGGATTTTTGAGGGCACGATAACTGCTATAATTTTAATTATATTGACTAAAATAAATTTAAAGATTGATCTTTATTTAATATAATATTCCGGTTATGGTCATTAGCCAAGCTGAACCGCTATTATGTTTCAAAATGGCGGAAAATGCGGGTTAATGCGGGATATAACGAAATTGGATGACACGATAATTATCGTAGTTTTAATTATATTTGAATACATTAACCTTATTCTAAAAATAAATCTTGTATATATCTCAGCGAAGTTGTTATCCAGTATGATTCGCCATTTTGTTTTTAAAATAGCGAATAAGCAAAAAAAATGATAAAATTAATAGATTAAAAATGTTCTATAATATATATGAAATATTAAAAAAATCAGCATAAAAATATTTTTTAAACACTTGTATGGACAAAAATCTATCTAATTCTTGCGGTCTTTTTAAATATTAAAACTACTGCCGAAACCAAATTTATGTACATGCAAGCTTCTACTAGCCTTTGGTAAAATATTATTGCTTTTTAATCACTAGGGATTTTTTGTTGTAAATTCAACAAAAACATGATCGAAGAATACATAGAAAAACGAGTATCATAGAATACTGTCATATTTCCTACTACAATTTTTGTTAAAAATGGATGCAACGTGTCATCATAAAGGTGGGCATGGCATAAATACGAAACGACTAGCTTGATAATATAAGTACTACTTTTACTATCCAATATAATAGTCTCCATAATCGCCACAATGACCGCGCAAAAACGCACACAATGAATCAAAAAAATATCTTTCACGATTTGCATAACCATAACTCATTGGTCGAAAGTGAAAACGTTACTAGACTTTCGCCCCGGCTACCGCTAAAAGCTCATTCTTTCGTTGGATGATTCGCATAAAGCGATGATTGGATCGATTTTAATATCTCAAACGTCACTTTCACTCATCTAGGCCCATCTTCCGGCGTCGCTCTACAATGGTGCAATAACAATTTCTACGAATGACAAAACAGATTTCCTACGCAGATAAACAGAGAAAACACGATTAGATGCCATAAATTTTTTTATGGAACATATTTTAGTATTAACAGGTAAAACTCCAAAGAGTATATTAATAATGATGTAAACATTCGCTTAGTACAAAGGAACGCGTTTCCATGAACTCTTGATGTTTGTTTACCTTCCTTGAATTGATGAAACAAGATGTTATATTCAAATAAAATTTTCATTCAGAGACCCAGTGAAGTTAATAATTATCAAGTTATTATATATTTTCGCTTAATCTATAAGCTAAGAGCTAAATAAATTAAATTAAATCCATAACTGATATTCAGCTCTCTCAATCTTTAAATTCTGCACCGCGTTTCGATCTCATGGATAATTGTTGCTGATTTATGCATTGTGTAAGCAAAATTCTCGAGGGGGTTAATTTGAAAAGCACATTCGCTCGAATGCCAGGTCAATGGTGTCTTGTCAGACCACTTACACGCCGCTTAATGGCGTTTTAGAGAAAAGGAGGTGACCCGTTTTATTACACCGCGAACTCGCTAATCTTGTCACCCGGATAATTTATGAGACGCACATTTCGCGGGATGCTGGGGACGTGATGTACTAATACAGTGTCAAGCTAGATTGATAATATGATAATGTTTTAAAAGTATCACTATTTCTGATGTTGATGTGTTATTTTCTATTTTTCTATATTGAGCTTATCCAGCTTACTTCCAGTCTAGGAAGCTAATCGCTGGTACATACAATAAATAAAGCTATGGAAGTGCTATTTATTTTTATTTTTTAACATAAACGCTTTATGAGCTTTATTTTTATACACACAGGAGGGTTCATCGAAAGATGATCTGAATGTTTGTCGCGAGCAAACTTTCTTTGGTAGTCAAAGGGCGAACTTGAATAAAGCCCCATTCAACGATGACACGAAAACATGACGATTGACGAGCCACGAACTTCTTTGATATTATTGCCAACAAGAAGGACAAGAAAGCTAATAAAGGCCTACGATTCCACTTGAAGTTCGGTGCGGGACAAGGGATTTTTCGTATGCATAAATATTCCCATCCCTTTGAGCAAGAGATACACGTGCCTTTGTCTGAAATTCTTTTATACGAAGTGATTCAATAAATATATTAATTTAGAGTTAAACATTATATATTATATTAATAGATGAGAACTTTAAATGTATCATTCTTTCCCTAAAACGAAATGTAAGTAATAAAAAATCATATTACACACATCGATGATTTCCTATGCTAAACGCTAAATTCAATTCAATACATAACACGCATAGATCAAATGTGTTTTTTAGCAATCCATAAATCATGTCGCCCTTCATTATTACGTAAATTTAACGATCATTGGCGTAAAATATTATGTGTGCTCTCCAATATACGTATGTACATATATAGTTACTAAATTTATGTATATCGCAAATTCCCATTCATATGTATGAAAAATGCAAAATTGGCAAGGGGGTCGATTTTTGCAAAGGATCCCCGATTATTTATTTTCTTTTTTTTTTTAAGAGAGAAAAAGAGTACAGGTCATGCCTCTGGGCGAATTAACATCCGACATGACCGCCTCATGTTTGTGTCTTTGTGGTGCAATTTCATGCCAATAAAAAGATGAATAATTTTATGGATATAATGCGTGTGTGTACGATATGGACATTCTCACACAAATGAAACTGGGTTGAATCGCTGTAGTCTTGCAAATTTATTTTCAACTAAGCGGATATAGGGTGCTACAAATATTTTTTTGAAAAACTGAATATATTATACACACACACTATATATAGTTTAGAATTATATATTTAAAATAAACGAAGTACATGCAAGTGAAACTACTGCTTACTCATACACAAAGGATCTTTAAGAAAAAATTTAAAGTTCAGTGTTTTTTTTATACATGTATATGTACACATATACATTTTATTTTTTAATCAATAGGGAAGGGACAAATTCCCGGGGCCCGTTCTCCTTGAGGGGCCCAACTCTGGAAAAATCCATAACAAAAATATATTTAAAAAAAAAAGTAAAAATCGACCTGAACTAAACTACAGTTGTTGGAGACGCACATTTATACTGATGTATTTCAGGTATAAGTTCCTTTAGCTCTTTTTATACATATTATATAATAAATAAAAGGAGCGGAACATTGCCTTCAAAAGCACCTACTTTCTATGTAGTACGTTCACAATAAACATTATTATTCAAAGGAACAGATTGTAATTTTTTTGACGCGGCTCCGTTTGTGTTAAAATTTGTTTGCAAATTATTGTTGCCTTTAATGCTTTTTGAACGTATGAAAAATATAAGACATGAGAGAAAATATTCAACGAATGTATGTATTATTTTTATAGCTTTATTTCGAATGACTGAATTCGCAACAATTAAATATGTATTATCTTGAAAAACTTAACTTATATTTATCCAAATAATAGTTAGGCAAAACATAAACTCAAAACCAGTCGCGCTCCATATTCTTAAGTTGGAGCAAAAAAATCACACGATCAAAGGCAGATGCGTGCTTGAATCGTTCTCCCCCTGAACTCAAAAAAAAATGTGCGAATTGCAGACGGGATTCGCGATAAGGAAAACTGGATCAGTGTATCGCACAAACATACACACAGAAAGGGGAACCCCCGACTGTCTTCGGGGATTGTTCAGCTCTCGTCGGGGCACGAAATTAAATTATGCGACGCCTAGTATCTATCTCTCTCCTTGATAAAAACATATTTTCGCCCGAAAAAGTAGATATATCCCTTAAAAATAAAGCAGTCCACCCCAAAATCCCTTACTTTATCTATATCTTGTCTTTGGTATATAGATTTCTACCCTCCCAGTCGATTTGCTACCCGACGACCGCATGTAACGCGTATCACGTACGAATTGGTTGTGCTACTGGCGAAATTTATAGTTAATGTATTATCCAATGAATAATGTATTTTTATATAGCAATACTAAATTTGATATGACTCTCTGTATTTCCATATAATATTAATTTAATAAAATGTAAACAAGTACGCTAATAAAATATACATACATTTTTTGCAACGTGTAAATTTTTAAATGGCTTCTAACCTTTTAATGTTACGAACTCATAATTTATTTATTTAACGGAGCATAATTAAATTTGCATACTTTCTACTATGAACGCTAATGTATTTATTTAAATTTCACGTGATTATCTATTTACTTTACATATAACTTTTATGTTGAAATTCCCGTAATTAAAATAGTGAAAGAAAAATAAATTAAGATTAATATTGTTGTTTTCACTCTGACCTTTTTGGTTATTGTAATTTATCTATTCTTCTAGCTGTGTCAATATGTTTGTTTAATGTTAAAGGACATCAAGTTAGCCGTATGTACCTGGAAATTATCGTATATGTACAAATAATCGATGATTTTTCAAATGAATTTCAATGAAAATATAAAATCCGTATAATCATTACCAATTTTATGAACTCTGTTGCTGCATATTAATTTTACATATAAAATAAAACTTCAAACAATTTTGAATTTTACAATAATCAGGAACAAACCAAACATAAACATTATTTACTATACAGAACTAACAAAGTCATAATTTAAAATTTTGTAAAGCAAAATTGAAAAAAATATTTAATGTACATAGTAAGTTATCATTTAGTAAATAAAATAAAAAAATAGGTTGAACCCTTTTATTTAAATTAATATTAATATTAAAGTAGTGATTATATAGTATATATAGAAGTTGACTTCTTAGTAAAGAATAGTGTAACATGATACTTAAATGGTATCAAGTTTTGTTAGTGGGTAATAAATTTTAAAAATATTTATTACATATTACAGTACAAAATTATTTAAAGTAAATTTACAAATAGTTGTTTCATCAAATTTATTAATTGAACACAAACTAAATAGTCGATTTCAATATTGTTGAAGACATAAATAATTAATTAAGCTGCCAATTACTTGGAACATCGGATTACGAGTTTCGTAATACGAGCAATTATATAATTTTGTACTTGATAAACAAGCAATATCTTGCAATAAGAGCAAAACGTTTTGCGTTACTTTCTCCCTAACTGAGCTGATAATTATTCTCGACAGACAAGACATAACTTTTGGAAAAGAATTTGCCACTTAACGTCTTTTTGGTTATGAATATTACTTCTGCTTTTTCTCCAGACCTTGATGTACTGGAAGAATTCAAATTCATTAAGATGTAGTTTCTTCTTCCCAACACTCCATTAACCCTTTGAGCGCTTTTTTTATTTTTTTTAAATAATACTAGATTAAAGAGTATAAAATAAATAACAAAAAATATTTTATATTTATTTTATAAAAAATTTTAAAAGCCTTTTAAATTGATATAAAAATCAAAAAAGCCATATAATATATAAAAAATATTATTAAAGCACACTTTTACAAAAAAAGTAGCAAAATAAAGCATGGCAAAAAAATATTTTTATAATTAACTTTAAATGAAATATAAAATAATAATAAATAAATAACAGATTTAATATGGAAAAAATCGTAAAATACTCACTACAAATTAACAAATGTGTAAAAATGAAATTACTACTCCAGTCAATCCAGCCCATGGATTAGCAGATTGCTAAAAACTATTTTAGCGATGCTACGAAGTGGCCGAGTGAACAAATATTACCCTCAGACTTTTGGAAAAACTCTTTCACATCGATAAAGCATGGCTCAATTTTGTTTGAAGAAAATTGTGACCTAATTGTGTTGACGAATTTGCTCATGAACGGAAGCTGCCAATTGTCAATCTAATAGTGGCCTTGGGGAATAACATGGCACTGGAGGTGAATTAAAAATATAGTCAAGAGTTGGTGAAGAAACATGGCCAGGATCTGACTACTGAATAACTAATAGATCTGCATCGCTAGCAACAGCACGTGGCTACAGAGGAGGATAAAGAGGCTGAGAAAGAAAAATAAATCGACTTATGTTTTTTTAATCACTTTTTTTAAAATAGCTCTCGTTTTTATTTACATTGTGTTATATAATCACTAAGCAAAGATGGATTAAAATAATTTATTTATGAAAAATATTATTGCGGGTATATCATCAGGAACAAAAATTATGTGTGTTTTAATTTCCTTTGGTCTAGTTGTAGATTTAGGTATAAATTTAAATGATACATTACTACTATGGAGTACATCAGTATTGTGCCAGTTTCGGAACTTACAGCACTAGACATTAATTTAACCGACCCTCGTAAATAATACGATAACCACGATATAATTAACTCCATCGTTCAAAACTACTAATCTGCACCGCATTATTAAAACTAGGCTAACAACAACATAGCCGTTAATTTATAACACACGCAATAACGCATCGAGACATCTCCTTTTGTCGGGTGATGCGGTCCATCGCGCTCGTGTGATCATCAGCCATTTTGCGGCAATATATCATTATGAGCGCGAAGGGGTTGAAATGGCAAGGTGGTCCGCGTGTGTCGAAAGTGACCCACGGTTTCAACATAAATATATGTACTACCGCTCTTGCCTAGGGGGTCACTTTTCGACCTCAATGATAGCGCTATTAACGCTCTGCGTTAATCTGGATAACTTACGGTCAATAAATCTACCCGTTGTGATGCTGACGGCGAAACGAGAGAGGGTTGCAGATTTTTCAATGCGCAAAACGTTAATTAGCGACGTGACGTGGTACAAAAGTCGAGCTTTAAACGTAAAATCGGTGTATGTATATGCATGACCGATAGCTCGATTTGATCCAGATTTATTCGACAGTAAACTTTATTTTATTTTAATCCTCTTTATTACCTGATCAAACAATACCTAATTTCTTATGAATTAAAGCAAGGAGTCATACATATGTCTAGTAGTAATCGAATGATCGCATTGAATATTTTTAAAAATTATTTCTAAAATAACGCATGAAAGTGGATTCTAGCTTCAAGTTTTAGGTAGTAAAATTCTAAAGTTGTAGTAATCAAATCAAATGTTTAGTCCAGGTATTAATGAGCTCATTACAGATCTATATTTAGATATTTTTCTACAAGAAAATGCTTATGTAGTTATAGTTTAACCTCTTTGAATTGTTTCTAAGGGACTCGTTGTATAACAATATATTCCTAGATCGATCGTTTTATTTGCAATATTAACCTTTAAAATTCCAAAGGTATGTATGTCATGCCCAATATATTTTAAATATTTATTTGATTTTTTTATTTCTCAGAGAAATTAAAAATAAGACCCTAAAGCTTTTTAAAACAGTAAGTGATTATAATCGGTCAGGTTATGCATTTGTTAAAATTATGCAACATTTATAGGGTGCTTCAATGTTATTTTGATAAAGTGAGTTTGATTGTCATAATTATGTACCATGCTCCAAAAAGTGTTATTCATTTATCATATTGATAGACGCTTGTTGCTTTTTAACGACATTAGCTTCATGTTATATACACTGCATAATAATTATTGAGTTGGCTCAAATTACATATTTCCAACAATTTAATGTTAACGTTAATACAAACAGTGGTAATATTGCACGAAGAACGGAATAAACATCTGTCGCTAGCGCTTCCCAAATGTTGGTAAGTGCGATTAATTATTACACACGAGTGTAATTACACGAAATGGTAAAAATGATAATCAATCACTTTAGACGTGCGTATGAACAAATTTCTAAATTAATCACACCGTTACGTGTGTGTATATCATTTTTATTTTGTGTAATTCGTATCGCCCACGATACGAATGTCTTCTTGCCTACGTATGCCTCGACTACATTTTTTTTAATTAAGAATACGGATAGAAGAATTCACATATTTCTATATTACATGTGCCAGTGGATAAGTAGAGGCATAGATGTACCTCCGTGAAAATGCACTTCACGGTGCATGTACAAAGAGAAATATAATTACAGCTTTTAAATGGTATTTGAACAATACTTATATATACGATAGAAAATCGATGTTCAATTATTTTAATTAGTAGATAATTAATAACTTATTCACGCATTCTTGAGAAAGATCTGTAAAATATTTCATTACTGCAATGCAAAATTTATTCTTTTAAAATTTATATTAAAAACTATATAAAAATAAACAGAAATTTTAGAAACACTGTAATAAGTCAATAATCGTTTATAAGCTCTAGCAAAATACCAAACAAAAAGGTCAGTCATTGCGACATGTCAGCACTTTATGATCAGAGAAAATGTTTTTAATGTATAATATGTGTAATGCATTGAACATTTCTCAAACAGTGAAAAAAGGTGTTTATTCATCCGCGAATCATGCAAAAAAATGATGTTATACAGTGTAATCAATGTTTAGAACGCTACTTGAGGTGCTTCATCGGACTGATTTTATAACCAATTTGGGTGTTTTACAGTAATAAATATATACAGTAAGGCTCTTGTGATTTTTATTGCTAATGCCATAAATGAAATAATCCATCGCCAATTGCCAAATTTTCAAATATCTTATGATACAGAAAATTTGAAAGATATTGCTCAGATAATTTTAAAAAATAATGCTTCTGAAAAAATCATAACCATGTTTGATTCGGGGTTTTCCAAAGAAAACTGAAATTTCCATATTAACCGAGTCTTCCACCGATAGTTAACCACAAGAAGACTTAATAAATTACTAGGAGCAGTCGCGTGGCGAATAATTACAAGGAACACGCGCCAAAAGCGCATACGAGCCTCGAACCGGGTGTAATTACAACGGACAGGTATTTTATCGGGTGTTTAACCGACCTCTGCGTACACACACAGGGTAGTCTAGGGTTTCCCTCTCATTATAATTAGGCCCTCGGCGATAAGATCGCCGGCTCTCCCCTACGCGGAAAAAGTCAGGTGACTGGAACCGAATGACCAAATTACAGACCCCCGGGAACACGGAAGGTTAATTTCATTACTTTATGGCACACTCGTGTGATTTGATACGTAACAGAACAGAACACCAAAAAAATGCAAAACAAAGAGGGCGTAATTTATGGGCATTTCGATCTGGTCAACCGAGTGAAACGTTTAAAATGGTTGTGTATATGTAGTATGTACATATGTACATTAAAGCAACTTTCGGATAGATTTATTGAGACATGGTTAACTTAACCAACTCATATTGATTTATGTATTTAATCTGATTTTTCCATATAAGAAGAAATTATAGTATTTATAGATGATTAATATAAAAATATAAAAAAACACGATTCTCATATTCGAATATCTATAAATGTAGTTTCAAGTCTTTTGCCACCCAAAGGTAATAAAGACGTTTTTTGGAACCACTTAAAAGTCGTGATAAGACCTGTCAAATTTTTATTTTTTATTTTGAAGCAATAATATTGCGGATTAAACTAGCTAACGAACTTAACCGAGATATATACTCTTTTTTGAGAGAAAGTTTTCTGTCGATATGATTTAAGCTACGGCAATTTATGTATCCACAAAAACCGTTAAATTTCGTACAAATGACATTTAAAAAATATTGTATTATAATCTATTATAAAATAATTTTTACCTATCAAGCTGGCTATCAAAACATAGGCAAGATATTAATAAAATAAAATTGATATATAAATAGATATAATGTCAACTATATATAATATTTTTGTATGGCAGCCTTAGAAGCGTTAAACTTTTTATTAAAACTAATAAAAAAAATAATTCATTTCATAGATTGCAATTAGGCCAACCATAAGTCTGTGCAACCCCTATCATTGTGATCAAAATAGTTTAGAGACCACTGCTCAAATAGCGCGTCGTCGAGGGTCTCCGCCCCCGGATAATGTGCTCCATAACTGTAAATTAGTATAATGAAGTGATTATTCAATTCAATCAAGGACTCTACTGGCAACCAGGAGTTATTAAGAATATCGTTAAAATCCTCCAAATAAATACAAAAAAATCTCATTAGGCCATCAGAAAACAGATCGAATCTTATCAAAAACCTGCTTGATTTTTTTATATAAATATATATTTTTATAACGACCCTAATATATAAACTATCAAAGAATAATTAAATAATTAAAAATAATAAAGATATAAAGTTACCTTGACATATATGATGACAGTTAAAAGTAACGTCTGAAAGATCAAGCACGCAATGCATTATTATAAGAAATAGTAGGAGCCAAAAGAGGTATACTTTCAATACTAAAACGCTTATGTTTAAGGTTAACGGTGCGTTTAAATGCTACAAGGGTGGAAACCGGTAATTGATTACCGGAATTATAATATTTTATACGAATTTATTTTATACAACGAAATAATGGCGGACAAATGTCGACAATTTTCACGGTAGAGTGAACGCGGCACGAGCCTCTATAAAAAGCTGTGAAAGAGTTGACGTAATGGGTACATTATTGTTTAGAATGCCGTTATTTTTAAAGTTGATATTTTACATTATTACATTGATTTCGAACAAAGTAAAGCAATAATAGTATTGAGGGAGAGAAAAGAGCACTTGAGCAATTGTGCTTGTTTCCCCCGTGCCAATTGCGACCTACGTCCTTTGTGAATTCATTAAAAAACGAAATGCCCTTTGTTTTTTCGTTGATGTAAAAACGACTAATTTGATGGAGATTAAAGCCTGCCCATGAGTACCATTGAAAAGTACTCAATATACATATAAATTCGGTTAATATTTTGTTTTTATAATATTAATATAAGATTGATAATGAAACAATTTATAATAAAGATAATTTTTATTATTTTATGTGCTAAAAATATATAAAAATAAATAATTATTATTTTAATTTACCAGCGACATCTGTTAACTCATATTCAAAGTAAAATTGAATAATAATTTATTACATAGCACATACATTTTTATTTTATCCAAGTTGCAAACCATATGTATAAAATAAATGGTATATCTTCGTAAATACGTGGCTAGATGTCTCTACGTTTAACTATTAAATTTACCGACACTAAAATAATATATTTAAAACAATACAACACTTAAAGTATAATAAATATATTTTTGTTCTAAAAAAAATATAAAAATCAAGATCGTTTAATTCTGCTTCAATCAAACGCGCGGTTTTAATTAAACCCCACACAAACAACATAAATAAATCATAGGCAAGGTGAGCGAGACAAGAGGGAGGACAGAGGGTGCAAAGTTTGGACGTTCGATTAGACACGAGGGTGCAACGCCAACCCTTAATTAAGAAACGGCTAAAAGCTGAAAATCGAATACACACTCGTAAACTACACACACACATACATAGTATGTATTCATTATAGTCAAACTTTAAAACAACAAACGCGGATATCGCGAATTTAACTGATGTATATAGACCGAGTTTAAGTTGGGATTATGAGTTCCGAACAAAACTTTCGACAGTTGGTCTCTACGTTATATTTAGATTTGGT
This sequence comes from Plectrocnemia conspersa, assembly GCF_051122295.1. Taxonomy (NCBI): domain Eukaryota; kingdom Metazoa; phylum Arthropoda; class Insecta; order Trichoptera; family Polycentropodidae; genus Plectrocnemia; species Plectrocnemia conspersa. The sequence goes on from NW_028277175.1 coordinate 18,787,692, forward strand.
TTGAATAGTAAACACTTCCAAGATTAGGACTATTTTGAGTCTATAAACATAAATTATGTAGATTTACTTAAGGATTAGAATATGAATGTTAAACTTACAGGGATAATGAATAACCTAACACAAGAATTAAAAATAACCATGATACATAAAAATATTTAAACATAATTGAAAATCAAATTATTATTAAAGAGATGCTAGATTTTAATATAAAGTTATTAAATGACAGCTAATTAAACTGATTTTTTTGTATTTCCTATTAAACAACTTCTCGAAGTTAGGGATGTTTAATAAAAAAAAACACAACAAATTTAAACCGGCTTTTTGAAATATTCACTTCGCAGCCCGTGAAAATGTTGCTAGCGCTACACGCAAAACTAATTTCACAGCTATGGGTTGTGTGGCACATGTTTTTCAGCTAGCGATACGTGATTTTATTAAAGTGAATAAAATATTGAGTCAATCATAAAATGTTCAGAAACGTTATAGGTCACTTCAAACTCAGTGAGCAATCAAATTTATATTTTTCCACCTACGCTCTATCAAGATAAAGAAAAAAATAGCATGGGCATCCACTACCGTTATTATCATTAAGTAATGAAATATTTCATTACCGAATTACTGGTCAATATATGTTTAATTACTGTATTTTGATAAATCCAATAATAACATTTCTTTATGCTTTTGGCATAATTACACTTTTATATGACGATGTTTACGGCGGACAAGATCGAATGGTGTTTTTATCTTTAATTCTGGTGATTCTAGGTTATGTCAAGTTAGTTTTAATGCCATAAACTACCTCATTCGTTACAAATCAAAGATATTGGGTTATTTCAATAAATTCTTTGTAATGTAATGTAAGATCTTAAGAAATATACATTAAATTTGTCGCAATGCAATTTTATCAATTATAAAAATGTGATATATTGTTCTAATCTTTCTGTAATGCGTAACTGATTGCTTCTAATAATTTAAATATTTATATAAATATTATAAAAACTAGGTATATATTTTAGGTATTCCTTCATAATATATTCAAACGCTGAAGGAAAAAATAATAGTTTTAGTAATAATCTAAGTAGAGAAATTTTGTCTAAAATCCGGAATAAATTTACTAATACAATCAAACCTGTGTCAATGTGTTAGGATTTATTTGTGTAATTGGATACAACAACGTGCGGAGAAGTGGTCCTGCGAAACGCATGAAACGCACGCCTTTATCTCTCACTCACTCTCGTCACTTAACACGCGAGCGAGCGAAAGAGAATGTAACTCACCGTACGCGCCTGAAGAATACACAGTGCAGTAACGCACGGATTTCTTTGACACAGTAAGAGAAAGGTTTAGCAACCTAGTAAAAATGAAATTGTAATGTACAAGCTATTAATCCAGAGAAATCGCCATCTGATGTACAATATTATCAATGAATATTAAATTTTGGTAAAACTATAAGAAAATAAATGATATTTTTCACTAGGGAAATTTTTTTTTAATTATTCAGCAAACTTGTATAGAATCAGAGAGTAATTCTTGAATAAAAAGGATCTGCACTAAATTAGACCAAACCTAAAGGATAACCTATGTTATTAATATTATCCTGAAAGATTTAAACATGTTTTGTGTAGTAAATAACATATCTAAATATTGTATTTAATTAACAGTTTAAACTTTAAATTTTACAGATTTACCGGTAGTGAAATTTTCCAGTAATTTGCATGCCCAAGTCGGAATAAATTAAAGCTGTGAAAGTGTAAGTCAGTAACACATATTTTTACATATGTATCTGCAAATTAAATTCACTGATGACCAGTCTATTGATTAAGTGTTAAGAATAAAGATTTATAAAACGGCAAACAAAGATACAGAATAAAATAAAAATTACATCTTATTTTAAGAAAAATACGGCTCGCTTCGAATATTTTAGATCCACGATTTAACAGCAAATTTATAAATGTAGGGGGTTAAAACACAAAGTTTTTACTTAAATTGGCATTAAAATATAACAGTAGCAGCAATTTCACACCCTATCGATTACCTCGCATCAACATCTGCTGCTCCTCAGACCATTCAAGAAGCCGACTCAAATTAATGAGATTATCATAATGGCTTTACAATTACAGATCCATTACTTCAAAAAGAAATACTTCTACTCGCGCAGAATTTTCAGTTTGGTTTCGGCTGAAAGCAGTTGTACAATAATCGGTATTCGCAAACAGCGCAATGATCTTCGTGTACAGAATATTACTTTTACGTCTAGCCAAATATCCTGACATTATTCTAGCATGGCGGAAACACTTCCTACACTACTATATTCTGTAATAATAACTTGGTAAGTACAAAGATGTCAATTTACATTATTTATCATACAGAAAGCATAAGTTAAAAAAACACATGGTCTTATAAAACGCCAAATAAATTTCATTCAAATTATCGCAAAATATTTCAATCATATAATAACACAAAACACGTATCTGAACGCAATAAATAAAATTATATAATAACACTGGACAAATGATTAATGCAATCCAGGGCTGGCTCAATATATTTCCGTGCTAAAACACCATCAATTTTCAGCACCGTGGCATTTCCGACACGCTATTTATATTTGTTTTTTTCTACCCTTCTATACTACTGGCGCATCCGATACATATGATATATTTGAGCCGACCGATCTCCAAGCTAAATAAATAATTCAATCTCAATTTTCGAAATGGTCCACCTATGGGACGACGCGTGAGTTGTTTCTTAAGTATACTAATTAAATTTACACGGTTTCCGGAACAGGAGAGTGGTACAATACGGTGGGTCAGACCGGGAATAGGGGAAAAAATAGTTTTTTTTCTTTACGGTCAGTTGCATATTTCAGATCGTAGCAACTTTACGCTGCGGGAAAACTGCAGTTGAACTGTGTGTTTCGTTATTTATCATAAAACTTCGAGAATTTTCATATTGGCTAGTGTGTGGAAAATTTAAGCGTTGTTTGTGTGTTACACTTAGCGGAGCGAATGCTAAAATTGAGGTGTTTAAATATGCTGTTGTGGGATGAGTTGTGATTTACTTTTAGAACGTGTGTCATTTGAAAATATAATTATGGCGTATCTATCTAGAAGCATAATATACTTATTTTAGTTAACAGATCTCACAAAAACATTATTAAGATTTATAAAATATAAAAGCAAAAACCGTTTTTGTAAATCGGCGATATGTATAATATGTAAGAGAATTACTTAGTTCCTTGAACATGTTTTATAAAACAATTTATTTTATAAACATACCATTATATATTATACAACATATGTTACTGGTTTATAACCAAGGTTTGCAATAGTTTATTAGCTACAATACAATAAAAATACGTTTGTGATTACAATTTAAGAGGAAAATCTTTTTACAATTTAAATAGAGGAAAAAACAACGGTTTAAGTGCTAATTTAAGTACACTTAGCTGAAGATCTGGAACCATTAAAATGTGTTCTTCGACCTCTAAAGCAATATGTGTTTTGACATTATGTGCTTATATTAAAATTTAAGGTTGTTTCTATCATAATATCCGATACATAAGATTATATTTTTATAGTATTTTATGGTACGTAAATATTAAACTACATTTAATGCACACATATATCTATAACTCATTCTATCTATTTGGAGGAAGCAACTCAATTACATAAAAGCAAAAGCGACGAACAAGCGCTTTCCTTTAATTAAATTTCACGTACCCATTATCTATCGATTTTTAGCGATACCCACAACTGTTATCTCATGTTATCGCAATTTTCCACCCCACGTTTTATATTGTAGAAAGGTGTCAATGGAGAACTCTCACTTTATTACATTACATTTTTCAAATAAAAATAAAACAATTAATGTACAAAGCTAGTTAGCGCTTTCGATGGATCTTAATGACGTTTTCATGTAACTAAAGTAGTGGACAGAGACCCTAACTCTCCGAGGGGAAGTTAATTCGTGAAAGGAAATGAATCCGCTTTATCTAAACGCTGATAAATGGACAGACGGAGGCCGACAAACTACTTTGCGAACTTTTGCTCGTAAATCGCCAGGTTGGCGACATTGCAGAACGTGGCAAATGTCCAGAGTTTGATAACCCATAATTGACATATTTTGACCCAAAAAAACTTGACAAGTGAGACAATTTAGCTGTAAGTCAACACGAAAATTGCCGCGCGATAAGAAAAGACGCTCTTGTGAGAACAAACTTTGATTGCAATAATAGACGTACTGTTTCGAGAGTGAGAGAAAAACAAATAAAACACAGACAATCTAAAGAGGAAACGACGATTAATCTGAAATGGTATAGAATATAAAAAACTATCTAGTTGTATTATATGTGCGTTAGAAAGCAGCTGTATCTAAAATTAAACATGATCCAAAGAACAGTTTCGCTCTTCCTTCTGCTCTTTATTTAATTCTTAAAATATATACATATTTATGTATTTATTTATTATACGGATAATTTCCACTAATATGATGAAACATAATAAATAGTATTGTCACTCAACTTCCAACAGATTTCTCTCATTTTCCCTTTTCGCAAAAATTACGACTGTCGTATTTTTTAGACAGCGACAAAAAATATGAAATGACAACACTCCGTGAAGACTACTAGGCAACTAGTGATTCTCAAAATGTTTAGACTACATAAAAAAATACTATGATTTTTTTTATAAAATTTATAAAGACAGTATATGTTTTTAATTTTTCATTGTAAATCAATCATTACATATCAATACTTAATTTAGTGAAACTCAACTATCTAGAATTTTACTTTCACATTTAAAAAAAATTAAACATTCTACAAATAAAAAAAATTGCAATAAATATTAGATAATGAAATTCAGAACTTGAATTATAATTTGGCATTCATGAAGATTTCACACATTGGCCTAATTTGATCACATACTCAAAGCAAAAAAGGTTCTACCTAAATAAGAGTCGCAAAAGAAGCACGTTAAGCGAATCGCTGACGTCATCAAAAAACTAGCCCGGAAGCATGTAGGAAGTTTCTCGAAAATTGGACGAGGCTTTGGGCGGTCGTAAAACGAGGTGGATAGGGTCAGGTGTCATCTCGGTCGAAATTGGACTGTTCTTATGCAATTTGACGGATCGCTTATCCGGGATCGAGATGATATGGGATGATTACCGGATAGAAGACGGATTATCCCAACGAATATAAACACATACATATATGTATACATCAAAGGAGAGAAACATCATCCCCTTTGTGCGTAGGTGCGAGCTTGTTTATTGTGTTCGATCCGGACATATCTGATCCGAGAGCTTAGCGCGTCTTCCGAGAACAAAGTCGGCTCAAATCCATCCCCAATCAATGTCCATCGACATGTTATCCGAGAATCTCGTAAAACGTTGCTTTTCAGCTGAATTGGTAATTCGTAGAATATATTGAATTGCATCTGTATGATTTAACCGCATAACCAAAATTCAAACATATTTGAATATGAATTCAATATTTGCTCATATAGAGCAAAATAAAAAGTGAACATGCGTGGATTTTTTAACAGCTCTGAAAATTAAACACTTGAGTACGATGTTTATGGCAATCATTTTCATTGGGCAACTATATTTATAACATTACTTAATTGTTAAAGAAATTGTATTAACTGCAGAACAGCGGATTATAACTAATTGAATCCTTTCAAATACAATACAATATATAATTAAGATGCTATTTATATTGTTATTTAACTAAAAAAATAAAATACAAAATATTACATACATTTGGCCGAATCGCAATTTACTCAAAAGACGAAAAAATCATTACCTGAAACAACAAAAAATATACATTAATACATCATGACATAATAACGTTAAAAAATATGACGTTGTCAGATCGACTTGAATGAACCACATTAGGGTAATGGAAAATGCTGTATCACGAAACCCATTACATGATAATACAATTTAATTCAATTATATATTTATAGCATACAATAAGAGTTATATTTCATATGAAAATATCAATGTTAACACTTAACGTCTTGATGTACGTCAGATCCAATTATAATAAGGATTAAGTGAGGCTCAACATTTTGAGCCTCGACGACTGTCACAACAAACATTTTTTTTTGTATAATGATTATATAAAAAATAATGTGCGTGAATTGCTGCAATCACGTTCCAAGAAAATAGGTCCGACTTTTTACGGAGGAAAAAGCGAATTTTCAAGAGCACAAAAAAAACGTCGTATTGTACTCCATGGGGTGGTGACGCCATTTGAGGTTCAGAGAATGGGAATAATTTGCCTAATCGCCAAAAGCGGCTAAGTCGGAAAATTTAACTTTATATAGTAGTCGCTAACTACCTCTGTATTGTTTTTCGCTTTACAGCGGGGTCGTGATTGTTCTTTGCGTGTACACAGCACCAAGGTCACGTTCAATGACCATAATCCACGGTCACGAATATCAGATCGAATTACCTGAATTCTAGTCTTACATTCCAAACGCTTACGCCTAGTCAAATTTATATGTAGTAACAATGAATCAAGCGGATAAATTAGCCTTTATTTCATATATAAAATATCTTTAAATCAGTAAAGTATGTGATGTTCTTTAAGCCAATTTCATAGTGAAAGTAAGGTTTGGCTTGAAAGCGATGTCTCTATCAAAGAAATCATGAACTTCCTATCCCGGGCCAAAATTTTGATCCCGGGATAATTTTCATATTTATTTAATATTAGCTGTGTTATTTTATCGATAAAAATAATTTAAAATTAATAATACAATATATTTTTACATCTGTTTTTTATAAGGTACAGTGTATAAAGTACGTATAATTTTAGACTTGAGATAAACAAATATTCCAAAATTTTCCAGTTTCACTGTGTTCATGTAGCGTTTATTGGCGGCTGATGTCCACTCGTCAAACGTCAAACTAAAACGTTTTCCATTTTTTCTACATTCATCAATTTCATCAATAATCTTATTTCGAATTTTCTTACTGTAATCGACTACACGATTCCTTATCGAAGTTACAGAAGAAGGAAGAGATTGGTATCCTATAGCTATAAGAGCTGCTCTCAAATCAATCTATGTAGTAAATATATTGAATGGTAAACCATCACGAGATGTCATCCGTACAAGCACAGCGTCGAGTTCTTTGGTTAAAATAAAACATACTGCAGAAACAGTTTAATAATTTATATATACATTTTTTATTTATTCATTGTAAGCTCGCACATCTAAAAAAAATAACTCAAAAAAACTGTTGCGTTTGACTCCCCTGGCACTCGCAAAATCAAGGACATTCTTCGCGCGCGTGTTGCGTGTTTACAAACTAAATACAAGTTCATTTAATACTAAAAAATGGGGGAAAGTTTGATTTGCTGATTTGGTTAAATTCACAAAATACAGTTGAAAGAACCTAACCTCAAATTTTGTATGGGTACATAGTCCCCCCTATAACGTAATATCCCTATGTATTAATTTAAAAAAAAAGCGATACTAGTCATCGAGATAATAACTAAGAAATATGAGTAATTTCTGCAATTTCGGCAATTAAAATATATTTTTTAATTATGATTTTGTTTATCGGAGATTTGTAATGGCCATGACTATTAAAATTTCACTAAGCAAAAAAATCGCAATTGGGCTTTAGATAATGCAGCGGTACATCAAAGAAAAAAATGACCACTCACGTTGCTGTATAAGTAAAAAAAGGTAGAACTTTTCAATGTGCTCAATGCATCATTTTGCATCGGTGACATTTATTTACGACCACCTATTATTTAGATTTATCACGAAAGAAATATACATTGAATGCTGAGAATCGTTATCCTATGCAAGACGCTAGACATTTTATCAAAACAGTATCCAGTATGAAGTACATACATTCTCAAATGTCGTATTTTATTCAGTGACATCGAAATTTGAATTCAATGGAAACGAAATTTCATTCCTATTGGTATTATTGTAGTTGGTTTTATTACAATACATGTAATAAAACCACCCTGTCTAATGGTATATAGTGCAATTAACACTTCTGATGGTTTTATGCAAAACATCCTTAGAGCTTATTTTAATTACAGAACTCAAAAGAAAAGAAAATGTTTCTACGATTCCCACAATTACAATGTGTTCACTTTCACGTTTGAATTTTCTTGTTTTGCACACCACCATAATATTATCTCTCATCCGATATGCACACAACTAAGTCACCGAAGCGTTATCAGATCACAATTGAAGAGAGAATGTGAGAAAAACGTATTACATAAATTGGGGTTAACGATGATACAGTACAAAAACGTGACGAAATTATCTGATTGTTAGAAAGGCATTTGCGATTCTAAACAATTTGATAAAAAATATATTTAAAACTAAACGTTAATAGTTTCAAATGCCCATGAATAGAGTTAGTATATAATGTATCTCCAATACACGAAAGGACCCATATATAAATAAAGAAAAACCACAAAAATGGATAACGTGTAGGAGTCTCTCCGACACAACACACAAAAAGGTACACCGACTTACCTCCTATTCAATGCGACAATAGGGTGTATAATAAATAAAATCGGAATGCAACGGAAGAATCGAATTCTTATCTGCCCTTTCTATTTTGTGTGGCCGGTAAACCTGACGAGGGGTTAGATTATCGTAGCGAAATGTGCGCTTCGTGTCCATGGTAATTTAAAACCAAGGGTCAAAGATCTTATTATACCCCTACACATATGATAAAATTACAGGGTGTTTTTTTTTTTAATAATGTGGCAATCTACCTTTACTGTAATTAGATTGTTGCGTTAACAATGTATTAGCCCACTCTTAAAGTGCATAGAAACGATAATTATAATTGCCGTTTATTACAATCAAAACACACTTGACTAATAATTACCGTGAGAGTTAAATTAAAATTATTGTTATCGTCTTGCATAACTCTTTATAAACCTAAATTTTCATCACCTTGACAGAACTCCCACAGCGTTCATATAAAATTAAATAGATCTTGATACAGCGTTGAATAAGTTATTAAGCAAAAACATAAAAGGCGCTCGAATTAAAAGCTTATAAAATTGAGTCATTATCCACAGCAAATATTCTTTATACATATATGTATATGAAATAATGCACCATGGCAAATATCTTACGACTATCTCTGAGATAAATTTGTTATTTCGTATTCTCAGCACGGATTTTCATGGACGTTGATCCACTTAATAAAAAATGTCTAACATGCGTTACTCATACGAAATTCATATCTGTTCTAATTCTATACGTGGACCGCTCTTTATTCGTCGATTGTGATACAGATGCTGAAACACGTTTGAAATATACCACATAATCCAACTAAAAATTAAGAATACATATATGATTCATTCGAACAAAAATATTTAAGTGAATAAAAACTATTTTTCACAAGGAAAAATGTTTACAAGATTAATGAGTTCAATTCAAAGTGAAGCCCTGACACAATTGCTATGTACAGCATTCAAACCATTTACGAACAAAAAAGTTGAAAAAACGTGAATCATATCGCATTATATGTGAATAACTTGGAAAGCTTACAATATACCTTGCAAAGTTATATTTTTTATTTATTTACTCAAATTAAAATAAGACCGTCGCGACATAAACCGATTTGCTAAGATGTTAAACGAGATTTACTTTTATTCTCATTTTGCTTTTAAAATGCATTCAAAGCAACTGTGGCTAATTTTTTTGATAACCACAATTTTAATATCTAGATAATATACAAATTGCTTTAATCAACTAATATGTTTTACGTTATTACGTCTTCGAGTTAACGTCGAAATACATCGCATCCTTATCCAACATTTATACGAGTATTTACTCAAGCGTTAACAAATCCCCAAGACCCCTAACCTTAGACCCAATAAAGCAAACAATTTCCGGCTCATACAGGGAATATAAGGGGAAAATACGCAACACGACCGTGAAAAATAAGAAAATCACGCACACAGTATCAATAATCCGTTTATATACGGATAAAGTTCGTCGCAGAAGACGTTGAATATTACGCGCGATATTAACATTTTTATAGATATCTAGATATAGCGAAAAAAACGAAGCCTTTGTGCAAAAGGCTGTATCTATAGAAAATAAAAAACTTATTCATTTTCTCGTAGGGCGTCCAATGAAAAGATATTCAAATACATGCATACCCATAAAGAGTGCCTTTGTATATTATATTCTCAGTGGGATACGCACGCGAAAGCTTCTAAATATCTGAGCTTTCGTAACGTGATACCATGGATGCAATATTAACCGGCTAGAAATGAAAAGCAATTTTCCACTCTGAAACACACTGATGCACTGGTGCATTTATAATTTAGACTTAATCAGTAGTGTGTAGCCGGGGAGAGCTAAGGGACGCGTCTGCGTAATGGGAATCAACAGGAACTGGCACTTGTTATTCCACTTTGAAGCGTGAAAATCGTGACTAATGAAACGTCAGCTCAGATTGAACTTGTTTACCAATTTTTGGTAATTGGGTCAGCGGCGAAACCGTACAAATACATCAATTCTGCGCAGATTGACAGGTGTGAAACTGATCAATAATTTCCAAAACAGGTTTATTATTAACAGACTATGCATATACTGGGCGTGATCGCAGTGTCAAAAACTAATTTAATTTGCATTGCAATTAGCGCTTTTAATACCTGTGTTTCGATACTTTTAAAATATCATAAAATACCAAAACTTATTTCACATGTATTATACATATACAAATAATTGTTTTGTGAGAAGAATTTTCACCATCAAATCACCTAGCGATCTGAAACAATGCTGCGTTACACGCGATACTGAAATCACTACTATATACTGTGTGGCACATGGATTTTAGCTAGACATAGGTTTAATAAAATAGTGAAAATAACGAGTCGCTAACTATTGTCCCGAAAGATCTGGGTTCAAATTTTTTATAGGCCTTGATGTTTTTCAGTGTCTATCGTGTCTGGGAGATTAGATTTAAGTGATTATTATATAATTATAATTCTGATCGATCAACACAGATTAGATTTACCTAGATTTTACTAATCTTACGGATGACTATCATGTGATTAATTAAAAACGAACTAGGTCATACATTTTAGGTATTGAAAATTTTAAAAATGTATGTATTAAAAAAAATGTACAAATTAATATCCTTTTAATACTATGTATTGCTGCCATTCAATTAGTGGGATCATAAACTGTGAGGACAGTAACAATTTCCAACTTTCATTACAAAGCAATCAATCTATGTTATCAAACAGCAAGATTTAAATGAAATTTTAACCGATACAATCAGATTCATCTGCATTGCAATATTGTTGAAATTATATCATATTGTGCTTCAAACCATTATGGCAAAGCAATCAAAATGTGTTGTCTGACTGAAAGAGTCATAAACAAATAAAACAAGTTATTTCACACATTTTCTCTCAACGTACACAAGCTAATAAATTAGTCACTGCCATTAGCGATATCTATGCAAGATTAACTCTAATCACCGCATAAAAAACGTGCTTTACCTACAGTTCAGTCACATGGCGACATTGGGAATGTTGCCAGGATGCGACCGGTCACCACATGTTTTTGTTTATATTTGACACAGAGAGTAAAAGAGGAGGAGATAGACTCCGGCCGACCAAAACCGAACCGGTTTTTTCCGTTTGTTGTGATTCGAGAAAGAAATTCCGCCGCTCGCTCAGACGAACCGAACCGAACCGAACCCGAACGAGTGGAAGAAGATAAAGGAGCGTTGATTTCTGAAAGTAAGCGTGAAATTGCTCCGATTTTTCTTAGTCTAAATTATAAGTAACTCTTCGGCCGCGATCGAATAAATCACTAGACTCATTATGTATAGTAAATTCAAGCGGGCATACCATAAAAAGTAGTAGTTAAATTCGGTAAATCAACCGCATCTAGAGATTTGAATTATACAGATAATTTGGAAACGTCGATTCAATACGTGGTATTATTGGCTAGAAAGCTATTTAACTAAATAGTTATAGCATTTCATTGATTATCCTTCCATATGATTTAAATATAGCTTTCGCCATAATTGTGATATATCTTCAACGCGTGTTTAATTTCAGCAAAATATTTTTAACGAGTGTTAGACCTTAAGACCTTAGATATATCTATCACTTTATAAATGCGTGTACTTATTTCGTTGTTCTAAGAAGCGAGTGCAACGATTTTCTGAATGATCGCTGCATAATTACGATTGGTCAACAAGCTTTGCAGCCCTAATTACTTATAGGACACCAATGAGGAAAAGGCAGACAACATACGGTCATGGACGCTCACGTCCTGAGAGGGACTCCACCTTATGAGCACCGCAGCAGAGAGGGATCAACCTCCGCTATACTGTCGCTGCCACACCAACCATAACTCTAAGGATCTTTCACGGACATCGTCCCTCTGCCAGCTTCTCCACCACCGCTCGGAGTATAACGATCTCGCTCATCATAGTATGTCACAATATGTAATATAAACTAATACAATTCTCACTAGTTTTCACCTACGTCTTACTAGCTGGAAAGTCATACCTTAAATATTCAATTAATTTTTAAGATGTTCATACTTATGTACAATAAAATAATAAAAAAATATATTTAATTATTAAATTTGTGTGGGCCAGAAAACAACTAGGTCAGAAGTAAACATACTACGGCAGACTTTAATATTTTTATATCTTAAAAATTTCTCCCTTTTTCCGCTATTAAAATCGTAATGGTTCCCGCGAGATTCTCACAGCGATTATCCGCCGTAGATCGTGTCTCTGGCATATACGAAAAGTCACGAAAACTCGCCTTCGAACTTTTGTCCGTCTTCATATCGATTACGTTTTAACAATGTGCGTCTCTTCCCTGTAACATTTCGGTTTAATTGTACGTGAAAGCGTTAGAATGATCTGCTTTTGCCCGTGTTGAACTCCGTTTTAATACACGGTCCGTTCACCCGTCTACGGACTCTCAACGTTCACCGGAAAATAATGGTTCAAATTAGATTTTATGGTCTTATAAAACGTAACACGACTATAAGACAGTAAAGAAAGCACTGGAAATTGATTTAAATTATCAACGATTTTAATGCAAGAATAAGAAACTTTATTCTAAAATAAAACATCGTCTATGACTATGATACCTATTAACAATTATTTTATAAGTACCTGCGTGAATCTAATCATGATGTAAACAATGATAACAAAACCATTACACATTGATATTTATTAACTAGTTATGGAGATTTCTAGTTTCGGTATTCAAAGTTAAGTCATGAAGCAAATGATTTTTTTAAACGAGTGTTTTTATTTATGATGTGAATTATTATGAACGCGTACCAAAGTCTGGTATGGTATCTGTCACAGTGACATATCCGTAGGCGCTGATTGCTCGCTATGCTAATATCTCGGTAAATTTGCAATTTCTGATACTTAAATAAAAGGCCCAGTTGAATTAGCAAACAGCAAGAGGAGACCAGGTCGGCGTGGGTAACAACTAGGCGTAGGATGAAATACTTCTAACTGGATGAAGGTACGATGATTGCCAAAGGTTAAATAACTTAGCACCAATAATCGCACGGCTAGAACTACGTAGATGATGATCCGAATAATAAATTCATATTTGCACCCCCAATAAAATTTTCATGCGCCATGAATGAATAAACAGAGCCGAAAGTTTCGCTATAAGTTTGGTTAACTGAATCTTATACTTGTGTATATATGTATGTACACATACATGTATGTACTCCTAAGCGAAGGAAGTTGATTTAATATGCATATTTAAATGTAATCCGCTGTTGATACTTTAAACTCTAATTTTACATAAGGTTATCTTTTGGGATCCCAAAGAATATTGTTGAGAATTTTGTAAATATATACAACTGTTAGCTTATGATATATCGAATCCGTAATTGCTTTTCCCCTTTCCCACAGACAATTACCTAAGCTGTCGACCACACTCGAAGAAAATTGGATCTGGTTTTGCGCATAATAAATAAAAATAAATTTTCAGCATTTAGAATATCGAGGCACTCTGGTGAAAGTCATTAGGGACGCGTCGCAATCCGTCGTTGGTGTATAATCCAATTTAGTGACGCTTTCGTCTGTTTGATTTTCAATTGCGGAAAATTAAATCTTTGACGAAGCACGCAAAGCGATTGTTCCCCTCCATTTGATTGATAATAAAATACAAGGAATTTAAATAAAAAGTCACTACCAAGATCGATTTTACAATATTCAATACATAGATATTCGTCCATTATATTAGGAAAAAAACTAGAAAAATATAGTATGAGGTGATCGATCAAAATTATAATTAATTATAATCATTGACTCTGATCTCTCAGACACGATAGAAAATTGAAAATGTGAGTTCGTGTGAAATTCGAACGCACGTCCTTCAAATTATAAGCAAGGCTCTCATCTCTCATGCTTCATCGCGCATGTCATATATATTATATCTACATATATATATACTACAATATATATATGCAAGGCTTTTTTTTAATCAAAAAAGGTGCCGAAACTCACGTCTTGTCAAGCATTTTACTAAAAAAAATGATATTCAAATATAATTTAAATTAAATTAAAGACAGCTTTTACTATCCCACGAAGTGCATAAAAAATTAAGCAAAATTTTTATGAGAGATCTATTTATTTCTGCTTTTAAAGAATAACTAAATAAGTCATATTTCTTTGACTGGTGAAAGATTCTGGATTTTGCAAATATTTAATCAATGACATTGATGTGTGGCGAAAATAAAAATGGCCCTGAATCGTTTTGCATTCTGCCGATTCTCATGCGTAATTTCTTCCTATCGAAGCAGATTCTTAGATCATCAAAGCAAAAATAAAGCCGCCGGCTGGCTGGAGTAATAAAAAATCGCAAAAAAAATTAAAGTTTTTTTTAAATTTATTAAAAATTCCGAGAAAGTATGCATTTTTAATCTGCTACGAACACCTTCGGAAAAGTTTCTTATCTGAGTGTCTTCCTTTATTATTTAAAACAAATAAAGATTGTCCCCCTTCTGGAAAAGGGGGGACGGACGTTAAAGAAAATCTAAGAAAAAACAGTATACCGAAAATATTTTTAAAATATACATTTATACAAGTTTTACAAGTGAAAATATATTTTATCTGAGTTATATTTTCACTAACAAAGTCTAAATACATTTTCACCAGTAGATATATATTATTTAACTGATAGGCGCTGATGGTTAAACGTTGCCCTATAATGCATATAAAACTCAATTTGACAGTCGCGAAACGTCTATTTTCTGTTCAAACCCAAACCTAACCTAAAAAAAGTTCTATAACTAATTATAGTTTGAAAACTCTTATTAGGTCAAGTCGAAAATACAGTCTAAGAACAACTCATCTTTCAGGAGAAAATAAGCGGAAGAAGAAGTACAGACAGACGTCGCATCTCGCATATTGCCCCATAGTTTGCCTGCATTTGGGTATTAAACTATTTTTTTTAAATATGATAGCTATCCTTACCAATATAACTACGGACTTGTGATATGGTAGTATTGATCAAAGTGCATCCAAATTAAATTTTGGTCAATAGGAAGGTGCAAAAACAATTATCACTTCATATAAGTCAAAAATTCAGGTCAAAAGCAATAAAATCGTGTCGGCGCCGTCGTAGTAGGAACGCTCGGTAACGAGCGTTCTCACTGTAACGATGACGACACGATTTTATTGCTTTTGACGTGGATTTTCGACTTCTGAGATGGGATAATTGTCATTTTCATGTTCATTTTTAAACTTGGGATTAAGCTTTTACACTTAAAAATAAAGAAAATAAAAATAATGACGTCATATTTACGTAAAAGTAAAGAAATAAAAAGTTAAACAGATGGTCAATTGATTTTTAAACAGCAAAAATGCCGTAAAAAAAGGTGCCAGAACGCCGTTCCACCGCGTTACATGAGAAAAAAAATCCCTGCATATATGTATATATTGTCGAATGTATACCAGAGTATTGAATGACTGAATATTGCAATTTGCACAGTACAAAACATCGTGTACAAGTGTTTAAGACGCGTCTGAACTATATTGTAAAAAAATATGCATAGAATGAAAATATGTTGGCTCTATACAATACATTTGATCGGACTAAATTAACTTTTGCATAGTTACTCTTCAGGAGCCCGCTCATAACATCCCCACTCTAACTAGACCATTTTTTAATATTATTTTTGGTGATATTTTTTGTGTCTGTATAGTGGTATTCACGAAATCTCAGGTTTCATGGTCATTTATGAACATTTTTATTTTATTATTTTACATAAAATAACAATATTAATACACTCCACTTTAATATAGTGTGTATATTATATTAATGTTCAAACATTAGATTTCATGATTTGCATTATTATCGAAAAATAATCGTGACAAAGCTAAATACGATGTTTAATATTCTGTGAAATTTATCTTATGTTAATATAAGCAAAAATATACGTTAAATTTTAACCCGGAAAAGGCTAGATACGGACTGCTAGTTAATATATGTGAACGAAGATTTCTATTGAGGATAGTCCTTCTTCTCTAAAGGGTATTTGTGGAATGACGACATCTCGGTGAAGAATACATTTAAAAAGTAAATGCGAAGAAATGCGGAATTTTCTCATTCACAAGTTCATACCACTATTTCTGAGATGATCACTCTTACACGAATGCCACATATAATATAAATTACAACACCTAGCGAATATTTTTCATTAATATAATAGATACTAAAATCTAAGTTATGAAGCAAAATATATAATATTGACAGTTATTTGAAGCAAGCTGTTTCATTTATGCCTACTATTTTAATGGCTAATAATGATTAATTAAAACATATAATTCAGACTTATATTAGGAAACATTTTTTTATTATTATATGTACATACCATTAACGAAAAACGTCCATGTTATGTCAAACCATATCAAAAAAATCTAGAGAAAAACTCATTTCTTCCATCCTATGAATATTTAACCATGCATTTTTGAGAACGACAGGTTATATCCACCTGGCATAGGTGGGATCCGACTTTGATGGCTCCTTTTAGGGTCGACCCATCCGCCCACGCAATGCGTCCAAGACCCACATACTTAATGAAGAACCTAAACCAGACAGATACCAGAAAGTCGGAACTTGAGTAACTCTGCAAAAGTACACCACCGTATAATATGATATCAGTCTTCTTTTCGACGTTAATTTACGATCCTCGTACAAACTTTATTAATAATATAAAAGCGCGTTTAACCCTTGACGTGCCATGAAACTTTTACACGACTGCTCGGGAGTTACGCAACAATTAATACGGCGAAACAAAAACTCGCGGTTAAAAGTGAAATTACTGCGTATCCGTATCAGATATGGTTTAATTAAAATTATGGATGTATAAGCATATTTCTACGTAAAGTTAGAACATGTCAGAAATTCTGAATTATAAAACGGATACTATAAGATAAAAAATGGCGTAATGATTTTTGAAAAAGGAATATTAATTTCATAGTATGTGAAATACTCCTCCTCAAAATGTGAGTAACCGCATAACTATAAATGTCAATGGAAAATGAAGCACAGTGATGATCGAACTTGTGCATTTTCTTGCAAATATCTTAATTTTTAAAAATTGTATACGCAAGAATCTAGAGAATCGATGGAAATTCTCAATCAAAAGGCTCGTTATGGACGCATATTTGGTTGACTTTGAAAATTTATTTTCTAATGGCATATATCGCAAAAACAAAAACCTCACACAACCATCTAAACACTGATCAAGTATTGTGTCTTATAAAATTATCGAATTAGTTCTCAGACAACAAAATGTCAATTGACGTAATAAATTCTAGAACTAGATACCAGAAGTATTCAACAAAATGGCTCTACTATTGAGTCTTTAATTGTATGTAAGTGCTGATGAAACAGCATTATATGATAAGTGCATTCATAAAATATTTTATGTGAACCACTGCTACTACCACGAAGACTATTTGAGGCTAATTCAATATATTAAATACCAAACAAAAACTGGCTTTAAAATTAAATATTAATTGGTTTTAGAGGGCTATATAAAGTAGAAAAATTGGGCGCGTAGGTTTTACGCGTGTTATGAAATCCAATCTCAAACACCGAATAAGTATTTGATTGCCAGCCGAAAGTCATATTTGGAATGAGTTATTACTAGAGTCGATACATATGTATGTATTGTACACAAATTTCAGTTGAAAATTTTTTGTGTTACTTCAACGGATCTATACTCAAAAATGATTAACTACAAAAATAAATATAAGCTTGTAAATTTCAAGCAATATTAAGTAGAGCGTTGATGGAATTGCCAACATATTTAGGTTAAGCGTAAAAACGCTATGACTTATTATTAAGTCTAATAATAAGACGTTAGCAATCCGTCTGTATCTCCCTACATCTTTCGTGTGTATGTATTAGCATAAAGATGGAATCGTCGAAGGTTCACGTTACACCCCATCGACAAGACGAAGCACCCTTTTATCTAAGACGACGACACCGCCGGGGAAACTCCGGGAAGTTTTTCTAGTAAACACAGCGAAAATTGCCTGTGGGAAAAGTAAGGGTAAGGGGGTTATTAAACTCTTCCCGTGACGATATTTTGCGAAGGGGTTGTTCGCAATGTTTGATATTCGCGCTCAATTTCCATGTTTGAAAATTATGATTGAGTTGCCACATGAAATTGTTAATGCAGCAATAAAACTTTTATAATAATCCATAAAAGGCAAGTGTAGCAAAGATGTTTTCTTACCCCACTGCATTTTCTTTTGTAACATAATAATTTTCTACTCCCCTCTATCTCGTGACAAAAGAGACAAATGGGTAGATTGATTAAGACCTCCCGGGATTTGATTAATGTCAGAATGGGTCGTTAATGGGTGTGTCTGAACATCTAAGAAGAATTACTCTCCAGTCATTCGTTTCTTTGATGAATTAATTCATATTCTTGATACGTGTCGTGCAACGTGGTGCGCTAATCTATATATACATATACAATATATTTTGCAAATCCACAGAAACGTTTCTCCTCTGCGGTGGGAAATTAGATCAAAGATCAAACAAGGACGCATTCGAGGAAAACTCAACTACAATTTCCACTGACGTGGCGCAAAGTGGGATGAAAATCTAATTATCTTCTGCTCCGGATGCTGCTATCTAGATTTAAATTCAGAAAGGCTTCCACCACGCCGGGCGAATATCCTTAAAAAATCCAATTAAAATATCAGCAGCTTCACTCGAATTAAAAAAATAAACAATAAAATCTATATTAAACTCTTCACTAGCCGTTGAAAACTTTTATCGGTTGAATATGCGGATTTTTACATAAATTTAAATGAATCTATTGAAGCATTCTAGCGATATATGTAATTCGATTAAGGTTTCATGTAAAACCCGAAGCGTTCTCAATAGGCAAAAGCACACACGTATTCCAGAAAAAACTATAAATTTCACAAAGGATCGATTGCGTTCAATGGTCAAAGCCAATGGATCGGAAAATTACTCTCGTAAGGCTTTATCACGCGGAATGTCTGGGCTATTTGTCCAATAGGCGGTTATGATCGGACAAAAGACGCGATGGCTTTGTATGAGAATCAAACGCGGGATGGAGAAAAATATTTTCATTACATCAAAAGCACGAAAACATTATATTCATTGTATATATTTTTCAATGAAATATTATACATTAGCGCATAAATGAAAGTCAACAACCTTTTTGAGTAATGAAGATAGACATTAAAGTTTCTGATGGTCCGACTTGGCTAAGCTAGATAGTTGAAATTTATTGTTGTAAACTTAAATGATCATTAAAGCACAGACTAAGTTAAGCCAATTAAGCCGTGGCAAAAGAGTTTGTAATTTGAACTTATAAACGCAAACTTCGAAGTAAACGGAATTTGCAGACGTAGAAAACCGTTAGCCATTTAGAATTATGTAGTTAATAAAATACAGATTTCGTAACGAGTATCTTAAAACAGTTTTAGTAAACTAGTCATAAACGCATATACCTATAAATATATACAAACATTAATAATATTATTACTTATAATAATAAAAATATCTGCAAAACTACTATTATTGATTATTAGTGAAGATTGTAATAATTGTAAGCTACAATTTTACGATTTAATAATGTCACAATGCTCCCAAAAATCTCACAATTCTAAAATAGCGAGTAATTACAAAAAAAGTATCAGAAAAAGATCAGACATAGTATAATAAATAAAGTATTGACTAAAATACTTGGGCTTACACCTGGACTTAAATTTAATAAAAACATTTTAAATTTTACTAGAGTAGTACAGCTTAAATTCAATAAATACATTTTAGATCTTCGCTCTAAAGGGCTCACTGCCATTGCGACCCTTTACATCAAAATTTAATGAAAAATGCGCGCTTACCACAAAAAAATGTTAATAAACAAACAATTAATAAGACCTATCATAACATATGCAACACTAGTAATACTATTTTTTCTAAATTGCAAGACATCTATAATAAAGATATAAAATAATATATAATACACCTTTTTATACTAACCATAAAAAAACTTCACAATATCCTTCAAATATTAACAACAAAAGCACATTATCATTTTTATACCAGAAAATAATATAAAAATATTGCGCGTAACTACACTTGCCCACTAATTAAAACAACCTTAAATTTAAATATAAGCACAAATGGCAAAACACATATTGCTTTAGAGAAGAACACATATCAATGGTTCCAGATCTTCAGCTAAATATACTGAAATTAGCACACACAACATGTACTGTATATTATAATGGTATTTTGTTAAATTAATAATCGTATTGAAATAAACGTTTTAATTTTTTAAATAATCCTCATGATTTATAAGTATATATTGATATTTTTGAATTAAAATAACTGTTAATGATGATCTAATTTATTTTTTCTATGGTGGTAATTTTTAATATTAATCTGATTGTTAATGATTATCAAGGAGCACGGACAGCGGACAGACGACTGACAAATCTGTATCTTTTCTCACCACACACGATCGGATTTATCCACCAGGCACCCGCGATGGACAGATCCGCGCGTGTATGGCCAGCTAATATTTAATATAATCATAATATTAAAACAGACTTCCGTATTTATCATGAACCTTGCTAGGATAGACTGAGCGGATGCAAATTACATAGAAAACCACAACCTCCGAGTAACAATGTTTATTTTCTTGATTTGTTTGCGTTGAAAAACCAGTTTTCGACTCCTGATCAAGCCAGCGTGAATGAAAACTCTCGAGCGTATCAAATGCCAGCTTCCTCCGAGCGCTGACTCAGTGAGATATCCCAGGACTTACTTTCTTCAAAAGGTCCCCGAGAGTTTGCCATTCAGTTATACCACCAGCTACGGCCATTGTTTCTGAAAGGTTATAGCTATAGCCAACAGCGCGCGCTTCCGCCGTGCGACAAAAGAGGTGTACTGTTACCGAATAAACGTTATGGGGGCACGACAAACACCATAGCGGGTTTCTGTTGATAATTAACCAAGTAAAGAATCGCGATCGAACGTTGAATAAATTTGCACAGAAAGAGTTTACTAAAACTCTCACTTTTTCCATTATTGCATAAGCCACGACTCTCGTTCCGCATTCGGCGATTCTTGTACAAGTGACATTTGAATGAAATCTTCCGGATTAATTCTCACGCATATGTTTTTGTTATCAAAAAGCGTGACTGAAAAATGATTACATTATGTTACTTTCAATACTTTCAAAAAAATTTAAAAGTTAGGATTAACATTATTTATTAGGTAGAGTGTGAAATATTGTTTCAGTTTATTCTAATGATGAAATATACGTTATTATCTCTGAACATCGATAATCAACGCTTATATTTTTCACCCACTACAAAAACTCAATTAGCAGCACATTCGCTATAAAATTACAGATCGACCTTAATTTCTAGGAAAAAAATATTAGCTAATAATAATTAAAACTAATTCATTAAGCTTATCGTTCCATTTCAAAACAATGATATTGTAACAAGACAAATCCACATTTCATAATGACTCGATTGCGTTTTGATAATAAACTCAATACGCATTAAATCCATTAGTGAAATGTTTCCAAACATTACTTTTTAATGTATCAACTCCAATTTCCATTAATTATTTAATAGTCCTAATAGAGCTGAAAACGTTTCATAAAGGGTGAAGTGATGTGTATTAAATTACATGGAGTCACTCGATGCATTTAACACAATTTATTTAAGTGGTATTTTAATTAAGGACATTAGTCGAGTCTTTATGATAGTTGACATGCACAATAATACAAAAAATATAAATGTTTAAGTAATAATAGGCACGTGACTCTCTATCTAATTAGTTTTTATATGACAGCTACTTTGATTAAACTAATTTTACTCGTGTACTAAAAATGTGACATTTTAGTATTCTGGGAAGATTAATTAGATGTATCAGATGTGGGAAGTTTATTTGTACGTGATAATGTATCTGATTTAAATAATAAATTAGAGAATTTCTCTTCAGTATTGAATATAATAATTAATTATTTATACCATATATTTAAGTGTGTGAAAGATAATGGAAAAACGCAATTTTCAACTCTCAGAAGAGTTGTTAACGACGTGGAATTATTTCGTATCAAAAATTCACTGATGTATATTAAGACTATATGTACGTGTATATGTATGTACAATATGTACATATATGTATGTGTAAATAAAAATAATAAGAAAACATTTAAATGTGATTTTTGTTATTGTCTAGGAACTGCAAATCCCGTTAGATACTATATAATACATCAACTAAATCATACGCTGATATAATTGTACAAATCGCCAAAATTATCAAAAAAGCGTCGGGGATGCTCGGCTTCCTTATGCGGAGCGCGAACACTTTAACAATTTATTGGTGATTCGCGTTCCGTAAGATATGCTAGTTTGTAACGTTCTCTAAAAAAAGCTGCATTGTCTGGAATCCGAGAGAAGTACTCTTTGTTGGAGAGAATTCACAGAAAATATTAAAGATATTTCTACAAGAGAAAAAAAAACTGTATCCTAGTTCATTTTTGTTACAAGCGTTTAAATATAAATCAACTTAATTAAACACTTTTGTTGCTAAGAGGCGGTATTGGCAATCCGCCGATTCCCGGCGACTTTTAACTGCAAACTTTAGAGAGTCGCGATCGCGTCCCTTATTCTTACTGTCACGGGCAAGACGTCAGCGCTCGAAAACGCTCCTCTTACATGAGCCATCCAGCTTCTCAAAAAACTTGCCAACCACAATGAAGTTTTCGGCGATAGTTATGAAGAGCTGAAACAGTTTATGTGCAATGGTGCACATTTTTATGACTTGTTTGTACAAACAAGTAAAGTATCTAATATGTTCATAGAATATATTATAACAAAACAGTCTTAACTACCATTGACATTATTAAAAAAGAGTTGCATAATCAGCTAGAATGCTGTACATTTTTAAAAGCATCTTTTCAAGAGCTATGTAACTATCTCTCACTGTTGGTTACGTTAAACCAACGTCCCCGTTACGGGAATCGTTTGTAATATTAGCACCCGTTTTACCTGCTTAATGGCATATTTAATTACGGCAACGCTTTGTACAAGAATATTAATACGGCAACCACCATCTTGCGAGCACAAAAACGTTTACCTACCCAGTTTAATCCACATACCCGCGCATGTTCTCTTCTGACTAAATCGCGTTATACGTACGGTTAAATTTTAACTTAGTGCGGTTAAAATAACCCCGGGCGAACTCGGAGGCACGAAATTACAACGTATCTGCAACCCCGCCACATGCAAAATCCGATGCAAGGGACAGCAATTAAGTGGCTCTAGCACAATACCATGAATATAAAACATTATAACAAGCTAATAAAACGAAAGGGTGAATTTATAAAAATATTTTATGGACAGCAATATATGTATGTCATTTAAATTAATAAAATAATTTGAACAACAATTATAATTCGAATTGTATTTTAGAAAAAAATGAAATATCCTCTTCGAATCTGAATATATTATTATGCCAGAGACAGACTCTGAAAACCATTGTGACGGTCAAAAGAAAAATTATCCGGGTGTGCTTTGCGTTCAATTTTCCAATCGGTCTATTCATACAATTTCCCTTAAAAAAAGTTCATCGAAAATACTTAAATGTGATTAATTTGCGTTTTAGTGGTTTTTAATTTAATTTTTTACTTGTTTTAATCGTCAATCACAAAAATTGATAACATTAATAACGACGATTTACACAACTCGTTGACCTATACGACTGAACCGAACTTTATCTGACTAAAATAAATTAAGAACCATAAAATAAACGGCAATTTCATATAACGCATGCATACAATAATGAATATTTTGGTACGTGCGACTTGTGTATGCAAACGGCGTAATCTAACAATCGATAGGTCGTAATAGGGTTGAACGGTCAACCACAAAAGGACCAAACGGACAGGAACTCACCTATAGATGGACTGATGTAATTCGAGTGCTTATATGGCGAAATCCCGAGTCCATTCAAGCGCAACTATTGTGACGCACGTCCGAGCGATGAAAAAGAGGATGACATTCCGTTTCGTGAAAGGATGAAGGGAGAGGCTGATGCATAACACGCGCGACATGGGCGTGATTTAAGGACAGAAATTAATTATAGATTAGAGTGGGGTTTTATACATGTGTGTAGGTATATTTGTGAAAAAGAGGGAAAGTGGCAATCCGAAGGAACCGAAACCGGATATTGAAGGGCGTGACTCAATCGACAGTGGTAGATTGAAGGGCGCGGTAGGTATCATTAGGTCAAAGTTGGTTTTGGAAAACCTTTTTGTTTGTACACAAAGATAGATGGGGTAATCTATCAAAATATGTAAATGTATAAAGGTAAATTGTAATTATAAATATAAAGCAATTACTAGAGTCCAACAATAAGGGCAATTATATATATTAATTAATACTTTGGTGTTATCTATTATATATGTGAAATATAGAAAGCAAATGAGCATTTTTTAACTTTATATTTAAAAAATGTTCATTTCTTCAAATGTGTCTTAAAAAAGTTATATAATCGAGACAAATTAAGACAATCGTTGCTTTATGAAGTTTAGTGCCAGGCCATGGAAGAAAAAAGACCAGGTCGCTTAAAAAAAACTTTAGAAAACATTCGATTTTGGGTTTTCGAAGTTTTTAGTTGACATGACATTTAGTTTTATTTCTTTATGTGTCTTTTTTCAATTGTAATATAGGTGAAAATAGGTGATAAAAAATCAGTAGGTCAAGAAGGAAAAGTATAAAAATAGCCAGATCGCGGAAAGATTTCATTATATTATATTTTGCTTGACAAAAACTAAAATTAAAATAAAAAAAATGTTACCAACATTATTTTTTTATTAAATTTATTATATATTTATAATACAATTCTAATTTCATTCCTATATATGATATTGATTATGATTCTGTAAAACAATTAATAATTAAGAACTTAAAATAAAAAAAAACTGAAATTGAAATTTTCAATACGATTTTTCAGGTTAAAGTTCAAAATTATAACTAATAAATATACTAGACAAAAATTCGTATTTTAAAGAGAACAGAAGTAATGTCTCAGTTCTAAGGTAGCTCGATATCTTAGGACATGCATGTCAATTATATTGTTATCAGAGAAAAGCATTCTACTGAAACTGCATTACAAGTAGTGATAAATGATTGGCTGATGGCTAAGGATACAAACAAAATCATTGGAGCAGTTTTCTTGGATTTCAAGAGAGCCTTCGAAACAATAGACAGAAAAATAATGTTAAAGAAATTGGAGAGTATAGGTATAAGTGATATAGTTTTAAGATGGTTTAATAATTACTTATATAAAAGAAAACAAAAAGTTAAAATAAATAATGTATATTCTGAAGAGAAATTAGTGTCTTATGGAGTACCACAAGGGTCTAAATTGGGACCATTGTTATTTGTTTTGTATATTAATGATATAGTTAATAACGTGAAAAAATGTAAAATTCATCTATTTGCGGATGACACATTAATGTATTGCATAGGTGATAACATTAAAGAAATTGTAAATAATTTAAATAATGAATTAAGTATATTAGAAATATGGTTAAAGAATAATGTACTTAAATTAAATGAGAATAAAACTAAATGTATGTTTATTAATTATAAAAGTGTGTTAGATAATAGTACCAAAATAGTAATAAATAACTCTAGTATAGAAATAGTGGATAATATAAAATATTTAGGAGTAATTGTTGATACAAAATTAAATTTTAAAAAACATTGTAATTACATATTAAAAAAAATTAGTAGAAAAATAGGTTTATTATCTAGATTAAGAAATATATTAAGTATAAATACAAAAAAAATAATTTACAATAGTATAATATTGCCCCATTTTAATTATTGTGCAACACTATTAAATATGGTACATAAATTAGATAAACAAATGTTGCAAAAATTACAAAATAGGGCAATGAGAGTAATCTTAAATAAAAATAGATTAACTAATTGTAAAAGTATGATTGATAGATTAGAATGGTTGAATGTTCAAGAAATATTGAGTATGAATGTTTTAGTATTTATATATAAGTTAGAAAATAATATGTTACCAGAATATTTTAATAAGTATTTAATAAGAAATAAAGATGTACATAATTATAATACTAGAAATAGAGAAAATTTAAAGATAATTAAGTATAAGAAAACGAGTACGGCTAGGGGAATTATGTATGGAGGTTTTGATTTATATAATAGTCTTCCAAGAGAAATCCGAAACAGCAAATATATAACGGGTTTCATAAATGGAATAAAAAAACACCTTCGTACATATAGAAATAAATTATAATATTAAGTCTTTATTATTGTATATTTTTATTTTTTCTTTCTGTTATGTATTTTTTATATATTTTTATATATGTTTACTAAATTTGTTAGATGTAAAGATTAGCTATTAAGCTAAATAAATTAATAAAATAAAAAAAAATAAAATAAATCAGTAAATATTGTATATAACGAAAACAAAGTGACACAAATACTAGGATATATGAAAACATAAAGAAGTACTCTAAATTAGGGTAAAACCTATATGGCGAAAAATACGATTTCAAACCTATAAAATAATCAATAGCTTTGGTATATTGAATAGTATTTTTAAGCGTTTATGTTTAAGAATATATGTATCTTTAATATTACTATAAATAATATATAACTCATTCATATGCTAGACAAGAATACGTATTTTAAAGAGAACAGAGAAGTAAGGTCTCAGTTTTATCTTACATCATACATGAGAATTGTCGTTAATATTATATATTACGGAAGAAAGGCGACACGGTTTGAAGGTCAATAGAAACATAAAGAAGATATCCAAGGGTGTCAAGAAAATTGGTAAAGAAATATAGCAATAACAGATATTGTTAAATTCATTCTAATATAGCCAATTGATGCGATAAAAAAGTAAATATCAAGGACCATTGCGATTTAAAATGCAAAGCTGTTCATATAATATTAAAATAAATATTTTTTAGCGTATCTTAACTGTTAGCAGCAACAACACTAAAATGCCACAAAAAACAACTTCATACTTGAATGAGTTTACGGTCAAATGATTTTTTGAACTACCGTTTTAATTCCACTACCATTTTTAGACAATAGCCGATGACGCTATACAGGAACAAATAAAAATAATTGTGTACATTATTAATTCAGTATATTTATATAACAAAAGGTATTGAAATCCTAGTATTTATATAGTTAAGAATCTTTGATATTTATAACCATTATTTCCTCAAGTCAAGTTCATTATAGCGAGAGCTTAATCTAGTACATATATAGAATCCCTCTAAAAATTAAATATATGTACATATATAAGTATATTTACTCAACTAGTGGTGCGCACGGAACTCATTGTTTGTAAAGAATGGCGCCAGACCTCAATGCTTTGTAGCTAGACTATGCATTAAAATTTAAATTAAAAATACTGAAAATGCACTTTGCAGCACTGTGAATGTACAGCATTCTCAAAAAGTAATTATACATTCAAATTCGCAGCAAATACCAAGGTCTATCTCGACAGTCATATTTTTCTAGCTGATTCTCCGTAGCTATTGAGTCAAACGAATACAAAAAAAGACAATAAATACAAGACGATTTTAACTGAAAAAGTATTAATATGCAAGGAGCGCGCTTCTAAGAAAATTAATTAATTGCAGGATGTCCACTATTATGAGAAATCTTTTTTAAGTCCTCTTCTAACCGGTATGACGGTATTTTTTATGGCAATATATCGATTATCTGCGCAAACTAGCTCTACATCAACTAATCCAATTGTTTCGACTCGTTATCTAATGAAAGTGCCAGTAGACGAGACCGTACAAAAGACGGCCACAGATCGGTCGAAAGAGGTCAAAAGGCGACTATTAGAAGACAAACGGGGATAATTGAGGTATGCGGTGAGAGTAAACTAACCTATGGTAGCGCGTGATATTTCATCCAAATTGCAATAGAACGCTTAATGGTTTATTTTAAAAGTCATTAGTAGACATAATAAACACCATAGCATATGTAAGGATATTTACACAAGGACAAAATGTAATTAAGCCAATTTATTTACACATCAACACCTGCAAGATTTTTTCTTACTCGAGTTAAACACAATCCATATACTTGTACGTATCTATAATATTTAAATCTCTATAACAAAGCAATACTTTAATTACTTTTATGAAAAAGGCGCCATTGCTTCAAAGTATACCATAACTATACCTCATGTATTTATTAAGAACAAAGCGGATATGGTTTTTATTATGATATTATAGTTGATTAATTAAAAACGTGACTTTTAAGAAAAATTCTGTAAATATTATTAATCAACCTTTCTTATTTATATGGCTAACTTTAATAGCTCGTGACACAATACAAAATAAAGCAAATTAACCCACTTGCATAATAATGGATCTTGGATGCTGGCGTCGACCAGAATGTCTTTTGGCACCGGTTGCGCTGTTATGCCATCTTTGCTCTGGAAAGACACACTTTTCGAACAACTTTCGTTCTAAATCCGTCTCTCGCCGGATAAAATTAAACGCATCGAACTTGAACGATTCATTCACAAAACCTAATTTGTAAAATATGCAATACATAAACAAAACACGCGCGAGACTGCACAGGAAACGCTTTTTGATAAGAAAATTATCGCTTTTATTTATATCGTGCGTTAAGACGGATGCGCAGTATTGCTGTCGCGAAGTATATAACTATGATCGTTTTATGTATTGAATCAGACATATATCTGTTCCTGGGTGCATATAAGTACATTTATATCAATCACAATAGATAAGAGTGGTGTATAACCATTTTATTGTTTTCAATTTTGTTATTAGATACAAAATAATAAAAAAGATAAAATAAAACTTTTTTGGCCCAAGAAAACCTTACTTGAGAATTTTACTTAGTATCATAGTGTTCACTTTTTAGTAAAACGAAAAAGCTTCTACTTCATTACATACCGCGTCGAAAGCTTTTTCTACACCTTTTAAAACCCGTACTATTTTTCATATTTAAATTAGCGCATATATGATCTTTCAAACTACTAGGTTAATGTATTATCAAGTGATTTTCGAGGACAGAAAAAAACGAACGTGATATAATTGTAATGAACACGCACAATATAAATTTTTTAATAATTCCAGATGTTGAATGAATAGGTATTTGGTCATAAATATAAAAAAAATGTCTCTTTTTAAACCATCGCCTGATGTTTCCGAAATAAAAAAAAGAATAAAATAGATTTAAAATATTTCGGAACAAAGCTTGAAAAAACTGTCGAGCCCACCTTGACCTTGGAGTTGCTGGTAAAACAATAGATATCGAGTCCACCTCGATACAATACAAAAAGAGTGATATTACGCGTTCGTAAGCTCCAGAGTTTATTAAGTTATGCTGCTGAAAGGATATGCTGTACACCCAGCTACATGCGAGCCCTGCTCCTAATTTCTGAGCAAGGTCATTAGTTCCCGTTATCGTACAAGATAATGGTATGTATTTTTAATTGATAAAAAGCAGTGCTTTTTCACTACCCTGTTTCATAGTATATACTTTTCTAAATGTACATAAAAATCTACGCGATGATTCAGATAATTTGAGACAGCTTGACTGGCATATACTAATGTTTTTTCTTCCGGCTGCGATCCAAAGTCAATGAAAAATAGCTAATGAGATTAAAACAAAAAGTCGAACGTGGCTCACGAAGTTAAAGCTTACCCCTGTTGTATATAATATATTTAGAAGACATTATGTTAGAAAAGTATCACGTTTACCTAATTCGCGTATAGTTCTATACGCGGCGCCACCGGAACTGCTCCCCCATTTCCGGTCGGATTTGTCAAACAAAATTACCATCGGAGGCGGCGGAACCAATTGCCGCCACTCATTATGTAAATATAGAACAAACCGTAGACGGCTCGTCTGGTGGAGCGTTCTCAAAACTCGTTTCGCGTAGCGGTACCTCCAAGACTGGTGGCGATGATGGTGGTGGAGGTCGAGGTGAATCACATACAAGCCTCTTGTTATGGAGAGCTATGACGAAACGGCAGCGCAAAAAAATACTATAAATTCAACTAGACTACGTTAAAACGCGTCACATCAACACCACCTAAATACTAGATACAGAAAGGTGTTGGTCACATACGAGATTTCACCAAACCTTTTCCGGTAATGAAAACTCATCCAGAGGTAAATTATATCAAATTTATGCGCACGCAAAAAGTTTCCTAATAGGGTAAAAAAAACACCGATAAACTATAATATCGCAAAACGTCTATGTACAATATTATACCGCGACACGCCATATGCTACGAGGCGAAATTTGCACCCGTGCAAAAAAATACCGTAAAACACCCGTAAATGTAAAGCGACATTTTACACCCTTCTATTATATCGCGTATATATGCTACCAGTGGTAAAGCCTCCGTTTATTTATTTATTTTCATAAAAAACGTGTATGTGTAATGCTCGACATCTGTATATGTATTTATAAAATTCAATAAATGTCTGTCTTAATACTCTCACATATACAATATTTATACAACCCACAAAGCAAAGCCTCGTAGTTGCGCTATGGGGCTTTGCTCGAAACATAGATATCATCCCACTTCTCCTTAACAGCTTAACGCCCGAAGACTCCTATACGAGTCTTGAAAGAGCACTGTTTAATGGCCGTGAACTCAGGCATGAGTTTTATTAAAAAAATACTGGGATACCATCAAGTTTGCCTTTATATGATAATAAGAAATGCTAGTATACTATTTCTACGTACTATTAAATGAAAATTAAATTATATTTTATTGCAATTTTTTGTAAAAAGAGTCGTCTTATCCCATTGCGACGCAATGCAATGAGACGTGTTTTTTTAGGGCGACTTTTTTTATATAACATATGAACCATAAATATTTATTTCATATAAAAAATGATATTTTATGTTACACTTCTTGAACAGAAATAAATTTCATGGGTAAACTGTCTTGCTAGGTAAACATAAAAGCAATCCAATCAAAAGAAATCGAAACATCCAGGTGGATAGTACATAAATTAGCATAGTTTTTCAAGCTAAGCTTCTGCATGTAATTGTAAAATTAAAAAGTAAAATTGTTACGGTATATGTAGATAAATTAGATAACACAGTAATCAAAGAACTTCCAAAAAATATCATTTTTACCGGGTGTTATTTTAAAATTTTCATCACCATTTAGAAAACTGCAATGATTCACAGATTAAGAAACCAGGGGGGAAAAGCTACAATTTAGATAAATTATCGCCGTATTAGTTTATTGTAAAATAATTGAATTATTGCACTTAAAAGAATAAAATCATGAACTAATAAATATGTATTTTTCATTCCTAATATTTTGTGTAAATTGAAAATGATTGCAATGGTTACAAACTAGTTATTTATAGTTTAAATGCTGCTATAAATTTTTATATAAACGATTTTTAAAAAATATCCGTTTATAATATAATGTAATTTGCACTCACCTAATTTTTCGGCATTCTTTTTCTGCACACCTGTCACGGGCACATTTATTTTCATCACTGCACTTTTATAAACCACACACTATCGCTATTTATATTTATTTTTATTATTTACACTTTTATATCTATTTCAATATTTTTCGATACGTATAAAACCACTCGTCAATATGAAGAGGAATTTCACAACTTCTGCACATGTATGCTGTATCTTTCCTAATTCCATGTGCAGAACAAACACGACACTTTTTTCTCACATATATTTCCGCACTTTTTACTGTTATCAACTGATGGTTTCTTTAGCTTATCTGAAAGCCTTTCTAGTGGATCGACAACACGGCCACGGCAAGATGTGGTAGAAACTGATGAAATGTCATCAGAATCGATAAATTACACTGAATGCTGCATCCATCCTTTAGCCTTACTCAAAAGAAAATCTTTCAATTTAATTTTGCTGTTACGATTCAAATTTTGATAGACACTGAACAAATAAAACAATGCGGATTGAATTAAATGAAAAAAAAACGATTTTTGTTTATTCTATTGTTTTTTTTTTTTTGAAATATTAACACCTCATATATTTATTACAATCCATTATACATTGAGGATTATATATTGTATGGCCGATTTTTCTGGGCTTTTTGCCATGTCTATCATCTGAGTATTATGAAAAGTAGATATCATACTAAAATCTCTTTTCTTATTTGTTTTCCAAATTTGGATAAGCGATTTCTGCCATGTTTCATCTGTAGGGCCTTGATTTTATATTTTTGAGATTCTTGCAGACCCCTATTTTTTTTTGTTTGTTCCACAAAGTTCTGTTTTCCGTAAAAATAAATATTTTGCGAGTAAAACGGTATTTTAAAAATTGTCAGCATAAACACGGTGCCCCTTGTCCAAATATGGTTTAGTACTTTCAGCGCCTTCCTGTCTTCCTGTATTTCCGGTGCATAATTTAAAATTACAAATATAGCTGGTATTTGATTCATAAATTCTATTCAACATTTCATATTTGATTGAGGACTGAATATTCGAGAAATAAGTCTACATAACCATGGAATCATTCCCTCATCAGGGATAGGTTTTTGCTTTGACTTGTAAACATGATGTAATTTGCCTAAAGATCAAAAACTGGTTTCGTTTTTGCCAGCCTATCTATACTATTTAAAAATTCTTGCATTTTTAATAAAATACAAAAAATTTTAAATTTGTCTGAATCTATTTCTTGGCATAGTTTTTCGAAATGTTGGCGTCTCGGTTATGCAGTTTGTTGAACTTATGAACTATACCCATTATAATACATAGACTTTTTCAGTTCACTTACTGTCACATCATTCCATTGTGCGTTTTTTTCTATATTTTTGTACTTGTGAGATGTTTGTCGATGATATAAATTTGTTTCCGAAACTATTATTTTGAACAAATCATCGCCAATAAATAAATTGGCCAATTCATAGATGCTTTCACTATTATTGCGAAAAACTTGTTCCACTGGAATACCTTCGAAATCTTTATTATCGCTAATTGGATTTAATTCACTCCAATCTTCTGGTATAATATCACTATCACACTTACCATCATTGAATGAAAATAAATTTATCACAAGTTGATAGTTCAGAAGAGACTAAATACACGGCATTCCTTCGATTATAAGATGCATTCCCGAATTCAGGGTGCGTCATAGACTAATAGAATTATTTTTTAAATGTATTTGTATGAAGCTACGTATTAAATTTTAATAAAATATTTTAATCAGTTTAATAACGAATTTACTAAAAAAAGATAATTGTCACTATTTTGCGAAATCGCAAAAAAAAAACCCCGGGCGGAAAGCTGTTAATATAAATGTGTGAAATATTGTAGGGAGCGATTCCTTTGTATCTGTTTACATTTTTCCGAATATACTAATAGAGATGGCCGCACTGCAATAATTAAGACCATCACGATAGGCAAAAAAATATATTAACCAGACTAGCATCTCATAACTGATATTAAATAGATAAATGTGCAGTGTTAGCGTATTAAGGAGCTGGAAAGCGATAACCTTAGGCGAGTAGTTTAGTGCGAAAGTCCTTTCTCTAACGTCCATCAAAAGGGGACGCGATTAGAGTCTCCAATTCGAGTAATCGAGTACTCGATACTCGAGTATTTTTGTCTATTTTTCAAGTACTTGATAATCAAGTATTTTGAAAATTACTCGATTAATACTCGAAATTAAAAAATTTTGAAATATTTCAGAAACAAAAATAACTTTAACTCGGTCCGGTAAAGGTTAACGTCTTGCTTTTATTTGGCGTTTATGCCCGAAGTCCCGAGTTAGAGCGTTTACTATCAGGTATAATTTTTTCATAGTTCCATAGTTGCATAGTTCCGGTCGTCGGCTATGTTAGTGGGTACGACAGAAAAATTTCTTTTGTGTTTTCTGTTCGACAGTCCCGACTTTTAGGTTTTTTTTAGGATTTTTAATTTTTTTTTTAAATTTTAGGTTTTATGACTATGCAGTTGTAGCGTAAAGTGTTGTAAATTGTTTATACTGATCCCTCAGCTTAAAATATAAATCAAAACAATTGTGTGTTTTAAAGGCATTTAAAGTAAAGTCAGTTCTTTGCGAACCGTTTAGCTCTAGAGTGAAAGGGATTCACCCAAATACATCTTCGAAGGATATAGATTTAAATTCTTCGCATTAATCAGAAGGAGTAGAATATTGTATATTGTTAAGAAAAAAAATCTATTCAAGAAGAATTACAAAATGCTATTTTGTCAATAGTCGAAGGAAAGAAGAGAAAAGCAGAGAAGGGAATGAAAGAAGAGAACATAAAAAGAGAGTTCAAAAAATTTTATATCTATAAAAAGCGAACAGATATAAATTAGAAGCCTTATCCAACGCGTTAATGACAATAAGACCAACATCAACAGCAACGGAAAGGGTTTTTTCCATAACGGGAATAATAAAACCAAAGTTTAGCAGTAATATTAAATTCGAGACACTTTTTGCATTATTGTTTTTAAAAAGTATGTTCGTGAAGTTAAAATAATTGTAAAAATTAACATATAAAGTATTTTATTTATTTATTTATATGTGCGCAAATTTGAATAATAGCTATTTTGGTACATTTGGTAAATACTCGAAAGTACTCGAGTACTCGAGTATTTTAAAATTTTAATATTCGATACTCGAGTAGTTGATGGTTCGAGTAATTGGAGACTCTAGACGCGATCGTGACCAACCCAAAACTGTAATTCCTCAAGCATAGTTGGATTGTCAACAGCACTCTTCAGAATGTTGAAAAAATGCTTAGCGACATTTGCGAGAAATATAAGAATGTATAATAAAAATATATTCTCATATAAAGGTATCTCAAGAACATTTTCTAAATTTGTTCGATTAAGAGAGAATATTTTACTACTTATTTTAAATTATAGATATATAAATTGAACTAGTGTCATAGAGGACGCAAACTAAAGGATCGTCAAAGTAAAACATGTTCCTCAATATGTATTGTATCTACACACATAATTTTTATCACTCTTATAAATATACAAATAACCATTAAAATTAACTTTCAAAAGCACTTACTACTAACAACGCAAACTAAACAGTAAACCGTTATTTATATCTCAACAGCGTATATATAAATATATTTATTTTTATTGAGACATATTTCTCAGCGTAATGATATTTAATGGCACAAGGCAGTAGTAGTATTCCGAATAAAGTACAATAAACGTCAATTTTCTGTAACAAATGACATTACATCAACATTTACAACTGCATTTTTATATTTAAAACTAACATTTTTATCTTAATAAATATTCATTAATTTAGTTGCAAACAAAATTAGAGTTGAAAATATCTAGGTTGAATCTGCGTTATATAATACTACACTTCTATACATGTTTCAGTGAAAATCAAATTGTCAAACGAAGCAATACAATTGTGAAACGCATAGTGTTAATGCGTCGAACAAAGGCACTAATCCAATATGTGCGGATTTGAGTGGCACTAATCCTTTTATAGAGTCTCGTTTGTTTGATAGAGAGCGACGATTAACGACAGCCAAAGGGTATACGGGCTCAAATATAGAACTAAAACACATAAATGTGGATATAAAGCTGTATGGGCTTACGTGTCCGCTACCCTCCACAGTTCTACTAGCGCTAGACTCACCTGCAACAAAAATAAATAAAAAAAAAAAATTAATATTAATGA
Source organism: Plectrocnemia conspersa (assembly GCF_051122295.1). Taxonomy (NCBI): domain Eukaryota; kingdom Metazoa; phylum Arthropoda; class Insecta; order Trichoptera; family Polycentropodidae; genus Plectrocnemia; species Plectrocnemia conspersa. Next base: position 18,823,948 of record NW_028277175.1, read on the forward strand.
TCCAACAGAAGGTGAGGGTGGGTTTTTTTGCGAGGCACATAGTACATATATGAGAATTTGCAGCTCTCTTTCCGGTTTTCCACGAGTACCCTGTTGCATCCCCAGCTCCATTATAATCATAAATCAAGTTTTCTGGAGAGTTTTCCGACGGAAATGGAAGAGTATGCAATCTGACGTGACGGAATAAACGAAGCTTATCAAGTACTTTCGTGTGACGTTTCGCATTTTCATTTCTACTAGGCTCGTGAATGCATTGTCGAGATTGTGAAGAGAAAAAAGGTTGACGTTGAGGGCTCTGAGAAAATATATTTCTTATTTATGTACTTATATACTATGCATACGATAAAACACGCTAGGATCATATGCAAGAACTACGTATGTATAGTATAAATATATACATATGTAAATGAGAGTACATTCAAGTTATTCCTATATGTTTACTTTACCTTATATGTTAAGAATAATCTGAGGAAGACTGTTGGAGCTATGTATGAAAAATTTTAGTCATAATTGTGGGACACTATTTGAAATGTTGCATAATCTTATCAACATAGTTACTATTATTCTGTCATTTTTTTAATTAAAGCATCATCTCATTTTAAATATTATATAAACGTTTGTTTTATTGTTAAAAATAGATTGCATCAGAACACTGGTGGTGAAATGTCAAAAAGTTCAAGGGAAAAATGTGGTTGGAATGGACCGTCAAGACGACACGAATCATTTTGAGATGTGTTTAAATTTATAGTTACATGATAATAATAATAATATAATTTATTATTGTTTTATAGCCATAATATAACGAACTGATGTGCAATTACGTGCGAGTCTCTTAACCTTAAAGATCATGAATTAATTCAATATAAATCAGTGAGACCATTCGAATAAGAAAACGTATCATTCCATACTTCTCGAGAAATCAGCGGTTGGTTTACGTCGTAGGGTTTGGCAGTTAAATATTGTATTGACATAGTCACCAGACATAAATCAGATATGCCAAAAAGATTTTCAGCTGCAGTTAATGCCAAAGAAGTACATACAACTATTCGATTTTTTAAGAATTATTAGATAGATTTTTAAGATGTTTTTGTATTCTTTGATAATGTCAAATGATTGAGAGGACGAACAATTTATTCTTATATAAATAAATCCACACTACGAGAAATGTATTTTAGAAAGATCGACGGATATAAATTTTACGACAGAGCATTGAAACGGTCCAGTAGATTATAACCTAATTGGCCTGCAGTTTAGCAGCGCAGCGCGGATTTGAAACTACGTGACGCAAGTAGCAATGGCGACCAAACAAAAAGGTGTCCACGGGAGTGGCCACGATTGCGACGCTCGTACACGCGATCGAAATGCTAAACGCTGACGTCACGTAAAGGGTTAACGTCCCTAGATTGCGGTTCAAGTCCCGTTTTTTTTTGCGATTTTGCTCCCACCTTGAACTCGAAGATGCATGCTGCAACCCCTGAACTAGTCATCTTGTCATTCAAGCTACTCAAAACGAAAGAATGGAGAGAAGCGCCGAAGACAAAATTAGACTATTCTATTCTCGCCGTGCCACTGTCTTGGTTGCTGGAAATCATTCCACAAGTCACCTACAGTATGTACCTCGGTTCAAATTAAGAATGCGAGCACGTTGTGTTGTTGTTATGGTTGAATATTTAAAGAAACCTATTTCAGTCGCAGCTCCGTTTTCTCTTCTCAATGAGATCATATCAATAACCTCCGCATTTTTATTTCGGTCGTATAAAAATTGTTCCATTAGGCTAATACGCCGTACATTTTGCAAGATGTCCCGTAAAATGGAAATACTTCCACGTAAAGTATGCTCGAAATGTTTTATGCGACATCGGAGGTGAAATTCCCAGAAGTGTGCATACGGGGAGGAAAGGTCCACCCTTGCCGTTTTATTTCCGCCCCGGCCCTGTTCCGGTCGAAGGGATGAAGTCGTTCGGGATTATAAAGTATTCAATATAATCTATGGAGCTCGAGTTTGTAGCTATTTCAATCGTATATAAAATAAGCGATAGGGTTAAATTTTCGCTTTGACCGTTTACTAAACGTGCTATAAACCTGTTTTTACTTTTTTTTAATTCAAATATGGAATCTATCTAGACCAGGGGTCAGCAACCTGCGGCTCGCGAGCCGCATGCGGCTCTTTTGATGTCAAGATGCGGCTCTCTAGTTCCATGCGCAAATATTAATAATTATTTTATTTTCAAAACTCATAAAAAAGATTATACTGCAAAAAAAAACTTTAAACAGGATAAAAACACTCAACAGAGAACAGTGAGAATATGTGGAGTAGAGAGTATACGGACAGCTGACATTTTTGAAATGTGGCAACACTGTTCTGTTTGTTTAGTTATTGGCATATGAATGGTGTTATATGAATAAATATTATTTCATATTTTAAGCTATTATTTTAAATCAGAAATCAAATTGATATACCTAATCCTAAGCAAATACCATAATATTAAAATAAAAATGTTAGTGGCTCTTTAAAAACTGGGAAATTTTGTAAATTGTAACTTTTGGCTCTTCCGTCTCAAAAGGTTGCCGACCCCTGATCTAGACTATTGATAAAAAATTATTTCTCTTCAAATATTTTTTATGACAGTGACTTTTATTAACACCATAGGAATCGCGATATATTTAGAATTTATCAAGAAAATTCTAAATATTGTATATCGTTCAGTTTAAATCCATGAATTATATATGTATGTAAATTATAACTCTCGCTTCATAATTCCTTCTGATTTGAATACCATACAATTAAACGGCTCCATAAATAATCCACTTCTAAGCGCTTTCCACACCCTCTCGTAAAATAATCATTCACTGAACCTAATTCACAGATGCTTCGGGAACGCTTGAGTGCTCCTTGTTAACACGTTCGACCATCTAGATAGGTATTTTTGCCGACGCAGAGATGCGAGATGAATTTTCGATCACCAAAAAAGCTCCCATCTCTTAACATATATTTTTAGCATACCTCCAAAACACCCCAATAAAAATGTAAATCCCACCGCTGCTGCGGTTGAAATTTTAAAATTTCTCTCCCTCACATACATTATTACTAGATAGGGTTTTGCGCCCGCTATCTGAAAGACCATAAATACGGGTCTCTCTCTCTCTCTGCTGAATTTCAAACAAGCGCGCGAAAACTTATACGAATGAAGTATTAACCCATTTTTCTCTCGGGATAACAGAAGAAAAGTTTCGAATCGCCACAAAGATGAGCAACTTCGATTTGCGTTAATTTGCAAGGGAAAAGTTTCTCGTTTAACTACCGGAATCATCCGACAGAATTATATATAGCATAGCATTTTAATAGTTAAACGGTTAAATTATGTCAAAATATTTCATGTAGTTGTAGTTAAACCAAGTAACTATTGTTGAAGGAAATGTTCATAAATCAAGTTTATTATATGGAGTTTTGCTTCATTGTATTTAATTTTGACAAAGATATATTTTGATTGCGAATATATATTTTCGGGGTTTGTAAATATGTCGAGTAGTGTGACTTATTTAGCCAATTAGACGCTGGAACAAACTGTTTCATATATAGTTTATTGCAAAAAAACAATAAATTATACCAATATACAACAAAAATTCAAGCGACACCATCGGAAGGTAGAGTACGCTCGGGATAAGGATTCCGGTTTGTTATTGTGTGCGTGAACTGTGTGGCTCAAAACAATTTCGCTCAGAATATTTCATTTTTTTATTTTAAAAGAAAATATATGTTTATTTAACATACATACGTCTGAGCTAAGTTGGAAATTTTAATTGACAATAAAAAATATATTATATAATCGAAGAAACCAGACATTGATGTCATTAATTAAATATTTGCAAAATTCAAAATCTTTCACTAGTCAAAAAAATAATGAAGTCTTTAGTTATTATTCAAAAGCAAAAAGATATAAAATGGGTAAAGAAATTATTCGCAGATTGTTTAATGGCTCGACGACTCTATTAAATCATTAGAATCCATTGAATAAATTAAAAAATTATCATTGGCGCAACGATAAGAATAATAACTTTTTTAAGCCTCACAGAGAATAGTGTAAAAAACCATCAACGTACGGATTAATGGAAAAATGATTAAAATATTTTAATCCACGGGTAAGAGAACGAATAACTTACAGTGTATATTTGAAGCCTTGATATCAATTAACCCAGATATGCCCAGGAAATTTTGTTCTCTTAAAATTTTATTTATAAATAAAAAACAGTGGCACGAGTTTAGTGACCTACCCATGGAACAGTGGGCATATCTGGGTTAAACCAATATCAACACAAAATTATTTAAAATAAATCACTAGAGAAGATCGAACTTCTGTGCCACACTGCACTTTAATGACGAATACCAGCGTTGACGAATCAGCGACTGTCCTTAAAAGAGAAAGCGAGACAACGAAGTACACGCTACATCGCTTCTCCCTCTCATATACATGTACACGCACACAATAACAAACCGGCATCCTTATCCCGAGCGTACTCTAGTGCCGAATAAGAACAAGTATAGGTTAATCCAAGAAGGGATCATGGTTGATGTAGCTTCTCACAGTTGTGCATTTGTAAAAATGGTGTCTCCGAGTGAGTGTGTCTTTTATACTGTTCCTTATACGAATGGGAGAGAAGACCATCAAAGTCAATAGCGTTATTGATTAACTCCGCCTCTTCTACAATTTCTTGGTAAAAGCATATAACTTACGGGTGGCCATTTGTAAAAAAAACAATCCGGTAATAACAAATAATTAAAGTAGTAAGTAGAATGCGTTTATTAAAAACAGTATATTATTGTTTACGATTTGCTATTATATCTGACCTTGTTTCTGTTTGTATAGATACGAGATCAAGAACATTTTTTTAATTTATCAAAATTCACACAAAAAGTATGCTTACGTTGTAAGCAATGTTTGTAGTATTTATTCTTATCTTGGTTATTTAAAGTACTAAATAAACAACACCTACAATCCATTTGCAGCATAGGTATAAAATAAATTTGCGCATACGAACAAAAAAAATATCATTCCTGGTTATCATTAAACACAATTAAAAAAGTTATTTAACTTTCGTTCAAATGCAACAACGCTTATGTGCGATAAGAACTTTGATAGTCCGTCCATTATACACTGCATCGCTGACCTAATTTCCAAGAAGTAAACAAACATTTTTGTAATAAAAAAACTACACATAAACCACATTTTTCAATATGTTGGAAATAATAATAAAAAAACACATCCCCAAGGATATATTAAATTGGCAATAAAATATTTATTACCCCAAACATGTCGCATATAAAAAATGTCGAGCATACACATCCGATAGTAAAACCTCAAATAAAACAGCATATAACTTCCTAAAGTCGCTTAGTCAGGGGGAATCAACTCAACGGCGGTGTAATTTATTTAGTTCGATCCCTCGGTGCGTTACTTCATTATAGAGCTATTCTTAGCCTGAACACTTTGCGTAGTTTGGAATTTAATCGAAACTGTTCCGATAATGGAAATTACGAACATCATCCCGTAAGGCATTTGTGCGGTGTCCGCCTGTCAATCAATAATGCAAATATAACAACGTGAATAAACGTATGGCAAACACACGCGCTACACGCAGGGTGTAGTAGTACCACTTTGTTGTGGACAAGTGTTGTTGACAGGCAACGGATAGACCCGCTAATTGCCTATTGGCTTTTGACCCTGCTAATGACTATGGAAGACTTTCAAGCCATTGTGAGCGCATAATATATGCGGTTTTGTGGTAATTGTTTTTTTTTTATGAGCGATAAAAAAAATCAGATTTAACGCACCTGATAGTAAAAATAATCTAGAAGCTCGTAAATATTATCAGTTACTTTTACGATTCGATAAAAATTCATCACTGTCGCATTTTTAAGCATAACTAATAAACTTATCTGTGTTAATCGGAAAAATGTAAGTCAAACTTCCAGTTGAGTATAATATCAAACTTCTATACTTAGAAAACGCTAAGGAAGAAAGCAAATAATATAAATTGCAAGGAAAATTCACATTCCCAGATAAAATATTTCACGAGTGAAATTCGAAGCCTACCCAAGACGTTCAACGTGGGGAATAAAGAAGAAATATTCACAGCGAGCGCTTTTAATCTTAATTTCAATAAGCAATTGTGAGAAGAGCCTTAAATTTTTCAGATTTATATTACGTGTACAGGAAGATAGAAATCCTACAGCTGTGTAGCAAAATGGTTAAACAATATATTTACAATACAATTTAATTATTTGTTTATCGTTATTACAAAAGCTGTTTCACTATTAAAAGTAACTGATTTGGGTGTCACATTTCTAGATGACTATAGATTCTATCAGCATATAGAAAACATGTACAATGAAGCATCTAATATGTGGGATTTGTTTTGCGATACGCAATCGAAGAGCTCGAGAGCACTGTGTGCCTTGTATAATCACCTAGTGCGCAGTACCCTCGTGCATGCTTCTCATCTCTGGTTGCCAAATATTGAAACCGATTTACTTTTAATAAAAAAGGTTTCTCGGAATATAAATATTATTAATTTTTATTTACTACAAGGTATGCTGGGATATGATTCCCTCGAGTGGCATCGACAAGTGTACATGGGAAAGCATTTTAATTTCCTGGTAGGGAATAATCACAATCTTGAGATTATGATAGAACTTCGTTTTAGTGCTTGCGTTCCTAAGTAATGTTTAAAGTAATACATAATACATGCAAGAACAGGAGTATTGATTCCAAGATTAAGCACAGCTATCTGACTTTTTACCATCTATCGGATACGTCCATCAACTTGAAATTGGAGAATGCATTGCAGTCTATCTAATTGTTCTGTAAATATATATGAATATATTTTTTGTGTATTTTTTTCAATATTTTTTATGCAGCTATAGCTGTTATGGCCTGCATCTGTATTTAATAAATAAATAAAATAAAATATACAAGCATAAATGTTTTATTTGGAATATTTGTAAAATTGCTGCATAAAATTTACCATGAGAGAAGTATTGATCTCCCGAATTAATTGAGCGACTGTGATTAATTTATGCACATGGTCAAAGCGAGGTGAATTGGGAATTGAAGCTGATTGGGTTTCATTAGATTCTAGGAATAAACATAATTATGCGTTTGAATGTGCCAGTCATGATCTTTTCCTAGTTATAAAAAAAAAAACACAAATACGCAGAAGAACGTCACATAAAAACTATTAAGTTGGATAAGCTGACATAATTACTTGTCTAAAATACGAACATTAGTGTTCTCAATTTAATTTAGTCTCTTAACCCTTTTATATTCTATGCAACACAATGTAATTTATTAGAGAATTCACTAATGTAACAATCGATTTATCTTATTTTGATTATCGATATTGATATCATTATTTATAAATAAGATTAGGGCTAGCACTTCAGTTGAATATTTCGCTCCATTGAGCATTTCAGTCTTTTTTTTATATATTTAAATAATTGCTTTTTTTAGCAGTCAAATCCATTTTTTATATTTTTAATTATTTTTTTAGATATTTTATTTAGAATTATTTTTTAGAAATTAGTGCTGATATTATGAAGTTCATTTTGATCAACAGCGTCAATTTCACTCATAAATTAACGAATATTTGATTTTGACAATTATTGTGATAAATTAGCTTGATTCAATAAGCTCAGCTTAATTAGCATATATGTTAATTCAGCTTTAGTTGAGCGACAGATTATTGTTATTTTAGCTATGAAATAAAAAAAATCAAAGACGAAATATCTTTCGCCCTCTACGCTTGGTTCAGAACCTTGTCAAGACAGAAAGTGACCGTTTAAATTTACACCTTTACACAAGCGAACAAATAATAACTTTCGATAATTTCTAACCGCACCCACCGTCAACGCAAATGAAGAATAACCACGCTTTACGACGCCATAAGTCAAAGTTTACAATCATAAAAGCTAATAGGCGATCTCTAGCGTATACAAACGCTTCAATTTCAATAAACATTTACATAAAATCGCCGTTTTTGTTTATACTCGAAACACCGCATTACGGTCCCCGAAGCTCCATGCTTCTTCAATATATTACAGTCGCGCCCACAAATCAGAGGGCCCACGGGGTCCATTCGTAATCTACCCCCAATGTATTCTAATAAAAGTGTCGCATAAAAGCGGCGATGGAAATTGAATCGGAAGACTGTGCATAGAATTTACGGTCAATTTTCGAATTTAAACACCCACGGATCGAATTTGTGACAGATTAGAAGAGCATGGGGTGATTTACGGCGGGGATTACGTGGCTCGGTCGTCCTGAAATATTGTTGTGATTTATTACGTGAAAAGCGCGTGAACCGATGGTGCGGTGATGCTGATTTGGGTGCAAAAAGCGTCTATCTCTTGCATATGTTTCACAACCATTACCAAGATTACACACACACACCATATATTTGGCTCAGTGGCTTAAATCCGGATCAACATCTATAAGCCAAATGTACACACTACAAGCAGTGCAAAAAGCACTTGAACTTTTGATATATCGTGCGAATAAAAGATCTTCAAAATTATATTCGCAAGTAGCATATCGTTTGATGGTTGAACTTCAGGAGCAGAGTATGATGATCAAAAGACTCATAGAAAAAAAGAATTAGTTATTATTTATCGATTAAAAATAATATAATGTCTATAATCAAAATACAATGATTGCTCTAGTATTTTGTTGTTGTATGAACCAACTAATTTAGATAGATTATATAGTGTTTAATTTAAGACTTTTTTATTGGAAGTATAACTTAAATCGCATAGCAGGGCTGTGGAGTCGCGGAGTTATGGCATTCTAAATGGAGTCGGAGTCGTAATAAATCGACTAATTCCAACTATTTTTAGCGAATAGTTTTAACGTATATATCAACGAATGAGGATGGTTCAGAATTATGAAAATGTTAATCATGCGGGGCTTTTTTTTCGGTAGCAGTGTTATTTATATTTTGCCCACGTATAATAAATGCTTGCTATTTCTGATTACTTTTTCAATAAAAAAAAAAAACTCACTGCACATTGTATTATTTTAGAACCTTTTTTTAATATGAGGCACATTCATAAAAAATTATATATTGTGCTTAAAACAAAAAATGCTTAAGTTTTGCTGGGAAAAAACTTTTCCTTTAATTTTGAAACTATAAAATATGATTCAGTAACGTTGTATCGAGACTATTAAATTAATAAACAATTGATCTATTAATATAAACGATGCGCTTTGTCCGGTCCACGCTGCACGTTTAGTGATTCTGTGAAGAGAATCACTAAACAAGACAAGCCGAGAATTTATTCCTGGGAAATTTATGATTTTTCGCAGTCCCAAGTCCCTGGAATTTAAAAAAAAATAACCCGAAAATTGAGACTTGTAAAATATATGTAATATTTCGTATATTTAATTTTTTTAATGAAATCAAAAACACCCAAATAACCCATAACCGCTTAGTATATAAGCAGGCAGTTGAAGATGACTCATCATATCGGCAGTGGTAATGAAAAAAATCTTTCATGTTTAGATTTAGCGATCGACGAAAAATATTCTGAAAGAAGCAGATAATGATTATTGCGGCAAGGGATTATTTCGTATTAGCATTGTTGTAAAGTAAAAGTATCACTTAAAATAAAATAAATTGCAAGAGATGGAATATTTCGAATCCCACGATATTTTTCGGCGAGTAATAAAAAGTGCGATGCCCGTATTATTATCTTTTGGAAAAATTGATTTTTTAATAAAAAGTAACAGTTTGTATTCTGCCTTAAACCAAATATGTACTGTGCTTTACAGTCTTCGATGTATAATTGTGAACACAGATTTCGGACTACATTTTTAAATGTTATTATTTATTTACCTTATTTACAACTCTCGTTTATAATACGTTCAGTATCAACTATTCAACAATTATTAAATTATTTTCTTTACGATTATTTTAGCCCATAATGAATAAATATTAATTAGAAGTTTGGAAGCATTTCAAAGAACTAGAAAAAGAGTCAGTTCAATGCATTCACTGTGTGAAGCAGATTTCGAGTAAGGGATCGAATACAAGTGGATTATTAAAACACTTATCCTGGTCTGCAAAGCTTGCTGACCAATCATAATTATCCAGCGATCATCCAGCCAATCGCTGCAGTCGTTTAGAACGGCGAAATAAGTATGCTCCTTTAGAAAGCGACATTCGCTTGATGGGCATTGTCCAAGGTTGTATTGCATTGCAACGGGAATTTTGTGGATCCGGTGATTTATTATATCCGTAACCTTTTCGCAACAAAGAAATATTTTCTCAATGACAGAGAATATTTACAGTAAGAAAAAAACTTGTGCTATTTATGTGATTTTTCTGGTCGTAACGAAGGTTTTTTGTGTGGTCCATCTTTTACGCTATTGTCTTGTTTCCTTGTTGATGGATGATAATTTTGGTCACAGTCAATTAACGCAAGTTTTGAGAATTAGACCCTCTCAAACGTGGGCCTCTGTGTGTGGTCGCCACACATTATCTTATGATTCAAATGAAAAATAATCTGTCTCGAGTCCCGGAAATTCCCGGGACTTTTTACTTTTGTCATACAGTGCTAAGAACTTACGTCACGCAACTGTATGTTCTCTAATTTGTCCATGAACTTCAGCTTGAGAAGCTTTAGTGTTTGTGTTTATGCATTTGTATGTATTCTGTACATTAAAACAGATTGCGTCAGAGTCGACGCGTTCGGTGTTTTTTTTCAAATTGTGTGCTATATATTTAACATTTTCAGTTGGGTCAGGTGTTATATTATTTTTAATTCGTCGTTTATTATACTATATAAAGTTAACTTTTGATTATTTTTTAGCGGATACTATACTGGTACTTAGTATGATGGCAATTTATCAAATACATCAGTTTTTCAATTCAAACTAATAAATTATTTACGATAAAATCATATTCAATATTGATTTTTATGCCAGGCTACACGTAAACCCAAGAGTACGTACAAAGTTGTTATAAAGCAATAAAAAATGTAAATCACAAAACAGTACTTTAATCGCTCAATACAGTCCAGCTGCATACAATGGGGCGTGTAGAGAGAAAAACAAAGATACAATGAAACATTCCCAAATATTTGATCTTATCTAACATAATTGCCGCTGCCATTAACATACGCTCAAGTAAACAAGTTCACCTTGCATCGGAGCATCGACTAATTGCACATTCATTCATCTGCTTTTCTCGCTCCGATCCGATACGACGGAGCGAGACGAGAGTACGAATGTCAAGCGCATGCGCAACGTCACACTTGTTTACACAGTCAATGCGGGGAACGACAGGTAACGTTACGCGGTTACCGTTTCCATAGTTTACGATTGTGATATAACTGGTGGTATTAATATCGACCGATTATTTACGTCGTTAGACTTAACCACGGCGCCGGTTAAGTAACTGACTCGCTCCGGTAAAGATTTAGATAAGCGCTAGAGCCAGATGATTCCAGTCTGGGATCACGATTTCCTATATGACGAGTGATAAGGAAATGAGCGATTGAGGTTATAGTTGGCGTGGGCCCAAAATTAATTTAGTAATATTAAAAAGATTTGTTAGTACAAATTTATGTCATTTAAATGTATGTACATAAATAATATATCTACATATATATGTATGTATTTATGTAGATAATACGCCACAGACGGTAATAATAATTACTGCCATTATTAAATAGATAAGATTTAGCGTCGATGTTGGTGTGGTAAATAAAGGCGCAGAATGTAATTCAACCACGAACAAATGTAACAACACAAATCAGTTGATAAAAGTGGATCACGTGGTACGCTAGACGCTGTAGTTCGTAGACCCAACTTGAGGTGAAACGATTGCGTTGATTGTTTTTAATAATATCGTATACTTCATCACTTTACTATAGCAATTCTATGAATAAAAATATATTTACATTTAACCAGTTAAGATTTTTGCCTCAATCGCATATTTCGCACAACGAAAATTCTGAACTTAGATGATTTTATGATTGTCAAATATATTTTACTTTTGATTTCATGTAATTATCATTTAAAATTACTGAAATAATTGTAAAATATGTTTAAAATATGATATTATTAAATTTAAATCATATTGATATATTTTATTTATACAGACATTTTTTTGTATTCTAAAATATGCATATATTTGAATATTGATAATTATTACTGAACCCTATATTCATTACATCATTCTGAGATATAAATTATTCGGCAGTATTATAGGGCTACAAACATTGAGGATTAATTTATGCTGTGGTAAACCACCTAGTTACAGGTAATTAAAGAACTCAACTGTATCACGTGTAGCTCTTTCTTCGTCTACTATAAACGATGAAATATAATGGTATTAAAGATAAATTAATACCTACCTCAATAATATTTTTTTAATATGCATTGATCTAGAATTGTTTAATAAAACAAATAGAAATATACATAGTTATAATATGTTAATAATAAATTATTATCTAATAATCACAATTCATTCATAACCGAGATAAGATATTACATTAGGGTATGACAAACTTGATTATTATCCAGTACAATGCGATAAAAAATTAACGACTAAATCAAAATGAATACTGATTTATTTATAAGACAAATTAAACATGACTAAATAAGATCTTACAAACAAATGTTATACGTTTAGACTTTTAAAACGTACTTAGATTATCACCTAGATGTACTTAAATAAAAAAATTAAGTTGTACATAAAATCCAAAGACTATTTTCCAATTAATATCCATATGTAAACCAAAACTCTAATGCTTCAGTATAGACCATAAATATACAGAGAAATTACTTCAAAATTGTTTCGTTTGATTTATCAGGACCATTGATTGACCGCGAGAAGAATTTTGTCCCAAATACGTGTTAAAAGCGTAATAAATCAAATTTTGATCAGCCGTTACGACTTGCATTTTATTATGCTGACGTACGCAACGATCAGATTATGTAAATGCATTCGAAAATGGACCACAAACCTTAACAAATGCTTTTGTATTGTTGAGTATCGACATGCCGGTAGAATGCGCTAATCGATATTACAGTATGGCTGAATCTCCAGCTGTTCAAAATACGAAAGTTAGGCAAAAACGTTTTTTTAAGAAAAACACGTCGAGAGCAAACATATCAAAAGAATAACTTCCATTTTGACTAGCGTATAAAAACACGTACATAACATACATAGACTATTTCCATCAGAAGCTGCAATTAATAACTTCCAGCCTCTCCGAAAGCAGCCGCTTTCGTGGACCAGCTACGAGATCCGAAATCCAGAGACGACGGGCTTCCACAAGACGCAAACAAAACTGCGAATTGTACGGGATTCAAAACTGTTTATTATACAAATAACTTTGCCCTTTATATAAAAAAAAGTGTTAACGCTAAATCGCGACAAATTTTACAACTTTCAGCTATCTTAAAATGTCATGAAAATTTCAAAAAGCATCCATTAGTCGACAGAACGAACTGACTCGACGGTTTATGTTTCTTTTCGTTCATCGCGCGCGCCCAACCAGTAAAAAATCACTGGTAAATTAACTGAATGGCCCAGCCGAGTAACGGATTACCACAGGTGAGGCACGTGAGCCAACAAAGGGGATCAAAAGGTGGGTCAGAGGGGTCCGGATATATCTGGTCTGATCCACGGCGCGCTTATGCAAATAGCTTTGAGAATTAAAAACGGAAGAAACATTGTTTTGCAGGGTTTAATGCGGTTTCGCAAATCGTCGAGATAAAGCCCGATTTACACCTGCGATAGTAACGCTCGAAAAGAGAAGACTGGACCACCTCGCGCGGTGGTAATTAATCTTGGAACGGTTGTAAACACGTCTCAATGTTAATTAGGAAACAGAGTTCATTATGTTACATCAGGTATGTTAAATAGATAAAAAGCAAATCCGTAGTGCATTTCACTCATTTGACATATGCCTTTTTCAATTTCGACTGAAACCAAACTGTATTTTGTACCATCTTCATGACTTTATGTTGTGTTAGACACATAATATTACATACTACATAGCTATATTAATTTGACATTAGGGCAAAAAAATACTTCGCAATTCGAGACATTGCTTCTAAGTAGCGTCACAGGCATTTCTGACTTCACTGCTATGTATTGTGTGGTACATACACTTCGGCTTGCGATAGTGATGCTATTTTCATTTTAAAAAAATTGAAAAATACAGGAAAGTTGTAGGGAAATTGAAACTGAAAGTTTCTTGCTTTTTAGTAAGTCATTCTCTTATTGTTCATGCTAGAACGTTTGCCTTAAAAAATAATATATAAATCTTTAGAGCGTGAGATAGAACTGCCTAATAATCTGATGTGGATAATTTTATGGAGATGATTTCGCTGTGGATGAAATAAAAGCAAAATAACAGCTAAAATATTTTTTAATATATGTATATATAAAACAAACATCTCATATTATCACATCAACTATTTTTTCTATAAATAATTTATTTAATTACTAGATGAAAGAATATCAAATATAATCTGTATCATATAAAAATAATATTCATGGATATTTTAAAGCAAAACTATACAACCATCTTATATATAATTTTAATAAATGTATCATAAAAATGGTTTTACAATACTACATACATAATTCACGAAAATAAAGATTCTTATTACTTTTACAAGTTCTATAATGGATTTCAATAAACAAACGAGTAAATCGATTACGTGAGGGATGCGTTATGGGATTTCTTTTTGATAATAGAGGGATATAAAGAAGAAAACAATAAATTCCATTTATAAACCATTTCATTTTATTAAAGCTGTATATATAATGAGTTTATTTTTAATTAAACTTTATGAATTATGAAAATTAAATTATTTAAATACCCTTTAAGACAATAGGATTCCTTTGACAAGCTCTACGAACAAAAAACTAAAATATGCAAAGTAAATCGCCACACTGCATACAAATTCACGAAACTTTTTAATTAACCAACTCCGCTTTTGAAATCTCTCAGACTGACAAGAAAAAGGACCCAATTAAACTTCATACAAAGTATTTCATCGTATTTTTATTTAAGTATTAGAGTAAATTAAACACGCTCAGAATGCATTTGCATTGAGCGTAAAACTTATGTTTTATGCTCACAGCGGAAAATAATTAATAAATTTCACAATAATTATGTGCTAGAAACGTGCTTAAAATATATAATAGTACGTATTTTCCATTAAAATTAAATTATAAAATTATAAATATATTTTAATGACATGTTAAAAAATTGGCAATATATACAAATATCACACAATTACATTACATTGGGGATTGAATTAAGGACTCAGCAAAAAAATGAGTCCCGGATACTAATATTATAAATATATATTATAAAAATTATATCAATTTATATTTACATATAATAATAGCTGAACACAATGCGTCCACCAGCTGTGAGTACCTGGATGAAAGCAAATCAATGCTATTCGACGGATGGTTAAAATGTCAGATAGCAGTGCTTATTAGGGAGTAGTTCAATACTCATGCGGTACTTCAAGCAATACTCGGTAAAGCAAGCGCTAGTAATTAAGTAGCGCGCAAAAACGTACTTCTTTCAGAATCTCATTATGAATATTCTGTCAGAACTGGAAGAAAAGCTTCTCTAAGTACACTCGTCGACGCGACTCGAGGGAATCATATTCCAGCATACCTTATAGGAACTTTGTAGGAAATAAAAATGGATAATATTTGGACTTTTACTGTTAAAAAAGTCAGTTGCATTATTTGGCAACCAGACTATAGAAGCTTGCTCAATGGTACTGCGCATGAAGTGATTATCCGAGGCACACAATGCTCTCGAGCTCCTCAATTGATCCGCGCGTATCACAAGAGGCTTTATTGCATGTTTTATATATAGTGAGTAATTTGTAGTGCTCTTAAATTAGGACACAAATCGGTTACTATTCCTGTGCGATGGAAGGTAAACTCTACATTTTTCAAAAAAAAAAAAAACAATTAAATATAATTTTTGATTAAGGCATGACATACTTGATCAAAAGCCTTTTCAAAATCAGTGTAGATGATACATTTTTGATCGCCTATTTTAAGATTTTTCGTCACAAAATTATTGCTGATAAATTCTACACAGGCCTATAAGTCTCTATCATAGATTTGCATCTCTTTTTATGTATAGGAGTCACTTTCATAATTTTTAATATTTCATAAAATGTATTTGTTTTCAACGAGAGATTAAAAACAAACAGCGGTGGATATTCTTTATTGTCCTGTATTTTTAAGCATACCAGCTACCGTCATTACATACATACGTAAGTGTACATGCATATAATACATATTTCAATAGTTGATTCACGTAAATTAACGTACCGATGAATACATACAAAATAAAGGACAGGGCCCTTAATGGGCAGACAATGATTTGACGCATCCAATTAGTACAGCATTTTTTTATTATACATCCGACGTAATAAGGAAATAATAATAAATATAATAAAACACCACTTTCACTATATATATGTTACACGCGTGAACAAACCTCGGTTCGTTGATAATGAACAGTTTTGGTCGGAAAGCATTTGGGTCATCGCACGGTGTTATCAAAGACGAAAATCGTTTGTCTGCATCGCATAGTTTATAACCCCTGCTGTTTGTGTTTGAAACGCGTTTTAATTATATGCGATTAGCCGCAGAGACCGCCGGTCCATGCTGTATTAAAATTACACATGTGCTTTATTTGAATGCAACGTTTCCATAAATATGCAATGTGTAAATATATATATTTGTATACATACATTATTGTTCGCTTGGAATGAAAAAAAATATTTGGTTACATATTCGAGCTTGTTTGGTGAACTGCGGCTAGCTAGTTTGAAACTAATTAAGGTTTAATTAAAAACGTCCAGTTGGTCCATGGCGATGTGCAAAATGTATTTAAATTAAAGCTGAAACGTTAATTAAAAACTATATCGTGCTTGAAACAAATTTACATTTTTTTATAAAAATAATAAAAAGCTTAGACGATATTTTGTACGTGTTACGTAAAATAAATGTCTTCCATCTTTAGGAGTATGTAACGAGGACTACATTTAACTGCGCATTTGCGAAGTTTTCATCAAATATATTGAACCATAAACTTTTACTACGGTTGCGCTTTATGGCCATAATATAACTTCCGAATGATGTGCAATTCCGTGTGAGTTTAACCATCGCACTTTCATAAGACTTAACTATATTTTTATACTAATTAAGCGATACACTAAACTAAAATTATGATTTTGATAAATACTAGCCCGAGTCAAAAAATATTTGCTCCCTGTAGACTCCAATTCGAATATTCGAACATTCGAATACCAAATAAAATTAAACTATTTTTCCGCCTGATGAAACTTATGTGATTTTTTTGGCGAATTATTTCTCCGTAACCATCCTTCAAAGTACTGGCAAAATAATCGTATTTTAGAACGATCATAATTTATTATGATGGATAGCCCTCAGTTACAGTTAAACTATTTCCAGTTTGAATCGGTTAATTTTAAACTATGTTAAAACAAATATTATTATGCTAACAATATTTGAGAGGAGGTCGAAACCAGACGCGGAGCAAAATTGTTGATTATAACTTTATAACATGGCGCCAAATCAAGCGGAATTTACAGTTTGTCGGACACGAACGTCGTGTAATTTCCCTAATGGAATAATAGAGAACGCAATTACGTTTTTATTTTTTGAAAATTTGTCCATTTTACCCATCTCGCTAATTGCAGCGGACGAAGCAGGAAACCGGGGAAAAACTCGAGTTTGTTAATAAGATTAACTTTCCGAACATTGGTTAAAAAATTAAGATCGTTTAACGAAGCAAAACCATAGTAGACAGTCTCAAATAAGTAAATATATACATAATTTATCACATCCTTTGATGTCCTCCAAAAAATGAAAATAGAGCACAGACCCATATAACGACTAGTGCAATTTTGGCAACGACCTCGTCGCGATGACCAAACCTTTGTACGTGACCTGGATGACCACGTCATATCATCATTATTCTCTCATGATAACAATACAGCAATATCTGCGCTCCATATCTACAAACAACAATGCGGTGCGTATCGGCCATGTGTAAATGTTTGCTAATAATAAAAAAACGCAATTTCGTACGTAGTGTTTAATTAACGAGCGTATGGCGAATTTGCTTATATACCTATTTACAATACATTGCTAAAACTTGAGTCGCTGAAACGACGACGTGCGAAATTAGCGACATTAATCAGGTGACAGAATGGCGTATTAAAACACACCTGTTCCTACAATGCGTTCGCAAAATTTGCATTTGAAAGCCACAGGCGTTGACAGACTCTTGGCACAAAAGAATTTGTGCATATGAAATGGATGCATGACAAATATTGTAATATATTCTCAAGAATTTTTGCAAAATATAAGATAAATGAACACTAGTTATTTTCGGGTAAATGACGCATTTTTCCCGACGACAAACGCTACTGTAGTCTATATATAATCCATCGTTTATATTTAGAACTATAGTATGTTAAAATAGAACGATATTTTATTTTAAATAAGTAAGGTGTATTTGAGATTTTAATATAAATGAAATGATTCTTTGGAATGTCTTTGTAATAATTCATCATAACAATAACATATTTTCTACACACTTTGCAGATAAGATAATAATATAATGCACATTTTCTCTCTTGAACCGGTCAAGATATTTTCATACGCATGTATCAACAACCATCAATGAGACTTTTAGAGATTTAATGCTTTATTGAAAATAACATATATGTTATTTTAAATAAAATATTCCAATTTATTCATTGTAAGTTATGAAGAACCGAAAAATACAGTTTGAATTCTGAATACAGGTTTATACACGTACCGTTACCGACACGATTTTATTGCTTTTGACGTGAATTTTTGACTTCTGAGAAGTGATAATTGTTTTTGCGCCCTTCTATTGACCAAAATTCGAATTTGATTGATTACATTTGGATCACTCTTATATTAATAAATTTAAAAATAAATAAATCTTTTATAAATTTTGTTTAATTTTGTATGCACTTCGTGGCATAGCTGCTTTAAATTATGTATAAATAGATGCATATAATTTTTTTAGTAATGTGTTCCTGATGCTGAAAAGATTTATTTAGATAATGTTGATGTAGGCTTTGTTGTCATCAACGGGTTGCAGCAAGTACAGCTCGATATGTTCAAAAAATATTACTATATAAAATGATTTTTAATAAACTTAAAATTAAACATGATTTGTATTGATTTGAAAGAAATAAAATATTAAGAAACACCACTACTTTATAATATGAACTAGGTAATTTAAAAATGTTTTTTCTTTGTTGGCTATAAGTTGTTATAAATATGGCTAAAAAAAAGTTCATTAATTGAACCACCCTTCCATTGAACATTGGACTCTCCATTAAATCGGCAGATCCAAAAATGATAAAAAAATGATTTTAGCAATATTTACAGGGGTGAGAATTGGAATATTATGCTATTAAATAAAAAAAAACAGTTTCGACGTGTGATATGCAATGACAGGGTTTAAATGTCTAGTACAAAACGGGTATTCCTTGCTAAAATTGAACACCACCGTGAGAAAACATTAAAGCGCATTATGTACGCGCCATGAATAAGAAAGATTAAGAGTTTCCGTCGCAAACGCCTTGAGAATTTTTTTTTAAAAACTATCCAATGTAATTGAAAACTTTACGTATTATAACCTTACACAAACTGTACGTGATGATCTTAATTTTTGCACAAAAATTAAATAACATTGAGTTTTGTCTTAAAAACAAAAAAATACCCCGTCTCAAAGGTTATCTGAAATATCCGCGTTTTTTCATTATTTTGTTTACGACTACTTGATTGTCGGCTTATAGCTTGGCATTGAATGTCATTAACAACTTCAAGATAGGAAAATAAATTTCGAAAAAAAAGAAAACAGGCTATATATGTATGTATATTTCAGAAAAATTTGGTTACTTGTGTCATTAATTCATCCAAAAAATAAAAATGTTAAAATATTTCATTACAAATATGAACGAATACTTACAAATAGTTTGACAAATATTCGAATAACGAATAGTTTAAAAACGGGCACACATTTTCGATATTCGGGTTATAGTCTCTACGGGCTGCTTCATAAGATTCCCATGTCATCTGGACGAAGTACCGTTACACGAAAGAGCATGCTTTAACGCTTTCTTCTTTGCATGCAACACCACTCCCACTTTTATTTCTAGGGGACCGGCGTCAGTTCTGGATTGTTAAATGAATAAATTTGATTAACCTACAATACCACTAACTTCTACCATAATTTCACTACTTATGTATCTGATTTTTTAAATTTTGTGCAGAATTTTAACGATATTTTAAATAAATATAATTATTATAGTCATTATTAAATGTATTATTACTATTTATGTTTCCAAAAGCAATAAAATATTTATATTTAATATAAGAAAAGAGCATTATTATATAATAAAAATCAAATGGTAAATATTTCTTTAGAAGCGCAGAGTAACACCCCCACGGTGCATGGCTGAGAGGCAAATAATAGTGGATTCTAATTAGAATGTAACGGTAAACCGTCGAGTTCGATAGGGAATCTTATGATGCCTACGGGCTATCAATATAATATATAAATTTACTATCAAAATAAACTTGAATTATGTTTAAATAAACATATGTTGATATCTCATCATAATTAATATATTTATTATTTCACTCGCGAATAACTTCAGAGAGATCCACGCAAATCTGTCTGTTTAAATTTAAATTAAACTCCTTTAAGAAACATATTTATACACACATAAAACACTATATCTAATCAAGCAAATATAGCTAATGGTTTGTGAACTAACAATACTCTTTTACATACATACTAATGAGGCAGATCTTCATAACAATGCTAAACGGCACACAGGTTATTGTTATTCAAAAGCCGTTACCACATTCATCATATCCACCAACTTGATTCGGTACACTATAATTTTAGCAATCATAAAAATAAAACAATAAGATTCATTTCAATAAAATTTGACCTGATTATTCGCACATATTCTATTAAGAAAATAATTTACCAACTTTTATTAATCGATTAAAACCGCTTAATATCTCACGGTCTTGACAAGCATCTGACAATTTAATCAAAACATTTTGATTTAGGAATCAGCTCGGTTTTTCAATTTGAAACGCGCCTTTGTTTAATAAGTCATAATTTATAGGTCATAAACGTCGACATAAAAGTTTGAGGCATTGTAGTAGCAGAAGCCTAAAGAAGCAGGGGAGAAAGCACAAGAAGGGCGCTATAGAATGTTCATCTCCCCCAAAGGTGGTATGAATATTAATGTGTTTAATAACAGAACCACGTGTTGAAACTGCAATTAAATTACAAATCCCTTCGCGTAATAGAAAAACATTGTAAAAATTAAGATATACATACATTACATGATAGGGGTTCAACACACTGACACACTGGCCTAATTATGTGTTAAACTAGTTTATGCTTTAAGAATCGCTGGTGTAGTCGTAAAAAATTCTAGTTTCGATCAGTTAAATGCAAACGGAACCGCATCCTGCACTAAGGGAAACATCTGCAATGCAGTCCCTTGGGTAACTTCTGAACTCTTGTAAGAAAAAAAGCATACATAGAAAGCAAAACGAAAATTCACAAGTAATACAAACTCCCTTGAGACAGTGAAACTTCGTGTAATTCGAATTACATTGAATCTGTCTGATTTCCTCATATGTAATATACACACTATTAGAAGCACTTCAAGGCTTTCATTACTTTGGTTCAGAGCCTTCATTCAATAAACGTCAATCTTACTTAGTAAATATTTTTACGACCAAAAACGGCAATCTCTCATCCAGTATCCGGTTACTGTCTATGCTTGATTGATACACTGGTCTCGACGGCGCCTCAAGACTCAATCTCAGACTAGGTAAATACTATATTATTAACAATATTAGACAAGGATTCATATATCGCCGGTTATATTACCATTTATATCATATTAATTCAAAATCCAGATTACTTGTATTCAAATACTAAAAAAAAAGTTTTGTAAATATAGATATTCGGTTAAGTTACAGTTTTGGCTGCAATGTGTGCAGTGACCGAGCATTGTCGTGCAAAAATATGACCTTTCACGTACTTAACTAGTAAATGGCACTTTAAATTATTTAGTGACTTGAGCGCTCTGCAGTATCAGATCATACTACAGTCTTTTCGATTCGATGTATGAAACTTACAGTATTAATAATAACTAATTTACGTAGCCAAATGGAATCATGCGGTCTTGACAAGCACATAATCGCGAATGATAAATTAAATATGGGTCTTTTGTGTAGAAAAAATTGCATGTACACATGTGTGTACAACCTTGAGCACATTTAATGAAGGGCAATGAAAATGATAAAAATATATGATGAAGTCGCAGTCTGAAGGTCGCCACGGGTCAAATGTGACCCGCAAAGTTTCACAGACTCACATATGTGCGCATTTACTGCTTTCTAAGTGAATTTAGAGAATTGGCTATCTAGGTGCATTGCATCAGATATATTCGAGAGTCAACCACAGCACTTTCTATATTGAAAATGGAGGGACGATAAGGAATATGAATATATATTTTTGCACACGATAACAATATTGATAACAAATAGGGAAAGTGGTAATCACTTTGTATCAGATACTGGTTTAATAACATTGTTATGTATTATTAAATTAATGATAATAAAATGTGTTTAATTATTTTCTACTAAGTCCATATCCTTATCTAATTATCTAAGAATATTTTTATAAGTTAATTAATATGGTTCTAATTAATTGTATTAATTATAATTTAATCTTGTCATCTTAAAATATATTGGGTATACAAATGTATTATAAATATTTAGGGTATTATATTACAGTGAATGTGTATTACCAGTGAAATTATTTTTCACTACTATAAATTTTATTTCATTAACTTAGCCAGCAAAAGTGTATCAAACAATTTTTCACAATTTCAATGCTTATTCAATGTCGGTCAGGGTTGGCCCGAGGGGCAGGCTGGACGGGCGGACGCCTGGGGCGCCCGCTCTAGAGAGGCGCTAAAAATTCAAAATAAAGGCGTAACATTTCCTTCAAAAATTTAAGGAAATGTTACGATTTACGACTTTTTTGACAAATTATGTTTTGTCAAATGTTTAAATGCAAAATATATTCTAATTTTTTTAATATATACAGATTATAATTTTAGATTTAATAAAAAGGGTTGGCACTGAAATGATAGAATTATTATTTTAGATCCCCTAGCAAATCGATGATAGTCTCATGGTACCATATATTTTACTATCTGCACCTTGTCGCTCTTATATACACACTTTATATTATATTATTTGTTCTGTGGTTACCATACAGTTGTTTTCGCCGCTGCATTTATCGTTGATCTACTATTTTAGGTCTTAAATGCGTTAACTTATAATACAATAAACAACTACTACGTAGTTCAAAAATATTTGCGAAAGATAATTTATGGTAAAGTAGTATTGGTGTATGATAATTGAATATGAGCAGATGTTTTAAATGTAATGTGTTAAAAATATGTGGGGGGAGCAACTTAGTTTTTTTTTTTTCCTGAGGCGCTAAATGAGCTAGGACCGGCCCTGAATTCGATACGCGTGTTTCCACATAATCAGACACACATCACATATTTAACAAAATACTACAGTCTTTAAAATAAATTTAAATAAATCTAAACCGAACTAACGTAATGAAGGTTCTCAAACTATATTTAGTTTTAAAATTTTTATTTGGGGCAAGTTGGGTTTGATTAATTCCTTTATGTTGAGTTTGAATTGCAAATGGACGTTTCGCATCTGTCAAATTGAGTTTTATAAACATTTTGGGGCACCATATAATTTCACTAGCCCCTACCAGTGAAAATGTATTCGGATATGATTTCACTCCAACGAAAATATTCCTTTATTGGTAATACACATTCACTGTAACATATATATATTTTAATCTGGTTTAGCCCAATGTGTTACAACGGGGTATGCAAAATCGACAACTATAAGTAGTGAGACAGCAGACTGAAATCAAATCTGTAATTCAAATATATTTATTTGATTAATTTTGGACTAGTATTACAGTTTATATTATATTATACAGTATGTTCCTAAGCACATGGTTCTATTTTTTTTAAAAAAACATGATAACATTTAGTTGAAATATAATTTGTGATAATCGATTAGAATTAAAATTACATTAATATCGTTAATTCCGATCTCCCACACACGATGGATATTGATGAACACTAGCTTTAAAATGAGATTCAAACCCAGATTTTTCAAGTAAACGTCACTGATATTTATGACAGATAAAATAATTTAAAAATGTATTATTCGAACAAAATATGTATGAACTGCTTAGTATGTTACTAGATAATTATTGATAAAAATATTGCTATAATATAAATTAAGAATTGATATTTAAAAACATTTAAAAGTCTGGACAGTTTTGTTGGATCAATCGCATACACACGCACAAGACATCTCATAAAATTTACCTTTACTGTGATGTACACCGAGTGTACATGTCATCTAATTTCGTGAATATATGTATGAATAAAATGTTCATATTTTAGGTATTCTTAGATGATTCACGTTTGAATTAGATAATTACAATATAAACTAAATATTTAGTCAAAATTCGGGTATTAAGAAACCTATGCCAGTAGGATTTTTCGCTTCACATGGGAGTGATGCTTGCATTTAAACAGTTAAAACTTATTTTATAAATAAATAATTAGTACGTTAAATTTTTGCATTTATACAAAAAATTCGTTTTAGCAATAATACAACAATAATAGTTACGATTTGACATTGACTATTATTATAATGATTATATCGTAATAATAATTATGTTTTTTTTCTAATTTGCATTACGAATTTTTTTGCACTGTATTTGTGTTTGAGTTAATTCAGTTTTTAAATGATTACTTGTATCTTATCAGTTATGCTAGATTTAGTTTGAATTTTAGCTTAATATTTATTTGATTTATATGGCTTGCAATAATATTTTTATGATATAATTAATAATATTGCTTTACTAAATACGTTACTTGCATCAAATTAATGCAAAGTAATAAAAAATCATTACATAATTTTAAAATTTATCCTAAAGATGGTATTAGAACTATTTTTTTATTCAAAAAAATCTTTGTTATATCAAATATATTGTTATTTAATTTTATTTTATTAGAAAAAAATCCATACTGTCGTGATAGTATGAGAAATATTAAATACTTTAATTATTTAGACATATGTAGCTAGCTTTCTATATGCAAAGTCACATTTGCGACCATTATAATATCGATTTAGGAAATGCATTAAATATGAGTACGTTTCGAAGCTGCATAAGCAAACGGACTGACCTATAATGTTCCAGGCGTTTCCAAGCAAATTTATTCATGTAATATTTCACAAAAGGCACCAATGTAATATACAGATCCAAATTCAAAAAAACTCGACTGCTACTACGCATAAATAAAATATAAAAAAACAATATCCTCAAGGAAATGCTGCACGAATGTCTCAATGTCCCCGCGTCGGCAAAAAAACTTCCATACTGGCGTATAAATTTCTGACCTTCATACATTATTCCACTGTTCCCAAAGTCTTAACTACCCCTGGCTCTCACTTGAGGACTACCTACCTGTGCCTCCCACGCTCCAGCGTTCCTAACAATACACATAAACTTCCAGGTAGAACGGCACAGGTAAAACTACAAGCTCGTGGTCAGAATACGGCACAAGTGAATGAATCAATAGATTTTTTGTGTTATACCGTTCCCAATTTTTCTACCCTTCCAACGTGTTACCTCACACTTGGGCGCCAGTAAGGTGTTAAAGTTACTACTGCTCGCTACGCGATAATTATATGGAGGAACCATATTAAAATTACGATTATTATTTAATGCGATACTTCGATTGAATGAAAAGAAGAAACATTAACCAGCTAATTTGTCCATACCGAAAAAATAACCATCTAATTACTCATCGCACTAATATAGAACATGCAATAGAAGTATGCTAATCGCAAAATCGATAAAAAATAAATACATGTCAGTAAAATATGTTACTTTGACCTTGTAAGGATGAAACGGTAACTTTGATAATCAAAGTAAGAAGCTAATGAAACAAACTCTTTGAATAGTACAAATTTATTTCCATCTACATTTATCAAAACTAAACAATATTTAAATAGGTCGGGTCTAATTGATTATAAAAAAGCCTTAATGAAATACCATAAAAATCTTTATTAGTAAGGATATTCATGAGTTTTGAATTACCTTCATCAGTGCCTAGTCTGAGCTAGTAATCAAAGCGTATAACAACATGCTGGTGTTTAATTTGCACGCACGTTTACAATCAGTTAACCCGCATAGTTAAATTTATACAACACAGGAACACAACCAAATCTTTGTTTGGACAACCTTTAGATACATATCTATCTATCTATCCACGTAACCGATATTCAACGCGGCGAGGGACGAGACTAGTTTTTCATGCATGCATTATAGATACGTATATACTATACGACAAGATCCAAATAACAATAGCGATCATTGTCTCAGTTCGAAGACAATGAGGACATAAAAAAAACGGAAGAGAAAAATACGATAGCTTCCAAGTTGGCCACTCCATAGTTGAGGGTGGGTTTTTTTGAAAATCCGTCAATAAAAATAATAAATATTGAGTATTTATGGTGATGACGAATGACCTATAAAATACAGTAAGGTGTGCATTGAAATCACGCGCAATTACCAAATGTAGACGCAGAAAGAGTTGACTTTTAATAAACACCTGATTATACTTGGATTGTAAAAAATAATAATACAACACATTTTAGTTATATAACGACTGTTTGAATGTTGATAAAACATAACAATAAAAAATACATATGCTTATTGCAATATTGTTTTGCATTCAATTACGTAATATCATGCATTATTGAATTGTAATATTGTAATATATAACAAAATTTCTCAATAGTTGTTGATTAGTTATTAATATAGAATTTTTTAATACAGGACTTAATTTTATATACAAAAAAGACAAACCAGAATTGACTATTTAATTTCAATATGCCTTATTGTATGATTCGTTTACCCTTTGAATCACAAGATATGTTTTATGAATAAAAATGTTTCTCATTTTACGACCAAACAGACATTCATTAAAAATGGTCTAAGGTTGTTTGGTCGATGTAGCGGGTGCTTCATACAATAGTCTGTGAACATCTTTATTTAATCACATAAGAGTGTGACATTTTTTCTTATAATCCAGAAGAATGACTCAAACAAAGATGAATTTGAAGGTAGTAATGATGATGACTATTACATGAATATTTTAGACGAAGCTTTAAAACAATTAGAAATATCCCAAGATCTTGATGTAACTGACTTTACACTATCCACACCATTTATAATGTATTTCAATCCGGAGAATCAATCAAGAAATCTTTCCGAGAAATCAAGTGCGAGTTAGGAATAATAATTTGATTTCTACTTTGGTTGATCCCATTTTACCACCATGTGTAGATGTAACAAGTAAGGACAGTTATAAAAAAAGTTGTATATAATTTTTCAACTAGCAACTGGTATAAATTTTTTAACTAGCACAAATGTCAAGCGCTGTTTTTTTTTTTTTTTTAAGAAATAAGTTTGTATGCACTAAAAATTATATTTGACATAACTGGACAGTTGTCTCCGAAGTCAAAACGATAGTATTTCTTATAAAAACCATAAATATAGTATTTATATTCCGAATATGAAAGCCTTTTGGTTACGAGCTTTTCATTTCAGGGAGCATTTTTTGGTTAAATATTTAATTCGCCATAAAGGCTTTTTAAATCTTCTGGATACTTAATTTGGATTATATATTCAATAATAGATCCCAATCAGGATTTGAGGATGAGTACCGCAATAGTACTCGAATGTTCTTAAAAATGTTTTTTAAAATATCACATTTTACGTAGTTTCGCTTTAACGCGGTCAAGAAAATACTGTTAAAAATAAAACAGTGTACTAAATAAGGGTAAATCCAGAAGAATATGACTGATGGTTTTGAAACCAATTCTAAGAAAACAACAGGGTAGATTAAAAGCAGCCACGACGAGAAATATTTAAATTGTTATACTGTTTTAAGTTATGTATTGTTAAGTAATATTTTGGAGTACATATTTTGTAAATTAATAATAAATAATATTTTTACCACACTGCGATTTTTTTGTATTGATATACATACATAATTGTATGTGTTAGCTTTACACGACTTTTTTATAACTTATCTTCCATTTTTGTATGTGTTTTATGCCTCGATTTACGCGAAATTTGGCGGAACCTATCTACCGCACAAATCAAGGTGTGACTACTTAATTTTTAAAATTAATTTGTCATCATAATTTAAGCCCCCTTTAATATATATTAAAATCTGTATTACCTTAAACATAATTATTGACAAATTCACTGAAAATGACTTGGAGTTGTTAGAAGTGCAAAGGGTTAAAAAACTACATACGTAGTTTATTTGGCCACTCCACGCAATGATATACCAAATCAAGAAAAGGTTCACCTAATTGTCAATAGACCAGATATGTAACTTAAAACTTAACGTAACCTAACATACAATATAGTCAAATCAATATTGAAAGTTTAGGAAGCACTGCCTTGCTACACTTCACTCGGCATGCATATAATGATACAGTTACCTACATACATACACGTCTAGCCAAATATATGTACATATACACAGATATTGTATATTCTGCAGAGGCAAGAATGAAACTATCCGCATTCACGCTGGAATTTTTAAGCCAAAACATAACCCATAGTATAATGGTTAGCATATTTTTTTGGTATAATAAAAAATTAATCTGATATAAAAATTTAAAAT
Source organism: Plectrocnemia conspersa (assembly GCF_051122295.1). Classification (NCBI taxonomy): domain Eukaryota; kingdom Metazoa; phylum Arthropoda; class Insecta; order Trichoptera; family Polycentropodidae; genus Plectrocnemia; species Plectrocnemia conspersa. The sequence continues at coordinate 18,852,936 of NW_028277175.1, forward strand.
AGACTCTGGCGCAATATGTTTTGATGCGCGCTGTTTCAAGAATGAGCAAATGTTGGTAGAATATATTTTCAATTTGTATGTTTGTTAGGCCGCATATCGAGAAATTTAAAGTCGCGTTTTAAAAATATTAATTAAAAATCTTACCTTCAATGCATACGACGTGATCCCTGACCTGCTGCGCCACGATACCGTCGGGTATCAACTCGATAAGGTCATATATAGCGTATATGGAGGGATGCACGCTCTCGAACCTCTGTATCTCCTGTCTTATAGACAAGGAGTTGTTGAAGAAGGGCTGCAAGTACGGCCTCGAAGCCATGATATGCGATTTCGACGATAACTTTTCACTTTTTATGTAACTAAGAACACACGAACGCACAATCGACGTCCTTCACCTTTCGATTTCATAATAATTTATTCTAACACATCATTACATTCCTGCTCATCACATGTCGACCTAGAAAAAAAAATGCCATAAGTTATATATCTGCATTTGGGTGAAACTGTTATGTAATTAACAAGGTGTATTTGATGTTTACATTGTGAATACTTGTTCATTATAAAGACGCAAGCTGTGGTCTAATTTAATCGATTTTAGGTATGTGTATATGCGCAGTGACGTTATCAAATTCATAGAATTCCGATCGTTGAACATTTGAAACCATAATTTTAATCAATAATTATATGGGATGTCACAAACACAATTATGCTTATGAGATAATAGGTAATTTAAAAAAAGCTAAAAGCAATAGAAAGCAAAACTTGAATAGCTTTTTTAAATCGACTATCACGTTTAAAAAAAACAATAAAGCTTAGATAGTTTATCAAAAATAGCTTTGTCGTTCTGAATACATTAAATTCATTTAAAATTTAGGACAAACCAAAAAGTAATAGCATATTCGAGCGTTCTATTGATAATTTAATCTTTCCTTCCGTGAAAAACAGCAAAAAAGGGTAGCTCGCGATAAGCACACAAAAGTAGAAGCTTGAGAACAATGAATGAATATAGCAATCGTTTTCATCAAGATCATTGCAAGATTAACTATAAAATATCTACATTTTTTGTATATAATGATAAAAAATACTGATTACAATATATACGTAGTTTTTGTACCGAAAAATGTTTAGATATTAGTCAGATTTTAATAAATCTTACTGCAGTTTTTTGCAAACTACTGTAATATTACTGACATAAAAAATCTTATAAATTACAAATTTAAGTTCAAGTTGATCATTAATATAGCATATTTTAAATCACACTCTAAACTAATCTATTAGATTGAAAAATAAAACAATAGTTACAATTTAAGGAGAAAAACTTAAGAAAACTTTTATAATTTATACAAGAAATTATCTGGAACCATTAAAATGTGTATTCAGGGATCGGCAACCTTTTAATGTAATACACACTTTTTATATATTTACTTATCGCCAACCAACATCGCAGTAACTCAATTGAGTGTTAGTTCGAAATATTTTTTTTGAAACAATAACAAACTTTTTTAATGAACTACACTTGGTATTAGTAGCGGTAATAAGTATTTATTATATAGGGAAACTAAATCTTCTACCCTTGTAAACGTATGGATTGCAGCAGATAGTCCTACATTTTTAAAATTTGTAGATCAAGTCGTCATGCATCACCGCACTCTATGTTAAACTATTATAGTAATCATTTTATTCCCTAGGCCTAGAGATCAAACGCAATACAGTATTTTTTTAAATATTTTTTTGAACGACAGTAAAAACTATAACATTATTATCAGATTTCTTAATCGTATGGATCAACTTTTATTAAAAAAATATTTGATTTGCATGGTATAAATTACACGATATTAAGAACTATCTTCGATATATTCATTATTCATGTTTGATATTAAAGGTGTCGAAAATTGTACGACAGTATTAATAAGAAATAGATTTAGGTGCAAAATACGTTGAATTGAAATGTATTTTTTGTATATAAACATATTTAATGCAAAACTGCGATCAACTGCGCAGTAAATAATAAAATATTTTATGTGTTTTAACAAGTTTATTTTCAATTCAAGTGCACCATAATATAATTTGTATAGTTTTAACACTCAGATACTAAATGTTACACACATATATGTATTTAATATAAAAACATATTATGTTTGTGTTTATTTCATCAATTCTAATTCATTTGTTTTGGTATGTAGGTTCAACGTTGAATTGTTATGAAAAGATATGTTGTTAAAAAAAATAACACGTCGCATGTTTGTTGGATGAAGTCGCTGTTGGAAATTCTTGAGAGTTGAGCAAAAAATCACGATCATGTTTCGGGACGAATGGTCATTAGTGAGTATACATACCGTTAGCGAAGAGGTTATTGAAGATGGCATTAATTGAAAGCGTCGATCATTCAACGGATGATAACATATCACAAACGTCAGAACGCGAACGCGATACGCACCGACCCCACCACACCGAAGCACGATAGCGGACTGTCATATAAGCACGGCGTGCGGTGTTGCCAGTGCGGAAAAATGACACGCACATCTTCCGACAACAATGGCGAGAAATGTCATTGGAGTAATGAAATACATTTTAAAATGTAAGTAGCTTGTTTAAAAATGTATACATATTTTTAAAAATAAAATTACCCAATAAAGTTCAATGTTAACTAGTTAATATAATCTTACAGTTAATTCATAATTAAGTTAGCCTCAAATTTTAGTCAGTATATTTGTATGCCTAGAAATCCTGATTTATGCTGTACCGATTTAAATCGTTTTATACTTATGTTGCCTGTATATTTTTAATTAAAAAGGTTGATACAGCGTAGTCTTTCTAATATTAGACAATGTTGGATTTACACATAAGCGGGGGAAACACTTGTCTTAGGGCCTTTAGCTTTTTTGAAAAATATTTTTTGCCACATGTTGGCGTTCATCTTATTTTAGATAGGGCTTATTTTCGGGGAAGGGCTTATATTCCAAAAACTCATGAAAATCACGCTAGGGCTTATTTTCGTAGGATGTCTTATTTTCGGAAAAAGACGGTAGTAAAAATAAAGGGGGCGTTTACGCGCGCACACACATACGTATTTCTGTGAATACATGCGAATGTGCTGTATTTGTCTTTATTCGATGACGAAATATTTTTACTTCACAAAATTGAAAACTGTTAATTTAAATCAGTCTAAATCAGACTTTTGTCGCGTATTAGTAAGTTGTATATTTTCTATCCTAGTAATATTTCTGTAAATTTAAACATTAATCAACATATATAATTTATTGACTGATGAATTAAACTACATGTATAGAATGATAAGCCAAATTTAATGAATTACTTTAAAACTAATAAAAAATATTTAATAATATCGGATATTTAATAATATTTATCACACACACAACTTGTGACGAATTAAGTAATTTAATGAACAATTTAGTTAAAGAAATAATAATCTCAGAGTTTCAGAAAACTATAATATTCATTAATTATTGATTCTTGGCTAGATATATGCCATACAAACTAATCAACGTTTATTTTATGATATGTTAACGTTCAACGAGATGAGAAACGGTTATTAGAATTTTATAAAATTGAGTCACATTGAATATAGGGTACAAGCCTTAAAAATATTTAACAATTTTTTTAGATTTAATATATTGTCACTGTCAAAATTATGACAATGCCGTTAATATGAACGGCAAATAATAGGGGATCCATCTTCTGTTTCCGAACTATTTTGAACACCCAATCTGCACACCCAAAGTTTTTGTTGTTCATAATCTCTGAACTTAAATGATTGTGTGATCTGAATTTGAAGTGGGTGGAGGTGCAAGTGCAAATAAAAAATACGCCAAAGGGAGCCATAAGAAAACCCCAAAAGCTACGAACGCCGACGAATCCACAATTCGGGGTTTTTGGCACGCTGTCACTTACAGCAACTATTTTATTGGCTGAAAGGACGCCACGAGGGGGAGTGGGTGGCAGGTTTGGAACCGGGTCCTAAATATTTTTATATATATGAGAACCTCTAAAAAATTGTAATGCCTCGGGTCCCTAGTGAAGTAAATTCGCCACTCAGACTACTAACCCAGACTAGTGATTTGGAAGAATGCCCCTACTTTTTATTTAATATTGATTTATTATTTAACCAATATCCAATTCTTTTTTTATTTTTCGTATGTAAGAAATATTTTTGTATATTTTCAATAAACTATTATTTTGGCAAATATAAATATATTAGATTATTTGTTTTTACCCTTTAATTATATTCAATTAATAGTAATATTTGTTTAATTATTTTTAGCAGTTAAATATTCAAAAAAAATACATTCAAATTTATTTTTATCTTTATTTTGTATATATTTTAATTTTTAATTTTTCAAAATTGCCATATGAGTATGCGTCTGCAAACTCTTTATTTTGCTAATGGCAACATACGTCATATTTGACGTTTTACATTATTATTTGTCAACATGGGGACGTTCGTTGTAGTCATCGTCATTATGTGTAATGTTTAAATTTACTTTTATCATTAACATTTAAGTAATTTTATAAAGCATTTTTATTTGTATGAAAATAATCCATTGTTTTATATTTATTAATTTTTTTATATTGTAATAAATTAATAGAAACTTAGTCAACAATTGGTCATTATAAATAAATTACCATTTATAACAATGACTATTTACTGGTAACGTTTATGTAATTGTTCAATAGTTATATTTAATATTGTTAAATTGGTTGCTTATGCAAAATGCAAACATCAAGCATTTTAATTGCTATAGAACTTTAAATAATATCATCGTGCAACTGTGAAAAATCACTTTTTTACAAGTTAACTGTTTTTGAAAGTTTAGATTATGTAGATCAAAATAATTCTTTCAAATATGCATACCACATAATTAGTGCTTTAATATATACTGATCAAAAGCATTGTATTCCTTTATAATTTTAGCAACGGGACAAAAATTTTTTTGAAACGTATATTATACCGTTGCTAATATTTTAAACATATGGAAAAGCTACTCTTTTAAAATGTTTGGTTTTTTTAGATTGTAATTAACAGATATCTTAGATTTTCAAAATGCATATAGAATATCAGGTCATAAACGGTCAGTATCATCGCTTATCTCTGCATATTGAGAAGTGTAAAAATCATATTAGTAATAATATAATATTAAAATAGTATATGGCCTATATTCTGTAAAGTATCGTATTAAGAGTTGATAGGATATATTAACTTATAATTAATACTATTTGTATAATTTCATTGTATTTGTGATTTATTACAATAAATTCATATTAAATGTCGAATGATAAGATTGGACAATAAGTTGACCATAATGATAATAGGTTCATGTTCGAAGCCCTGGTTATGCGATCGGCTATTACTTAGAATAATAATAGCCGATAGCATTTGGTCGCTTCTGTGGTGCCACCGAATGTTATATTGCTTGTTTTCGAAGTTAATTTCGATAAAATAAGACAAGTATAGTAATATTATTTTTATATTCAGAAATACATATACATAGTTAACATCAAACGAAGACACGTCCAAAACTATAATTCAAATAAACGTCAATTTGATCTTTGATCACAATATCAAAATACTAGTTATATTTTTAATACATTTATAAATTTTGGACATGTCCAGTTCCCCTTAATGACTAATCCAATTTATAACTAATTATTCCTGTATTGCATCATACACCGAGTACATATGTTTTTATTTTTCCTAATTTATCAGCATCCTGAAGTCGTTGTGATAAACTGTGGAGAAAGAAACTCTGAAGAATAATAATTCATTATAAAATCAATTGCTGATACACAGAGTAGAAACTAGTTTTTTTTGTGTCGTATGTAAATATCCATTTTTATACATTTTTAATATACATGTAATTATTTTAAGCTTTCTGTTTATATATTCTTATTTTAAGCTTTCTGTCATTACCATATTGTCTGCTTTCAAAGATTCTATTGAATGTTTTTAATAATTGATATATTTATTTTTTAAATATATCTTGTTTAATATGTAGCTAAAGTCTTTGCTGTTTGATAGAACAAAATTTCAGAAATTATTTTATTTTAACCTTTTTTTATGTTAAGTAAAAAACATTTAAGCATTTTAGCAAAACTAAACCATGTTACCACATAAGGTACAGAATGTCTACATAGTTTTAAAACTATTGAAAAACCTTGTTAAACTTCAAAATCTTTGTGATATTGCAATTTTCATTTTTAACGTCGTTGCACATTATTTTTGTTGCTGTATTATAAAGTGATACTTAACAATAATTACCGATCATTTCTACACTAGTTTTGTTAATCCTTCTTACTTTCCTATCATAGTTGACGTAACATCAGTGATTATACTGATATTTTGTTGATGATTAGGGGAAATATTGCTAATGTTGCGTTTGCTACTTTATCTCTATCAATATTTCGAATACATAGGACTATAACCAATGTTTCTATGATTTTGCTTTAAATAGGAAAACATGAATAATATTTTTTTTGAAGACTTTTAAACGGTTCGTAATGCAGTAGATACTCATAAACTAAAAAATGATTTTGCTGTAGGTACTGTTAAGGTATGTACGGTGCAATAGTGGTTCCAAAAAAAATCGTGCTGAGAGCCCCAAAGATGAAGAAGATTGTGGGCGTTCTTTTACTGTTGATAGTGACAATTTGAAGGCGTTAATTGATTCAGTACCATGCACAAAAATTAGGTACTAGTAATCTAATAGTTATAAAACACTTTGACAAATGGGTACCGCATAATTATAGTTTATTTATTTAGGTAGTGCAAAATTTCAGGTTCTAAAGTTTTGTAGAAACTAGAAATGCACTTTTGGCATCAACTTAGTTGTTGAGATGTCTGGCGATACGACAATATTGTATATCCTGAATCACTTAACTTTTGGAGGTTTAATATTGCGGTGTGTGGTCATGCATTGTCGTATAAGAGAACTAGACTGTTTAGATTACTAGTGCAGGAATCAAACGCTGTCTTCTGTCGATTTCTTGATAATATTTCCAGTGTATTGGTTTAGTCAGGTTGCAAAAATGACTTGATTATACCAAATGTAAACCACCAAACTAAATAATTTTCAACTTGCGCCAATAATCACCAATTTGAGGTCATCATAACTCCACTTGAACAACGAAAATCAAAATAATACCTCATACGAACCTTATTTTGTGGTTCTTTTACGGAACATAATGATCCGTTTATCAATCGAATTGTAATTTCGAGTTTTGAGGTCGAAGGTACAATTTACCATAGTATCGAAATAGTGTCGTATCAGAATAAGGCTCCTAAAAGTCCGAGTTGGTGTGTCGAATTGTAATAGTCGGCTGAGTGCTGGTGGATCCGTCGGGATATCGTGTTTTCGTAATATTCTCTAGTCGATCTGCCTCTGCTGCTTTGTGACTGCTCGTGTCAGCCTTCGATGTGACATAGTGTCACATATTTTATATTGATCTTTCGAAACAGCTCTGATAGCTATGGATTTTTAGGAACTAATTGCATCACTTCTTGAACACAGTTCTCGCCTTAAGAGAAAACACGGTCCGGATGGCTACTTCGGCGGTCGGTTATTATAGAGTTCGAAGAATAATGATAATATACTTAAGGTCAAAGGTATTATTTTTGGCGCGCGTTTCTCATACAAAAGGTAGTGCTATTCGATGTCTGTGCAATTTTATTTTTGTGGTCCAAAATCTCTTTTCTGTTGTAGTTTAGGAGATTTCTCTTTTCGTTGTCCAAGTGGAATTATGGTGACCTCTAAATTTGTGATTAATGTTGCAAAGAAGTTGAAGATTCCATCAATTCTAAAACACCGGAATTTTGCACCACTGGAATAATTAAACTTTTATTTAAATTAGTAAAGTTAATTAATGCTCTTTTTAATATTTATTTTTATGTGATGCGGGCTTGAAAAACATGGCCTTAGTGGATATTGTTATTACGAATTCTAGACAAATTATCAATTTGTCATATCTTCTTTAAATATTAAAATTATTTAATTTCAAATTCGTAAATTTTATCCGGAATAAATAAATTAAGCAAAAATCTTATCTCAGATTAGTATTATTGTACTGGATTTACCAATTATTTATCTAGACCTATACAAAGCATGAGATGGAACAATACCTGTATTATTAATGTTATTATGTTATTAAACACAACATGATAAGAATACGAGAATCAGATTTTAATCTCTTTGACCTTCACAGAGATGAAAAAAGATCCATTATACGGTTGCTATTGTCATTTTTTGCAATGCGACTTCGAATTGCAATTGCGATGGCGTCACGCGATTTACATACGTACGTGTCCCGCAATGTTGGCGAAATGTAGTCGCCCTGTAACTTGGATTGATATTGTCATGTTTAGTTTCGTAACCTCGTTATGTTATGATACAAGTCGTCTTTTTATTGGCAAGAACGGCGCGTGGGATGTAGGAGTTGGTGTTCCTTCTTGACATTCCTTCGTCAATCACCGCCGGGTGACTCGGGGCGTATACCAATAATTAACTTTAAGGTAGAAGTTCACGCAAACATGCTCTGCCCTCTCGCCCAGTTATCGGTTTACTGTTTCCAGTCATAACCGTGACAGTGTCCGAGTTTAGCGCTCCGTTAGATTTTCACTCTGCGATTTGTGTTGTGTGCGTTCTGCGGTTGAACGACGCGATTATGTGCTGCGTTATCTAAATTCACACACGTTAGCACATAATACAATTGCAAAGCCTTGTGCTATACCTGTCATTTGCTCATTTTGTTGGCTTGAGCGTGTGGAAGAGCACACAAGGCGAAATGGTCAATAAAAAAGTAAGTTTATCGTCTATAAATTTAATCACATTTTTTATTTCCTAATAAATTTATCAAATGAATAACACAAATTACACGAATCGACTCATTTATTATTTATTTTCATCAACATTTTTTGTTTGTCTCAAATCTCATTTTTTTCTTCTATATGAATTGTATAGGTATAAACGCCTTTATATGCATATTGAATATGTTATTTATACTAAAAATAATATTATTTTTTAAATATTAAACTGGTAGAATAAAACTAAATTGGCTATATTTATATATGTTCATCCCAATACCTCTCGATGATATACGACAGGTGATTTGGTTAAATTAAATATGTTGTGCGAAATCAGTATTTTTTTTAGTAAAAGTAGACAACGTAGTAAAAATATGCAATATATTATATGCATACATCCATGTAAAAATATTTTTTTAATATTATTTCCATTTAAAAAAATATATATATATATAAATAATAAATGAAGGTTGAATTTTAACGATTTTTTTGTATATATAATACATATGTATATGTGTTTGTTGATGTAACTGTCATAAACAAGCACCTTTGTTATCAGATATTGAATACATAATATACCTTTAAAATTTTCTTTTTACATACTTAGATTATAATGGATTTAAAACAGCTTGATTTATATATACCTAAAAAAACACCCAAGAATTCAATGTCAAAAGAATGAAAGTTTCGCTCTACGATATTACTTTGATATATGAAACACTAAATATATTTATGTATGTATATTACAATTATTACTTATACATATTTATATACTTGATGTTTAGTTATATTTGTCCATCGTATGATATTTCTTGAAGCAATCTTCCAGTTTTTGCAGGGTCATAAAATCAGCATTTCTTAAAATAATAAATTGGCTATTATTAAGATATTGTTATTCGTGGATTTATATATATTTTAGTACATTCAGGTTTAAAAACCACACTTGACGATCCCATCGCGAATATGCCGCCCCCAAGCAAGTGCCGCCCGGGGCGGCCCGCCCCTCCGCCTCACCATAGCTACGCCACTGCTTCCATGCAGATACTATAATATTATTGTTGGTTCATTTATATGTTACAACTTCTCCATTGCGTATATTTTTATTGCACTAGTTAAATATATTTTTTAGAAAAATAAATCGGCCATTATACAGATTAATTCAATTCGAGTTTCATATGTTGGCAAAACTGTAAATCAGAAAGCTGTCAATAATCATGCGTTTTCAAAGCGTCAAATGTAGGGACGTCGCTTCAATTTTTTCCAGGGAGATTAGTTAGTGGTAGTGTTTTTAATATTTATGCTTAATTTCATATTTATAGTATTATTCTAGCCAAATTCAAGGTGGCGTTCCAGTTTAAATTAATAAAATCGTGAAATGTTCGGTTATCTATCGTTCATATTAAGACTTTGTATAACAATTTTAAGACTTACAATAAGTGAGAATCGAATGAAGCATATCTAAACCAAATTTTGACCAATGTGAGAGCGCAAAAAACAATTATTAAATAAGGTATAATTATGAACTATTTTTTCAAAGATATTTGTAAGGATTTTAGCTTTTATTTTACACCGGTTGTAGCTTTATCACCGTTAGTTGTAGCTTATAGTGAAATATTCTTTTTTACAACGGACGGATATACATAAAATTTAATTATGTTGTTCTGTATGTGCAGTTGCTAGTTTACGCGACAAGGATTGATTTTTTATAGTCAAAATTTGACACGCAACCGACGCCGTGAGTGCATAATCTCGATATTAAACACTCTTTTTTGCTATTTTTCCAACGATTTTAAAGATGCTTTTTTGTCAGATACGTTTTTCAATTTCCGACGTTAAGTCTAATTTAAAATGTTGTAACATAGTTAAACTGTTCTATACCGACATTGCAAGGACTTTGACCTCTTTCTGGGGCAGAATCCAATCTTGATTTAAACTTTTGATTGTAAACATAAGTAGTATTATATAATTGTTACATTTATATCATTAGATGTACAAATACCATTCTACCAAATCAGAGAGATTTAAAATATCCGATTTCAAAATCGCATGCAAGTTGTCATGAACAACAAAATATATCGTTGAGAATATTAATAAGTTGTCTTTTTGAATAAACGAGTCGATTTCGGAATAAATCCTTAAAGGGTTATTAAATAAATAAATAAACTTGCATAGCGGTTACACTATGTAAGGTGGACGGTTAGGTATATAGTTGCATCATTTTTTGTTGTGAAATTTTATCACGTATATTTTTTTATGTATAATTTCTTCCTTGTGTAATTTTTGCTTTGTATTTTTATCACGTATGATATTACCCTGTATAATTTCACTTTGACACCCATATGAGTATAGAATGTTATCCATCATTTTATATCTCATACTTCCACCACTATTTAACCATTTATAAAATGGAGGGTGAGCGTCAAAAACTTCAAGCTTAAATTCTAAACTCGCGTAAATGACAGAAAGGCTTTCCGTCATTGCGGCCCTAAAACAGAAAAGCTCATTAACAAAAAAACATATTTTTTACTATGTAAACAGCTTATTAGATCGGTATTAACATACACTTGTCCAGTGTGGAGTAACACCAGTAATTATTTTTTTTTCTCAACTGCAAGCTTGAAAAATAATATATGACACACCCTTCTATACCAACTTCAAAATAACTTCTTGGTAGATTTCATACACCAACAATTTAAAAACATTGCTATAAAAATGCTAGTACGTTGCGAGACCATATTAACCCACTAATCTCCAGAATCGGTGACTACGACAAGATCAAATTTAAATTTAACTATCAACATAAAATCTTTGAATCATAAAGGCATAAATTTAATTTTAAATTTGCTTTTAAAAAGAATGAGCGACATAAATTTGACTGTTCTCTATTCCTAAGAAATCGCTTACTCTCATATAAAGTTTAAAAATATGAATTTAGACCACTTAAACTTAAAACCATCCATATATAATATATGAAATTACATTGCATATGTCCTGTGCTAATTAATATTCGTAGCCAAGAAATTGTGTTTCTCTAATTTGAATAAGTTTAGCAGTTCAACGTATCAATTTAATACAAGGAAATAATTTAATAATAAAATAAATTAACTAGCCGGCTTAAAATATTTAAGAAACCCGTCGCGTTCGATGTTTAATAATTCATCAACGCTATATAATACAATATGCGATGAAAAACTTTATTCAACTTGCAAAAATGAATACGTTGTATTTCAGTAAATTATTTTATAAAAAACTAATACGTGTTTATGTGAATATATTATTGTATAATATAACTACAAATTATATTATTACAAAGAAAAATGTAAAATGCAAATTCATGGTAGTATGGTTTATAACTTGGTAGTGCAAAACTGGTTTAAAACTATTTTAAGTTTACCAAACTAATTAACGCAGACATCAGATCTCATATTTTTGCAAATTTTGCAAGGTGACATTAAAACCAATGTATATAGATTCTTTCTGTTAGTAAATAACACAAATAACGTTGTAACATATAAATATAACATAAAAATAACATTGAAAAAATTCCGCGAATGAGTATGTAATAAAATAAATGGATATTTGTAAAGACAATTCCATTTAATATTAAAACAATACTCTGTGAATATTTTATTTCTTAATTTAACAAGCAATTATGTACTCGCATGTATATTAAATATTTTTAAAGCCTTAATTATACTTCATATAGATAGAAACTGCAATATAATTATTATATTTATCGTTTTACAATCTAAAATACAAAAAATATTCGTATTTAAATTATTGCTTAGTGCTTGTGCATAAAATTTAACTAACAAACCAGTTTTGAGGTCTTCGATCTCAGACGAATACGTTTATACCTATTTGTATATTATATGCTCAAATATATGAAATGCTTTTATTTTAGATACTTTATTACTATTTTATATTATATTTTTTGAATAATTAATTTTTTAATAAGCACTCGAAAATATTCATCTAAATGCATAAACAATATTATAATGAATTTTCATGCAAATTAATACAAACATATCTTATTTATCAAGTAAATGTACCAGTCATAATTAAAATATTATATTTTCATGGAATATGTGATTATTATCTATATTGATTTTTTCTATTGTAAATATTTATCAATTGCTATTTTTAACACTCAAATCTATCGGTATTTCAAGCATTAAATTGAAAAAAAACTATCTGATAATTTGTATTATTTATACGTATACATCATAGATTTGTTAGATTTTCATTTGCACACTTTAAATAAATAAACCTTACATCACTGGTGGAAGTTAATTAACTTTTAATGAAGTAGTTAAACATAATTAACTTAACTAATGAAGTGAATAAATAGCTTTTTTTACTTCATAAAACTATTATATTAAGGCGAAAATTCTTTATTTTAATATGTTTTAAATTCAAATGCATATAGTTTATACACATACATACATATATGTTCAAAATATCATAAGCATATATTTGGGAAAAATGTCCAGATATTTTGTATTAACCTAAAATATTTTTAGAACACCTCTCTATATATGTTAAACAGTTACAATGTACCTCGATACATCTGGTGAGCATGAAAACGAGTTTCTTGCGCATGCTCAAAGTTTTGCCACCCAACGCGCGAAGAGTTTCCTTTACACAGTCAATTTCTTCAAGGTAATGCACTTTGAAGCTGTAAATTCAATTAATTTACCTTGTTAATTATGTCAACTTCAAGGTCCATTCCTCCTTGTTAAATAATTTAGATAATCCTAAATAATTTAGACATCTAATTTCAATGTAATACAAAATATCGTTGTATTTAGACCTCATACATTTATATTACATTTTTGTTAAAATAACCTACTATTAATTGGTTTCCTTATAAAATTTACAACTTTAATAGAATTATTTTAAAATATTAAGAGTTCGGGAAGCATTATTTTCGACGTCGGTACTTGACGGTGGATTACACAGTGATTGTTTAAAAAATCAAAATTCGCATCCGCTCGAATTTTTGAGGTTACTTCAGAATGTACTCCTGTCATTGCTGGGGCATCGTCTGTGCAAATAACAATAATCCGCTTCCAATCTAAAGAGTATTTTATAAAATATTCGTTTGAGCTGGTTGCACTTTTTAGTAAATTCCAAATTCAGTCAATTCGAGAGTCTTCGTTGTAGTCGTTGATGATTCGATTGGTGATAGACTATCATTGGTTGCCAGTAATTGCCGATGTGATCAAGGTCGTAAATCCTTTTGAACTAGTTAAAAATGCGATAAAAATAATCAAAATACCTACAACGGTTATTTTGAAACACTGATAAAACGTTTTTCATCAAGTAAATATTTATTCACTAGATTTTATTTAAATTAATTGCTATATTGAACTTAGTAGTTATAAATTTAACAATCATAATGATCTTTGTTTTAATATAATTTTAAAAATATTCTCTTGTTCCGAATAATCTGTGTCCGAAATTATCAGTGTCTGCAAAAATCCTGTTCGGAAATATCACTGTCCAGAAAGATTGTGTCCGCAAAATTCGTGTCCGGAATAATCCTGTCTGGAAAAATTCGAGCACCCACAAACCATATCATTCAGTAAAATTGTAATCCTAAAAGAATTTCACGCAGCTGTTTACTTTGTGAATGTTTTGTTTGATAATTATCGTTAAAATTTAAAACTGATTCATTCTCTCTTATTTTATTATATATAATATAAAGGCATTTCAGGTAGACAAATAGAGGTCAAAAATACCACAAGCGAAGACCTAGATAATATTTTATCGTATACAGTTTTGTAATAAAGAATGCTGTTAATATTTATAAAGTTAGTTAAACCCCAAGTAATCATTTTCCTTTTGTACTTAGTCGGCCCTGACGGCAGTGTTGCTAATCGAATAAAAACAATATTCGATTTTAACCTTGTCTCTTTACTTTCTGATATATTTCTTATATGTATTAAAATTTATTAATAAACTAATAAATATAGAAATATATAGGACAGAGGTAAATTTCACATTTTTTATTACAATATAGAAAATTTAATTCGATAATCGTTATATTGCTAAATTGCATCGAAATTATTTAGACAGCAATGCATCAAAATATCTATTTGGTAAAAAAATATACAACAACAAATTCGCCATATTGCTACAATAACCAAAACTCAAAATGTCCATATATATATATATACAGCTAAAGATTATATCAAAAACTAATATTTTTATACAAATATATATTATCGAGTATATTTTTGTAGCGAATTTTAATTTATTTTCTAGAGTTCATCACACAACTTAAAAAATCATAATCAATAATTGAAATTTAATTTAAATAATATATCTTTATATTTGTCAAAGTAAATGTTATTAAAATCCTTGCTATTAAAAAGAAATATATAAAATTTACTTTTTATTTTACATATACAAGTTGTCTATTATTTTTGGCAAAACAATTATTGACGTTTATATTACAGTATATTAATAATATTCTAGTAAAATTATTGTTACATAATATTGAAAGACTGTTCCGATTTCTATTTATCTAAAAAAACTAACCTTGCGTCATAAAGCGAAAATATATTGCCACTCAACTAATAAATGACCTGCACTCTTCGGGAAATAAAAGAATGAAAATTCTGTGTGGAAGATTCAGTCTTGTCTTAGATTTGTAAGCAACAGGTACGCAACAGGCAAGCATTGTTTTCGTATATATACATATAAGTAGATATATTCATAAATACATGCTTAGACTTACTTACATAATAGTAAGGTGTTATGCAGCAAAATATCTTATATTAAAATATATGTTTTGTTTCAGACTATAATGAAGATTGGAGTCGGGGTCGTATTGGTGGGCATTATTATAGGTATAATTTTTGCAGTCACCGTAAAAGGTAAAGATGTAAATCTAGAGGATGAAGAACAACGGGGAAGAGAGTACATGAAAAAACTGAACGTTGAAGCAGGAAATAGACAAAATCTATTAGCTCTAGCTGAATGGGCTTACGCTTCCAATATCACAACTGAAACTGAAGCAGAGAAGGTTTGAAAATTTATTGTATTTTATTATTAGTATCTTTTGTACCTATTCTAATTAAATAAAATATTTTAGTTGAACGCTTCCTTGGTTATGTCCGAGGAAAGTAAAAAGGCATGGAAAGATACGACGGCGTTCAACTGGACAGACTTTCAAGATAAAGATTTGAAGAGACAGTTTTCGAAATATTCTAAACTTGGATCGGCTGCTTTACCGGCCGATAAATTTGAACAGCTCCAAAAAGCTTTGTCAGACATGCAAACAAATTATGCGACTTCAAAAATATGTGCTTTTGACAATAAAACAAAATGTGATCTAAGCTTAGAGCCTGGTAAGTCATATACATATTGTGTTAAATATTATATATTTTAACATTTAATGCTTTATATTACGCAATGTTTAGATATTACTGAAATATTTGCGACCAGCACAAATCCAGAAGAACTTAAGCACACCTGGCTGGAATGGCACAAAGCAGCCGGTCGGCCAGCTAAAGAATTGTTCATAAAATATGTTGGCTTCAGTAACGAAGCAGCTAAATTAAATGGTAATATTAATGATTATATGCATAAATGTATTTGAATATTAATTTATATTGTTAATTGAAACAGGTTACAACGATAATGCTGAGTCTTGGCTTCGAGAATACGAACAAGACAACTTTGAAGATGAAATGGATAGAACTTGGGAGCAAATGAAGCCATTATATCTCCAATTGCACGCTTATGTTAGAAAAAGGTTGTACGATAAATACGGGAAAGATGTAATCAATAGAAAAGGACCGATCCCAGCTCATCTCTTAGGTATGCTTTATATAATATGTAACCAGCAGTTGGATTTAATGTAAATCAATCTGTGATTGATTTATATTAAATCTTAGATAAAGATTTAGAAAGTCATTGTTTTTATATTTATAGACATTTTTGTGTGAAAGGCGATTCTTCAGAAAAATTACACATAAAAATTTGAAGGTCTTAATTTGGCATTGGCTTTAAAGAAGTGTATCATTTGCAAGGTGTCTTTACTGTTAATTATATACTCAAAACAGAGAACTATATTTATATGAGAGCCTTAGTATGAAACTAAAATTAGAGGACTGTTTTATACTTATGTATAAAGCAGTATAACCAAAACTGTTACTCATTATGTTTGATCGAAAAATCTAATATTTAATATATTGAAATATATTTTAAAATATTAGAACGACATTATATTCTTAAACAATATAGAAAATTAAATTAGAACAAATACTGAAAAGCAAATGAAAAGGATATAGTTTTCAAAAATTCTAAATAACAACTGATCATAACTTCTTTTTTTAACGCTCTAATATTAACTAACACCCAATGTGCTACTTCGTTTGGAACAATTTATATTTACATAAACTAGTAATTATAAATCATGCTTATTGAAAAAGTAGTATACACAAATTAAGAGATTTTTATATTTATTTGTCTTAATAGCCTAAGTCCAAATGTTTATAAATTGCTCGAAAATATTGTTGTATTTTATAAAATCAGACAGGTTGCTGTTATATATAGATCCACTATAAATTTAATAATAAAATATTCAATTATTTTTACACATGTAGACATCTATGAACAGTAAAAATATTAAAGTAAACCAAAAATTAATTTAGCCAACTTTAAAACCAGTAATGAAATATTAATTATTTACCTCGTTACTAAGTTTTTAATGTTCTATGCGTAATTAGGTGTTTCTTATATAATTATTGTTATTATAATTGAATAGATTCATTATGATATGTTTACAGGAAATGTATGGGCGCAATCGTGGGGTAACTTGGCATCATTTACCACACCCTACCCGGACAAACAGAGCTTAGATGTCACTCCTGAAATGATAGCTCAAGTATTATATTTATAGATTAATATCTTAAATTTGTAATTTTAATCACAATTTTTTTGTAGGGATACACACCATTGAAGATGTTCCAGCTCTCCGATGATTTTTTCAAATCACTCAATTTAACGGCAATGCCACCTAAGTTTTGGGAAAATTCGATCATAGAAAAACCCAATGATGGTAGAGAAATGGTGTGTCATGCGTCCGCATGGGACTTCTACGACGGAGAAGATTTTAGGTTGATTTACACTTCATATACAACCATTCGTTAAACAAGGGCGATTCAAACGAAATCTTTAATATATATTTTTAATCATTTATTGAGCAAAAGTAGTACATAATTATCCTGATCATTTTTTTTATGTATTGTAGTTTCTAGTACGTTTAATTTAAAATTCACCATCTTTTACAAAGTGCATGGATTTCTCTAAAAAAAAAAGTATTTTGTCTGCATGTAGAATGACTTGTAGGGTCATAACATAACGAAATTTCATACTCATAAGAAAACATTCGCCTATTAATCATCAAAATAGATATCATTACTTTACTGCTTAAAAAAACTGATAATATAATGCTTCTCTTTGGAATCATAGCTATCAGCTTTTTAAAGTCTATAATAACGAAATTATCAACTAAAGATGCCTTTGATTTTATTTCAATTTTGAAGATTTTATTTGATCAACCTTTGTATTTAATACAGAATACATATTATTATTGAAATGTGATCAATTCTCATATAAGTTTGATTAAAACGTTCAGATAACATTGATTTGATTGCTCTTCGGTGCCTTTATCTATAACAATTCACTTTTAAGGGTAAAAATGTGTACAGTCGTTAACAATGATGAATTTAGAGTTATCCATCATGAAATGGGCCACATTCAGTATTATTTGCAATATAAACATCTACCGGCTATTTATAGAGAAGGAGCCAATCCAGGTATGCCTATTTTAATTCAACGCACGACTAACAATTTCTGTTTGCAATTTTAAGGATAAAACAGTGCACTGTAGTGACTCATAACCAACTCGAGACCGTTCATCACGAAATGGGCCATATACAATATTTCTTGCAGTATAAAGATCAACCGAACGTATATAAAGAGGGTGCCAATCCAGGTATAAAACAGCTATTTTATTGGGCTGGTCTATAAGAATGGTGTTGGTATCTATTTTGTATATTGTGATCCTTTTAGTGGTAGTTTAAATATTTTAAAGTTTAGTTATTACGGCTTCGTGATGTGATATGTGTATGTGTATTTTGTGTAGTTAGATATTTTTAATAGTTGTAGTGAAATTTACATAAATGGTTTGTGAATATTGATAACAATCAATGTATACTCTCGTATTCTTCTAATAGTGGCTTAATCTTTTACGGATGCTAGGTGACTTACATATAATGATAGCAGTAAAAATCACAAGTTTATTCTAATGTTGAAGTGACATATCTAAAATTCATTTAAGGAATCAGAATAAACTTATGATATCTAGAATCTATTATATATCAGACATGTCACATTTAGTTACACGAAAAACGTACGTTAATTATTAATAAGGCATTTTTTATTACATTTAACATTTGCCTTTCTGTGCTAAAAGATTCCATCATAAAATAGTATTATTTTGAGATTTTTATTTGAATTTGAATTTTGGAGAATAAGTAATGTAAAGTGACTAGACGTCCTACTCTGAGGATTGTCTTCTTCAAATATGTTGCCCTCGTTTGTCATTTTTAAATAAAAATTTCTAAAATGACTTTTTTTGCGCCCCCGTAGCAATTTCTCTTCAAAAAAATTTTGATGATCTTTTCAGAAAAACTTTTGAAATGACCTTTATATATTTAGTGTCTTCCTTTAATATTTACAAAAGCTAGTCACCTTAAGTAATACCATTATCATGTGACCAAATTCTGCCCCCGGATTGCATTAATATAACTCTTTTTGGAACACGTCTGGATGAACAGCTTTAAAATACTAGTTTTCTAATTTTAATTTGCATATATGTACATATATAATGTATATGTTACAGTGAATATGTATTTTTCATTGAAATTACATTTTCACTAGTAAAAATATAATTTCACTAACTAGACCAGTGAAAATGTATCAAACTGAACATTTTTGCCCTAACTTTAATGTATCGCCCTACTGTCGTTGAAACCCAATTTGACAGTTGCGAAACATCCATTTGCTGTTCAAATCAAACCTAACCTTAACGAATAAACCAAATCCAACTTGATCTAATGAAAGTTCAAAAACTGTAGTTTGGGTTTGAACATTTTGACATTAACAGGTGATGTGTCATCCTACAACTTTTTTTTAATTTTAATAATTTTTTTTCTTAAAAGAACTTAAATAGACACCTGTAAAATGACAGCTTAGAGTAGCATATAAATTCACTAACACCTGTCAGTGAAATTATATTTTAGTTGAAATATTTTTTTCTACCGGTAAAAATATATTCCGTTATGATTTTACCGAAATGACAGTAAGATATATTTTCAATGGTAATACACATTCACTAACATGTATACATATATATAAAATAAATCGTATAAAATGGACATATCACATATCGATTTTATATGTCACGTCGAATGGTCTCGATATAGTCATTAATTTATATCACTAACCTTATACAACTCCTAAATACTTATAACATATTCATAATAACAATTATATACTTGATGTATATATTATATCATTTTTAGGATTTCATGAAGCCGTTGGTGACACAATTGCTCTTTCAGTATCGTCCCCAAAACACTTGAGGAAAATTAAACTATTAGGTGATATTCCAGACGATGCACAATTAGAGATTAACAACTTATATACTAAGGTAAATATCTTTTAATGTATTAAATACATTCTTACAATATTTTACTACATTATATATTATCATCGTAGGGTATCGATAAAGTTGTCTTCTTGCCGTTTGCGTTGTTACTCGATAAATATCGTTACGCCATATTCAGAGGTGATACTACACCAAATACTTACAACTGTGATTTCTGGAAATTGAGAGAATCGTATCAAGGTTTGGAGCCTCCGACGAAACGTACCGAAGCAGACTTTGATGCAGCAGCAAAATATCATGTATCTGCTGATGTCGAATATGCAAGGTTCGTATATAAATGGTGATGCATAAGTATTGCTACAAAAAATCGTGTTCCTTAACTTTATTAATGCATCTGATAAAAGCATCATTTATTGCTATTACTAATGGTCCTTTTTTGTTTTTGTACCAACTTTTATGATTATATCTATTTGTATTACGTGGCGTAGATTTATACACCTCTTACTACAATATAACAATATCCCTAGAATAAAAGTCAAGAGATGATTTTAACCATCGTTGTTTTTAACATATAAAAACAAATCGTTGTGCAAAATATTACTTTGACTGAAATCTGTGTTGAACAACAATTGTCTTATTAACTAGATGTTATTTCAATTACTGCAGTTACTGCAGCATTGAAATTGTCTGACTGTTGATGCTTTCATCAAATACATTAAACCAAATATAGTCTACAACTAGAAAGTATTACATTCTCTTAAATGCTCTCTAAACTAAAATTAGACTTAATAAATAGAGATATTAATAATTATTTTTATAACAATTATTAACTTTTGTTTTAAAATACTATAGATATTATGTGAGTTTCATCATCCAATTCCAATTCCATCGGTCACTTTGCGAAAAAGCTGGCGAATACGTACCAGGAGATGATTCTAAAAAGCTCACCGATTGCGATATATATGAAAGTGTTCCAGCTGGAAATGCATTAGGGTAATTTGATTATGACATAAAATATAATAGATTTCATAATAAGTATCTTTCATTGATTGTGTTTGCTGTTTTAAGAAAAATGTTGCAATTGGGTTCATCTCGGCCGTGGCAAGACGGCATGGAAATGTTGACAGGTCAAAGAAAAATGGATGCTAGTGGAATACTAGAATATTTTAAACCTTTACATCAATGGTTAGAAGCAGAAAATAAAAGAACTGGGGAGTTGATTGGCTGGGAACCAAGTAAAGTTGGTATGTATAATAATATTTATGCTTTAATTTAAAATGTCAAGCATTACATTATATAATATTTTTTTCTATTGCAGAATATTGTTGATTCAACATTCAGAACTACGTTTCATTTTATATTTGTATACTTAATATTATATCTGGCTAAAGCTATTAACTTTCAATAAATTGACAATAAAATTTTCTTCAAAAATAAACGCTATATTATTATTACTATTTAATTTTAATATATATAAGAAAATGCATTATATTTAATTCGTTGTACTTGTTTTTATAAAAAAATGTACAATGAACCGATTGTCATAACATGTGTTTAAGCTTAGATAATAACACAATGAGCGTCCAATTTAAAGTGTGTTTTTGAGATGACAAGGTTGTTTATTACATTATTTAAAGAAAAAGAAAAACACTCAACAATAACACATACAAATGTTTTTATTAAAGTATTTTTTTTCTTTCAAAAAAATACTTGAACAGTCTAAACTCACTAATTGAATAATAATTACATGTTTTAATAATATTTGGGTGAATTTTCATTGCCAATTTTCTTGTATGTATATGGTAAGTTTTACAATTATATATTTTTACTAGTTAAAAAATCAATAAATAATATGTAAAAGAAATACAGTCACCTAAAGATTTTTATGTTGTTACCTGTGAGTGATATTATATTTTCAATAGTAAACATATCTATAGATGAAAATGTATTCCGATATGCTTTCACTGAAATGACAGTAAGAATACATTTTCACTGGTAATACACAATCACTGTAGCATACACATATTATATATAATATTTATTTTATGAATAACTTCAGAAGCGTTTTACGTATGTCTGGGTGTTTATTATATTGCTATATACGATTTTATTTTACAAATAATAATGGCGAATTCAACACAAGCGATAAAGGGGTATAATATGATATAATGATGCATTTTCTAAAATATAATCATATTTTTAAAAGTTTTACAATACTATATTAATTCAAACATTACACATATAAAATTAAACGAAATATGTTTAGAAAAAGGTTGCCTAGGAATTGTAAATATTTTTATTTGAGGTGTTATTTCATCTAACTCAAAAATAGAATCATTGCCACCGAATAATATCAAAAAATACATTCTTAACACATCTTTGGTAAATCCTATATGAATTATAGAAAGTTATGGCTAATGAATATGAGTAAATATCGCAATCGAAACATGACGACTTCGCCCTTGATGATAAGTCCTTAAGACTTAAAACCACGAAATGTGATAAATCCATTTTTAAGTAACACAATTTGAGGTTTGGCAGTCAAAGCACGATATTGTCTTTCGGGTGTCGCAACGTGTATGTACCTTCAAGTTCTAAATAAATAATAAAAAAACGGCGACTTTGAGTTTCACTTCTTTGACACGTTCAAAGAAAAACATTATGAGTAAAGCGGACACGTGTCTAGGATGTCAACAATTGGAAAAATTATTGAAATGGAGCGACAGTGTTTATCGTCTTCATTATTGACACTTACTACATACTTTTTGTACGCATGACGAAAATCGTTACAGTTAAATTACGACTTGTGCAAGAAAAAGAAAATTTTATTAACAACGGTAATAGTATTGTGGAAAAAACACACTTGTAAAGTAAATCATTCAATAAAACATTTATTTATGTAGTTTTGTACGCTGCTGTAACTGGGTAAATGTAATAGGTGTACATAGTCCTTAAAATATAACTAAAAAATGGCAAATTTATATTTCATAATGATGCTAAAAGAATCTAACGAAGGAAATAGCACAACGTACATAACTGTCTAAAATAGATTATGTTATGAGCAACAAAAAACTTAATATGGAAATATTTGATTTTTCTATGATTCATATCTACATATTTTATTGGACTTTCTGATTAACAAAAATCGAGACTATATTTCGATAATAATTATAGCACATGAAATGTATCTAATTCGGTGGTTACATTATTCTTTATAGAATGTGATGATATTACAAGGTATCATTTTTTTAAAAATCTTTCGTTGCAATTTGCCAGGTGTTACAGTTACAGTATATTTATTTAGCTTATTGTTTATACACTAAACAAATATAATCAAAACATATGTATGTACCTATATATAAAATATAACAAAAAAAATATTTTTTAATGCACGAAGGTGTGTCTTTATTCCATTGAGGAAACCCGCTACATTTTTATTTTATCTGTGGGCATCTGTATGTCGGACCACACAGATGCCCACGTTTGTGAAGGACCATATTCTTGAAACTCGCGTAATTACTGTGACTGAAAAAAACATTCAACAATAAGGATAAACTAGACAATGGCACGTTAATTTCTCACATTCCAGAGTTAAAAATGTATATAACATATTAAATAAGTTTATAAGAAAATGTTTTATATGATCAAAAATTAAAAAAATGGAATGACGTTAATATATTACGCAAGATGTAATTACTTGACGAGGAAATATTTTACCGTGTGAAAGGGTCTTCTATGCAGAGCCAATATGCATTCTGCGTCCATTGTTATAAAATTCTACAATGACTCAAAGATCCCTTGGATCGTTCCCGATTAAGAAGATTCACACGATTCAAGGACTATGAATCGTTCAATTTACGTAGAAGAAAGCCACTATTTTGCATAAAAGACAAGGATGCTTTAATTTATAATTTATTACTATTGTCATTGATATAAATATTTATTCATAAAATATGAAGAAATTAAAGAATCAGATTAAAAGTTATTACCTGAAATAATAGTTGTTTTTTTTTCGACGAAGACTTAAACTATATATAAATAAGATTCCTTAATTAATGATTAAAATAAGCCTTTTTTTAATATATTAAAAATATGGGTTCGAATAAGATTTGTAATAGAAAACTTGTAACCATATATTTTAAACATACGATTTAATTTCCAGCTGATCCTATCGTATGTCAGACGCTCTTTCTATGTCTTTAAAGGACGCGTATAATACAATAATATTAAAACAACGCCAAACGTTTCACAATCGCATTATGTTACTGTAATGGCGGAAAAACGAGCGTCCAACGCGTAAATCATGGGAAAAACTCAAGTTTCATTACAATAATGATCGTCGAACCCAACAATGAATTTTTCATAGCATCATTGAAATACGAGGTCTTCGTCGCAATCGTTTCCCTATCAGTTTTATCCAAAGACGTTTTAATGTGCGCAAGGACGATTTTGATTAAATGGCTTTGTCAAATAAACGATCGATTAACGCCATTTTTGTACAATTTAATTATTTATACGCATCACTAATGGTGCGTTTTATGTAGGAAATGTCGCTATAATAGTTTTGCATCAGGGTCGTTCGTCTTCGATGATCACGTCTGTGTTTGATCTAAAATTTAACAGTGGATTAAATCGAAAAGTAATCCGATTTATTAGTTTTTGGTAGAGTTTACAAATAATCGTTAATTTAAACTACTGGAATAAACGATGAAGTATTCGATTTTTAGAAGTTATGAAAGAGCAAAAATTACAGTTTGGATAATAAATACAAGTTCATAAACACATAATTCTATGTTAAAAAAAATAATAAAAAGTAGTAAGACTATTTATTTTTATTTTAAAAATATTAGAGCATTAAGTGTTTTATTTTAATTAATTCTGCCACCAAAATGACTGCTCAAAAAATTATTACCTTAATAAATCACCTATTCTTATTGCTTTATGAGATTAAATATTCAATACCTGTATTTGAGAAAGTCCACAGATACGCAATAAAAACTCGGAAATATGAGTAATTTCTTAAATTTCTGCAATTACAAAGTATTTTTTAATTTATTATTTTATTTGCCGGCTATTAGTAAATATAATACATAAAGAAAGCAAGATGATGTTCGCAAAACTATATCAGATAAAAAATCATTACCTGCAAAAAATATCAATAAGTGCAATACTGGCTAAATATTAAAAGCATGTTTATTCGTAAAAATGATGGAATAAAAAAATATACAGAAAAATATAGCCCGCTAATGATATTCTTATTGACACATCTAACTAATAAAATACACGTTAAAAGATTTTAGTCGTTTAATTTCCACCTAAATTTAATAACATCGTCGAATATTCTCATTTTAATGTCCAGTGCTAAAACGTCGTGAGAAAAAAAGGGCGGAGCATGCTCGGATAGAATGAAAACGACGAAAAAATCCCATTGTTAATTTTCTATTTTCACGTGCCAAAGGTGCACGTTGTAAACGGCGTCACGTCATCTACGTGAAACGGACTAAGAACAACAATGTGACAGACCTTGGTCGCAAGGGTTTTAAAATACTCATTTTTACACCTTGTACTACATATTTCTTCTAAAAAAGTTTTTGTAATACAAATATATATATGCGATGCACGTAAAATAAGAACATGAATTTTTTAATAAACCTGACAAATATATATAAATTTATTATTTAAATATAATATAACAATTTCGATTAAATTCAGATTTTATTTATAAGTTATTTTTTAATATCAATCTTAACAAATGAGAAAATTTTAGAGAGTGGTTTGGATCGGGTGCGAGATAGGAATAAACATCCATGCAAGTATTGGTGAATGAAAGTTATAAGTGGTATTTTTTAAATAATTAGATCAATAATTAGAAGCTTATCGAATTCATGTTTACGTAAAAAAACAGATTATTCATGTGGATTGGATAATCAAGCTGGCTTACTTGGCAGGTACCTTTCCCAGCTTACATGATCTCAACACTACCACTTAAGGTAAGATGGCTTCCATTGTAAAGTAATGGTTGATCGATAGTCATGTCGGGAAACTGTTACGACATTTATCACAACTTAGCAACTACCATTGATTCAAGTGAAGTGTTTGATGTTACATCTCCACGAAAAATCATCACTAGAGTGTTCAAATATTTGTTGTTTTTAAATATATGAATATCGGATAGTAAACAATAAAATATATTAACAATAAAAAGTATCAGGAATATTTATTTTGATTTTAAAATAATTAAGCATTGAATATTTTAAACTTTTAAAATACATATATGTTGCCAAGAAAATTCATTTACTTGCTGTTAATATAAACTTCATCGCCACAATGTATTGCAGCAACTACGATTCGAAATACTTAAAAAAATATCATTATAATAAATGAAATTATTCGCATTTAAAAGAGATATTTATACAAGCTGTTAAAAAAGTCCACAGCTGCATAATATTAACTAAAAAATATGAATATTTTTTGGAATTTCAGCAATTACAAATTCTTTTTTATTTTATTATTTACAATGCGGCTGTATTATTGTTGGGTTTGAGCTATTATTTCAAGGCTTTTATAAATAGCAGAGATTGAAATAAACATTTTTCAAAACAAAAATAGAGAACAAGTTCATCGAGAGAAAAAAAGACTACCTGCGTTGTTGAAAATTCGAATATAAATATTAATATTCGATGCAAATATGGATAAATACTTTACAATTATTTGGATAAATATTCGAAAACTAATAAATAAAAACTATGGAATTTATTCAGTATAGAACTATAGTATTTATGAATATTTTTAAATTGTAAAATATAATCTAGAATGCACAATCAAGTAAATTGTATTGAAAGACAATATGTTGTTAGCTATTAAGGTTGTGAAAATTATAAAAAAATAATGTTTATTTTTTTAGTAGATTAATAAAGTACACGGTTACTTAGAAAACATGTTTTTTTATTACTTTAATTAAAATTACAATTTTCTAAAATCTCAATATTATCGTTATTTTAATATATATCAAATCTGTTTAATTTATACAATTACCTATATCTACTATGTGTTCTATTATCAGGAAGAAAAAATTATAATATGGTTACATATTATTGTCTATTTAAATATAGTGTAAAATTATTGTAAATTTCAAGGAAAATTTAAAGCTTAATTTTTTCTAAATAATTAAAAATTAAAAATGAGAATAGTTTACAGAATTATGAATTAAAAAAAAACGATTTAAGAAAAATTAAGAATGGACAAATTTACCAATCGGTGAACTTTCCTATACTCTATTTGCGTTAACAAAGTCAGTCAGCTGTCCATTTCATCACTATTCATAATTGAGAAAGAGATGGAAAGTTTGTGTTTATGGCCCTACTATTAGCTTTAAAGATTAGCTGATTGATTTATGAATATAAAAAATATAGTAATGATTTTAATTTCAATAAATTTGTTCAAAATATAAACAGGAGTAATGATAAGTATATCGAACGTATATCCGTATCGCGTGTTTTAAAACCCCAAACTTGCAACCTCTTTCTCTGTTGAAGCAAATATAGTTATAGAACTAAACTGTTGGATCTAGCTGATGACGAAGCTAAATATCATGAGCTTGCTGAAACTACTTTTAAATTTCTCCTGCAATTTATTGTCACTTACACTTGAATTTCGTCTATGAGTATTAATAAAAAAGTACAGAAACAGTATTTATTTTTTTGTGTAGTACTGTACAAAATCGAGCTACGACTAGATAAGCTTGTCTTATGATTTATAGAATTTAAATGAAAACATTAACTCATTTAGACAAAGACTTAATTTTTTGTTGACTGGCAATTGTTTAAGAATGTCTAAATAAAACGTAATTCCTAGAGCCGGCCATAAAAGTTATATTGGCAAACAATGTTTTCGGAGTGTTAATCGGAAATCTCTGTCTCTTTTTGTACTACCTGCTCTGAATGCAGATAATTTAGCGAATAATAACCACCATTTGTCTGCAGAGCTGCAGCTGTTGTAAATTGTTCAAAATATTCGTATAAATTTAATTTTTAGCGCAAAAATATTTTATGTGAATTTTCGAAACAAATTTTAGTTTATCGAGGAATGAAAAATCTTATTTTTAAATTAAAGTGTGATATTAATAAATTGTTATTTTTTTTTAAATGTTTTGTTTTTTTATTTTTTACTTATGTTTTTCATAAATTGCTACTAGCAGTTGATAATAATTTAGTTAGTTAGAGTATAAATATATTTTGTTACTAAGGGCTTAATTCTATATAGTGTCCACGACGTCTCATCAATGACTAACTAAATCCGGTGGCAAGGTTAGCATTACTTCTAATTAGCCGGCTGCGCTTTCAGCGGTCGTCGGGTGTGAATAAATTAGCGCAATTGCAGAACAATAGTCGTTGTTTTACCGGCGTGTCTTTGAGGAGGGCCGCACAAAAACAGGTGTCGGTTTGGTTTACCTCTGAACTCTCCCGGCTTCGGCGACTCAGTCGTAACTCGCACGCTAACCAGAGATAACGTGTATTACTGGGTCATTGCGGTGATAACGCACCTAGGAAGTACGAAAACGTGTCTATGCCTTCAAATCAACCATAAGTGTTTGAGTTGTTCCTACCAAAGTGACAATGGCTTGTGTAAACAGAAGAAGAATACCATTTATATGGCACCAGAGGGAGCAAATCACAGTTTTGGTCGTAAATATATTTTCGTTGATATTGAACGCACAGGCTCAATTGGACATACCAGGATCGAGTTCTCCAAGACCGAATGAGTATTTCAATCAATACAACGGGATATCCACAGCTAGGCCTTACAACCCCCAGATAGACCAATACAATAATCCTTATTCGTCCACTCCGAGACAAAATGTCTATTCTTCGACGCCTGGATATCCACAAGATTATGTTAGAGGTTTAAACCCTGACGTTACAAATCGCGGTCATTCGAATCAAAACGATCCTGATAACAGGAACTACAATCAAAATCCACAATTTCCGGATGCGGATCAAGAAGATTACTATAGGAATCAGAATGGGTTTAGAGGTTCTCAGCAGGGTAATCAGCAGGTCAATCAACAATTTAATCAACATAGAGATACTTTGGCGCTCAGGAAGCTGCTATCTCAGATAGACGTTCAAGCTTCAGGAGAATGTGCAAATAACGTTGCTGCTCAGTGGAACTTTGAGACGGATGTCAACGAAGTCTCACAACTGGCTGCTGTGAGTCAATTTTATTCATTATTAATTTTCCGTGCTGTAGGTTCTTGTGCACACACTGGGAAATTCAATTGTTACATAAGCGGAAAACTTACCTTGACTTGTCTCTCTTATTCTTTTTGTTGTCGCATGATAGCTCCCACATAGATTTTTTGCCGTAATAAACACTATGCACTCATATGCATTATTGTAAAATAATAAATTATACGGTTACTTTACCAGTTAAAATTTATAATTAAAATTAAAATCAATAAGGAGTATTTTAAATAAGTTGACAATATGATCATTAAAGTCTAAAACCTAAATTACTTCAAGTTATATCATGTAAAATTAAAATTCATTAATATATAATTATACATATGAATGCCTTTAAGTTTACTTTGGCTAAAAAATGACTTCATTCTAAAACATGTGCTGTAAGTACAGCTCAGACTTGCTAATATAGATGAATTTTAAAGAATGATTGGCAAAATTTAATATTCAATAATGTTTTATTTGAATATATACAAAAAAATACTGTCTCTTCTAAAGCAGGTAATTCAAAGTCATACTACAAGATTCATACAACAATATATAGTTAAGAAACAAAATATGTATCTATGAAGTGTGAATTGGCTAACTGTAATTCTGTGTGAAAATAACCTATTAATATCACTTTTTTCCATCGTTCTGATACATATGATATCAAAATTTCCCATCTCTGAAATAGCAAGTAATCATAAATAAGCGTCTCTAGAAAGTTTGACAACTCATGTACTTGAATGAACCAATGGTATATTTTTTTCTGTGAAAATAACAAATCCAGAATTTTATTTCAATAAATAAAACTAATCCATATGTATTAGTTCTGTAAAGTTAACAAGTATGAAGTTTTTAATTCAAGTGATTTATTTTTTATCAATTTTATCTAAACTAAATTAAATCTTGTATCTAAAATAAATTTAATAGCTTAATAATTTAAAAAGCAACTATCTTAAAAATATGCTTTTTCAAGAGATTTTTACACTCTTTTACATTTGCACTGTATATATGTCTTAAGTAGCTTCATTACAATTTAAATATGCTTATTAATTCATTATTATTTATGTTAATTTAAACAACTTTGGTTTAAGAATCGAATTTACATTAAAAAACATTTTTATTTTGGGTGTTTATTGTATAAGGTTTTGCTTTTAAATATAAGAGTTTTATATGATCATTTCTAAATTAACCAAAATACCTAAGTCAAATATATGAAAAATCACTTTTTTATTAGTATTTTTTTTATTTAAGGATTGCAAAAAATGTTTTATAGAATTCAATGATAAATATTTAAGCATAAATATGTGACTAAATGACTAAAATTGCTCAACATATACTGTTCCAGGATAGTTTACAGTAGTAATAAATAAATATTTTAGACCGACGACAGCAAAAATTTAGTTTGCAATAATATTATCATAAATATTCGCAGAAGCATTTGTGCTTTTAGAGAGGTTTTATGTTGATTTTGACACTAATAGTTTTTAATACTGTAACTAATAGAATTACCTTATATTAATAATTAAAAATGCACTGTACAATCCTACATATGTATATCCATATATTTATTAGTTAATTCTAGTCATGAAATATTTCTTATTCTTGAAATATCAATGATATATGTACATTATTTTTACATTTTTTGATTAAATGGGTTACAAAATGGTTAGTTGAACAATAAAAAAACATAGGTTAAGCTATAATACATAGGAGCAACTTTAGTACACAATTCATCGCTTCAAATGTTTCGCGCATATTAAAAAAATAATTTGGTAACTATGCTCCTGTAACTATACTTATTTTTCAAACCTTTTATTTTAGATTTGTATATCAATTTATAAAAAAAAAATGCACAACATTAAATAAATTCGGTTCACATGAATTGATTACAAATTTATATGTTAGCTAGGGTGGACCGTCCAGGGCGGCACCCACTTGGGGGCGGCATTTCCGCGATGGAAGGACCGTTCGTGTAGTGTCATTCTTAAACTAAATGTGCTAAAAAATATATATTCACGAATAGCTAAAGACTAGTCTGTTTTTTAGAATCGGTAAAAGTGGAAGTTACACCAGATGTTTTTTATTGATTGATAACCATTATTTAATTAAACTTGAAAACTGTTTTTTATATTATATATTTTTATATGCATATAGTATGTGAAGGATATGCAGCGTAGCTAGGGGGGGGGGGGGGTTAAAAAAGGCTGCCTGCCCCGGAAAGTTTTGGCATATTGAAGACATGCATTAAATTACAGATTTTTAGGAAGGTCAGATTTTGTATTAGATAATTGTATGAGGGGGAGGGGGCGAAGTTAAGGATCACCCCGGGATGCACAAACTCTAGTTACACCATTGCATTAACGCAAAAATAATATTAATTAATATTAGAAAAAAAAATAAGTTTATTATATAAAAATAATATAGCACAAATTTATTTTATAAAAATAATTAGGTTATTAACTAGGCAATTTATAAAATTATATAAGTTAAAAAAACAATAAGTTACTTTTGTAGTAAGCAGTACTTCATATATAATCTGCAAATTAAAAGAATAATCCAAATACGTTTTAATTATGTAACTATTTTACAAGTACACTAATCTTAATTTATTTTAGCTTTCAGAAATCTTTCGCTTATATGTCTTAAAATTTTAAATGATTCGTTTTTCTTTCTATTACAACAAAAATCTGTATAAATTTAATTTCTATACTTTATTAGATAAATACACAGTTAATTGTTGGTAAATATTTTCTTATCAAAAGTGTATATCACATACTTTTATACAAATATTGGTTTAATCTTTTTCGGTTACGAAATTTAATTGCAGCTAAGAGTTATTCTAATGGGTTGGCAAAAATCGTGAATAAATTATTATATCTTATATGTATATATAATTAAGGTATACCAATATATAAGTAGATAATACAGAGCTTACTCTGAAGGACTTTTTAATTATTTTAAATATTTAAAATTAAGCTATTCGGAAAATATGCAGGAGCCTTTTATTAATCTAAAATCTATTAATAATGGAGAATTTGTTACACCATGTATCGTTTTGGGTTAAAACAAGCTATGGTTCAATAAAATGTCGATTTTTTATCATTAATACATAAACTTGTAGAGACTATATCCATTCAAGCATTTTATACGGGTCAAGTTCGTTACTCGACAACACCTTTTAAACGATTGTTACGGATGGCTGTCGATTTGCGTATTATGCATTAGTGTTTATTTATCAATTACTTACCAAGAAACATCAAGCATTTTGTCTTAATGATTTGCTATTAGACACAAAGTGCATCGAAACGTAAACGATTCTGCGACAAAGGACACTATCGAGATTGTGATCGTTCTTGTTACGTGCGTCTACGTAATATTTAGCAATGCAGATCAATCTGGGACGCAAGATTTCGCAAGTGACCTCTAACAGCATCACTCTAACTACGTGATGAGCCTTCTGGTAAAAAAATCTTACGTGCATGAAGTGCGAAATGAAAACGTAAAATAAAAACACCCGACACGCTCTGATGGATAACGTAGACGCAGTCTGACACAGATCATAGATGCATAACATAAAACAATAAAAAAAAACACGTATTAGTAGAAATTATATTTTGAATGTCACCTTTTAACCTCAAGGTTTTTCTCGGTTAAATATAGATTTATAAATGTTATAAACGTTTAATATATTTAGCTATATTTAAATAAATTCGTTCATTTACATTAATCTTAATGAACCTTCGAAGTTATAAAGCGATAAATTAGTTTTATTAAAAGTTTATTAAAAATCAATAGCGTATCAATCATTATATTTATTTAATTATTACATTTTTTACATAGTCATGTACCAAATCTGACAAATTTGATGTCCACGTACAAGTTTTCTACAGTATGAATATCATTCAATTATATAATATAATTTCAGCAGGAGTGAGCTACTATAGTTAAGGAGCTTTTTAATATTTTTTGATGCAATATGTTTGACTAAATCGAGAATTTTCGAAACATAATTGAAAAAAATAAAGCAGATTCGTTAGTATTTCTATGTATACTAATATATTGTTGCCTATATCATGTCAGCCGTTAAGTTACAGTAATGTTATATATTTACAAGTTTTTTGCTGGCTAGATGTTTTAAGCTTAAGTAATGGAAATTTGGCCAAAATACTAAGATGTAATTAAACCTATTTTGAGCATTAACTTGAAAGTGAGATTATGATACAAATATTTTACTAAGTTCATAAATAATGTGCATCAATTTCTTAGTATATTACTTAACCACAGAATAATTGCATTTGACAATGTATTATTTTTAATGAATTCTGAGATTCAATTAGATTTTTTTCATATGGTCACCAAACCATGACCGCCAATTTTTAGCGGGCAAATGCTTTACTAACGATTTGCGACACGCACCTCATTCAACATCCAATATTTAATAGCACCCAAAATTTGCTAGATTTACAAATTACGCACACCATTGTCGCCAGAAAATCACAATTCGTGTACGATGGGTGGGATTTTAAGAGGAAAATCATTACACTAATATCATAATAAGTGAACCTTTTGTCGCTTGACCTTTTTACATGACCTTAGTTCTACTTTAAAATAGTTGGACTCCCAAAATATTTTTAAACAATGAAAAAGCACAATATATAAAACATTTTTAAGCGGTTCAAGATCGCAGTTTTCTGAATCTTTTCACCTTTTAACTACTTTCGCATATGGACATAGACTCATACAAATCTACACAAACGACACTTATTGTTTTTGCAGGTTGTGTAACGAGCAAATAAAAGATAAAAGACAAACGTATCAATGAAACGTACAATTGTCAGGAAACAATAAAAGTTTAACAATAAATCGTATAGTTTTGTTTATCGATCGACTTGTAAGAGCGAATGTTAATTAGTGTTCCATATTTGGCTTTCTTGATGTATGACAATATTGACGTTTGACAAACACTGACATGCTGCTATTGTTAAATATATTATTTTTAATGTCAGGAGTGTCCGTGAAATTAATGGTACAAATATAGATTTGTGTTTATATGTGTAATTTAAAATGCAAGGTGAGATGATTAACTGGGAAGTAATAATGGGTTTAGATGAAACATATAATATGTTTCTTAATACCAATGATATTATAACACTATTCAAAATTAAACTGTATTTGTTTAATCACATTTGTGTCAGTTAATAATTTTTGATTTACATTTTAACTTTTTTTTTTTTAATATAAATCTGACCATATTGAATTGACAGGTTTCCCCAATGCGTCATGGTGTGCATTATACATATTATTAAAGATTTACACAAAATTTAAATTATACCATTAAATATTAAAAAAATTAGAAAAAAACAATTCTGTTGCACACCTAAAATAAATGAGCAGCATTCCACATAATATTTACCCAGCTCTTCATAGCTATCGCCAAAAACATGTTTGACAAGCTAATTGAGGAGCTGGATGGTTCGTGTAAGAGGAAGTTTCTCGAGGGTTGACGAATAAGGGACGCGATCGCGACTCTCTAGGACACTCCAAAGCTCGCAGCTAAAAGTTGCCAGTCATTGCTGGATTCCCATCAAGCTCATTGATGAGCTAAATGGATCGTGTAAGAGAAGTGCTCTCAAGACTAGATGTCTTGGTCCGATAATAATAATAACGGATGCACTCTCAATCCGTGTTTAATTTTTTTCTAAATTTGTATTTGACTGGTGAATAAATTCAATTAAATATTTATTGCTGTATGATTTTCAACAAAACATTGGAATTTTGTAAAATGGTTGATGCTAAATTAAATGAAAGGTTATTTAAGTATTTTAAAATTAAGTAGCAAAACATACAACCAGTTTTTAAAAGTAAACCTGAGAAAATTACAAATTAAATTAAAATAACTATATTTAGAGAATTTTTAATGCATAAAATAACACTGCAATGTTCTTACAAAATATGTATGTTACAAAATTGTAAATAATATATATCATAATATTTATGTAGAAAATTATGCTATTTCTAGAAACGGATAATATTCCGATTAGTTCAGAATAATCTGAAATAGTTTGAGAAAATCCACTTTGTCTAATCTCTTGCCATAATTTACATAGATCCGTTAATTAAAAAATATTTTAAATAAATAAATAAAAAAAAACTTATTTTATAAATTAAACTAAAAAGCTAGTATTTTAATATATTTTTAATTAAAGATGCATATTTTTTCGCTCTTGTTAACCGAAAATGTTTTAAAAAATCTTGCCAATTATTGTAATGTAGAATATTTTAGCAAAGATTATTCTCAATTTGACTATGAAACTCAATTCAGATTTATCCTTATTTAATAATACAATTATATTGATTAAAATTAAAAATCTGTAGTCAAATATTGTTTTTCTTAATATGAAATACACTTAAAATTATCATGAATAAAGTTTTTAGATTAGAATAATGAATAATAATTCGTAATTATATATTGAATATTTGCTTCACTGCTCATAATAATTGCTTATAATTTATGATTTATTGCATCCACTTCCTAATGACTAATGCAATTTAATTAAATCTTTGTTATATAAATAAATTTTAATTTATATTTAACAAAATGACTAAATAACAATGTTAAAACATGCATGTCGAGGTCAAAAAAGAATAAAACGACATGCTCTTGAAATGTATTGAATCACTGAAAACAATGCATTTTGTATGGTGATGTGAAACTATGAAATGTTGCGGTTTTCATTATGTAATACAATAAGCATTTTGTTAAGGTTTCATCACAAACTTCATTGGGTACAATTATACCTTGAAATAATTAAAATAAACTTATTTATTACATTTATTAGCGTAAAAATAAAATCTATTTCAAAAACGATACAATAAATCAAAATAAGCCTTTTTTAACAAATCTGTTTCATAAACAATATGCTTCAATTGACTCGAATTTATATGGGAATTTGGATTCATATTGTTTTCTTAGATCTATTTTCGATTATGAAATTTAGGTAGTTAGCACGAAAATATTTCATTTCTTACATGCACATTATTATTCACATCACAATCGTTATTTCTAGGTCAAAATATAATATTATTATGTAAATAAACATTTATAATTTTTCTTATAAAATAGTAGTGTTCATAGATTATTTTAAATTATTAAAAGTACATTGTGCTTGATGTGAAAAAATATATATATACATATGTGTACACATATAAAAAAGTATGAGATTATGTTTCGTACTTGACTGATACAATGCATTCTTTTGTACGAATGACTAAGTTATTCGCATAAATGTCGTAATTCTTCTAAACGACGAGTATTATTTCGCTTACATGCTAGTTTTTTAATTAAATATTTTCTAATTAAATAATCAATAGAATTTGAAAATAGTTTAAAAATAGTGGAATAAAAGCAATAATGTACTTAATTTTAATAATTAATTATTTTTAATATTATATAAAAAACTGTAGCAAAAAACCGCTACAAATTAAACGGTCAGTAATTTTTAAATAAAACGGTCAGTAATGTTATTAATATATGGTCAATTGTCAAACGGTCTGTAGCTTTGTAAACAATGGTCAGTAATTTTATTGAAAACGGTCTTTAACTTTTAGACTTTTGCTCAGTAAAGATATTAGAAAGAGCCAGTTTAATATAGTTATAAAACTAATAATATTGAATTAATTTATCAAATAAAGTAAATTTATATGTCTTAAAATAATACTATTTAATTGAAATATAAAAAACAACATTCTAAAAATATTATTAATTAATATGATAATTATTTCACTCATCATTGTTTTTGGCTCAAACTATTTCTTCCCTTTCTTTCAACTTATGATTAAATTTTCTTAAGTGTTCCAGCAAAGTATTTTTTTCATCATCACCAAAAACTTCATCAAATCCCTTAAGCATTGCGTTTGATGCATCTGATATTAAAAAAACAAGTTTAATAGTTTTATTCAATCAATTGCTAGAATTTAACCGAAAATCCAATAAAAAAAACCTCTCCTTTCATTATAAGTACTGGCCGTTTAATATAATAACTCACTATTTGTTATACTTACTGACCGATTAACAACTGACCATTTCTTTACAACTTCCGTTTCAACCAACCAATGCGTTACAATGGGGTAAATCTGTAGTCAATCAGATGTAACGAACAGCCCGGAAATCAGTGACGTCTAAATACATAAAGAGGTGTCGAAATGGCATATCTCGAAAGTCGGAGAGTCTACGCTGAGGTGTCGAATTGAATTTTTGTCGGCTGTGATCTGTCGTGATGATGCTGGACGATCCGTTGACGTGTCTAGTGCTGTGACTCCTTGGCGTCTCTAGAGCATCTTCTTCTGTCTGTATGTCTGCCCGTCTGCTTTTCTATGAGCAAGTGTCACATCTCTAATATTGCTGGCTCGAGATAGCTCTGGTGAATCGCATTTGAGGATGTTGGCGGACTAATTGCATCGCTTTTTGGACACACCTAGGTAATGTGTTTACGCTTTAAAAGTGAAACTATCAGATGGCTACTTACGGCGATCTTAATAAAGGGCTAAAAATAACAATAGTCTTTTTGCGCAGAGTAGAACGCATTGTC
The DNA here is from genome assembly GCF_051122295.1 of Plectrocnemia conspersa. NCBI lineage: Eukaryota > Metazoa > Arthropoda > Insecta > Trichoptera > Polycentropodidae > Plectrocnemia > Plectrocnemia conspersa. Next base: position 18,891,255 of record NW_028277175.1, read on the forward strand.
TATTGCGCATCCATTTCACACAAAAGGGTAGTTTTTCCGGTTCTTATGAGGGATTACGAGTGATTCAGGTTAGATATGCTAATAGGCTGTCAATGAAAAATTAACAATTTATTCAGAGTTCTCACTTCAATTATTATGCCTTACTTTCGAGAGGAGTTGGTATTACTTTATATTTGTTCAAAATATTCGTTAGAATGAGCTCTTAATTATTGATGCAGATGGTTGAAATCCCCATATCGTCTCCATTAAAGTTCAACTTGTCCCACGATAGCATAAAAATACAATAATTTTGAAAACAAATTATCTTTAAAAGTAAAAATAAAAATCTCATAAAAAATGTTTTCTAGAAATGGCATATGGAGAAGCTCTGATTAAGAAACACACTATAAATTGCATTGTGCTTCCCACGTTCAACACTAGCACAAAACAATGGAAAGCTAAAGTAGAAAAACGACAAACGGACGTACCTCATACGTTGAAAAGTAAAGGTGGTGATTCGTTTTTGAAAAGCGAAATTTTCTTGCGGTAACTGTTTTGTGACCTTTGAATAAGCTTCAATATAATGACGATTTGACAAAGTTAACTCATTGTTAAAAGTGCGTTTATTTTGTATACAAAAATGCGTATCACAATAGATTTTTTGTTAAGATAATTTAGATTATAACACTTATTTGAGAAATGAAGAACAATAGGGTAATATTTGTCTCAAATGTGAAATTGTCCTATATTTATTAGTTCATCATAGATTTAAGACTTTCTTTTTGCTAGGTTTGTTGTTGTATTAATGTGTCCCGTAAAAATAATTATGTAAGTTGTATAATTCTAATGTCAGTTGTGCTATAATTATTCTGTCATATTATGCAAAACTATTCATTTTATTAATCAAACTTTTAAATCATAGATTAATAATCTACTCTACAGATATGACAAGTCTAAGTATGAATAAGATGTATATGACTAATCAATGGAATAATAAATAAATCATATAATTTTATGGATCGTAATGTATTCATGGTGCAAATAACAATTATACGCTGTAAAAAGTTCTGAGATGGTCGTTTCGAATTACATGCATGTATACAACTTGCAATTATATATTTTATGATTCATTATTATAATAACTATTGAATAAACTATAAACGTTTACAATATAAATTATTTGTTTCAATTGATTCATACATTTTACAACTAATAATTTAATTATTCTAAGCTCAGTAAAACTGATTAGTGTTTTAATGTCATAAAATGATTTGTTATTTTACAAGAGCCACTTGGTTTGTTTCAATTTTTTAACATAACTGAAAAAAATGTTTTTCACTGTTAATTCCCTAAATCCTATCGATATGAAAAGTACATTAAACATATATATTATAAAATATAATATTTGCAAATATGTCTCTAAATAAAATAATCCCATATACTTCTCTAATAAATATATAGTACATGTATTCACATTTAATTAACAACCACTCCTAACATCACTACATTAGCATCAAGATCAAAGCTATTAAAGATTCATCATCAACAATCAGTTATTATTGTCGCATATAAACGGAACCTTCGATTATGTGTACACTTTTCCCACGCCTCAATAAATACACACTAACCCTTTGTACCGAGAAGCTGTAATTTTAATCTGTATTATCCAACAGCATCAAATCTCGCACATAATCAAGGTTAACAATTATAACCACGTTTTATGGAGAAAAAATATCAACAACCTTATACCTCTCGTTTACTACACACGTTAAGAATATTATTTAACATCGCCATGCGATCTTGCAATTATCCATCATTGTTATGATAATGTACATTGTACTATGACACAAACGAGCAATTGAAGGATCTGATTTTAAAGGCGAATAATTATAATATAAATTTATAACATTATTTTATTGATATAACAATGCAATCAGTTGCATAAAAAGTCACTTAACGCGTTGTTGTCTTGTTTTTGTCCACGTGCTTTCACTTTTCTAGAGCAGTTTTTAATGAGGCTTTAATTATGAGTAATTTCCTAATTAGAATACGCGACACAAACTGAATAATTGTAGCTTGTACTGTAAATTGTTGACAATCGAAGACTTCTTTTAAAAACAGACACGATACAAAATATTTGTTTTACAGAAAAGCAAAACGACAAATATGTTCTTGATTAAAAATGAATTAAAAACTCTTACACAAAATAAATGTACTGTATTTACAACAAAGCTTTGTCTAAAATAATTGTTTTAAATGTTTCTTTAAAATAGCTTAGAATTTTTTAGCTTTTAAATAGATCTATATAATAATAATTCATATCATTTGAAATGCATAGAAAATAAGAGGTTAATATTTGTGTTACATTGCTCATTATATGTACATTATATTTTCAGTTGGATGCTCAGCAAAGATATTCATTATTTCAACGAGGGTTATGGCAGTTAGTCAGCGGTATAAACAAAGACTTCTTGAACGACGTCGATACTTACAGGCAATTGAGACTTATGTCAATAATCGGTCCAGCAGCTCTACCTCCAGATCAATTAGATAGAGTAAGTGATGATTATAACATAAGATAGATATCTACAATAAATGCTAATTCAAATTATTCTGTATAATTTCAGTACAACCGTTTGATCAACGATATGTTGGCTGTGTACAACAACGCTGAAATATGCGCTTACAACGAGCCCTTCAAATGTGGATTGAGACTGCAACCGGATTTGACACTATTGATGGCTAAATCTAGAGATTGGCCTGAGCTCCAGCACGTTTGGACTGAGTGGAGGAGAAATACTGGTCTCAAGTTCAGAGATCATTATGAACAGTTGGCTGATTTGACGAACCAAGCTGCAAAGTTAAATAGTAAGAAATTAACAATCAAATATAAGAATCACGCAGTTAGTTGCAAGTGAAATAATAAATAATTCAATAATGTTTTTAAGATTAACGCATTATATTTTATTACGAAAACTGTTTTGGGGCGGATTTAACTGTTAAACTACAGAAGATTTCTAGGCAGCGTATATTGCGCCATCTGAATTTTATACATAAACATTTTTAGGTGCATATATTATTTATTAAACAAATATTTATTTGTTTAGTAGATACATATTATTTTTGGCCACTTATATATAACTTTTCAATGGATGAGATACTAGTAATGATATATTTTAATATTTCATTTGTAATTCTTATACTAGTATTTTTATTGTAATTCTTGATATATATTATAAAAAATCATTACAAGTATGTATCTAGCTAGTCAGAAAGTTATTATTACTTATATAATATATACTAGTTTGATGACGAGGGTCATTACATGCTTTAAAAATGTTTTATAAGAATATAGTGTTCTTAAAATTATTTAAAAAATGCGGAAGTAGCAAATTTTTATTTACTTTCATTATTAGTATTTAACCATATAGTTTGCCATTAATATCTGATGGCGTTCTAATAAAAATAAGTAGTGACATCTATGTACAAAAACATAATTTAAAATTATTTATTTTTTTCATTCATAGATGTCACAAAAATATTTAACTAATATTTATTTATAATAATAATTTATTATTATTTTAGATTTTACCGATGGAGCTGAATATTGGACTTTCCCGTTCGAATCGCGCACATTCAGATTGGACGTAGATGAAGTTTGGAGAAGGATATCTCCTTTGTACGAAGAACTCCACGCTTACGTGCGAAGGAAGCTGAGGGATCTGTATGGTCCTGAACGAATAAGTAGATCAGCTCCTTTGCCGGCTCATATTTTGGGAAACATGTGGGGACAGTCTTGGACAAATATTTTGGATGTTACTATTCCGTATCCGGGTAGAAATTTCTTGGACGTCAGTGAAGAAATGATACAACAGGTTTGTTGAATTATTAGATTAATTTAAAATAAAATAATAAAAAAGTCTCCACCGTGACAGTGGAATTAGTCCACTGCCGTGACCAGGATTCGAACCTGGGTTACTACGGCCACAACGTAGGGTCCTAACCACTAGACGATCACGGCTATTGGAGACGGTGGGGGGTAGCGCAAATTTGCGTTTTTAGTCTAACAGATTATGATAGCAAATAAATATATATGTATATTATACATATATTATATATAAAAATAATATTTTTGAATTATGTGTTATTTTAATTAAGCAATATAAAATAAAAAATATTGAAATCATAATTAAAATACAATAACAACGAAATTATTTTTTATATAAAATTTAATACATTTATAATAAGTAAAAATAAAAAAATTAAGATGTCTCAAAGTGCAAAAAAACTAAATTATATTTAATTATAATTATAAATTATACATTGTATTTATGTACAGCATTTTTAACTCAAGTAAATTTAATTTCACTAAACTTATTTATTGTTAGCAATAATTCTAGTTGCAAAAAAAATTGGGTTTTTTTTGCAACTACCTACATATTTTGTGATTCTCGCAGTAAATTTATTTTTATTTTGCACTAAAACCAGAATTTCTTTCACATATCTATGATTATATTCATTAATATTATATTTTTCGTGGTGCAAAAAATATAAATCCTATTTGCAGTGCAAATAGGATTTATATTTTTTTTATAATTAAAAAATAAGTTTTTATTTAAAAAAAATGTGATTTTTAGTAAATTGAATTTTTAGTTCTAACTATATTAAATATTAATTGGATCTTGAAATTATTTTTGCTGATTTAGAGTTAATATAAAAATCTTGTGCTTGATAATTATTTTATTTTTAATCACAAATTCCATTTAAAATTGAGTTTCTCATAATTACTAAGACTTAATCATATATAATATTTTTGAATTAAAAGACATTGATAATATCAATCAATTTTATTATTACCATATTATTTTATTATTTTAAAATATAAAAAACATATATATGTACATACATATCAATGGTTTCTTTAAGCAGAGGGAGTATTTTTTTAAATTTACCTTTGATATATGCAAACAAAAAAATTGTTGAACTAATTTAATTTTTTTTAATATTATTACTGTGTATTAGATCTTTATAAAATTAAAAAATAGCACATGCTTATTAAAAATTATTAATAAAAAAAAAACGAAATTTACTCAAACCTTGTATTAAAAAAAATTGTTGATAGTTTAAAATATTTTAGCCTTTATATATTAATTTAAAATTTAATAAAACACCTCTTAAATCCTTAAATTAATAGAATTAATTGCCATTTAAAAATATTTAAAATAAAAAAATATTATTATATGTTCAATGAAAATAATAATAAAAAAAACATGATTTTATTTATTCCCCTGACCGTGCTCGTTTTTTTAAACCTAACTATCTTTAAATTGTCTCAATTTCTATTATTAAAACAATGTACATCTTTATTTCTTATTAAATACTTATTAAAATTCTCTGATAACATATTATTTTCTAACTTACTTTATATAAACACTAAAACATTAATCTATAATATTTATTGAACAACCAACCAATTCAATATATGTGAAGGAACTTCTTATAAAACGACATTAATAATAAAATTTATTACTTTAATATAATTTTACGTTTTTCAGAAAAATGTTTTGCTAGTAATATATTTTTATTAATTGTCTATGATAGTCGAAATATTTTTTTTAGCAGAAGACCACTTTTAATTTATTCTTCGATAAATTATTTAAGCTTTAAATATAAACAGTAGTAAGCCAATTAATATAAAATGCATTAAAATTAATTTATCGATTTGTGAGATTCTAACAGCTGTACTACGCAAATTTGATTGCTTAACTGATAATGTGCGAAAAGAGCTACCTGCTAGTTAAATAATTTAATTTAATTGGATTGACATAACGCAAATTAATTCTTAAGGTTATTTGATCCAATATGCTGCTAAGGAATTAGGATCTGTTTTGAAGCCATTGCACATATACATATGTGATTAAAAATTCGATTTATTATAAACAGTTTTAGCTATGTTTTAGATGACTTAATTAAAAATGGAATAGAAAAATATTTTTATAAACACTATTTTAAGATATTTTCATAGTTGTTTTTAAACCTTATTCCTGTAAATTTGTTTAGTTTAAGCGTGCATACATATATTTTAACAAAATAATATTTTAATTAATAAATATTAACTATCTATTATATTTTTTCAGGGATTTACGCCATTAACAGTATTCCAATTGGCTGAAGAATTTTTCGTTTCATTGAATATGAGCACACTTCCTCCTTCATTTTGGGCTGGATCAATTTTGGAAAACAATGCGGAGCAAAACGTTCATTGTCAAGCCTCTGCATGGGACTTTTGCAACGGTGAAGATTACAGGTTATTATTTAAACATTATAAGAATATATAATTTATAGTAAAATATATAATAAGAAAACATTATTATTTTACAGAATAAAAATGTGCACACATGTGAACATGAAAGATTTAGTAACAGCCCACCACGAATTGACTCACATTCAATATTTCCTCCAGTATAGACATCTACCAAAGATTTACAGAGACGGTGCAAATCCAGGTAAATTATAAACAAATTAGGCTAAAAATCACTCATAGGAACCACTATAATTAATTCACATAGATGCAAAAATTATTTACTATTAGCGTCAATTTGTCATAATTTTACTGTGATTAAAAAATGTTTTTCTGGTAATTAAATTCGACGCGCGATGAAAATTTATGCAACAATTCCTTTTAGTGCTTGTTCTTTCTAATCATATTTCTTTATAATGTTATGCTTTAAGTCGTTTGCTTAAAAAAATACTAATCTATCAAATTGAAATCAGGAAGGAGAATTGAGTGCGTTTGTGCGTGTTTACTTATAATTTGACTACTGTAGTTTCAATGAATTTTGGTCAAAAATAATTTTACGTTTCGAAACAGTAGTTTTCGGAGCATTTGCTGTTTGTTCCGTAATTAAGAACAGCCAAGTACCGTGTCGATTGCGTAACTCGCACACCAGTATACCGTAAAACGCGATTTGCTCTACGTACGCGCTAGAAATCAAAATACGGTATTACAGTGTATAAAACTATTAATTATTAGTGGTGAAATTTTAGATCGACAAATTTGTAATAGCTTACTTTAAAAAGTGTCGATTTTTGTGGTCTGGAGATGACTAATAAATGCGGTTGAGATCGTATATAATTTTACTAATAATTTTTTTTTTTTAATTTTATACTGTAATCATAAAATATAATTACTACGTGAATATAAAACTTTCCTGAACGTATGATATTCAGTATGAACTAAATAGATTTATTATAGTTATTTATTTGTACGATCTAGCTCTATAAGAAAACATAACCTATGATGTTTGGTAAGAATTAAAATGAAAATAATCACGCATACAAATCCTCCATATATTAAATAAGTTGGGTTCATGTGAAATTCGAACCTAAATCTTTCAGGTGTTAAGTCACCGACTGATTCATATATCATGCAATTCTCGAGATAGTCAAACATGCGATGTGGCCCTTAATTTTATCTTTTTTAATCAACGTTTCAAGCATTTTTTTTAGTCCAATGAAAAATAATAAATATTATTTTCTAAATCAGTATAAAAAAGTGTTAAATATATGCCTTAATTTAATACAAATTCATAATAAAAGGCAAAGTCTAATATATATTCGAAGATAGTGGAAGTTCGCTTTATCGTTAAATTTGTTAAATTTACTGTGTGCTTTATTTTAAACTTATTTCAGAAATTAGTTTAGATTAAAATGCTAGATTCCAAATTTATATTGATACAAAAAATGGTAAATGTTACATTTGGGTGAAAATTACTCCATAATGCCACTTTTTTCCGTCCATGTAGATAAAATAAATATACAAGAAAGAAGATCTTAGCATATAAAAATATCGCATAAAAAATATTTTAATAGAAAGTTGTGGAGGTTGATTGTCTAATGATTTTTTTTATCCAAAAAGATTAGGAGATGAACAAACTTTTTTGTATTATTTTTTTTTAATCTTCCGTTGCGATCATCCAGCCAATCGATGCACTTGCTTCTTAGAATCAACGAAATAAGTATTCGCCTTTATAAAGTGACATTTGCTTGATGGGTATCTCCGAAGTGAATTGCGTATGTGTAATGGGATTTTTGTGGCCTTACGGTGCTATATTGTTTTCTATGACCGTTTCTTAACAAAGAAATATTCATTCAATGCATTGGAGAATCCTTGCGTGTTAATTATGAGGGTATCCTTCAGTTCAGATCGTAACACTTTCTGTGGTCCCATCATTTAGGATATTGTCTTGTTTCCTTGTTGAAAGATGATTATTTTGGTCCACAGTAAATAAGCGCGAGTTTTAAGAATAAGACCCCACAATATAATTAAAGTATTATACACATTTTAATAATAATTTTCGGGGTATTTGAATGTTTGGGTTTTGCTAATCACTATAGTGAAACATGCCAGCTTTACTCGGATTATTTTTACCGATATTGATTGTTTTGTCTATCGGTAATACTGGTATTATTGCAATCCCTAATCGAAGAGCATTAATTGACAATTTTAACAAAATCATCAGGCATGAGCCCAATGCGTTAAACCCCAACTAAAGCGCAAGCAAAATCTATAAATAAGTGGTGATAGACGAGACTCAAATAAATCTGTAAATCAGTAACGTCTATTATTTTAATAAAAAAACTATAATTACAGCTTACAATCAATGTTGTTACTATACAGACAGGGCCAATTTTTAGTAATTGCAAATTTTTATAAATAAAAATTCATGTCTTCTGAAAGACCCGAACCCACGACCTTTAGATTAAAAGTCCAGTGCCTAACTGACTAACTTTGACTGACTTTGTTTTCCTATAAAGCTAGTAATTATAAAGTTTTTAAGCTAATTTACATTAAAGGGCATCGATGTATTAAGATAAACCTTGATAACTATACTGCAAAACTATTCAAGTAAAAGGGTAAATTTAAGTAAAAAAAAAATCGCTTTTGATCTAAATAAAAAGTATAATATGACCAGTATTTACTTTTTAAATGTGGTTATTGATTTTTCATAATACAATATCTTAGTTAAATATTTACATTTATTTGTATATATTTAATCAGAATAGGAAGTTATTTTTTTAACTAGGAAGGATAATAACAATCCCTAAAAATTATGCTACAATCTAAAATTGTTATTTAAAATAGATATAATATTATAAATAAAAATAGCTATATTGGTTTTATAGTCGATTACTTTATATAACAGTAAAAATGCATTAGAATTAATATTGTAAAATGTATTTACATGGCTTTATATATTAGAATATAATATTTTATTAATATCGAACCATGTAATACTGTACCTGGGTATCAAAGAGTAACAGATCCATACAAACATAATATATCTTTGCAAAACACTTATCAAGTGAAAGTGCATTACTAAATTACATTACTTACTAGTTCGACACGTAATAAACTCAAAAATGCGTTTTCTTGCATTTTAAAAACACATCTTTACATAATTTTATATTTAATTCATTTTATTAGTTGTACGTATGTGATTTTTAATTTACATTTGCACATTAATTACTATTGTAATATAATGTAAAAAAATATATTAAAACACGCAAAACATCAAGAAATCAAGTTAATTACTTTAAATACGTTTTTGCGAAAATTATTTTAATTTATAGCTTTATTTTACACACTCACGTTTACATTCAATATAATTTAATGCCATTAATCAAAATGATGTGTGAAATTTATGATTTAGATAGTTAAGCAATTGATCGATAAATGAATGGCAGTAAGTTGAAATCTATGTAATTACGTATTATTTTTTGTGACGCAAGTTAATAAGGCTTTAAACACTTTTACACAAATATCAGAACAACTAGTTAAAAAAGTACAGGGAGAGATTATTGCAATTAAAATTATATTTTTATTTTTATTATCGATAGTTAAATCTCTCTGATGTATAACCTCATTTCTTCTCTTGTAATAATAATAAACAAATAACGAAATCCGCGATTAACGTTCGGATTAATCGCTCGTCACCGTTCGCTAGTCGCCGCGTGCATACGGTATTTGCAATCAGAGCACATAAAATGTTAAATATTACTGCAACGAAAGTGAACTATTGCTTTATAAAACTAGGAAATCCACTCGGGCCGTCGTTAATAATGATCGCTTTCAAATTTTCCATATTAAAACGCGACCAGTCGTTTTCTACGCGATGTGTTTTATTCGCTATTCTCATAAAAATCAAATTAACATTTTATTTTAATTAAAATATAAAAAAATATATCAAAGGCAAAAGAAATAATGTGGCATGGAAATACACTATAGGTTGAGCATGCCTGATATGTTTTGTATAGTCTAAATGTTGTTTACAATTAAATTTTAAATAATAATTAAAATTATATATAATATAACTTTAAATGACATATAAAAAAGTGTATTTGTATCAATGAATAAATAAACACAATAATATTATGGTTATTGCATTATACATTTAAAAGTAGTGTGTCGTGTTATCCGGATTTCATTTATCTCACGGAATGATAAGTTTTAAAGATAATCTTGCTGAATTGTCTGTTTAGCAAGAGTGAAATAAATATTTTATAATTCATCTTTGTTTGGCTCTTTTTGGATTAAAGATAAAACATAATTCTTGGAGCTATCTAAAATCGCATTACAAAAGGCAATTACCATTTCCTTAGCTTATTTCTGTAAAACTAGTTTCTCCGCCACTATTTTAATTTGTACAAAATATCGAATTTGTGAAAACATTCAGTATCCATTTCCTGTGGTATTGTCTTTACTCTATAGCATTCCAACGTATGTTTCTTAATTATTCTCTAAGTCAATATATACTTAAAATACATTTTATGAATAAACCTATTTTATTTTCTATTGGCAGAACGTATTGAATATACATATATACAAAAACCGGTTATAATCATTTAGAAGATTTGATTAATTGTTGTAAATTATTGTGAGAAAAATATTTGAAAAATTTGCGCTACGCGGCATATTGACAAAACTATTGAAATAACAACCCTACTAAATATATATTTATATAAAAATAATTAATAATTAAATTCAATTTCGATAAAAAGAAACTAAATTTGTTTCTTTTTATCGAACAGCTTATTTGTTTTTGTTGAAAATTCAACTGTAGCAAAATCAGGTTTATATTTGGATTGCTGTAATCATAATAAGCAATGATTCACCGCGCTGCGCCAGTCCCTCGTTAAGACTGAAGAAAACATCGATCCGCCAATAGTGATACGATTAGTTCTGCGCTACAGCATTTGCCAGTGGTAGCCAATATGTGAACCGCAAATATGATATTTACAATTAATATTCTCACTGTGCTATTAATTGAATCCTGAATTTTGAATTAAATAAAATTCTAATTTAGTAATTTCCATTACTGTACTCTCTAAGTACATTGTTTTTGAGGGTTATCACAAGTTTATAAAAATATCATGCGACTTGTAATACCTAAATCATAAGAATCTCTTTAAATTTTTATCATATCTTGAAAATCAGTGACTATTATATAATTATAATTCCGAACGATCACCCCAGGTTAGATTTTACTAGATTTTTCTAATCTCACGAATGAATATTGTAACAATTAAATAAAATTAAGCTAAGTCATACACTTACGTATAATAAATAATTTTTAATGAACTAGTTCATCTCATAGAGAATATCGTATATGTAAAATTAAGACACCATAAATCACTGAAGATTTTAGATAAAAATTACAGTTAACCTCGGTTTTGAGCTTCTCCTTCTTTTCTTATTATATTTTCACTGAATTGAACTAAAACGCATTTTTCTTTTAGCTACTGTTGTTTGCATAATCAAAAATAGTTTCAGAGCTCTTCCAAGATTTTGATGTTTTTTTTTGTAATTTTATTTGTGTAAATTATACATTCCATAGATTTTTTTCTTTTAAAACATTCAAAGCATTTCCTTTAGTTTTTAATTGCTCTTTGTTCATATTTCGGGATTTGAATTTTGCGTGTTCATATCAAGTCGAGGTCCACCCTGTGGGGTGCGACTTCGCAGCTAGTAAGACGCAGGTGGAAACTAGTGAGAATTTTATTAGATTATTTTATATATATTGCGGCTATTATAATGGGCGAGATCGTTATTTTTCGAGCGGTAGTGGAGAAGCTGGCGCGGGGATGATGTCCGTGGAAGATCTTCAGAGTTCACGTAATTAGCGTGGCAATGGAGGTAGTTCCTCTCGCTGCGATGATCGTGCTCGGTAGTCTCAGGCCGGAGGCGCGTCTCCCAGGCGGGGTGAATCTGTTAGTCTCTTCAAGTGTCTGCCGGAGTCTTTGAGTGATTGCTTGTGACTTTCTTTGGAGACAAACCTTAAACACAAAAACCGACGAATCACAATCATGCAGCAATTGTCCAGCCAATAGATATACTCGTTTCTTAGAACAGCGAAATAATTATGCGCATTTAGAAAGTGACATTTGCTTGATGGGCATTGTCCAAGGTCGTATACTGTAACGGGAATCTTGTGGATCCGGTGATTTATTGATTCGCAATAAAGAAATATTCTTTGAATAACGCGTGAACGTTTTTTATGTGATTATTTCTGGGCGTAACAAGGGCTTTTGTGAGGTATCATCCTTTACGCTATTGTATTCTTTCCTTGGTGATGGATGATCATTTTAATCACAGTAAATTAGCGCGAGTTTTAAGAATAAGAAATATTCATTCAATGCACCGGAGAATCCTTGCGTGTTATTTATGAGGGAACTAGACGTAATGAGAATCGAAACGTGTGATCGCACTATTGTTAAATAATTACTTTTGGTTATAATTACGCAAGTTTCAAGAATGAATCCCCATAAAGGTGGTTCTATATGATCTTCCACAAATGTATTTTGAATATTAAAATCTGTATTGTCAAAACAGAATATTTTAATCATATCGAAGTTTGACTCTTCACCTAAAACTACTCAACTGTTTTAATTTATTTTTATTGTGGATCACATTATGTGTCATGGTTTTTACTTTCAATTATGCTAAATACTTATTTATAGTTCGATAATTGACTATGGTTAAGACGCGAAGAAAGTTAACAAAAAAAGCATAATTGCATAAGCGTTTTATAACATTTTACATGTTTGTATTATAAAACATGAATTAAAATATTTTATACAGTAATTTGTAAGATAATCTGACTTATGTATTGCATATTATTTGACTTCATTTATGCAGTTGCCATTACCACTAAGAAATATAGATGGTTCGTTAGGTTTATTTGTAATAAGTGTATAAGAATTAGTCAAACATTGTTAAAAATGAACATATTTTTTTAATGTTTTACTGATTTGAAAATTCATATTAAATACAAAAAATTAATTTTTACATTAATCAACAAAATTTAGGTCTAAAAAAGGGATCATACGTGAACTAAAATTTATTCCATTTTACTTTTTCGCATGTGTAAGTTAATGGGTAGTATAATACTATTTTTATAATGTATTTTTATAGTTTATTTGATTGAATTTATATATTTGCCAATTATAGCAAAATTTTATAACCTGAATGGAACTGAAAGTTCAACAAAATGGAAATAAAATATTAAATGTTTCAGTTTCGTGAAATTATATTTTAGCACATAATCTACCCGATAAGTTCGCTGATGGTTATCTGTGAAACAGTTAGTATCTACCTTTTTTGACTTCTGATGTTTAACGACGGGTTCTGTAGTATTTATTCTAGAGCAAAAACTAAAGCTGATTGTGCTGCCATCTGAAAAAAAATAAAAAAAACATTACAACTTTATTTCTCCCTTTAAATAGGATCAGAGCGTCTTTTTGTACACACACATAAAGATCGTAAAATGAAAACGTATTTTTTGCAGTGTTACAAAGCTATATATTAAATTATAAATTTAATTCGATTCATATAAGCTGTTATAGCCCACCAATGACGTATAAGCCCAAGTATTATTATACATAAAATAAAATTATTTTAATGGAGAATTTCGTTACTGGTTGGTCACGCCTGTCATACTCAATGAATTGTACTTTTTAAATAAAAAATAAATTTTTATAATTCACGTATGCATTTTCGTACATAATCGACTACATGCGTGATTTTTATTATTCAGACTAATTGATATTTTGCGAAATTTCGAAAGTCGATCGCTTCCGTCCGATTATTATGCTCATACGTCGTTTCGCAACGTTTAATTTCCATCTATCAGATTGTGTGTCGAAAGTAATGAAAATTTACGTTAAATTGCAAAATTTCGACTCAAATGCGGTTTTTATGCGACCGAATCAAAATAATGCTTACTACTTACGACGTCTAGTGTGGAGTTGTGTTACAATAATATGTACATGTTTGATTTTTTTATATGTTACACAAGCCGCAGACTTTTTAGTTGTGTGAGAACTCATTTTTGATTGAACGTGCAGAAAAAAATATGAGTAGTATTATAAACTTGAACTGAATCTGCACTCTGTCTGACGTCACGTTAAGATTATTTAAAAACTTTGTTTAATTCATTTATCAATGTTTCTTAGTAACTATTACTACGGATAATAATAAAAAAACAAATGATTTAATTTAAAGTATAGTGATTATTTATCGCACTTCCAGTATCCTAGTGTGTTATACAATAGATTTATGGAATTATTCATAATTACATAATTTCACAGCCTGTGGCGTAACTATGTGCGTCTATTATTGAATAATAAGAAAATGATATCGATCTGGTTTTGATAAAAGTGATTAGTTATTACGTAAGTTCTTTGACTCGATGTTCTCAAAGTCACGTTTTCTAATATGGCATAGGAAGTCAAGTCTAGTCTATCGGCTTAACGCTTTTAAGATTGATGTGCGAAATTGACATATGCATATATTTCGTCTATAATTTGTATAGGAAAAGTAATAGTTTTTTTATTATCTTTTCTTGTTGAAATTTAGATGATATATTGATATGCTTTAACTGCATTTTTAACGACCAGTAAAATGCAAGTGTTTAAAAGGTCATGCAATATTATATAAATTTATAGCCATTTCATAATACTTAAAATGAGAGTCGTATGTTATATAATATAAGTTTTTGTACAAAGTTTAATTTACATTTACAAATGTCATATACTACTTTAATACTTGACAACAGACGACATAAAATTAATTATGTCATCTATTGTTGATTTCTGTAAAAAATTAAGTGATTGTTTTTATTATAATGGCGAAATGAGAATTAAAGTCGCTTGAAGCTAAAAGCTAAATCGACAGATTTTTTATATCATACAAATGATATCCTATAATCGCCAAAATATCTCATCATGTTTAATCTTAATATGTCCGACTAAGCTTGCTTTGACTTAATCATAACGAGATTCATCCGTAAGATTAGGAAAATCTAGAAAACATGATTTATTGTGATCGATCGGAATTATATATTAATTAATAATCACTAATTTCGATTTTACAGGTACATTAAAAATTAAAAAAACAATAATGTTCATGGGATTCGAACTCATGTCTTAAGTATGAAATCTCTAAGCATGCCAAAAACATAGATATCAAGTTCTATGTCAGTATCAATTAAGACTAGTCTAAATTTATTATATTTTTGCTGATTTAATGGATTTTATTTCGACTTACTGGGTATGTAAGTAAATATCTTTATTATTAATAAGTGTATTTTTCCATGTATTTTTAAAATCTAGTAATATTAAAATTAATGTTATTCTATAATAATATGAGATAAAACGTGGAAAATATTATTTTAGTACTACGTGTCTTAAAAAACAGCTGTCAACAGAATTTCACGATTAGTAAAATTATGGTAAATTACAACTGAATACAGGAAGTGTTGACATAGGTGATAAAATAGATCAGTCTTATTGTTACAGGATGTTTTTGTGCTAAAAAATTCTGAATGAAAGATAATCAATTCTGTTCTTCCAGATTTAATTGAAATTTAAAGTAACAAAGGTTTATACTGGAATTGAATCCAGGTCTTTCGGATATTACCAATTAATTAAATCTGAAATGTGCAAATCAGGATCGTTGATTTAATCGCATATATTTGTATTCAATGGCTTAACAAGATTCAATTTTTTGGCAACATTATAGTTTTCAACTATATTAATCCACTTAGATTCAATTAATTTAAAAACCAGCTGCTTTTTCTTTACCCATTGTCAATTGTGCAAAATTAATGTACTACAAACGTTATGATCTAATGAATCGAGATTGATTGGGATTAGTGCTGCTTTTTTTAAAGCTATTCGTTTTAGTACTTATATAATGATTTATGTAATGACTAAGTAGTAATTAAAGAATTAATCTAAGAATACAATCAAAATATGTTTATCGATATTATATTGTATTTGCTTTTATTAGTATTTAAAGAGAAGTTGACATAGAAATTCAGAGCAGAGCATATTGTAAAATATTATTATTAAATTGTCTTCTGCTAGAAAAAAAAACCTGAATATTTCATGTATTATAGAAAATTAAAAAATATAGATTACCAGCAAAACACTGTAAAGAAAAACGGAAAATATTGTTTAAATAATATTTTTTATTATTATTCTCGCTTTATTATAAGTTTCTATACATATTGCAAAAAGTACAAAAATCACTAAAAAATTGTTTTTTTAATTTATTGCCATAGAAAGTTTTCTAGCACATTTTTAAAACACAAACAATCTCATCAAGCATTCGTAGCGCATTAGCTCGTTTTCTTCGACAAACTACCACATGCAAAAAAACACATCGGTGCCATTCATCAGTCATTACGATCATTGAGACATTATCTGCAACCTCATTTGTCTCAATACCAACACATACATACCTAAAACTATTTTTTATTTAGCATTACTTTGGTATTGCGCAACGTGCGTTACACGAATCCAGAGCCGATTGTCGTGCGTTGCGCAATCGAGTCAATTTCGTTCTTTTTTCCACGCGTTATTAACATGCGCTATTAGAAAGTGTAATATCGCGATATTCGATGCGAATTAATCATAATCGTATTCTTTTGCAGCTTTCCACGAGGCTCTCGGCGAGGCTATTGCACTCTCGGTGTCTAGCCCGAGACATCTCCAGACGTTGGGACTGGTGCAGAAATCTATCGATGATTTAGCGCACGATACCAATTACTTATTTGCTATGGCTATGGACAAAGTTGCGTTTTTACCCTTCGCTTTGACCATGGACAAATGGAGATGGGATGTGTTCTCAAAGGAAGTTAGGAAGGAACAGTACAACTGCCACTGGTGGAGACTAAGGTATTCAATGATACGATTTAGTTTTTTAGTTGCATATCCAATTTCGTATTTTAGTACAACTAAGATTCATAAATTTTCACCAAAAACTAGTTTTATGATATAAAAATAAATTGCCAATACACATTATTTGTATTTTTAATGATATATGTATTTACTGGAAATAAAATAAAATAATAAAAAATAGCTATTTCACTGCGTGTACTTTAATGATACAAGAATTAATGATTTTTAGTTTTTTTATATATATAAAATACTACTAAACTACGTTTATAATAATTTTCTAAATACTATTTATGTTATACATTTAAAAGTTTGAGAAACACTGGTCAAATTCACATAATAATATTCAACACCCCGATTTAAAGGCACATAACAATAATATTTGCTGTAATAAATTTTCATAAAATAAAATTTTAAGAACCACTGGTTGTATTCTAGAGTCTTTTAGTAAATGTAGATGTGCTTATTTTTATTCATATGATAATTTAATAAAAAATAAACATGAAAAGTATTAAACTTGATTTGCATAAAATTTACCGTGGTCAATTTAAATATTTCCTTATACAATATTTTGTATGAGAGAGGAAAAATTTTATTTTTAATTAAATAAAAGATAGCAAAATAGACAAAAATTTAAATGACAATCTAATCAGATTATCCACGCGCAGCGTGAGACACCAATAAGTTTCATAAAAAGTAATTTAGATATGATGACTTCTTTAAAAATTAAAATATTATTTTTTTGCTTAAAATTTACGTATTTTTCCACAAAAAATACATTTATTTTTTAAATAAAAGTAGTTGTATGATCATAAAAAGATATGTAAATATGTATTACCAGTGGATATATAATTTTATTAGCGTTTCAGTGAAATCATTTCAGAATGAATTTTCACCGGTAAATATACATATATATTTTTACTAGCGAAAATATAATTTAAATCATAGATGCTAGTGAAATTATATGCTGCTCTAAAATGTCTATGAAACTCATTTTGACATTTGCTGTTTAAACACAAACCTAAATGAATTATTCAGACGCATCTTGACGTAATGAAAGTTCTCATAAACACTACGATTTTTTCCTTATGGTAATTTGTTTAGGATGGGTTTGGCTTTTCTTTAATATATTTTAAATATTGCAGAATTTTGTAATTTTTTGTTTTAAATATTGTGAATTAGAAATATTTTTAAAAGTATATAATTTTTTTTAATTATTTGTTTTATATTTTTAGAGAGCAATACAGCGGTGTGAAACCTCCAGTGCTAAGGTCTGAGATGGACTTTGATCCTGGCTCCAAATATCACATTCCAGCCAACATTCCATACATTAGGTAAGTGCGAAAATTGTATTTAAACCTCTCTTTCTCTTTTTGCGATTGAATCGCGTTGTATAAATTATTGCAATTTCATTTTTTTGCGCCGCTCGCCGAGTGTTACGGATTGGTATTAATTAACGTGGTGAAAACGCTCGAATAAAATAATATAAGTTTGGTAAATAGACTTAGTTTTTATTGAGATAGTATTTAGTCGCATAAAGATGTTTTGCCTCGTTTACATTTATAATAATATATAAAAAATATTTTCAGTCTAGTTTTTTTTTCATACATAACAAAAGCTTTGAAGAAAACAATTAAAAATACATTTGGATTTGCTTAAAACAAGTTAAATAGATTCTGGGGTAAAGATTAGTAGCTGTGATGGTCGCCTAAGCTTTCCCCATAAGATTCGTGTTGTTCCCCTCCGAAGTCTTCTTCTCCTCCGTGATGGTGTTCTTCTTGATGTTGTTCCTCATGGTGGTGCACTGGATACGGTACTTTAACTTCGTACGGTACTGGCTTTTCGATTGTGACTGGCACGTGCTTGATGACAGTGTAAGGAACTGGCCTGTCGAATGGTACCTTGACTGGGTACGGTACTTTCTTTTCCACTGCATAGTGGACGATCTTTTCCACTGGGTATGGGGCTGAAACTGGGACCTTGACTGTGTAAGGTACTGGTTTGTCGACATGGTAAGGTACTGGTCTGTCTACTGGTACTTTGACTGGATACGGTACTTTCTTTTCGACTGTGTACGGTACTGGCTTTTCGACCGGTACTGGGTACGGTTTGGGTACATGGACGGGGTAGGGCCTGTCAACATGAACTTTGACGGGTACATGTACGATTTTTTCGACTGGGTAGGGAGCAGGTACGTGGACTGGGACCTTGACCGGTACTGGAATGTGCTTAGTGACTGGGTAGGGTTGGGGCACTGGTACCTTTACTGGAACATGAATGTGCTTGGTCACTGGATAGGGTTGTGGAATGTATACCTTGACCGGCACTGGCCTGTCTACTGGCACCTTGACTGGCACTGGGATGTGCTTGGTGACTGGGTACGGTTTCGGGATGTGGACCGGTACTTTGACGATTTCCTTGACTGGATACGGCACGTGCTTGATCACTGGATAGGGTTGCGGTACGGGAACTTTCACTGGTACGTGTATGTGCTTCTCGACGGGGTATGGAATCTGCTTCTCGACGGGATACGGCACCGGGACCTTCTTGACAACAGTGACGGTTTTCACGTGTTCTTCGTGTTGGTGATGGTGATGGTCGTCGAATCCGCCGAAATCACCGTGGTGTCCAAATCCACCATCTCCGCCGTAGCCGAAATCGTAGAGGCCTCTCTTGTCCTGCTTTTTGTCTTCAGCAGCTACTGATTCGGCCTCTTTTGGAGAGGCTACGGCCTTGCTGTCTGATAATGCTACCGCCGGCTCCTTCCCATCCTCGGCACCAGCCGCCAGGAGGGCCAAGCATGCCACTACAGCGTAGCACTGAAATATGACAAGCACTTATATTATAATATCAAAAAAACATAAATAAAAACGGGTCACAACAAAAAAAAAACAGTTGCACTGATCGATTATTGTCACAGTCACTGATCACAATTTTCACAATACAGTCCGAAGTCATCATCACGATTCACCGTATGTTTTTTTTTGTTGTTATTGTCGTCGCTTATAATGTATGCTTACCAGCAATCTCATTGTTTCAATGTGTGAAGGGTGCTGCAAGCAACGAGCTACTGATGCCTCTTACCGTCGCGACGGCCGCTTATATATTTTTCACCTTCCTGGGGCGCTTTCTAGGTTCCCACCAATGGTGTGCCCCACCGCATTCGGTAAAAGCCCGCCCTCCCCTTCTTCGATGTTCGTTTTTTCTTATTCTTCGCCATTCGAACTGACCGGAAAGAGATGCGCGCGAGCAGAGCTTGCGTGCTTTGATACAGCCGTTGCACACGATCAATTTGGCACGCGAAACACTGAAAGAATTTGAGATTATGTAAAATTTGTAATGCTTATTAAATGTAGGCGCTTGATAGACGTTCGATAAACTTTTTAATAAAAAACTTGCTCGACCACATGGAAACTAATATTTTTATTTAACTATAATTATGTTAATTGATACACTGGTCAACAAAATTAATTTTCCCCGAGGGCTAATGTATTTTAATATAGTTCTACATAAGGACCAATGCAATATAAAATATCATTTATATTAGTCATCTTGTTTTATTGATTGAGATTTTAACATAAAGTTAATCCTAAAAAATAGCATTAAATAAATAATTTCTTAAAACATAAAATAAACTGTTTCTTCTCTTTACAATATATAATATTTTACCGAGATTTCTTTAACTCTGCATTGATGAAATCTACACAAATATATGTATGTAATATAATTACTAAAAAAAATATTATATTTTTTTTAGTAATTACTTTTTGTAAAAAAAATATTATATTTTTTTTACAAAAAGCGATAATAAAAATTAGTTCTATATGAAACTTTTTGTGGTTTTTATCTATGTAGATCAGACTATTCATAGCAAAGAAATTATTATCAGTAAATCAATAATAATCTCATCACTTTTTTTAATGGTGTAATGTATTATATATAAAAAATGATTTACGATGTTTTAAAGTGTCTTTTCTTTTCTTGTAAAATGAAAATATCCAGGATATGAATATTATTGAAAATATATATTATTTTCTCTAAAACGTCTTAATGCTTATAAAATGATGTGTAATACTTTAAATATTACGATATTTAAAACTAAGTCTTTAATAAGCATAAAACAAAGCTCAGGCCATGCAGTGAAAATTTAATATCATATTTACAATCATTATAAGCGAGCATATTTTTAACATTAAAAAGTTTTAATTCCAAATAAAAATTGATTACTGCATAGAAGTTTTTTTGAATATATTTTTTATATCGTCATTAATTAGGTTTTCTTAGATTTTAAATTATACTTTACCATATTTGTAGTTAAAGGAAAATTTTATAGTTTTATTTTCATAAACATGTAAAAATACGCAGGCTTCATAGTAAGATTTTTTTGGAAAATAAATTTAAAAATACTGTTTAATTTTAAATTAAATTGATTTTATTTAATATTGAATTATTGTATTTATATGAAATATAATATCGTACTTATACAATAATACCACATTATGATTTTTATTTTAAAATTAAAATTACATGAAAGCTGATCTGTAATTTTTTTATATTTTTATTTCTAAATTAATTATAAAAAATATTAAAACATACATATTTCATTTTAATATTTTGTATAATTAATTTAGTACTACATAATTTCTTTATAAATTAACTGTTGTGGTTTAGTGGCTTCAACTTTTATTATTGAACCCTATATATGTTCATACAGCGCTGAATCTGTCATAAACAGGTTTTTACGCAGCTATTTGATATGTAATATAATAATATCACCGAACAGCTAATCTATTGACCGTAATTGAAAGTAATAGTAATTGTCATTCAACTTTTTCAGTACCTAATATGTGTAAAAAATTCATTATTTTAATATAATACAGTAAAAACTGCAATTTTTCAATTTATTTAATAATATTATATACATTTTCTCTTTATAATACGTGTTTAAACATTCGTAAGAAATGATCTCATACGCAAAAACAAACAAAGCGATCGAGTCAATGTTTAATTTTATGTAATGTTTTCACGTAAAAATTCGTATAAAATATGTATAATATTTATCGTTTCGAAACGCTCAATGCATTAAAAGTCTGTTATGTAAAGACAATTTCTCGAGATGACCGCAAGAGCGCTGCAGCATTTTCTTCGTGGACCAGACGGTTGCGCAAGATGAAAATTTCCGCCTTTATGTCGGAAATGGATCTTGATATAATCCACCTTTATTGTATCGATAATAAAAAAACAGTTTGAAGATCTCAATTGAAGAGATCGAATCAATCTCGTTCAATTTCAAGACCGAAAGTCGCTTTCTAGTCGATCAAAGTTGAACGTTTCTAATGATGAAAATTTGCCTTCAGATGAAATTTATGATTCGCTGAAAAGAAAACGCAGTTTTAATACGTTAATGTTAAAAAACACGCATTCTCATCTAGTTATATGTTACAATTTTCCATTGGCAAATAAGGCATTTTAAATAGTGTTTGTTAAATTTATTACGTTTTTTTTAAAATTGAAAATGTGATAATCATGCAGATGTAATTAAAATTATGTACTACTCGTTGACTTGTTGCAAGATTGTATTTAATACGTAACTGGTTAGAGATGGTAGTAAAATAATTACCAAATCAATGAAACAATACTTTTATAGATAATTAAAATATTGCATTGGTGAATGTTTATCGACTGAGCCATAAAAGTTATTACAATGAATCAATAATGTAATAAGCTTCATTGAAAAGGCTAAAATTTTCACAATATTAAACTTGTGCATATAACATATTGTTATGTAAAGTAGTATACAGAATCTCCTCAGGCTTTAAATAAATTATTTAAAAATCAGTGTATAGGAAACGGATGTTATTAAAATTTGTAAGTAATCAACCGAATTTAATTTGATATATTCGTATATAAGTACTAACAAAAAATCTTTCACCGTTATGGATTAAGAAGGTGAAAATTATGTAGTTCTACAAATTAAATATAATAATGAATAATTATTGGTATTTTTTATACTAATTATGATTTGTCTATTGATTATTCAAATGGCACTCCTTTCTTTTAAAATTAAATTTATAATAAAATAGAAAACCAAATTTTAAGAATAAAATATACTATATATAATTTAAGTTGGTAATATTTTATTATAAAATGATTTTGTTCAAATTTTTTTGCCAGAAATATTTTGATTTTTTTTAAATTTTACCTAAAGGAAATATCACAA
The DNA here is from genome assembly GCF_051122295.1 of Plectrocnemia conspersa. NCBI lineage: Eukaryota > Metazoa > Arthropoda > Insecta > Trichoptera > Polycentropodidae > Plectrocnemia > Plectrocnemia conspersa. Next base: position 18,914,695 of record NW_028277175.1, read on the forward strand.
CAAAAACAAATTTGTTTTTGAAGCACGAAGCAATTTAAGTAATAGAATCGCAAAGTTTCTCGCTATATGGCGCATGCTATGGCTATGCTATTTCTGCAACTAATTATTGATTATAATTATATTGTACTTATAATAAAAAAAAATTTAAATAAAAATATCTCAAAATAGCAAATTAAAACTAAAAAATATATTTCAATAATTTAAAAAATAATATTTTGTTGCTTTCTCATTATTAAAAAATAAATCATATTTTAATATCTAAATATTAATATAACATTCTCAAACAGATATTATATATTCAACTCTATCATCATCAATTTTATTGTATTTAAAAAAAATGGCAGCTTAGTGAGAAATTTTTATTTTAAAATTAATTAAAAGTAACGAAAATTGTATTTATTTACTGTATATAGAAAACGAGATCAATAATCATGTCATGATTATTTGATCATGAACCTATTGTACTTCTTAAAATTTTTGATCTAATTCATGAAGTTTATGATATTATAATTCTGATAATGAAGTATCCAAAGATTTATCTCGTTATTTTTTTCGTATAGTCATTTACAGAAAAGAAAAATATTGTATTCGATAATTACAAAAAAAATAATAATTTAAAAAATCGCTTTTAAGTGATTATTTTTATTTTAATAACTCAAAATATAAGATATTTTTCTCCTACCTCTCGATTAGGGATTCCAATCCCGGGATCCCGAATCCCGGGATCCCGAACGATTTTCAATACCCGATGAGTCCCGGGATTATAAAACATAATCCCGAATTTTTCGGATTGGTTGATTTATCAAGCACAATCGAATTATTATTGACAACATCGTTATATTTCGTGTACAAACTTGCGCGAGTTGCACGTGTCATCTGTGAATCTTTGAGGCTGTGAGTCTAAACGTGCTTTTTCAGCAGCAGGCTGCTTAGGAACCAAAATCAGATCAAGGCTAAATGATAAAACACTTGATGCTTTGATGTTACTTCGTGAGTTTTATTCAAAATAATGTTTTCAATTAATTGTCTATGAATGTACATAGGTATGTACATACATTGTCAAAAGCTCATTTTTTTCTTCTCAAATAAATATATAAGACCTTCCCTTTTTTATTTTTATTATATTATTTTTTATTTTAAGTCCAAGACTAAAATTATACGTACTTTATACATTGTACGTTATAAAAAACAGATGTAAAAATATATTGTATTATTCATTTTAAATTATTTTTATCGATAAAATAACATGAAAATTATCCCGGGACTGGTCCCGGGATCCCGGGATCGACTAATTGCAATACCGAAATCCCGGGATCAAAATTTTGGCCCGGGATTGGAATCCCTACTCTCGATCAATTTTGATTAATCCATTAGCATAAAATATTCCGATAGCTCTTTTTTCACATCGTCTGCATTTTGCAACTTCTTTCTGTCTTGGAAGTGTTGCATTGAATTAAATAAATGGTAGATGAAAGAAGCAAGATCTGAAAAATTAGGTGGATGATATAAAACCTTCCAGGCAAATTCCTTGATTTTTTTGAGAGGCAATTTTGCCATATGGAGACGCGCAATGTCGTGGTGTAGAACTCTTTGACTACTGTTGCTAAGTGCAGGTGTATTTTTTCACTTTCTTGTACAAACGATCCAGCTGATTACAAAAAGCTTGCTTTTACTCTTTGGTCAGTTTTAAGAGTTTCATGATCCACAATCTTTTTGCAATTTAACCATACCAACAAAATATTTTTTTTATAGTGAGGTAGTTTTTGGATAACTACTGTCTTTTACGATGATTATTGTCATACAACATCTATTTATTATATTGCTTTAATTGTCCACTTGTAATAATTCTGTTATCGTAAATTTTGAGGCCCAATTTTTTTTTAAATATTATAATATGGAGTGCAGATGTGCACCAACACAAAAATGTACTTATCGATATAAATCAGAGTTTTCTTAGATTTTATTTATATTACGAATGAATATGGTATATAGTGACATATGTATATTGTTTGTTTGTTTTATTAATAGTTTATAATTTATAAAATATATATGTCACTTATTTACAGACTGATTTTAGTGTTTCACTACTTACTATTAGGTATTGATTGTGCTTACCCCGTTATAACGCATTAGGCTAACGCTTGTCATGTTACGATGAAAAACTAACGTTGAATAAATAAAAATGAAAAGGCTATAAGCAAAACTATACTAACTTCTCGGTAAATTTAATGATATTCTTTATTAAATACCTTTGTGAATTGATAAATTTTGATGTTTTAAATTAAAAGAAGGAAGAAAAACGTATATTTAAAATATGTAATATTTAAAGATACATATTTTTAAAATAATTAAAATTATTTTACATTTACATGTATGGAATTATTGCAGTGAAACTTTTGCTTCTCGAAATTAAATTATTTCTATTTTACCTCTCACTATTATCAATACCATTTTATTTATTACACGCGAATTCCATGCCGTTTTTATTTTACATATATTTTTAAATAAATATTATTCCAAGAATATTTTATAAAGTAATATTAAATTGTGTTAGATTTATATATTTTTTTAAATAATTATGCTTAATTGATATTAAGAAGTTATTCGCTCCATATTTTTTTATAATTATCGTCTTCATAAAAATAGTATTTTTTCGATATGCTTTTGCGATAAAATCAACCAATTTCGATGCGCTTACTTTTTTAATGGACGTTATTCTTTCTTCGGAATAAAATATTTTTTCATTCTGGTAATTGGACGAATACATTTCACGGAATGGGATTTTGCAACGCGCCGATTTATCACGAAGATAATTGCAGCGCTCTGACCGAGCATACACTTGCATACGATTTCATTTTCAGATTGAAAATAACGTATGTATTATATTATACATATACACGTATACGTGACAAAAAATAACGGCTCAGAGAAAATTTACACTCCTGGCTTATTACGTCGTTAAATTAAGTGATACATGATCATTAATTAATAAGCATATGTAATATCATAAATTATATTACAGTTTATTAAAAATTTAAATTAGATTAACGATTTTTTTAATGTTTAAGATATGAACGTACGTATGTGGAAATCTCAGATAAGGTGGAATTATTACAATGCGCACACGAATCTAGATTGATTTTATAGATATGAGGGCAAATTTATGTCAGGAAAGGAAAATGTGAAAATTGCTCAAAAACGACATTAGCAGAATTCCGGTACTGGTGTATTGCAACTTCGTATATAGTACGTAAGGCAAGTACACTCAATCGAATCGATAAATAAAAAAAATTGAACGTTCATACATATGTTTATTTTTGATATGTCTATCGCAATAGCTCTCAATAATGAATTAAAAATCTGGTGCATGAAAAATAAAATTATTATAAAAATATATTCATTACGATCAATGTACGTTTTTGCTATTAATGACGATTTCTTAAACATGTTATTAAATTTAAAATGTTATGGAACCACACTTAAATTATTAAATTGAATAAAAAAAATATTCTTGTTACAGAAAAGATAAAAAAAATTGGAATTAGCACATGATTTTATAAAAAAATCTGAGTAGTGTAGGTGTATATTTATTGCAGAAGTAAATACGGTATAATTTCAGAAAACTATTTTAAATAGCGCATTGAAAGTCTGACTTGCAACCAATGAAACTATAATTTCATAATTATGATATAATAAATAAAACTCTTATAAAGAGAAATTAATTAATTTTATTTTAGGATTCAAATTAAAACCAGAAATTGCTCACAGATTTTAAATCAGTATGTATTTTATATATCTTTGATTTCCCAAGTTACTTTACTGATCTTCTTTATTGTGTAAGCTATGGTAATCGTCGCTTTGACGAGTATTTTGCTCATTCTAAAGTACCGCATTAATCCAATTTGGGTCCTCTGTTCCTTCTTCTTTTTATAAATGATATATGAACATGCATCAATTGAGAACCCTCGAAAGCCACCACGATCCACAAAAAAGTATATAAAAATCGTGGACCAACAACACGGTTTTTGTCTGAGTCATTCCACGGTAACTCACCTCTCGTGTCTTTCAAAGGTGATGATAAAATCCATCGATCTTAAAATCCAGGTCGATGATTCTATTGGTTTTTAGAAATTATTCGACAAAGTTTATCACGATCTACTTCTTCGAAAATTTAGCAAATTCTGTTTTTCGAACGGTCTTGTTGACTTTTTTTGAGTTCCTATGTGAGCTATGGTAATCGTCGCTCCGACGAGTATTTCGTTTATTCTGGAGTACTGCAGGGATTTCATTTGGGTCCTCATTTTTTTTCTTTATCAACGACATACATGCGGCAATTGAGAATTGAGAATTTTTAATATATGCTGATGGGTGTGCGGTTTTGCTTTCTTAAAAAAATATCTGGAGTGACTGTGGAGGTAGTCGATCAGCTGCTATTTAGCATCGTCAAGTGTCACATCTCCAAAGTTTGCCATAAAGTGCCGATGATGCTCGGTTTTGTTATGCGGAGCGCTTGGCACTTAACAATTTATTGCCGATTCGCGTTCATAGATTCATTTCAACAAAGCGTAGTACTCCTTATTGTTAAAGATGATCCAGAATCATCCTTAAATATATATTTGTATTTGTATCCTAGTGCCTTTTTGATAGGATCGTTGGGATCAATATATTTTCGACGTACCATTATTCAATTAAACAATTTTTGAAATTGCCGAAGGCTGATGTAGACAATCAAACTCAGCATATTTTTTGATCTCCAAACATTTTTGACCGCGTACTCTTATGACGAAAATAATCATAAATTGTAACCCCTAATTATATTTAAATTTAATATTTAATAATGACGCGCGCACAAAATTATAAAGTAAAGTATAACAAGAGAAATGTGGCGTACCCCTCGGGGTACCCCACTTTGAAGACCACTGTCTTAGAGAGTCGCAACCGGGTCTTATATTCATATATTATTTTTGTGTAAAAATAATATAAATGTAAGAAATCATACCTAAGCTATTTTAGTACTAGATGCTATGGCAATACGATTAAATCATTATGAATCTCGTGTAGGAATTCTGGTTTCTCGGTATTTTTTATTTCTCGAGAAATGAGAATTCTCACTTTCATTTCTCGATTTTTTTGTAATCTGCCGATTTATACCTGAAGCGATTTGCTCTTATCCGATTAACAATGTAATTCTTAGATTACCAAAGAAAAGATAAAGTCGATTAAAGTAGTTGAAAAAATCGTAAGTAATTTTTCGTCAACTTTTCTCATCTGCATGCATATTTTGAAACATCTGTCACGTACCTAATCTTTTTATGCAGTGATACAATTTTTTTTTAAATATTTCTCAAAAAAAAATACTTGAGATATTCGCAAATTTTTCAAAATTCTCGATTTGTCATTATATACAACGTATTATAAAATGGTATTAAATCTCATCTTAATTTTTATTATTTACACCATTTTCATTTCGCAATATATACGAAAATTGAAAAATACTACGGCGTCATGAATTCTTTAAAGTAAAAATCATTTTTGATTTTATTTTTAACTCTTTTAGTCAATATGGATCTCATAAAAAATATATGCATTAGAATCTCTGGTTTATATTACATAAAAATAAAATCTTGAAAGTATTTATTTTAAATTAATTGCTAGTCTTTAAATAAGATTATTGTTCTTTTTATATAAAATGCAATGTGAGTGATTTTACAAATGTTCCGCACTCATTACTGACAATGCTCACATCAATGCGGTATTATTAGCAGTAAATAACCTACCACTTATAAAAGTAATTATAAACATTATTCCAAACGTGAATTTATCGCTTCCATTTCTCAACAATAATACATTACAATTCATTGTTCTTAACCAAAGTCACAATCATCATTTTCTTTCGTAGCTTCCTCGGTGGCTTCCGAAACTACTCCAATCTGGTTCTGCGCCTGATCTTTCTTGCATATACATTGTTCTCAGTTTGCGTCATATCCCAGCGCATTCGCTTCAGTTGCACATCAAAAGCCAGTTTCGTTTCTTAATTAAACTAAAACTCAAACAGTTAACGAGACCGTAACGGACAACCGCTTAACTCCTCGGTATTGGCAACATCGCCATTGTCGCGCACTCACCTATTGTTTCTCATATTATGTGACAAATCCATCGAAAATCTATCATCTACCAACATCATTATATCAAATATAAAGTAACATATAACTTAATAAAAATATAAATAAAATCAAAGCGGGATAAGTAGGCGATGTCAAGATCTTCGATCTCGTTTTCTTCCGTGCACCGGTTCAACACGTTTTCATCGTTTAACGTGCCCAGAATAACTGATGATTTATGATACAATATATTTATGCTCAAACCTATGTATTAATAGTCGTTAATGTTGCAATACATGATTCATTATTAAAAATTTTTTTTTTAAATTGTGTATTATATAAAAGAACAAATCTATCCTTAACAGATGGATTTAAAATGTATACAGAGATGAGTAAATATTTTTTTTATACATATATATTTATATCGGCCTGACCTCAGGTCAAATTTTTGGATATTAATCAGCAAACTGCAATGTTTTACATCTAGTACATTTTTTTGACATACAAGGAAAATACCATTTTGTTTAAGCAATAGTCTTCTCATTGGATATAGGAGATTCATAAATTAATCTGAGCGGATTGCGAGTGTTGTTAAATTTATTTAAATAAAAAAAACACGCTTAATTTGGTAACGAATTTAAATTATTTAAGCAATGTAATTTTTTTTCAATATTTTATATAAAACAGTATAATATAAAAAAAATTGACAGTTGTGCGCAAATTATTTTCATTTCCATATTTTGTCGTGACCCTTGGATAGACGTCTTTTTAATCGTCAACGTAGTTGTGGGATTGGCGCTTATGCTCCTAGCTTGTTAGTCTGAATAAAACACATAATTTTATGAAACAACGGTGTTATTTATACATGTGGGTATAAATATTTTTTTATTGTAAAATACTTTTATGGGAAATAGGCGCCTGCAAGAAGCTCATGCTTTCTTAATGTTTGAATCTGTATTATAAATCGCTAGCCGTAAGTCATTCTCTGGATACATTACATGGCATCTTCATCATGTATTGAAAAGACTGAGAGAGTACGCGATTTGCGTCGCGTCACTTAGTACTTCATCTGGCGGCTGTTAAAGCTGTCTCCTGTTCGCCCCTGCTGCCGTCACAATCATAAATATGTAATTTTTAATTACACAATTTTACTGATAGTTAATTATTGTTGAATATAACTCTCTCCTGACCCCAAAGATGTCGGAACGCATTGTTTGCGAACAATTGCTATAAGGCACTCTAAAAGCTCGCAGTATATGGTGGGTTTGAAAGAACGAAAAGTTTGTATAAATTTTCTATTTATTAGGAAAGTTTATTTGCCCCTGGAGTGCGACAGTTTTAATTACTAACTTAAATAACTAATCAGAGGCTTAAAAACACCATCTTATTTAATTTTTATTTATTTTATTTTATTAATTTATTTAGCTTAATAGCTAATGTTTACATCTAACAAATTTAGTAAACATATATAAAAATATATAAAAAATACATAACAGAAAGAAAAAATAAAAATATACAATAATAAAGTCTTAATATTATAATTTATTTCTATATGTACGAAGGTGTTTTTTTATTCCATTTATGAAACCCGTTATATTTTTGCTGTTTCGGATTTCTCTTGGAAGACTATTATATAAATCAAAACCTCCGTACATAATTCCCCTAGCCGTACTCGTTTTCTTATACTTAATTATCTTTAAATTTTCTCTATTTCTAGTATTATATTTATGTACATCTTTATTTCTTATTAAATACTTATTAAAATATTCTGGTAACATATTATTTTCTAACTTATATATAAATACTAAAACATTCATACTCAATATTTCTTGAACATTCAACCATTCTAATCTATCAATCATACTTTTACAATTAGTTAATCTATTTTTATTTAAGATTACTCTCATTGCCCTGTTTTGTAATTTTTGCAACATTTGTTTATCTAATTTATTTAACATATTTAACAGTGTTGCACAATAATTAAAATGGGGCAATATTATACTATTGTAAATTTTTTTTTTTTGTATTTATACTTAATATATTTCTTAATCTAGATAATAAACCTATTTTTCTACTAATTTTTTTTAATATGTAATTACAATGTTCTTTAAAATTTAATTTTGTATCAACAATTACTCCTAAATATTTTATATTATCCACTATTTCTATACTAGAGTTATTTATTACTATTTTGGTACTATTATCTAACACATTTTTATAATTAATAAACATACATTTAGTTTTATTTTCATTTAATTTAAGTACATTATTCTTTAACCATATTTCTAATATACTTAATTCATTATTTAAATTATTTACAATTTCTTTAATGTTATCACCTATGCAATACATTAATGTGTCATCCGCAAATAGATGAATTTTACATTTTTTCACGTTATTAACTATATCATTAATATACAAAACAAATAACAATGGTACTCCATAAGACCCTTGTGGTACTCCATAAGACACTAATTTCTCTTCACAATATACATTATTTATTTTAACTTTTTTTTTTTTTTTATATAAGTAATTATTAAACCATCTTAAAACTATATCACTTATACCTATACTCTCCAATTTCTTTAACATTATTTTTCTGTCTATTGTTTCGAAGGCTCTCTTGAAATCCAAGAAAATCTAAATTTAAAAAAAAAAGAAGAAATATATTTAGCCACTTAGTTTTTTCAGAATCTGTTTTTTTAAATAAAATAAGGTTTATTTAACAATGCAACGCAATTTATTATTTTACTAGTAAAATTGCATTTTAATCAGCTATTGCACTTAATATATAAAACAATGATAAGTATATGGAAGACTAATGTTGAGTTATTTGATGTCTAAAAAGTTATGTTATACTTTAAAAATACGATGGTTCTTGTTTAACGGCGCAGCGAAATTTTTTTAACTATTTTCTAAATCTTTCATATTGTCATTAAAGTATTTATTTTTAAAAAAAGCAATAATTAAGACATCTGTGTATTGATTATTCATCTCTACAATTGCTGCTTCGCATTTTTTACATTTCGTAATACGTATTTTCCTAAATATAATTTTACCAGAATTAATAAAATAAATAATATAATACAAAAATATATTATTAGTAAGAAAGTTAAGTTTAGTCAGATTTTGGACTTTTCAATGGAAAAAGTTTAAAATCATTAGAAATTTTAACATAAAATTAGCTCAATACTGTAATAAATAAACTTGGAGGAATTTAGTTGTATTTACTAGTAAAAAGTTAGGAATTTACTAGTAAAAACTACACGGAGGCTGCACTTAATTTAAAGTGGGACATATTTAAAAGTTAAATAAAATTTCATAAGGAACCGCAAACAAGTTTTGAAAGATGCTCTCAATACGCTGGCCAAGTACTGAGAACATCTTTCATATTTTACCATTGAGCATTTACATTGAAAAGTTATAGTGATAGTGGTTTTAAATAAAAACTATAGAGTGTCAGTTGAGGTACATATCAACTAATATAACAGATTCATTGTTTATTTAGGGTTATGTATATCATAATGTATTTTATGTGTTCATGTATTTATACATATGATACTCTTGATATTGAGAGTATTGTTATATCTGCCATTCTTGACGTCAATGAATGTAGATAGGAGCTCATTCACCCCTTGTCAGAGATTTGCTATTTATGTATAGTTAATTGGTCGTTGTGCAACATCCAACGAGATCTTCGCATAAATACAATAGACACGATGTTTCCACTTCATCGGCGGAACTAATTAACCGCGAATAGTGCGGATGAAGCTATTCACGTCGTGAGATCATTTTTTTGAAGTCGCAGCATCATCATCACAATGGCAATTACATAGGAACTAGTTTATCGGACCCATTGCACTTCCTTTCATATACAAAACGTTCGTTTCGTAATATGCGCAGATACTTTGACGGAAGACAGATTCGGTTGACTTTCAAAACGGAAATTTAAATGAGAGACATTCACTGATTTAACATCAAATTTATTGAACAGCTATAAATTCGTAAGAGATAGTAACCATAATAAAACAATATATATATATAATATACACTTTTCGTTTATATGATATAAATATGTGTGGTTTTAATATTTAATATTTAATACTATCTTAGAAAAGCTCTAGGTTTCATTTTTATTAGCAACTAATAAAATGGTGCATCACATATTTTTTAAATAAATTATATTTTACTGTTGTTGATAATTTTTATTTCCTTAGTTCCTTATGTAAAAATAGGTTTTCTTTAACCGCAAATGCTTAAATGGTATTTAATAAAAGTTTTTTAATTAAAGAAAAATAGTGAGATTTTGTATGTATAGTTTCACAAATATATAGTTATTGTATTTATAAATATGATATCAGAAACAGAAAATATCTAATATTATTTGTTTCGCATTACTAATTGGTTAGTTTTTAATTACAGCATTATAGATCATTTTATTATATTCATAATTTTACACTAAAAATAAAATTATTTATTAATATATAATAGCATAAAAGTAAAGTATTCATTAATTTAATTTATTATCAGCAATATTTCAACTCAATAAAATATTTTGAGGTTTAAGTATTTGCTAAGATAAATAGTAAAAGGTTTGTTATTAAAATTATAAAATAATATTGTATATTACGTTTAATAGTGCCAAGCTAGAGTTAATAAAATAGTTCAGATCGTACAAAGATGCCTCTATATATAGATAATAATTTAAAATAAAAATGACATCTATACTAAAAATATGTTATAATAAAAATATATAATGTTCAATAGCTAATACATCTAGTCAGGTTTTGAACCATATTAAAAAAAAATGTAAAATGACAATTTAGCCAAGCTTTATACCATATTGAAAAATAGATATAAGCACAATTTGATTTTTTTAATATTTATTAATTTAACAATATTGAACCCAGTTATATTTAATAACCTTATTTATTGTTTTAATTAAATATAATTATTATTAATACGAAAACGCCTAAGCGAAACGTTTTATTATATACAAAAAAATAAAACACAATCTGTTACGATCAAATTGTTTTTTTTCTTATCAAAACTGGTCCATTTATTATTCATAATTAAATTACTGTCCATACAACAAAAAAATCCAGTATGTGCTTTACGCAACAGTATATACACGCCTTAGTTTTTTTTTATTTACCTAATTGAGGTGAAATTAATTAATATACATACTGTGATCTGCAATGGCACGCGGAAAATCGATCTCTCGATACTTATATAATATAAATAATTCTTCGTTAAGGCCTAGTAAAATAATTAATTTTGATCATCTGGTTCTATTTGTTAAACAGTTAAATCGACTACATATAAGTCATTACAAAATCGATGGCCTCTTGTTCAACTACTAATTTAATGGCCAACGTTTATTATACTTACAGTGTGTTCACACACTACTCGTACATTATTTGATCATTTATTTATCGCTAATTGATCATTATAAAATCGGACCGCTTTCAAACTTTCATACGTTATTGTAGTCTGATTATGACTGTATTTAAATTTACCAAAAATACAGAATTTTTAATATTGAGTCATATGAATTAAATTAGTAATAAAATATAGGATAACAATGAAAAACTAGAGTTTAAGTTATCATGAAAAATAAAAATAACGAGTATTTTTTTAAATATATAAATAGAAACAACCATTTATTAGTTATTGATTTCTTGCAGAAAACCGACGATTTATAATTTAATAACCCAGTTTGACAAGTATAAAGTGGAACACAACAATCGTATAAAACTTTACTGCATTAAAAATTCATTAAGTATACAAACTTGAAATATAGTGATTTGCATGTTATTTCTACTTTCTTTCGTGAATATTTTTTGCAAATATGATTATTTTATTAATTTTATATATAATTTAAAAAAATACTACAATTATTTTTATTCAAGATATGATACGACTTTTATTTATTAGTAATATTTGTTTGATTAAAATCTTAAAATTACACAACAATTTGTTGAATATCAAGTATTTTTAATTAATTTCGTTACTTACGAATCCTTAAAAAAAATTGTAGAACACAAAGCGAAAGTATTACACTTTTTCTAATCAAGGAAGCATTCTGATTTTCCTTTACAACTCATAAATTAAGTTTCGTGAAATTTCTAATATAATTTAAATAAACACGTCCCACATTTTGTACATAATATTAAACTGTGTGTATTTCTTTTTAGTAAAAAAAACACTTAACAAAGTTTAATTTACAAATGATGAAATTTATAATTATCTACTCTAATTTATTTTAATACGAGTTTTTAATTGTTTTTAATCTAATTTTTAAATCCACTTAAAATTACCTTGAATGTACTAATTTAATTAACATAATAATATTTAATTTAATAGATATTTCATTTTATTTTTTATATTTATTGATCATAAATATAATAACATAATTATTATAAATTCTGATTTCACAGAAACGATACAAATTTAAAAACACAAAGGCTCGTATGATATTAGAACCCAGATTTTTCGGGTATTAGTCTCCGACTATGCTCTTTCGTGGTGGTTAATAAAGAGAATTAATTAAAAATAGACAAGTATTTATTATCAAATATATGTCATATAAACAATAATAAGTAGTAGATAATTAATTTTATTTCAGTGTGAATTTTGGTCTTGAAATTATGTGATTTTCAACTTATGTTTATATCTGAAAATGATATAAACACTAAAATAAAAATAATTTATATGACAGCCAATGGTGCCATGGAAAGAACTAAATCATGAAAGTAGTGTTTAATCACATTGCTTTGCTTTATTATATTATAATATTTTTGAGACGTGTTTTTAATTTTAAATAAAATTTTAAAACAGTCATAAAAAATAAATGTTTGATATAACTTATCATTAATTCTTGATAGTACTTATCGGAAAGCAAAACAGAAACATTGTTAATTATATATCATACATGTTTCATTGGAATTTCTACTGCGTTTTCAATATGTTTTTATACAATCTTTAGCCATTTTTTCACTTATTAAAAACAAAATTTATTATACTTTCTTCTAAGCAAGAAAAGCATAATATACAAAATCATTAAATACACATATACGAGATTTATACACGTATGAATATTTTATAATATACATATTTAAATGTGTTTTTAATCAATGTTATATATGCAAATGATTTAAGCCTATAAAGGAAGAGAAAATATTTAAATTTGTGCAAAAAAATATGCGTCACCACGATCGAAAGAAAAATCATTATTTCATAAATGCTTGACGTTAATATTTCGCCACACAGTCAGTAGCTCGCCTTGTTAATGTGAGCATGCTAGGGGATAGGTTTAACCTTTCTTTTTGTTTGTACCATGGCATAAGTATTCATAGAACACTATCGTGCCTTTTCTCAAGATAACGTCAATTAAAGTCGTCCGTATAAAGTCAACCTCTGCAATACGATCGAAATTGGGTCACTGTATTTCGCGAGAGACATCTTTGCAGCATCGAAGCAATTTACAATTATTTTGGGGTGTTAGTAGCGAAGGAATAAAAAGTTTAACCCTGTACACGCGTTCAAAACTTGGGATTTAAATAAACCGGTTTATTTGTCCGACATTTGCGCTAACCGAGATCGTGCGTATACTATATACTTTGCATTTTCTCCGTTGCGTAACAAAACCGGACGTTTCGGTGAAAATAAAAACGGGACTCCGTTGATTGCGTAAGTCGGGAGCGCTCCGGCACCTGCCGTTGCGTGACAAGCGTAACTCGAATGCGATCATGCTTGAAATTTCTATATATCGCGCGACATGTCAATACGGAAATCGAAATTGATCAATAAATTAAATTAAATATCGTTTTTATGCTATACATCTTGGTACTATATGTTCTTTATAAGGATATATATTTAATACAGAAAAAATACGATGATCCTATAAATGGTGGAACTCTTTATTAAAATTATTTACCTTTTAATAAAAAAAAATGTAATTAATTCTACAATCCTTTGCTGCGTCTATAATTGAACATCGCGCAGCTCTAATTCTTTGGTTTGACGTGAAAAGAGAAGCGGTCTCGGTCGATGTTTGGCGTAACTCTGTTTGGTGCGAGTTCGGAAGAACTCAAGTCGAATGTATTTTTGATAAGCATCCCTATTAGAAGTGAATGCTATGATAGTTACAATAGCGAGAATTTGGGGGTAGAAATAGTTTTCTGATTTACATTGTCTATATTATATTTTGCAGATGGTCTTACATTTTTTGCAATAAATGGATATTACGATATAGATTCGTGTGATGTCTGTTCTCATCGACTCTTCAAGTCGTCATGGAAAATCTTGGTTGAACCAAATCGGACGATTTGGTTCAACCAAGAATGTTCTATAAATTTAAATTTTGTACATTATGAGTCCGATACGGAGTACCTACAATTTATTTTTCTCTAAACTAATCTGTGGTGGAACTAGATTGTTTTATTTCTGATAAATATGTTATCTTAGTTATGCAACTGTTTGTTCAGTGACGGTATTTTGGCTGTCTGAGTGCACATTGTTTAGTTTTTTGTATCGGCTTTTATAGATACCGTATTGGCGTTAATTACATTCATTTAAGAGACGCATTAGTTTTAATTATTGCTCTATTAATTTTAATTATTGTTTATAGCAATAAACCCATAAGTTTATCGCGAATCATCGTAATATCCGACAAATAAATAACCAACACTTTCAACGGTAGGTTATCTTATACAAAATCTTATGCAAAAAAATACGCATCCGAGTTTCTAAACATGTTCCAAGTAATTTTTATACCTTATTTGTAATTTACTAATTCGCAATAATTTTTCTACGCGGTCACTTGTCATTTGGTATATGTGAGAGTTGTGTCACTTTTATTACCAGGCGTCAATCACCTACAATTTAAAAACTATGTAACCTGTTTGGTTTACTTCTTCTGTGAGTGGAAAAAAAATGACAGCATTAACCACTGATAATACCGAATCGATCCGATTCGATAATCTTATATAAAAAAAATAACTTTCGAAGCCAAATAAAGTTGTTTATGTAATTCAATAGCCGTATTGATTCATAAATTATTAGTATTGATCTATATATTTTGCAACTCATGATAGGTATTTATTTATAATTTTCATGTTTATATTTTCCGAATTAGAATGTTGTGTTATAAAAGAAGTATTATGTTGTGTTTTTTAGAAACAATTTCGATAAATTTCAGAAGCAATTTGGCACATATTAAAAAAATATATACAATGTCTCTTGTATAGTACATTAAAATATTGATTTTCTATTAAATATAAAAATTCCTGTCCGATCACTATTTTTGCAATGTGAATAGTTGATACATACCAGTATAAGATTTTTGTCACATAGATAAGATAGCTCGATTACGAGCAATACGCTCATTTAAAATATGTACATGTTTTTTTTCTTACATATAATTTTTTTATTGCAATGTAGTGACTTTTTATATAATACTATAATATATATTATTATATAATATATGTATATTACTTTAATTTCATAAAAAAATATTTATATGTTTTTTCACAAACTGATATTATTATTATTATTTTTAATTAAGATATTGCAACGAATATTAGTATTATCTTAAAGAAAAAGCATAAGGTTTATCAAAAGTTATATGATATATTATCAGTGTTTAACTGATTTTGATCATTTCATTGAACTTTAAATTATTACATGTTGCATTGTAATTCTCTTAAAAGCGAAACCATCAAATCACTTCAGACAGATCTTATTTTTTATTTACATTTACGATTGCGTAAAAATCTGACATTGTAACAAATACTTCTAATTTAAAAAGCATATGGTTTATAATGATCGTTATAGATACGTATATATATAATTATCACATTCGTTTTAATTGATAAAATTTAAGAGTTCCGTTAAAATGCAATTAATGATTCTCAAATTTTTTATTATTATGTTTATGTATATAGGTTTAGGTTAAGTTCTTATCTTGTAAAAATTATTATATAGTAGGATTTTGAATGTTAATTATAACCTCAACATCTAAAATTTACATAGTCCTTCAAATATTTAGAAATGATGTTTATCAATTGCGGAAATTGCATCCTCCTTAATCAAATTTTAATTTATCAACTATTGGCAACTACAAATATTTGAATGGGCTCACACGCGCGAAACCAATTTGCCTTAGAATTACGACATTATAAAATAATTGAGTATCATCATCACTATTATCGTTCGTGCAACTAAAATAATAACAACTGTGTCATTTATAGCGTAGCCAATGTTTATGTAACGAGATTCCCTTTTTAAAGTGTGTCGCATTATGCAACGCTGCATAGAAAGTAAACGATGTGTTTGTTTGTTGTTTACCCATTTCTTCGTTGACAATTTGCCGGTGCAATTACATACATGTATGATATGTAATAGTTCGCATTCGGTCGCAGACACTCGAGACATTGTGCTATTAATTATTGTGTTTTTCCATTTCATAACTTTTGCGTTTCTCGACACGAGAAAACCATGTTACTGTGTGTACATATTGGTCAATGGAAAATATTAAATAAAAAACAATCGCTGCTATGTTTCCCATGGGGTGTTACACAGTGGGAATTATTTGCGATTTGGGTCGAGGACTAGACCTTGCGTTTTAGAATTATAGAAAAAATGCGTAATTTTTTATTGTGTTTTGGAATCGGAAATGAGCCAACATCCTTTCACTGTATCATATAGCCGCTTACTTACCTTCAAGTTTGCTATCTCTAGACGCCGATCAAATATTGACATGGCAAGTAGTTTGCATTATGCAATAGTCAAATAGGTAATTTAAATATTTGTTTTATAAAAATATTGTTCATCTGTAATTTTTCACGTTCACTAATGACTCTTCCGCGTCTTGTATTTTATGTGTGTTTTAATATTTTTGTAAATGAAACGAAATGCTTATTTTTTTGTACAACTCGTTCGTTGTATAGAATCGATGGTTTATTCATAATTGTTATACATTTATTTATACAGCGTCAGAACGATTTTTTTTATACATATAAAAATATTACACACATATTTCATATATATACATATTTTATAGAATTAAACTATGGTAATGTGCACTTAAAGCTAATGTTTGATGATTGATGATTACGCTGTGTTCTTTGGTCCATTGGTACGACCCCAGCGGATCTATCTCCTCTGATGTAAGAAGCGAAACTATTCCGCTTTGAGCGCCAGCGGGAACACATCAGTGCTTAAGAACATTTTTTTTATATAAATATCACAATTGAAAAAAAATATTAAGCTCCCGCGGACTCGATCTCTTAATAATGTCCATCGTGGTGACCGAAGTCGTGGACGTCGAAGTGGTGGTCTTGGTGATGGATGTCGTGATGGTCATGGTGGAAGTCATGATGGTCGTGATGATCGTAGTGCACCGGCACTGGTACTTTGACTGGAACTGGATATGGCCTCTCAATGGTCACTGGAACGTGCTTCTCAACCGTGACTGGGTACGGCCTGTCGACTGGTACTTTGACTGGGTACGGTACGAGTTTCTCGACTGGATATGGGACGCGTTTTTCAACCGGATAAGGTGCTGGTACATGTACTTTGACTGGATACGGTACTGGTTTATCTACATGCACTGGGTATGGACGATCTACTGGAACCTTGACTGGATAAGGTACTAGTTTCTCGACTGGATAAGGCACTGGCTTTTCTACATGGACTGGGTACGGTTTGGGTACATGGACGGGGTAGGGCCTGTCAACGTGAACCTTGACGGGTACGTGCACTTCTTTGTAGACTGGGTAAGGAGCTGGCACATGGACTGGGACTTTTACGGGATACGGGATGTGCTTCTCGACTGGGTAGGGCTGTGGTACGGCTACCTTGACTGGATACGGAACGTGCTTCTCTACTGGGTAGGGTTGTGGAACGTATACTTTGACGGGGTAAGGCCTGTCGACTGGTACTTTGACAGGGTATGGCACGTGCTTCTCGACGGGGTACGGTTGCGGAATGTGTACTGGTACTTTGATGTATTCTTTGACGGGGTACGGGATGTGCTTCACGACTGGGTAGGGTTGAGGAACGGCCACTTTCACTGGGTATGGCACGTGCTTTTCGACCGGGTATGGGATGTGCTTCTCGACCGGGTAAGGTACTGGCACTTTCTTCAACAGAGTTATGGTTTTGATCTCGTCGTGGTGGTGGTGGTGTCCATGATCGTATTCTCCTAGAGAGAATCCGGAATCATGTCCGTACGATCCTCCGTAGCTTCCTCCGTAGCCTCCTCCGTAGCCTCCTCCGTATCCGTGACTGAAATCTTCATATCCGTTACCGAAGCTATGGAAAAGTCCACGCTTTTCATGTTTCTTCTCATCGGCGGCGACTTCCTTTGTTTCGGACTCTTTTACCGCTTTTTCAGCTTCCCCCAAAGCGCCTACAACGGCTAATGCCAAGCAGGCCGCCACGACCTAAACAAAATTAAATCGATTAATATTTTTCAATCACAATTTTTGCACAAAGATTCACTGTCACAAATTAAATCACTGCGATGCTTTTTAATGTCACAATCACTTGTATATAGATAGTTATATGTATATATATTTAAGTAAACCCACCGCGAACTTCATGGTGCTTTACTAGGGATTAGCACTGAAGGCTGTGAAATCCCGATTGCGAATGGATGACAGCCCAGCGCCGTTGTGTCTTTTTATAGTAAACTTCAACAAAAGCGCCAGTTACACTTTCGCTGTTGAAACCGCCTTTTTTGATAAGCCTCCCTACCGCTGGCCGAGCGTCTAGAAGGCCGCCCCGCATTTTACATTCCAAACGCAACCGACGAACGGAGCACGTATTGCGCGTCGATGAGAATGCTCTCGCAGAATTTCCTCCACATCTGCACACATCCGCATCCGAAATGTTTGTTCGTTACAACAGCAGTTAAAGCAGGTCGAAGAATGCGTAGCATTGGAACGAGATTTCAACGTGATTTTATTAATTATTGTCAAAATATTATGTGCGGGGTTTCTCGCTTGACCGAGCGTCAATATCTCTTCGCGTAATGGATTATTATTCAATCGACACACTTGCATATTTTTTCTCTACCCGTTAAATTCGTTATGCGATAATAAATGTCAAACAATAACGAAGCCTATCAATTACGAGCGCGAAATTGAAAGTCGACACGCAGCTTCACTAGAGTAATAATCATTATAAATATGTTAAACGGTCAGTGTTGCAAATTCAAGTTGAGAAAATTGCTTGTTATTCTAATTAATTTTTATTGACACATATAGCTAGTGTTCCATAAAAAATAAAACACGCTACGCATATAAATATAAACAATTGATCCTATATTACTATAAGATAACATAACAAATACAGTAGAGATAAGTAATCAATGAGCAATATCCTTTGCAAAATCAGCTTAACAAAAATCATTCTAAAAACAGCGGTTAATGGTGAATATAATAAATTAATTTTGGAACATCTTGTGAAAATAATACAAATCTTAATTAATCACTACTTTTTAATTTGTTGCCATAAACAGATACAAGCTTTCAAAATGTATCGTTCTTAGTAAAAATGCATATAATAAATTTAGCTATGCCAACGCTGAGCTTAAGGCTTTAAATTTTAATTAAACACTTTTAAAGTGCAGTGAAATATTTACTAAGAAAATCTTTGTGCTTAAATATAGTTTTTTATTATTTTCACGAGTGCAATATATGGATTATTAATTTATTTGCCAAAAATATTACATAGATCTGATTTATATATAAAATTATAATACCATTGCAAATCTCTCATTGACTTTGAAGCATTTACATGTTTTTTACATTATTGAATTTCATAGTACTGTGTGTGTAATTACGAGTGATGGTCAATACGCTTTACATTATTTTATTATTAAGCTTTAGCAGCGTTGCACAACTTTACAAGTACATAATAAATGCTAACTTTTGCTTCTATTCGTACGCCCACGATGTGTAATAATTAAAAATAAAGACGTTGAAAAATGACCAACATCAATCAGCAAATAAGTGATTTAACCTTTATAATTTCAGTGTCCTTGTGTGCATAATCATTTTATAAATCACTCAAGTATTAAATAAACAGTATTTATAATTTCTCTTTGCGATTACATTGATTGACTTTATATTATTGTACATAATATAAATATATGGTACACACGATATCCAGACGTAAAACTATTCGATACTGCATAACATAAGACCAGATCGTACCGTGATATAAGAGTGCATATCCTGATCATAAAAAATGTCGTTTTATAACGGCAAAAATGAAATAAAACCTCATAGCAAATGTCGTTTAAGTTTCCCGTCACATTAACGTTTTCAGTTGCGAAAATCGAACGGATGCCAAACGAACGTCTTGACCTTTCGGTGACTAATATTGAACAATTTTCAATGCATGTAACATATATTTAATATATATCTCAACATTATAAAAAATGTGCTATTGACCGAAATTTAGCTGATGAGCTAAATATTGTTTTAGAAATTTTAATTTCGCAATGAATTTGGGGCGCCTATATCCAATAGTAACAGTACACTTGAATTTTTAACAAAGATACACCTTGAGTACGGTCATTGTGAACTGTTGCATAATAAAGACCGGTATTTCCGAGTCAGCATAAAAAGAGATCGTTACCAAACTATAATGTAAAAGGCGATTTTATATTCAAATTGGCACTAATAATGTTCTTGGAAAGTAAAGATATATTACAAAAATATCTCATTAAAACTACATCATCGATCAAATCTGATTGTAAAAAGTCATTAATTACTTTTTAATTTATTACAAATATTGATCATGTTAATGCAAGCGAGGTGCGAATTAATATTTAAAGACGTTTATATAAATAATATGAAATATAGATTTTTTATTAATGCTTTGATTTCATTAATATTTATTTATTATAATGATGATAAATTTTTATTAATATCGTTGCAAAATAAAAATATTAAAATTTTATTTATTATTATTATTCTTAACTTTAAATAAACATTTGTTATATAATCAAAGATAATGATATCACTAAATTGTAAAATAATTAATTTATTTAAAATCGATAATTTTTTATTAATTATGTTAAATTAGATTTTGGAATTTTGATTATAATTATGAAATTTTAATAGTAAGGTATTATGGTTAAATGTCACTTTAATATAAAAATATATTCGTTAATCTTTCATAATAAAATAATTGTCGTAGTAAATAGTAGTTTGTGTATTTTTTGTTGAAAATTATATTATTTTTTACGGAAACTTGTAACGCGTGACTATTATTATTTTTTCTTAATAACAATGTTTTTCCTATAGTGATTCAATCGTCTGATTCATGTTTATATAATATTCGGTGATATTTTGTTTTTGTCATAATTGCAAATTTTTGTAATGGACCCACCTGTCATGGTAAGAGCAACTGTCATAGTAGAAAAACTAATTTTTAAACTAATAAATGAAATTTAATTTTAAAAGGATATTTCACAAAAAGAACATGAATTAAAATCGCCAATATTTGTGAATTTATTTATTTTAAAAAACACATTAAGTATAGGATTATTACAACATATTTGTATATATGTATGTTATAGTGAATGTGTATTACCAGTGAAAATGTATTTTCATAAGCAAGCAAAAAAATACAGATTAAATGATATTGCTTTGTAAATAATAAATCAATTGTCCTATACATTGAAACTGACTTAGTTAGTGAAGTTATATTTATATTAGTAAAAATGTAACTTAAACCTAAACCTAACTTAACCAAACCCAGTTTGCCCAAAAAAGTTGCAAAATTAATTTTACTTTTTCATCTTTCATTAGGTTTCAATACAAATTGAGTTTTATAGAGATTCTAAAGCAGTATATAATTTGACTAGTATTTATTTTCTCGTAGAAATATATGTACATATCATATCTACCTGATTAAAAATGAACTTTCATTGGGCTAATTCGCTTAGGTTAGTTTTAGGTTTGAGCTATCAAATTGAGATTAATAGATAATATAATCAGCATATAATTTCACTAGTTAGTGATAGATATTTATTTACTGCTAATAATTAATAATATTTTATCTCTCTGAAAGGGCGTTAAAAATATTTTAATGTCTTATTATAACATCATTCCGTTTATTTTCGTCATAAAGTTATCACATTAAATCCTTTATTTTAATTTATTGTTTTAAACAACTATAAACTTTTGATGCCTTCAATTAACATAATGCCTTTTCAACACATTTACAGCAAGTAACATTTTCATTGAAAAACTACGAATAATATAAAAATTCAAAATATACAACTATCAGTTAAAAATATGTGATTTACAGTTTTGTCAGTGTAAACTCTAAAAATATTCTTTAGAGCCAAATATTTTAACTTTTCACATTAAATTATGGACAGTCAAATAACCCATGTTCATTTAAATTAGAACATAAATTATTTACCTTTCAGTATCAGAATTTTATCATTTACAATATTATATTCATGAAATACATTTCTTAAAAAAAATGCTATTGAAATGGTATTGCAATGCAAAAAATATTATCAAAGATGATGTAATTACATTATGTGAACATATAGGCAGATGCGAAACTAGGCGCCCTCATTCTCTCCAGATAACGGCAGGTGCAAAAAATGATAATCGTGTTTATAAAATTATCAATCTTAATTTTAATTTGAATATAGCATACCGACAAAGCTTTTTTTGAGATAATCAAACGACGTATGACATTAAGCCTAAGCCAAGTTGATTGTTTTGCTCAATTTAAAACAATTCTAGTATGTGTGAAATATGCATTTCTGCTCACGATTAATTACTTTTTCTCATATTGTCTCATTGCTTACGTTAAATTTTCCCTCAAGTGTTACGTTATCTGTTTATTAAATAACGTTATCCGAATTTCGCACGGCTCACTCAGAGGTTATCGTCGTTCGAGTTTTGTGCGTAATCGTTTTGAAATTTGGCATTGGACGAATTTTCTAATTCCACATTATTTCGGCTGAAAGGAAAAACAATGGCTACGATTTTTGAGTACGATTGCCAAAATCACAACAATAATTGAGTATGTGTTTGTGTTGTTTTTTAGATCACGGGCGCCCACACCACGCGCCGTTTTCAATGTCATATTTATTTACTTAAGTATTGATCTCAGTGAAAAGAAAATGAAACGAGCATAAACGCTTATTACTTTCTAAATAGGTGGATTCAAATAATAACATAGCGATACTCATTAAATAAATTTTTCGATGACTTCATTGCACAATTATTTCATAACATTGGCCAATATTGCGTGCAATCGTAGCAAATATACTGAATTCTTGATAAAAATGAAATTGCATAACGCTTTGTTTTAGAATTTTTGACAAGAATGTAATAACGAGAAATAGAGACGAAAAATATGTTATGACTGAGGAGCCCTGTTTAATGAACGGCTGAATTTTTTATCTGATGAGAGGCGTTGTTTATTTGCAATTGTTGTCGAAAAAACGTTGTTTAATATTTTTTATGAATATAAAAATGCTTGATGATTAAAAAGAAGAACAACCGATATGTAATCAAATAGACTGTTTGTTAAAATAAAATATCTCTAATTAGGCATTGAAACAAAACAAAAAAAATCACAAGCGAAATTGCAGCACTACTGTGATGCAAAAATAATTTATAAGTCATTGCATAAACTTTCTGAGTAAATGATATTTTTCGATGTATTTTTGACTATATATTTGCCAGATATCTTATTCGTTGTATACATATTTTATTTTTAAAATAAACATAAATTCACATTTTTTTACCGATTATAGAATTTTCATATAGAAAAGCAATTTCGGTTAGATTTGATTTATAGTTCCTTATTTGTATGTTTTATTTTAAATAGCATATTAGACAAAATTTCTAAATGATTTTTTTATGTATGAGATAGATATTTATTTAATATTTCACTAAGCTTACTAATACATAAATATAATTTCAATACCAAAATACCAGTAATGTCCTACTATATCGTTAACAGTTGTATTATTTTTATTTACATTTTTTTGTATTTCTTAAAAAAAATCTCGATTTTAATATTTTCACTAGCATTTTAGTGAAATCATATTATAATACATTTTCACTCGAAGATATATATTTTCACTAAGGAAACTATAATTTAATATATATGCAGTACTAAAATTATATGCTGCTATAAACTGTTTTGCGAAACGTTCATTTACTGTTTCACTCAAAATCTAACATAAACGAATTAACCAAACTCAATCTGACCTAATGAAAGTTATATAACTAACGCTAATTCATTTCGGTTAAGTTTGGGTTTGATTCAATTATTTTTTAATATTATATTATTTTGTCGTACTCTGTGAATCTCTGATCTCATATTGAAGTTCGCGTACCGGATCATCCGTTGGTGAGCAAATAAGTTAGTAAAATTATATTTATACTAGTGAAAATAAAAGTTCACTACAAATAAATAATATACATACAAATAAATTTTAAGTAGTACTCAACTTTTATTTTATTTTTTTACTACAAATCTGACCATTTTTACTTGACACGTTTCTCAATGCGTCATGATTGCTATTATACAAACAATAATTATAAACTAAACATATATAAAAAAATACAGTTATGACGCATACTTGAAATATTTGCGCACCAACTAAAATATCTTGACATTAAGCTCGTTGAAAAGCTGTATGGTTTGTACAGGAAGAGCGTTCAAGCGTTTACGTCCTAGTCGCAACGGTCGAGAATAAGGGACACGATCGCGACTCTCTAGGGTACTTAAAACTCGCATCTGATAGTCGCTGAGCATTAGCAGGTTGTCGATACAGTACCTTAGCATCTATAAAAAGTGCTTAAATGAGTAGAAGATACTCTTGAATGCAATTTTATTCCAATGTATTTGAAGGATACGAATTTGAAATGTACATTAGTTTTATTAATTCTGCAATAGATAGGTACTCTTGGACTTCATTACTGTTTGTGACGTTTAAAAAACTGTTCATTTATTAAGCATTGTTAAATAAAATTACAGCAAATCATTGAAACATTTACAAAAATCAAATAAATTATTTTCGAGACCTTAACTCAAAGAAAATATTTTTCATAATTTTTACTGCATTGTCAAACGAGCTTCAATATATATTTAAGGTGAATTTTCTGATTTATTTAATATCAAAAATTTTTGTTCTTTAAGCCACACTTTTAATGCGTGCCTAAAAATTGAATCTAAACATACTTTCTATTTTTTTTTCTGTAACAAATTAAATATTATTAGTTTGTTTCATATGAATTTTTTTAGCAAGGCCATATTTTTTAAAACTGAAATTTTATTATTCAAAATATGTGACATTTACAGAAATGGACTTTTATTATTATAACAATGCAGAAATCCATTGTTTTTAAAAATCGTATTTTTTAGAGAATGTAAAGTCGTGTCAACTCTTTTTTATGATAATATTTATTGAATTTCGTACTTAAAAAAATAAGATTAATGTTTGAAATTGTGCTAATTTGTACGATCAAGGTCAGGAAAATATGGATTATGAGGTAAAATGTCCAATCCTATTTCATTTAATTTGCTAACAGTCATTAGTGATATGTATTATAAAACAATAGAAGAACATCCTTATAATATGATTTCGCTGCTAAGAAACAGTCGATTAATTATTCATCATAACTATCAACATAACTTTACAAATCTGGTTTCTGAGTATGTTTTGAACTTTTTCTTGATACCGTAGATAATAATTATTATCTTTAAAAATAGTTTCCTATTGTTTCCGATAATTAATTAACGGGCATTATCCAACGGGCCGGTATTCCGGCCTGCAAAAAAGAAGCGCCAAATAAGCAAAATTGATTTTTGTTGTTTTAAATATGCAATAAATATTTTTGTATGAAATATATTTTTTTTCTTATTTCTAAATTGCTTTTTTTTTTAGTTGCATATGGTTTGTGCAATTATCGAAAAATTAAAGTAGTTATCAAAAAAAAATTCGAAATATGTAGTCGAAATTTATTTTTTAGTCCAATATTCTTACTTTGTCGAAAATTACTTAGGAGCTAAAGGTTCAAAAGATTAAAAAGTGCTAAGTAATGCAACTCTAAAGTCGTTAAATAAATTAAAGAAATAGTGGATCTAAAAAACTATCAGAAATCATATTAAAAGCTGCAGTGAAGGTCGTCAACCTCAGCTATCAAATTAAAATTATATTTACGGTTCTTGAAAATCTTATATTTAACTTTTCTGATATATTTTTGATATACTTTTCTACCTCTCTGATATACCTTTAAATACATAGTAAGCAAAAATCATTCATATTATATTTTAATTATTCATAAAATATTATTGGATGGCACTCATAACAAAAAAGTAGTCCATTGGCTTCTCGAAATTATTTGATCCCACCTACTAATAAGAAAGTTAAGTTATAGAAAATATTTCGGAATGTATATATATATATAACACAAGCGCGATACTTTTGCAAACATTGTGATGTTAAGGCTATTTCAGCTATTATCTGTAAGTCTAGTAAATCTCAAGGACAGCTAATTCTGCATACCATGTTATGAAAACTAAATGTATAAATATTCTTGGTCATATTTTAGAGCAAACAAATACTCCTTTATGTTTATTTTTTATAATTATCATATATTTATATATTCAATATTGTGTACTAATAATATTTTGTATATCTAATCATGTAAATATTATTATTTACTACTTTATTAATTATTAAAAAACTTAAAGATATTTTAGCTAATAATTTAAAACTAAATAAACGATTATTTTTTTAAGTGAGGATATATGTTCACTACTATAAATATAGTTGTTACAAAAATATAATTGTACATAACTGTTTCAAGAAACATATATCCGAATATATTTTCACCTGTAGACAAATGTATATTTCTACTAGGTAAAATATAATTTAACTGATAGGTGCTAGTCAAATTATGTTCTTTCAAAATGTCTATGATACCCAATTTGTATTAAGAAGTATTGAAACTTCAAAAACTATAGTTAGTTTTAGAACTTTCATTAGGTCAAATTTCTTTTGATTTATTCGCTTGGTTTAGGTTTGGGTTTGAACAGTAAATGGAAGTTTGAATGTTTATTTTTCAGTGAAGTTATATTTTCACTAGAATAAATATAATTTAATTATAAATGAATAACTTTACCAGTTAAAATGTATCATACAATTGATTTAGTTTTTTATACATACCACGCCTTTTTTGATACATATTTTACGTCTGTCAAATGACAATTTAAAGCAGCACTAGCAACTGTCAAAAAAGTATATTTGTACTAGTGGAATTATGTATGTTTATCAAAAAAGTACGTCCTCTTTTTCTTTTCATAATATAAAATCATTTTATTTATCAGTTTCCATTGTAAAAAAAATTGCTGCTAAAATTCTTTGTTAGTAAATCAGATTGAAACTTTAAGTAGTGACGTTTAAAAAATATTTTATATCACTGAAAACATATCAAATAGATTTTTATGTTAATGAACATTATATAATATATTAAATAATGTGGAGATATATATTATA
This sequence comes from Plectrocnemia conspersa, assembly GCF_051122295.1. Taxonomy (NCBI): domain Eukaryota; kingdom Metazoa; phylum Arthropoda; class Insecta; order Trichoptera; family Polycentropodidae; genus Plectrocnemia; species Plectrocnemia conspersa. The sequence goes on from NW_028277175.1 coordinate 18,942,358, forward strand.
TATAAAACAGTTATTTATGAAATAGCTGCAGAAAAATTAGGCTATAGAAAATGCTTGTTGACAATGTTAAAAATAAAAAAATTCGTAGGTATTACAAGTCGCTAATAAAATTAATTTTCTAAATTTCTTATCTTAATTTTTCATAGACTTTTTAATGTGATATATTAACCCCAATAAATATTTACTTTTAATATATGGTAAATAAATTATATATAAATTTATAATATTAAAGACGTTTATAATCTTTTAGTTCTTATCTATATATGTAGACAAAATGCTATCTAAAATAAAACAATTAATAATTAATAAATTAATGTCAATGATATTTTACTTAAAAATTAAAGGCAAGAAAAAGGCTTAACGATGTGGGACTCAGGTTGTAAAGCCCGACATAAACCGTGGCTTTCAGAAATACGTAAATAAAACTCGAAGGTTAGTGTAGGCTCATAAACATCGAGATTGGACATCTGGCGAAAGTCATTTGGTCCGATGAATCCAACTAAGATAATTTTAAACTAAAATTGGCTAACATAAAAAAATATTAAAAACATCATTTATTCAAAAATTTCTAAAGTAATAATTTTTTTAAGTTGTTTGGGTTTTCTACTGTAATACAGTAGAAAACGATCTGTGTCATACTTCGCTAAAAAGTAGGGAATAATAAGCGTCAAAGGGTTTGATGCTTTTAGAATGGCCTTCACAGTTACCATACCTAAATTCTATAAAGCATTTATGTGCAAAATTAAAGGGAAAGGTTGCCTAACATAATTGCATATCCAAAATTGAGCTGCGAGAAAAAATGCAAATGGAATAGATCAATTTGTCTTCATCCACTTGCAAGCGATAGTTGCCAGTATGCTAAAAATGTTGCAACTGAAATTACAGCTAATAAGAGTGGACTTACTAAATATTAAAAATAAGCTTAAAAAATTAACTTGGGTTTATTATTATACACGATTTTTTGGGGTGCCCCATTATTATAGCTGTATATACATATATACAAATATAATCTATCTATAATATTAAAAAATATAAATGCAATTAATATATAAACACTAATTCATTTTAAAATATATATAGTTAATCGTGTCTCAAATTGAATTCACACAAACATTTGCTTCTTGTTGTGCTCGCATACGCCATACATTAAAAATTGCTACACATTCACAATTAAGATAATCTCAGCACACTTATATTGCAGCATTAACGGTTCACAATTGTTACCTAAGATCAAAAAATGCTCTTTGCCAATTTTTTTCGCACGCGTTTTATGCACATGTGGAGCGAATCGTTTTCGTACCGCGGAAACGTATTTAACGTATCTACGAAAACTGCTGATTATGGAAACATGCCGATTGATATCTGCAATTAATTTAGGATAAAAGTAGTCTGACGAAATATCTTCTGTCCAACCATATCAGTTGATGTGTGAAAGTAAAACACATCAGATCAAATATACAGGAAGCTATATAGTATTTGCATTGCAATTCGAAAAGAAATCAAATGTGTGACATAATTAAATTAGCATAAATAGTAAAAATATATGAGCATACTATATCATTACAAACAAGTTTTTATTACATTGTTTATATAACAAACTATAAAATTTTCATATTGAACGAGACAGTAGATTTATGGCACACGATGTTATTGAGGCAAATAATTAATATATCGTATGATATTTGCTAGCAACTCTTAAATTAAACTTTCTAGATTGGTAAAAATCTAACAATGCATTGTGTTATGGATATGAAACTATAAAAATGTGAACATATGCTTTTAATATTCGTATATTTATATTCGAACATTATAATATGAAACTGAATTAATTTTATATGATTATCATTGAAAGCGTGTATTCTCATTTTCAATCGATGAATATGTATAATAAAAAAACAATTAATAAACAAGGCGCTTATAAAATAAAATTATTTATTAAAATATGGCTAAAATAAGCTTTTAATGTATGTACATAGGAACCTCTTGTATTATTATTATTTTGTGAAGATAAACATTTAAGAATTTGAGATACGTCTCCCTTGAAACAAGTGTTACTGATTAGCAAATTTGTTTCGAATCATTTCTGTATTGTATCATACTTACGAATTTCTTATCATTACAATATTTCACTCTGATAATATGTAATTATACACATTAAAATAAGTTATTCTTGATCTTATAGCGCTGTTATAAGGCCACATATTCTGACTACTAATAATAAATTTGATTTATATCTGTATGATATCATTTTTTTTTAAATTATTTCTGCTAATAATCAATTATTAATAAAAATTGTAAAATTATAAGTTATATTGATTAATAAAAATTATATTGTCTTAGACATAATCTAATTTTAAAAACCTTGGTAAATCTTATTTTTACAACATATATTTTATAATGTAGAATCATATTTATGTTGTTAGTTTTAGTCAATTAAATATAAAAATTAGTTTAGTGACCTTCAATATTTATATTTAGTAATATCTTCGAAATGAGGTTAACTAATCAAATAAAAAAAATGTATAAAAGTCTTGCCCCTATCCCATTATAAATTAGTGAATTATACGTCACTTTCTATTTGTTGTTATTAATAAAAAATATATTTTAAACCAATAATAACAAGATTTTCTTTCACCTTGTAAAATTAGGTTTGTAAATTTATTCAAAAATGTTGTGATAAAAATATTCACGCATGGCGACTGGATATGATAAAAAGTAAAATAAATTTATATTCGCACATGTTTGTATAAATTATCGCGTGAAAATAAGTAATAAAATTATTTTATGTGCAACTTCGATAAACGAGAGTAAAATCACGCGTCAGGTTCACTTTCCGATATTCGCTCATGATGGCATCTAAAGTAAAGAACAAAAAAGTAGACCAAGCCTCCGTTGCGCAATGTGCAAAACGAGCAATCAGCTAATGATGTTATTAAGAGTTGAGATCGAAAAACAGGCGCCGAGGAAATGCATCACTTATGGCGAACGTGAAAGGTTAATGTGTCAGAATGTGTATCAGTTAATTTAGTAACTAATCAATTAATGATATGTGCTCCATATTACACAAAATAAAAAAGTGTGGGAATCAATCTTATTACATTGCAGAGTCCTCTTAATGGCATGATTTGTTACAGATTACTACATATTATTTAATATATAATATATAGCTCGTAACAATATTTTATAGGATAATTTAATATTTATCAGTACTTGATTAAAGTAATGACATATTATATTTAGATATTTATTATTAAAGACCTTGATAAATCTCAGATTTATTTATATGTATATATATATATATAGTATATTTACGTAATACAGTAGCAAGATATAACATTTTGAAAGCAGAATCCAATGCCATTTTAGAAGTGATACAATTTAGTTGAATCATTAATGTGCACAATTAGCATTGCCCATAAAAAAACTAAATGTGTATTTAATGAATAGTTTTTGTAACATTACTTCATACACAATTACCTAAAAATAGTGGCAATTATAAAACAATACTTATTCTAAATTTACAATTCAAAAGACCTATTGTAATTATTTGCCCTTATTTATATCATAACCTTCCTTAAATTTTTTATAAAATTAGTAAAGTTGCAATAGAAATAATCAAAATTAAGACATTGCTTTGAAGTTGTTAGTATCTCATCTGGGTGATTCGCAAATGTGCTTATTGCTAGGGTTGTATAAACTAATGGAGGTAGAGTGGAGTGTACGTATTCACGCGTGGAGGATGACTGTTCTTATCTACCATTGCCCATATTCTATTAAATTTCAAAAGTCAAATAATATATACAGAAACGCAAAATCATGCGAACAACAACAAACAGAAAACTAATGACAAAGCTATTGCTTTAGCTATTGCAATAAATTAAAACGTCGTCACCACTTGCGTCAGTACATTTCATTGGACATTTAGAAATTTAAGAGCACGTTAAATTATTTTTGTGTACTAATTCTTAAAGTAAAGAGATGCAATGTTTAAAGTTTTTTATAAAAAGACCTGTAACATTAATTTAATAACTTATTTAAAGAGCTAAAACTGCTACTCTGCTATAAGCCGAATTACAACTGCATGTTTATGTTTGACACCAAACATTAAACTTTGAAGTGCTATGGCTGTTTGTCCTAAATTTAATGTCTTTATAAAATTATCCGTTAGTAACTCTCTTATTCTAGAGTACCGCAGGTTTCTAATTTAGGTATTCTGCTCCTTCTTATCTTACCAGCGACATGCATTTCAGATTATGCACAAATTCGTTGTTTATATAAAAATACCCTGAGTCGCTGTGAGGAATTTCCTTGTTAAAATTCTCTTCTATACTCTCAATTTATTATGTATTCCTTACAGGATATTTAAATGTATTTCTATCAATTTTCATATTTATTATGTAGTTTTTCTGTGTAGAAAAATTTTCTTTGTTAAAATACGCTTTGTTAAAAGTTTATAATAAGAATACGATCGACGCTCCCAAATTACTTATTTTCTGCTCTCGACCGTTAGAGCTAGGTCGATCTCTCGCGCTCTCACGTATAAAAGTTGCTTTAATTTTTTATCAATGAATATGTTCACATTAAAATAGATTATCAATTTATATATTTATTTTCGATGTATGGAAAAGCAACGCTTTATAGATAATATGGACGAACTGCCACTAATATATGCATAGATTAAAGTTGCGCTATTTATTTGTTGTAATCAAAATAGAGACCACTTTTTTTAAAGTGTCTCTGTTTTTTATTTATCAGGATATATTTTTTTGTCATTTATTTTTTTAACAAAATTATATATTTTAATTTAGAGCAGTGTCAATCAGTAGTGTGAGAAGATGGCTACCGCCTAAAAGTTCTGGGTTCGAATTCCAATATCTATCGTATCTGGAAAGTCGAAATGAGTGATTAATGTACTTATAATAATCACTATTTAAGGACGGATAGCGTAGTCCGTAACTTCTCAGACTAATAACTCTGAGGTTGTGGGTTAAAGCCCCAGCAGTGATTATCGAATTTTTATTTATGAAAAAATGCGCTATTATAAAAAACTGGCCCCAGTTGTAGTAACATATATTGGTTAAAAATTATATTTCACATAATAGTATATTATTAATAATATAGATGTTACTGATTCCCAGACGTCTGGTGGTTAATACTTACTTGTAGGTATTAATTATGCATATCTGACTTACTCAATTGATACAGATTTACCCCGCTGTAACGCATTGGGCTTACGTCTGTCAGGTTACAACAGTTTAATAAATAAATTATAAAACTGATTAATCATTATGGATTAAATTTTTATAATCTTACGTATGAATATCGTTATGATTAATTGAATCAAGTTAATTTTTTTACAGTAAAAAAAATCAAAATCCATCTTGATTTTATTTTGGTAAAATTGTTATGCTAACAAAACATCATTTCTCACCAGAACATAAATAATAGCTTAAAGCCGGCGTACAATAGTGACAAATTAATTTGTAAATAGTTTGTTTTAATTAACACTGTGCGTAAGAACAATGCCGAGGAAGAGCAGTAAAATTTCGAGATCTTACGAATGAATAGAGCGGAACTTCGGTCTCGTCTCCCGGGAAGGCGTTTCTTTATGTATCGAGAGATTTTTCCTTTTCGTCGAAACGATGAATAAATCATAATAACTACATCTCGGTTATGCAATGGGACGGATGAGAACGCACAATGGTGGACACGCCACAACTTCCACAGTATCCACTGTGAATTGTATGAATATCCCTAAGAGCGAAACCGTACAGTTCTGTGGAAACGCGAGTGGATGTTGCGAAATTGGTACAAGATCATGTGTCGAGATTGCCGACGAGGAAACTGTCTGATTTGTGGTCGTGGGAAATGTTAATTATCGGATGTCGCCTGTGACACCTAAGTACACAAAAGTACTGCTCATAACAATACCTTACAACAGCGTTTCCAAAAAATATGTTATATATTAAACTAGGTTTGATAATTCAATATACAAATATTCAAGTTGATACAATACCCAATTGATTTTTAGACTAGTGTTTTCATTCAGCAATGGTAGATTATCAATAACTAATATAACTCTTAAGTGAGAAAAGTATATTAATTATATATTATATATACTTGCTCATAGATGATTTTTAATTGTTGTAAAAAATATTAAGTAGTGAATAATAACATCTCATTTTTTATTGTAAATCATGTGGTTAGCAAGATAAAATCAGAAGCTTCAAATTAAAACTAGGCTCTAGTTGAAGAAATTAAGTAAAAATACATACAAATTAATAACATTTTCTCGCTTTTAAAACAATGAATTTACACGTACAGTATGTGAAAAGTTATCAAAACGCCACTTTAAAAAAGATGAACTTATCAATTTTGTTTATTTTATCGCAGCAAATATGTTAAAATAACTATTTATCTTACCGAAAAAAATCGGTTATGTCTATAGCATATTTTTATAAATATTGCAATTAGATAATTACATATTGAAATTGCATTATTGTGTTATCAAAAGTTAAAAAAATAATAGGTTCCGATTTCCAATAAAGCAAGAGTGTGAATCGTGACAAACAGTTATCTATAATAACTATTGACAAATATTTAATGGCTAGAATCAAGTATTAAAAATATATGTTTTCTGTTTTTTTCGTAGATGTCTCTTGAATATATTTTTAAATTTTCTAAGAAGACTATATGACATGTGTGTCGCAAAAGTCTAGCGTATCCTAAAAACTGGTTTTTCTCATTAGTCTGCGTTCAGCGAATGACAATCTAGACGTAAAATAAAAATATATATTAATATATAATATGAATTTAATACATAAACAATAAAAATTGTTTGACTTTATAGCTAAGCGTGAATAGCAAAGTCGTGTTATGTCAAATGAAACATTCGTAATATAAGTTTAATTTTAAATACCTTTAAAGCTTTGAAATACAAAAACTTCTATAAAAGTATTGAATTATTCGACAAACTATTCGAATGTAGAATAGTTTCTCAAGTATGAAGAAATCAGTTTTATTTATTTAAATAAATCAATTGTAATTCTAATAATATAAACGTATTAAACGTTGTATTTCTATTTGAACGAGTGGTTAATGTTAGTTATTTTTTTTGGGTCTGAGTGCTTTAAATAGTACGTCTAACGTTTCTGTTATTTTTTAGAAATCATCAAAATATTAAAAAAATATCATAAGTAACATTATTTTTGATCGCAACAATATAAAGTTGATGATGACACCTGAATCAGAATCCTGAGAATTATTGTAAATTTTAAGATAAGTTAAAAATATATGTATGAACTTTGACACACTAAATATTTTAAATTATTAGACGGCATTATTTTATTCCGTTTAGGAAATCCGATGATTTTTGCGGATTGTCTTACGAATATTATTATAAAAATTCGCACTATTCCCCTGGCCGTATTCATTTTATTATACCTAAATATCTTTAACTTTATTTCTAGTATTACATTTATGTACATATTGATTTCTCACTAAATACTTATATTATTTTCTAGCTTATATATAAATACTAAAACATTCATTTTCAATATTTCTTGCACATTTAACCATTCCAATCTATCAATTATACTTCTACAACTGGTAAATTTACACTGGTAACATATTAACTTACATATAAATACTAAAACATATATCTTCAATATTTTATATCATTAACTATTTCTATAAAAGAGTTAACTACAATATAACAATGTTTTATTATTATCTAACAAATATGTATAATTAATAAACATACATTAAGTATTATTCTCATTTAGTTTAAGTACATTATTTTTTAACCATATTTCTATTTTACTTAATTCATTATTTAAATTATTTATAACTTCTGTAAACCGCAAACAGATGTATTTAACATTTTTTTATATTATTATTTATATCAATAATATATCATATAAACAGCAATGGTCCTAATTTAGACTCCTGTGGTACACCGTGCGATTTTATTTTCTCTTTGGAATACGCATAACTTTTTTTTTAAATAATTTTTAAACTATCTTAATACTATTTTACTTACACCTTTATTCTCTAATTTCTTCAATATTATTATTCTGTCTGTTGTTTCGAAAGCTCTCTTGAAATCCAAGAAAACTGCTCCAATGATTTTGTTTGTATCCTTGGCTAACAATCAATCATTTATCACTACTTATAATGCAGTCTCAGTGGAATATTTTTCTCTGAATACCGATTATTTTTCACATAGAATATTTTGAGAAATAATGAAATCCTTTAATTGCTTGATTACTAATTCTGCCATCACATTTTCTATTTCAGCAACATGTTAAATGCTCTCATTTCCTCAATCTTTTTACTATTTTTTATTCTATGTATCGGTATAATAGTAGCAATCTTTAAATTATTAGGTATTTCTCCTTTTAAATAATGTAATTAAATTTCTTTAATTATATTTACATCCCATTCATCAGTATTGGTTCCTTTTTTTAATTTACAAATTTTGTTGTGAATTTCTTCTAAAGATACAGATTTAAATTCATTCAATGTTTTATTATTGTATTGCACTAAATTATTAAGCTGAGTTATTGAATTCACAATCTCTTCTATACTTCAATGTAGTATGTATTCCTTTCAGGATTTTTATATATATTTTTATCAATCTCCATATTTATTATGTAGTTTTTCTTAGTAGGATTAATTATTTATTTACTGTTCCCAACATTTTATTTGGGTTATTTTTTATTTCATCTATCGAATTTTCATAATGTTTTCTCTGTCATATTTCTGCATTGTTAATATTTTTTTCTATTTTTAATTTAAGATTTTAAATCCAACTTTTTTAGTTTTTACTGTTTGAAGTAGTTTTTAAAGTTCATCTCTTTTCTTTAAAGCATTTTTAACATTTTTATTAAACCACGGTTTTGGGTTGTATCGATATTTTGTTTTAAAATTATATTGATTTTTTATTTTACTATCTACAATATTATTATAAATATTGTTCCATGTTTTCTACATTTCAGTCACATTTTTGGTTAAAACTATTTTTTTACCTTAATTCTATTATGTTTTTCTAAAAAAAATATATATGATATATAATACAAATGATCGATGAAATTTCACTGTACCTTGTACGCTTTTACTATTGGTAAAGACTGAATCTATTAATGTGCTAGCTTATTTAGTTGTCCTTGTATTTTTATTAGCACATTGTTGTGAACGAAATATATTTGCCCAATTTTCTATTTTTGAAGTATAAAAATCCTCATATTCGTTCCAATTAAAATTCCAATCTCTAATTAAAATTACCTCAGGCATAACAATAATATAAATACATTTTTATTATAATTAGGGTATTTAAGATATATTAAAATATAATATATTGACAATAGGTATAAATTATGATGAAGATATTAAAAAAAATGTGTTAATTAAATCAAATAAATATATTTTAAGCTACACATTTATTATTTATAGAAACATATTTTTATATGAACTTTTCAATACAAATTTTAACTTTTATGTTTTAATGCGTTTAATTTTAATGGCATATTATAGTACTTTACATCAGTAGATCAGTATGACTAACACATAGAAAACCTGAGTTCAAATCCTTAAAAAATTATCACTTCGGGTCCTAGTTCATCTTTTATTTCGTTTCATAATTAAATTTAAAAAATGATACAATTATATCTCATTATGACTCTTATTTTATTATAGAAATAATAATATTAGCTATTTAAAAAAATGCTTATAGAATAACAGATTATCTGAACTAAATGGTCGTTATATAAATTCGTATAAAAAGAGTAGATATGGTTATTTCTAGAAATATCTTGCGATGGTTTCAATATAATTCAAACCATCTTGACTATAACTTTAAATTGTAGTTATAATTAATTTATATTGAAAATAAGTTAACAATTAAAAATCACACATCTGCTAATGTACTTTAACTTGTCTTTTAATGTACTGTACTATAATAAATGCACGAAAATCGATGACGTAAGTTGATTACTATTGCCATAAATCCTGGATTGAAATTCCACTTAAATTAAAATTACTATTGTGTAAGAGATTAGAATTATATTAAATTATTATAATTATAATTTCAATTGATTAATACAGATTTCTGAGCTAAATTAAAAAAAATATATTTATATTACGCTGATACATTTTTAAGGTTTGAACATTACTTTACTATAAGCTAAGGTATAATAATGATAATATGATAATTCAATATATGAAAGTTGTATAAGTTAATTTGCAATAAAACTTTCTTTGCATAAATATGCGTTTTAAAGTAATGAATAAAAACAGACATTTGAAGAATTTTCCCTAAGTGATTAAATTTTATCAAAATCACCATTTATTTTACCCAAATATACATATGCATAATATATATTTAAAATATTATATGATAATAATAATAGAAACGTTGGAAAAATAATTTTAGATTGATCTTAATTGGTATTAGATATTTATGTTTCGTAAATGTACATTTCTAATTTATAGTTGTATAAAAAGTTTAATTAACAATAAACATACAGAACCTATAAAAATAACACCATACTGTCACAATGAAGTTTTTCAATTTATTATCGAATGTATATAATATTTAATATTATGAAGCTCGTGATTCTTAGGAAAAATATTCGTAGAATGATTAATATGAATTTTGATTAGTTGTACAGAAAAACATTAGCTTCCATTCGTAATTTTCACACGTAGAAAAGATTGCTGATGTATTTTATTTTAATTGATTAATATTCACAATAAATCAATACCAATGTGGTGGTCCGACGAAAATTGAGTAATTTTATAGACCGATTCGTAAATTTTAAAAATCGAAAGCATTTTGTTACGACACTTTCGATGTCGATCATTAAATATGCGCATTTTTAGAGTATTCTCGTTTCGTGTGAAATAGCATATTATAATATATTTATAAGGATATATTTTTTTTGCAATACCGGTAGATTTAGATGCCATCTTATGTCGCTTATTTATGTAATTATTTAAAATTATGTGCCTTGCGGTTTCACTTTTACTAGTTTTTTTGTAAAATAGATAATAAAATTAAAAGTTCAAATGATTGCATAAATTTTAAGATTATCATTTTTGCATAATCTTATACGAAAGTAATTAAGAAAAGTTGACAATTTACGTAAATTTGCATTATTATTTTGAGTGTGCTAGGCATATTATTAGTTTCTTATTTTTTGCGAAAATTTCACTCACCTGTATATATTCTTAAGCAAAACATATAATCCCACAATAAACGCTAGTGTTTTTCTATTGAATTGATGAAATTCTTAACAATACCTTTATCGCTGTTGAAAATCTGATTTTTCAATGTCGTACATTAAAAAACGATTGTTTAAAAATTAGGTTGCTGTCGACACGGTTTTGTGTAGGCTTATTTTATTATTATTATGAGGAATATGCAAGAAAGTCAAACATTGGTTTAATAAAAAATATATTTCAATTTTATACAACTTAACAAAATCAAAGTAAAGGCATATGAATAGAAATATGCGACGGTAACATTGTCAATATTGCTATAAAGTGGAATAAATTACCGTTTAAATAATTATTCCCTTTATATTATTTACATAGAATACGGAAGATATGGTACATAGAATTTAGAGTTGATAAAATTTAGTTCGATCTTTTGTATCCGTTATGAGATGAGACGCTGTTCTCGTTGCTACTGGAGTCAAAAGAGCCCGAAGAGCCTGATTGTACTGAAGTGATACTGCTGTCGGAACTTCCCGAAGCAGTGGATCCAGCGATACTGCTCTGGCTACCGAAGCTACTGCTGCCGCTGTCGAAACTACTAGATCCACCCAAGCTACTTGCTCCAAAGCTGGACCCCGAACCACCACCGAAAGAACCTGATCCGGCTCCTAATCCTGCACCGCCTAGTAAAGCATCGTTGCTTTCGAAACCACTATTGGCGGTGACTCCAAAATTATTAGAACCTCCGAAATTATTAGAACCTCCGAAATTATTAGAACCTCCGAAAGTAGCTCCTGCATCGCTTCCGAAACCTGCACCTGCGCCGCCACCCAAACCTATTCCTGAGCTGCCTCCTAAATCTACTCCTGCGCCGCCTGCGAACCCTGAGTCTACACTGCCTCCGAATCCAGCGCCCAAAGATCCACCAAGATCATGAATATGATCATGATGATCATGAATATCATGATGATGGACTCCAACTGGCACCGGAACCTGTACTGCATATGGCACGGGTCTATCTACGGTGACTGGGTACGGTCTGGGTACATGTACTGGATAGGGCCTGTCTACTGGAACTCTGACTGGATATGGCACAGGCCTGTCAACATTCACGGTTCTTACGACTGGGTAAGGTTGTGGGACTGGTACTCGGATATGAACTGGAACAGGCTTGGGTACTTCTACTGGGTATGGCCTATCGACTGGTACGCGGACTGGGTACGGCTTGGAAACTTCGTATGGGACAGGAATTCTCTTCTCCACTGGGTACGGTACACGCACAGGGTACGGCCTGTCTACTGGAACTCTGACTGGTACTTGTACGTGCTTGATGACTGGGTAAGGTTGCGGAACGGGCACTCTGATGTGTACGGGTACTTGCACTTGTTTAATAACGGGGTAGGGTTGTGGTACTGGAACTTGTACTGGATATGGCACTCTCTTTTCGACTGGGTACGGCTGTGGAACCAATACTTTTACTGGATATGGCCTATCGACTGGAACTCGGATATGGACGGGTACCGTTTTTACAACAGGGTACGGCTGCGGTATATGTACTGGTACTCGGATGTATTCCTTGACTGGGTATGGCACGTGCTTGACTACTGGGTAAGGTTGTGGAACTGGTACTCTGACGTGTACTGCATAAGGTTTGGGAACGGGGTATGGCACTTGTTTTTCTACAGTGTATGGCACGTGTTTGACTACCGTGACGGTTCTGGTGAGATGAGAATGATCTCCTCCTCCGTTTATAATTTGCGATCCACCGATATCAAATCCATGGTGTACGTCATGTACGCCATGTACGCCATGTATGTCATGAATGCCATGTACGCCATGTACATCATTTATGCCATGATCAAACACACCGCCGTTTATCCCAGAATCAATATGATATCCGTTTCCATACGTGTTAATAGCGCCGTTATATAATCCACCATTTATTCCATTACCGAGGACTCCTACATTCAAGCCATTGTGTCCATAACCGTATCCCAAGCCTAGAAGCCCTCTTTTGTCGAGCTTCTTTTCGAGTGGCACTTTCTTCTCATTGGCAGCCGCCACACATGCCAATAATAGTACGACGCAGAAGACCTGCATGACAAAAATACATATTTTTAATAGAATATTAATAACTAAAATAACGGTCGTTCAGTTAAAAAAACTAAAGGTTGCAAAACGATATCAATGAGCGGCAAAGCGAGTAAACTCTCACGACCCGCTGAATAATAGAGGCTAGTCGGAAAATGCCTTTAGATCGTGATGCAGTCTCTGTCTCCATTTCGGATTAGGTCACATCGTGTGATGTAATCGATGCAATTGAGAACGAATGCACATTCTTGATTAAAGTGACAAAATTAACAACACATTATTTCAATTATATAATATGAATACTGTTGTTTATAGGAAATGTAAATGTTTCATTGATGACAACCGCAGAATTGCACAACTTAAGCGCCAACGATCAAGTGACTTTTTAACATAGCAACATACATATTAAATTTAAATAGAGCCTTGAGAATATTCAAAGTTAAAATAACCCATTAGAAATACATTTTTATTTTTTTGGAAATTACATAAAACTTGTATGAGACCTTGAGATTAATCGTATGAAATTTTATATCGATTTATATCGCGTGTTTTTTAATATTTTCACATATATGTAAATAAATACAATTTTTAATTTTCTTTCTTATTATCATTCTAAAGGGATAGTATGAATAGTTAATAATACAAAAAAGGCGAATTAAAAGTATATTAAATTATTTTGTACTAAGCTTTTTTACTTAAATAATACATTAGTATATTAGCATTTAATGCTTAAGTTTTAAGATAAACATACTCAAATATAAATTATATATAATAAATGGAGAATTCTTATAAACTTATACTGACTTCTTAATCCATTTATGTGTAAGCTAGGCGCACTTAAAACTATCTTTGAAATATATTAATTAGTGTGCCATCAAAATCACAAATTTACAACAGTTATTGCATCAAATGTTGATGTTTTTAAGTATGTATTTAATAAATTAAGCAAACATTAAATAGTGTAATAATTTTAATTTCGAGCATGCTTCCATTTAATGTGTTAATCTACATCTGAGAATAAAATCAATTTTCTTTACGAATTTAAAACATAAGATGATGTAGAAATGTTTCTTTTTCTAAAAAAACGTGAAATTTGTCTGATTTTTAGATTAAATAGATACTCATTAGCTCGACTTTTATATATGCTCGATATTGATACAAAACCCCTCAAATATATAATTATCACTAATATTATTTTTATTATTGAATATATGAAAATTTTATGATTTATTTTGCGAGTACGTCTATAATTTAATTATATGAACACGCATTGCGAAAATATTGGAGTTACTAGAAATACGTGAAACTTATGTGCTAATTAAACTTCTCCGTTGTTTTTCGCTATTATTAACTGTATTAGTTATAGTATTATATCTAATTTTTTCGCTGGGTGAATTGCGTAAGCTTTGTCGCAAATTGGGAATTTTTTTGTATTCTCAACCTTTGACTTTGAAGAAGACAGTTTTGTTATGAAATAGCAATTAGCAAAATCGTTCAAGGATTGCAAATTAATGACTAAAACTGTGACGAAATTGTCGTTATAGGGAAGCACAAAAAGTGGCGCTCTGACGACCATACGTTAGAGTGGGACGTTCCGCGGAAAACATCTAAACAATTTGCACACTCGAACGATTAACCATTGAGAAATGTCCCTTGACCGGCCAAGGATGACTAAAAAGTTGCATAAATAGTTCATGTAACATCAAACATAATGAAATAGAATACTATAACCGAAATTAATTATATAGAGGCACATGTATAAATAATTTAAGGGTTTCAATTTTATTAAAATAATCTAATCCGATTTTATAATAAAATAAAGGCTTAAGAATAGTACACAATTTTCAATTTTATTTGAGCAATCTAATTTAAATTTATATTATAATTAAGACTTAAAAATAGTACACAAAGCCTTTATTGACAATATATAACTAAATGATATACTGTATAGTGTACATTTTTTGAGTCTTGTCACCGAGTGATTCGTTAGATCAACGTAAACTTTTCGTTCAAATGACTCACCGTTGTCTTCATGGTGTCTTCAAATGTTCAAGTGGTTTTGGTGATGACCAGGGATGAACTGGATGCTGAGTGTCATCTGTCCGGCTCTTTTATACCTCATATCCACTTTCGCTCTTTTGACTGATGTCAACATTTTTGTGTTCAGGTTGACCGCAGACGATTACTTAATTTAGAAAATTTTAGGAAGACAAGTCTATTGACAATGTGCTGTCGATTGACAACTTTGATCGGAAGCAAAGGATGCGAGTGCATTCTCATCGACATTGACATTCTCTCTGTACTTTATGCGACATGTAATAAAAAATATCGCATTTATTGCGAATATAATAATTTTAATATCATGCTCAATTAATCATTATTTTTTATTAACAAATATTTTATTAATATTAATATTTTATAAATCAGAGTGATATAAATGTGTTGTATTTATAAGAAAGCAATATAATACTCATGCTATTGGCCTTACATGCAAAAGTATGTAAAAAGCGTTTTTTTTTTCTGGTTTATGTAATAAAATTTAATAAGTAATATTACATAAAAAATAATTAACTTAGTGGTTTATTTAAATACATTAAAAGTTAATTAATTAATTAATATAATAATAATTTTAGTAATTTTCAACTAAAAGTGGAATAAACCGATTCACTTTTTAAGCCATAAATATGAAACTATTGTAAACATAGATACGAATACAAATTGAATATATTTACAACTATTGCAAACATAGATACAAATTGAAAAAATGTACAGCCATTTAAAAAAATATTTTTATCATTCAATCAATTTAAGAGACAGTGTTTTTATAATTTTAACAAATACTATATTTTCATTCTCGTCATTGATGGCAATTTTTACCGAAAAATGTAGTTAAATGCTGAAGCCAAATAAAATTCAAGGACATTGATATATTTTATATTCAGAATATCATTTTTTTGTGAATTTCCCATATTTTAATGTGAATCATCAGGAAATGAATGTTTTATAATGATTCACAGAATTTTTATATGTACACTAGTTAAAAATATACAAATTCTTGCTATTTAATATATTATAAATAACCTTTGTGTTGCTCTTAAATAATATTTAAATATTGATAATATAAACATATATATCAAAGCATGTGGTTGATAAAGAGATAAATCGTCTGTTCTTAGTCATTTGATAACCGGTGATGAAAAATGTGTGTTGTACTACAACAAACAATTGTTATCCAAAAATCATGTACAAAACTTACATCAAAGCCAGAGCTCACTGTTCAAAAGTTTTTTTCTGTGTATGATGGGAATTCAAAGGGACTGTGCATTACGAAACTCCTAAGCCTGGCCAAACACTAAACTGTGCTATATCGTTTGCACTTGTTAACGTAAGGCACATATTTTTACAACACGACAATGCACGTCCCTCAATAAAATTTGCGAACTTGGCTGGAAAGTTTTATCTTATCCACCTTATTCTCCAGACATTGCTCCTTTTGACTACCATTTATTTTGTTTAATGCAATACTTTCTAGACGAAAACAAAATTAAAACTAAAGCCTCCAAAATTTTATGGTAATAAAATTAACGCATTCACTGAGAGGTGGGAAAAGGTTATATCTTTAGAAGGAAAATATATATATATATATATATATATATATATATATATATATATATATATATATATATATATATATATATATATATATATATATATATTTATATATAATCAATAAATTAAAGATATTTTTTGTTTCATTAAGAAACGACATTCGTTTCGGAATTACCTAGTATATATAATAAAAAAAATATATATGTGAAATATGGTTATGATATTTGATTATTTTGTTAAAGCATAAGTGTCAAAAAGTTGAATTTATTTGTAAAAACTTTATTTAAGATTTACATTATTTTATTATTGAAAATATTAAATAACCGTTTAATCTTAAATTATAATTTATAAAAACATTTAATACTACTCATAATATACTTCATTGTTCTAATGATATACTTACGTAACATCTTAGATAATGAAAAAGTTGCCATATTGGTCTCACTAATTTTATAAACATAAAATATCGATAAAAATATACATAAGCGCGTATTGAAATAATCGAAAGTGGCGACAGTCTTTTATGAATTTTCCGAAAAACTGTTGCGAATATTTTTTACACAACAATACAATAAATAAATAAATTACTAACAAGATCGTTAAGTATTATTTTAAATATAGCGGTTAAATGTATAATAATAACGTTTGCATAACCGTAGATTATAATTGCAAAGAGATGTTTTACAACAATTTTTTATTGTTATATATTTGTGACACACAAATATATAACATAAAATATGATATACAATTTCATGATAAAAATTTTATTGTTTTTAATTTTTTTTAATATGCTTTTGATCCAGAAGATATACTATAATTTATAAAATTATCTGCGATCTAATTTTAAAATATCATGAATACCCACCAGGATTTTATGAATTTAATTTAATGTAAGCCCCTCAATTAATGATTACAATCAATTAAATCAGAGTATTTTTCCTGGTTTTCCCTAATCTCATAACGAGTTGATTAATTAAAATCGATCTATACAACGAGCTAACGTAGTTCATCATCAGTATATATTATATATTAAAATATAATATATATATATATTTGCATTATTTTGCCATGATCAACTATTTGACAACCTCTGCATTATCAATATTTGCTTTATACTGTGCATATTAGTGCAATACATAGCGCCAACGTGTCTAGGCCAATAGTGAGTTTAAGTTAATTATAATTATATATAAAAGCTTTTTTATTATTATTTATTAGATTCGTTTTTATTGATTTATTTATTTTTTATATACTTATTACTTTAATTAATATTAATTTAAACTTAAACGGACGTTAAATAGCGTTCAAGGTGTTTTAACCACAAAGGTCAATATCAAATTTGAGCAACAAATTCACGCTAAAATATATTTTTAACGCTATTTATAAATAAACTCTTATTAATTAATATTCCTAGTTCAACATGTATTTAATAAAACATCTATTAAACTAGTTTGTAAAGATTATATAGTGTATAATATTTATTAATTAGCAAAATAATTAAATCCTAATTTTAAAATTCATATTTTAGCCTCAGCAATTCAGCAATTTAATAAGATTATTTTCCGGTAAATTACTTATTCATCTTAGAATGAAAAGTTATATAGAAATTAAAATCATGTTTTTTCTATACTTGCAATTTACAATAATGACTCTATATTATAAATGAACATTTCGTTTGAACTAACAACGATCTGAAGATAACTGACTCTGAATTAGGTTTGTTACAAAACGGCAAAATGACAACTGATTTTATCGTGTATATCAAACGCTGCAATACTTTCTGAATGTGCAATTTAGAAAACTAAACACAATCTTTTATACAGTACACTACTGGCATAATATGCATTGTATCGTATACGTTTACATGTAGGATCTAATCTGAACTATTACCGCGTAGTTAATTCAATGAGATTAAATCGCTTGTTACAAAATATTTTAATTTTCAATAATGATTTTTTATATATTTTATTATATGATAAATTTAATAGCTTCATTAACCTAAGTTTTTTTTATATTTAAATACAATTTTAAAATATATATAAAATGAGTTAACTATTTTATTTTGATAACATTGAGTTGCTAGGAAAATATTTTCTGTTTCAATATTTTTTTTGTTGTTACCATTTTATCGTGTCCATGTCCATCAACTATATTTAGTAATATCAAAATTGGTTTTGCCGCTGATTTTACTTTCAATTAAAATTGGAAAATAAGAGCAATTTTTTCGCAAACTAAACAATGCTTTTGGTATGGTTACTACTAAGGATCGTACGGTGGAATGGTGTTTCAAAAAAATTGTGCTAAAGATACACATATTGTCGTAGGCATCTTTTTTAGTTATTAACGAGCAACTCAAGCCGTTAATTTTATACATCTGGGTCGCTTAAAACAGCTGATAACAGCTGATGACATGATAAATGAAACTTTTTTAAACAAAAAAAAAATCTGAGATTATTTTACGCATAATTTCTAATACCATTTCTAATCCATTAATAATAATCCGTTTCTAGATTAAAACGTGCAAGCAGTGGCAAAGTATGATATGGTGGTTCTTTGTTTTCTTTAGGGTCCTAAAGTGCAACTGAGTAAAATTTGAAATGGATGGTTAAGATGAAACAGTGCCAATAATTTGAGTAAATTCATAAAAAATAGCAATACAAATTTTAATTTAGATCTGTTAAAAGAAGTAGGATTGAATATAAAGTAACCATTATATACAGCATATATTTTTTATGTATAAAAAATATAATAGAATGTGCATTTAGTAACAGTTGTTATCACTTCATTAAGCAAATTATTAGTCAAATTTAATTTTCACCCATGAAATTGTTAATCAAAACAGAAATAAATTATAATATTTTAATACTATTCATTAATAGGCATTTAAAATATTTTGTTGTAACGATATGACTTTCTCATTAGGAATATCTAATGAAAATTATTATATAAATATATTAGAGTAATTTTAGAAAAACATTTATTCAAGGACGAATAAATTTTTTAATCTAAATATCATCATTTTATAAATAAAAATTTCTTATGAATTATTAAATTATGGCTATCATTAAAATCTACTTTTTTCTATAGTCACATATTTTAAAATGTCAACTGGTTTACGGTTTTATATGCATGTTTTTACATATTGACACATCTGATTTCGATAAAAATAAAAATATATTTTTATATATTGTAATATTCGTATGAAACCATATTTCTTATGTATATTTTTAAAATACTTTTCTATATATATATATATATATATATATATATATATTAAAATATAAATGCAACATTTGGTCACTATCAAGGTGAGACGCGTTGGGCTAACGCCTGTTATAATGCAATGGAAGATTGAAGGATATGCTAATATCGATACAGGCAATAATAGTTAAATAATTTTATTGCTTAGAAAAAACTATTCTCCCCAAGTATGTACAATATTTTTTTAAATAAATAGCACTCCGAGACATAAAAATACAGTTTAGCCCCTGAACTCGCTACCAGTTGGGCTCGTATCAAATTGACACAGATTATCCAGTTGGCATTGGGCTAACGCTTGTCATGTTGCAACTGAATTTTTATAATAAACAAAAAATATATATTGGAATCACTTTTGGATGCTTAGTTTCGAGATCCATGATTTTAACATTAATTTGAATGATCTAGGCTAGTGGTTGTAAAATCAGATTAATTTGGGTAAAAAGTAAAGAAACACATTTGAAGCATTTATTGAACTTCTGGATAAGACAAATAGGTTGTTTTTATGTCAAGATTCAAAGGTCTATGTGTATGAGTCACACTAGAATATGAGGAATCTATGAAATGCTTCTGGCGTTTACAATAACATTTTTTGCAAGGATTTTTTTAGTTCAAGGATATGAGCTTAAAACAAAGTACAGTATTTTGTTTAAGGTAATTTCAGAATTGATTTTAAAACAATTTTAGTGCTAGATTAAAAATATACATTATTTTTAAAAGCACATTTTGATGATTTTTATTTATTCTATCTGTTACTACTTTTATTATTTATGTAGTTCTGTTAAATATACACTTTATTTTTAAAAATAAAATTTAACCTAAAAATTAATATAAATTAAATAGTAATTCATAAAGAAGATATTTAACATTTCTTTAGAAAAAAATAGCAGGTTATTTATTTAATATTATATTTTAGTTAAATATCAGTGAGTAAAAAATGTCGTTTTGTACTAATTTATCGGAAAAATTAGCTTAAACTTATTAATACAAATACATTAAAATTAAAAATTCCTTTTTTAGTTTTGCATTCAGAAGTAATATATTTTGTGGTAATATTATCAAAAAAATCCTTGACCCCTGATTTATTTAAGTGTAAAATAGAGACCATCATGAAAACTTGAAATACGTCATAGAAGATGGCATCACATACTTTATTTTATTCTTAAGCTATTTGAATATCACATAAAACAGGATTATTTATTTTTGTACTATATATGGATAACTATGTCACATAAATTGATATTCACTATAAAACCACGGATTTTTTAACAATTTACATAACAGCTTTGGAGCAGTTATGGAAATTATGGCATGTCTGGTTCTAGTGTTTAAAATTCATCCCAAATGGTCCATGCAGGTTTTTGAAAACTGCTGTTTTTGTATTATTTTTAATGCTTACTATAGCAATATATAATTTTTTGTATACTATATAATAAAAAAGTTTGAAGCCACTGGCATATACAATTTTTCTATAACATTATACATTTTTTGCACTTTGTCTTATCCGGCTATGTCGCATAATCATTATAAATCAAAATTGACATATCTGGTAGACTAGTAAACCCCCGAAATACAGATTACTTTACATAATGAACGATTTCAAAGCAAATTTGAAGATTGTAGAAGGCCATTATAAGGTTAAGAAAATTTTGACGAATAGTTGCGATATTTTAATTTTGCGGTGAAATCGCCTTGAATTTTATATTTTTCCACTCTCGAACACGGAAATTATAATATGCAAAAACGCATTTCAAGCTATATGCCTACAATTTCCATATTCCATCACAATGTCACACCGACTAGTAGCATTATCATTTATAGTTAAAAATTTTAACTAACTTATAAAAATATGTTAATTATTTTATTTTTTCTTTGAGTAGGATTGTGTCTCAAATATCTACCCTTTGGGTGTTACAGTATTAAAAATTCTTATTTTTCACATATTTATCGATTATTCCTATACATTATTATAACTAAAGTCATTCAAAAACTGTTTCATGACATTGTCATACTAACGGAAGTTCACCAATTAAATTTATTTTTCGAGCATCACAACGCCAACGATGATTTTTTTAGCATTTAATTTATATAATGATCAAAAGCGATGTATCGTTGTTTAACACCCTTAAAACCACGAGTTTCTCTAAAAATATTTTGCAGATACTTTCGTGTTACTTATAATATTTTTACAAATTTTGATTTCGATTCTTTTTATCGAGTGCTTTTAAGATTTCGAAGAGCGTTTAATAAAAAAACGTTAAGATGTACATTTACGAATCGAATGCATAATATTATTTATCCAGCATGATAGTATATGTCGGTGACTAATCGGTGACTAAAGAATAAAATATTATAATAAATATGTTTTTATTTATTTTAATATGTTAAAGTTACACGTATTGACAACGATATTAGAGAAACCTTAAAATGATAAATATTTTTTTTTTATATAAAAATATTTTAAATACCGTGAATGTTAATTTAAATTGTCCTGCAAGGTTATATAAGAGTTTAATTAATTTGGTAATGAATGAATATTCACAAAAAACTGGTTTCCACACAATTTTGTCAGTCACTTACACTTTTGTTGAGTATACCTCACCTTTTGTCTATTTATAAATTGCTACGAAAATGTCAAATATATTATGCTAATACAAATTGTGCCAATTGCAAATTTCTATTAATGTCCTAATAACCTTAAAACTAGTTTAGCGTCACAGATGCAACGATTGTGTGTTGAGAAACGTTGTATTAAATATATTATTTTAATTTATACTAAATAACTAGAACATTATATAAAAATATCGATTTATAAAGGTTTTTCGTGACCTTCATCGGTAGTTCGAAAATTTATTTTCCATAATCAAATTAATTTTGATTTTAATGTAAAAAAACTAGTCGGATGAGTTTTGAACGAGTGAAAATATTGTATAATAATAACATCAGTCCATGTAAATGAAGTACACTGTGACCCTTGACACAAAAAGGCAAGATGAGCAATATATAATGTATTTTTACGATATAATTTATGCAGATTGTTTTTAAAATCATGTATAAACGAAATGTAATGTTATTTTATGGTTAATGTATATTTATGCATGTATATTTAATATCATCTGGATAAAACAAGTTGTAGCTCATTATTATTTGAGTATGAATCTCTATAAAATTTTGGCTTTAAAACTTTATGAGCTATGATAACTATCTGTCAAATGAGTGTTAAACTCTGAAGTGAAGGTTCCAACTGTTATCACGGTTGTTATTATTCAAAAACGACATAGACAAGATTTATTTTTTATTATATGTCGATGAAAGTGTTCAAAGGTTTCCGAAAGATTTCCGATCTAGATTAATTGTGGAAATGGTCTGCTGACAATTAACTTTTAGCATTGGAAAGAACCATATCGTGTCGTTATCTGGATTTTTATTACCAGCGGAGTTTTCTTACTAAATTTGTAAAAATAAACTGGTCAGAGAAATTTTCACAAAAGCCCTGGAAATAACATTGGAGAGGAAGTGGAAATTTTCTCTATATTTCAACAATATTTGTGTCTTCTAAGATGCTATGCTTATATGTAAGAAACGACTTTTACATTGATCCATCGGTGATTAGCGTCCTTGATAACACTTTTCTCAATAATAATCTTCAAACAGTATCAATAATTTGGAATCTTTGCGAGACTAAAAATTTAATCATGATTAAAAGACATATAATATTTTTTAGATATCTCTATAAAATCTATATCTATACCAGCGTCATTATATTAGGAGCTTTGGATTATGATTTTCTGTGTTCACGTTGACTGCTAATTTATTGAAAATCTATCTATTCTTGAGAATTTTTAGCTTTGGACTTGCATATGGTAGCTTTATAATGAGCTGACACTAAACTTTCACCTGTTTAGTGTCTGCTATAAAGAGTTGGTCTTATACTTAAACTGACCAACTCTAAAATTACAGTTGTAAAATATATTATTTTTCAGATATTTTTTCACTTCAACAACGCAGGTAGTCATTTTTTGTACACTGTACCGTTGCTCTATCTATAAACTGATTGCGATTTTTTTTTTAAATTTATCTTTTTATTTTTGTTATTTATTTGTACTGCTAAACAATTGTAAAATTTTAGAACTTTACTTAATAATTGGCGTGTTTTTTGTCGTGTACTATTTTAAAAAATTAGTAAAATATAAACGTTCTATAAATTGAATTATTTCTTAAATCAACTTTTTGTGTATTGATTGGCATAAGTATTGCTGTATTACCTTTTATATGTTTGTTGTATATAACAGCAAAAAACAAAACAATAATGAAAAAACACATTGTAATTGCCGAAATTGTATAAATTACTCATCATTCTGAGCTAATTATGCTGCTGTGGACTTCCTCAGTGTTAGCACTGATTTCGTTATCTCTATTAAATCGATAAAAACATGTTTACATTAAATAATTTATTATGGTAATAATTGTTCCAGCATAGTGATTTGTATGATGATTAATATTAAAATTCGTACTGATATAAAGTTTTAAGCATTAAATGTCCTAATATTTTTTAAATAAAATAAATAGTCTTAATACTCTTTATTGTTTTTTTTTACAATAGATTTTTATTATTTGAACTGTACTTTATGTTTCATAAAAACAATGAGAATATTATTTAATCCTTTACTATTCGTCAATTGAAAATTACAAATATTTAATAACCTAAAATCACAATAAATGTAGCTAGGGCTTCCAAACTGGATAAGAGCCCCCGGATATCCACGTGTTTTTAAATGAAAAAGAACCGGGTAATTTAACGGGTACACGGTTCTTTTCATTTCAATATATTGTTTTTTTTTTAATTAAACATCTGTTTTCACACGATTTTAAAGAAGCAAAATTATCTGTCTTTTTTTCTATTTTGAAAAAACGATATTTCCTGCTTCCAGGAAGTCCATTAAAATCACAGATGCACAGAATATGTAGTGATAAGTGAAATGAATTATGATTAAAATTCAAGATAATTCAAGATGAAATTCAAAATCGGGTCAGTATATAATAGTTAACAAAAATTACTAGGAGCCGAACCAGGTACCCAGTTCCTTTATAAAAAATACCCGAGAACCGGGTAATTAATTTGGGCGGGTATTTGGACGCCCTAGTCTCAGCATACTGTCCTGGGGTACCATAGATTTATTTGTGCAGGAAGCAGATTTTTCATCTTGATATTTAATTTGACAGGATTTTATTTCAATTTTACGTGGATGTTATTAGGAAGTGTATTTTAAAGTAAGCTTGACTTGTTTCTATGTGACTATGTAGACAACCAAATAGGTGATTATTGATTACTAATGTTTTTGTAGAATTAGTTTAATTATGAATATTAAACATGCCTCGAAAACTTTGAATAATATTGATATAAAATTTTACGAATTTTTTTTATTATCCATCGTTCTGAAAAGTATTATAAACAACTTTTTCTGTGATTAAAATTTCAATGTAAATGTTATTTTTATTGAATTAATTAAACTCGCTCATAGTTACTTACCTTATAGGCTCATCGAATTGAAATGGTGCTTTTAATGATTAATGAATATTGCAGGAAATGGTTCAAATGATTTTGACATATTACCAAATTATTAAATGTAATGTTTTTTATATACTATTGTGCTTCCACTTAAACCATTTGATGTTAAAATATTAAAATCATAATAAAATAAACAATGTTACAATTTAGAAGCTGCGTTTCTATTGGAATTTTCTTGCAAAACCATAATTGCACTTTGCAAATGAAAACCTAAAAAATAAAAACTAATGCAACCTGTCTCTGTTCCGACGAGTTGCTAATCACAAACGCAACGTTTAATTGTGACCGTAATATGCAAAGGACCGTTACACAATTTGCTCCATATACAAACAACTGCAGCAAAATACTAACTATTTTTAGTATAACTTAATAAATATTAATTATATAGCGCGGGCGTTGAATTTCCTGCGCAAAATATAATTTATAAACGGAATTGCAGAATTACACTGACCATGTATGCCTAAATTGTATCGTAGCTGTTAAATTAATTTTACGGTCGTTTAATTGATTGTAAACTCCATAAACGTCTCCTTTGCGGTTTATTTATTGGGTATTGAAAATAAAAAACACCGTTTAACAAGGCCAGTTAAACACATTGCCGATGCTTTCGTAACAAAAAAGAAGAGTAAAACACTCTCTGAGGATCTTTGAAAGTACACAAACGCATATTGATGACCTCGTTTATTATAGATGGTTGACCAATAATACATCTGAGGTCAGATAAAATTATTTTTATTGTTGCAGAAATTACATATGTTACAGAATTAAACTCAAATTAAATATAAAAAATATATTGCAGTACTAATATAACAAATTGATAAAAACAATACAAGTTGTGTAATACATAACCCTAAATTTATTTAATCCTCAATCGTTTTAACATTGAAAAATGATAAATTTATTATTTTGCTTGCAATAAATATGGATTCCAAATATCAAACGTTGTCCAATATATGGTCTAATGATATTTCACGTTGATATAAAAAATGTAGTATGCAAATATAATGTATTCAAACGCCACTGAGAAGGTGCAAGTAAAATAATGTAATATGTAAATATCAAAATTTTTACATTTTCTGTGTTTAGCTTGGATCTAGATATATACTCTTGAAATAACTAGTCATGGAAAACAGATTTACGACTTCTTATAAAGCAATGCTAGTAGCAAAATCCGAGTCACGATTATGTATTGAAGGCAATTGAAAAAGGAATACTCGTGAATCGGATATGAATGAAAAGTGTGTAATTATAATATTTATTACAGTATGGATTGTTAATTTAATTATTACATTATTATAGTGGTGACATTATTAATATTATACATTTGCATTATTGTGTTTATTTAACTAGAAAAGCTACAGATTATTTGTTTCTTGGCTCACTATTTACAATATAAAAAATCCAAAAAGCTACATCATAATAAATACAGAAATACTTATGTACAAAAATGGCATTTTATATATTTTTAACATCTTGAATAAATAATAAAAGGTACGAGTTAATCTTTTCTAGGCTATAAATAAATAAAAAAATAGGCACCACTGTAACATATTTTCTGAAATCATACTTTATGCGAAATATTTTAATTAGACATAAAAAAATATTTTCTTAATGATCCTAATTGTTTGAATTAAATATAAATCTTATAATACTCAACTACGTTGCCTAGACTTTTTTTAATAAAATATATTAAATAATTTGTATTATATTAAAAATACTTATAAACTTTATTTTTAATATTAATATATTAGTAATTGAATTTAAATGTTTTTTTTGCATATAAACAGTTTAAAATATACATATTTAGAACTATTTCGAAATAAATTTAGATTTTTTGCTTATTAATCTTTAAATTATTCAACTTCATGCAACAAATCTCAATAATTTAACACAGACAACGATGGATCTACTGATGGAAGTTTTTGTATTTAAAGCATGTCACATCTCAAGAACTATTAAATAAATGTTAATGTATGTAAAAGACAAAAATTTTTTTTTTAGGATATTAATACAATATATGCATCATTAATTTTTTACAATATTTTTGATATTTATCACCGACCACTCACGTAACGTTACACATGCTCAAGTTGTACCAATGAAAAAATGTACACACTACGAACAATTGCACATAATTGATTTTTTGCGTTCATTTCCTAATTGAGTACTTGGTTTGATAAGTACATATTTTACGTCCGATCGAATCAAGCTGAATTATCTATAATAAATGACTTAGAAAAGAATTTTTCAACACATTTAATGAGTTTTTCGGTTTCTCAACCCTAAAATGCGACACATTCGCTCCTCTCGTTATTATGTTGCGACTTAGTGGTGGGACAGAGGCGAAGTAAAATAAACCGTAAAAAGATCACGAAACTAGTATGTTCACGCTATTTTATCTTGCACAACGTCTTGCTAGCAGATTGGTCAAGTAATAGGCGTCAGAGTGATTGTTTATAACCTTTTGCCATACGTGTGAATTTTTATATAAATGTACTACAGAAATTCTAATACCCTAATTGTATCATAACAAAAAATATAAAGTAGTTAATAATGATTAATACTATATCAAGGTTTTTTAATGTTACATAAAGAATGAAATTAAACTGAAATTGTGACTATCTAAGAATATCAACAGTAACTAAATTCACGCTGAAGCACTGTCTAAAATCACGTTAACATTTAAATTAAATTACTCCTAAATATTTTATATTATCAACTATTTCTATAATAGAGCTATATATAACTATTTTTATATTACTATCTAACATATGTTTTTAATTAATAAGCATACATTTAGTTTATTTTTTAACCATATTTTTACTATACTTAATTTAATATTTAAATTATCTACAACTTCTTTAATAGTATCACCTATGCAATATGTCATCCGCAAACAGATGTATTTTACATTTTTATATTATTAACTATGTCGTTAATATATAATATAAATAACAATGGTCCCAATTTAGACCAATATGGTACACCATGAGATATTCATTTCTCTTTGAAATATGCATAATTTATTTGAACTTTTTTTTTAAATATTTAATAAACTATCTTAAAAATATTTCACTTACACCGATATTCTCTAATGTCTGCTGTTTTGAAAGCTCTCTTGAAATCCAAGAAATCTGCCAATGATTTTATTCGTATCCATGGTCAACAACCAATCATTTATCACTACTTGTAACGCAGTCTCAGTGGAATGTTTTTCTCTGAATCCCGATTGTTGTTCATATAGAATGTTTTAAGAATTAATAAAATCCTTTAATTGTTTAATTACTACTTCATACACCACTTTTTCTATACAAAGCAACATTTTAATTGGTCTTATTACCTCAAACTTTTTACTATATCTTATTTTAGGTATATGTATAATATTAGCAATTTTTAATTTATCATGTATTTCTCCTTCAGAGAGTGCTTTATTTACTAAATAACTTAATTTAGTTTCTAGTATTTCCCAAGTTACTTTAATTACATTTACATCTAATTCATCGGTACTGGTTCCTATTTTTAATTGATATATTATGTTATGATTTTTTTCTAATGATACTAATTTTAATTAACTAAATTTTACATTTAATGCTTCATTATTATATTGAACTAAAATTATAAGGTATTAAATTCACAATATCTTCTAAACTTCTTCTATACTCTCAACTTATATTCATATATTTCCGTCAATCTCCATATTTATTATGTCGTTTCTCTGAGTTGTATTAATTAATTATCTTATTTTTTTTCATACCATTTCTTTATAGCTATTATTAATGCTTTGCCTACCATATTTCTACATTGTTTGTATGTTTTCCATTTTTTATTTAAGACTCGTTTTGCTTTTATTATTTTAAATATTTTGTATGATAATGAAAATTATATTGATCACATATTTGTAATTCTAATCTTAATAAGTTGTTATCGACCCATTGTAAATATGGGTTACGCTGTAGTCTAAAATAAATATTATATTCTATATAAGAACTTTGATATTTTTGGGCGACTGGGAAGGGTCAGAAGATCCAAAAAGTTACATCACTCATGACAGATTATGCTTTCTGCAGTGACAAATGTACAAATAAAAATGCATTTTTTATTTGTGTATAAGTATCTCCTAAATAGATATTCTTATAATGAGAATTTTAACTTAACGTCCTTGAATTGTATGTACAGGGTTATTAATTATATGCAGGAAAAAAATATTATGTGAAAGGAACGTATAAAAAATTTCTTCACTGATATTGGTATCTATAACGTATTTAAAAATATGAACTAGTTAAGAACATAACTGAAAATTTCGATGGTGCAGAATATTTTTAATAAAAATTCTTATGAATAAGAGCAATTATTGGCTGAGAGACGTTTGAGATTATAATCCACTGCAACTGAATATAAGCTAAAAAAAATAAATATAAATTACAACAGAAATAATATAAATTAATATTTTTTATTATTCGACAAAAAATATGTTATTATGGTTACTATATCAATTTATATTTTTTGCTTGGGTGTTTTAGTTTTGCCTTTTATTTTATTTGCAGGTATTTTGTATGAATACTTAAAATACTATACATTCCTGATTTTTTATGAGATGATATTAAAATATAATTAAACAAGACTGTCCATTTTTAATTAAGTGGGCAAGACTTAAATGTTTTATTAATTTATTCAATTTTTAAATTTCTCTTGAAATTAATAATTTTGTATTTATGTTATGTCAGTGTTTTTTTAAATCGAATAATCACACACACATATTTTTCACACATCAAACCACTATTCAATCAAAAACATCAATACCTTTCATTTTCCCCAAAGATTTAATTTACATTTAAATCGCCATACATATTCAATGATATGTAAAATATTTTATTATTAAAAATATAGATATATGAGTTTCCGTCATCGTAATCACGATGATTTACTCCTTTTACGATCACGTGCTTTCCAAACGTCGCGAAATTGTACCGAAGCTACGCCGCTCGAGTTACGAAACATTGCGGAGAACGAGTAAAATAATTCTGATCAAGGCCGCGGTGTGCATAACTCGAATCGTAATATCGAACTCATCGGCAACAAAAAAACCCATCAACAATGGCCATTGTAATCAGATTTACTGACCGGTTTTGGTCATCTGACTGAGACAAGAAGATATAATAACTCCACACCAGAGATGCGTTTAAAAAATACCAATAAAGGCCTTTATATAATTATATTTTAAAGTAGGTTGAAAACTGTATTGAATATTACTTGTCATATTGGCTTATAAATTCGTCAATGATGTAATGTAGATAGGAATGAGAAACATTCGATGCTTGGGAATGTTAGGAAATTAACGTAAATTTAGATAATGGCAGGCGTTTGCTTATGGAACTCGATTGACGGGTTGTTTTTTTATCTTTCATATATAATACAAAGTATACAATTTTATCAGATTCTAAAAAATCAAATTTGACACTCTGCTAAAAAAAATCATATCGTAATACTTAGAACGTGATATTTCAAAATTATTCCTGTAAAGAAATATTTATAAATATATTAAATCATTTGTATCTAATTTACGCAAAAAAATTATACTAAAAAAAATATTCTTACAAAAAAATTCTATGAAAACTTAATGAAGCAATTCTTTATTAAAATTTTAAATTGCATTTGTAAATAATAAAAATAAACTGACAAAAACGTCAAACCGGTTAGACCTTAACCTACCTTCCTACGGTTAAAATAATATATTTCGCAAGTGAATTTCGAGCAACATCGATACCATCTCCTTATCACTCGTTAATATTTAGTCATGAAAAAAATCATACATAGATAAATTATCTATATTAGAGCGTGTAAAAAATCGAATCAAACAACCATTTAATAATGATACGCAATCGCAATCATCGGTCATTTTATAATAATGCTACGTTTCTCAACGATCACTTTACATTCCATAATCTAATACGTTGCAGAATACGATCTATGTTTAACAGAAAACTTGCTAATGCCTTCACAAATAAATATATAGCTTTATAAATATGTCAAATGATTTCTTAACCAAAATTATTTGTGGAAGAGAGCATTTGAATATTTTTCCTCAAAAATAATATTTCGGAAAAAATCAGATAATAGCAAATAAATAAAATTTTCGATCAAACAATTGGTAAAACACCCAAATTGGTTGCAAAATATGTGCGATGAATCACATTTTGGCATACAAAAAAAATATATTTATAAAAAATAAAACACGGAAAGCCATAGAATCAAAGTTCATGGTCTAATTTATCATAGTCCATCTTTAATTGCTGAATTAGATGTCATCCGATCACTTCTGTAAGATTTTAGTTTCTGATTAAGTTGTATAATCATTTTTTTTATAAGCATGACCCAAGGATGTGTTCTAATTAATTAGGGACTATTCCACGGGCAAGGTATTATTTAAACATTTTATTTTTCATTCTGAATAATTTTATTAAATTATAATTTTATTTTAATCTCATCTTAACTGCTTTGTTTAAATTTATAACAAAAAAATCGACTTATTCCGCAATAAAAGAACCAGATATTATACAGTTGCCTAGAGACATCCTTCACCTCCTTGACGACGAATGTAATACATTCAATCAAACCCAAGAATTTCATTTTACTCTCATCAGAGAACGTCACTCTTCTTCAATCCAAAACAATCCTATTTCGTGCGTAATAGAGGTATTTATTTCGTCAATAACAGTTTTTTAACAGGTGTGTGACTATACACTTTCTTTTTTAGGTCACGTATAAGGGTTGTCCACGTTAATTTTTTTAACAAATGTTTCGTAAATACAGACGGATAATATCCACAATATCCACTGCAGTTGTACGCCTATCATGTAAGCATATTTGAATTATAACTCAATCTTCACCAAGGGTAGATAATTTTATCCTTACCCTGATTTATTGCATCAATTTCGATATTTTTTTCTAAAACAGTATTTGAACAGATGATCGGTTACAATCCTATCGCATTTTATACTTAAACGCAATTGTGAAAGATTTGACATTATCATTTTTATAAAAAAATACTTTGAAAACTGAGTCAGTGAACATTAAATAGTTCCAAAAAATCCATCCAAGTTTACCAATATATCTTAAATTCTTATAATTTCGAGAAATTATGCGTCTTATATGACGCCGTAACATAAGCGCACACGACAAAAGCGCCCCGGCCAAAAAGCGTACCGACAAATGCGCGCATGGCAAAAGCTCCCAAATAATTATTAAAATCTTGTATTTTATTGCCGTATTTAAAACAAATATTATCAAGTATATATTTTTTGTTCAAGATTTATTTAATTGCTGGAATAAGATTTTTATGTTGAAAAAACATTTAATTTTTTTTTCGTCAGTATAAAAAATGTGTAACTCATGAAATTCCATTTCGTATAATTATTAGTTAAATTACCGGATTATTTTCAACTCAAATATGCAGTAATCTAATATTTAATAAAATCTGTTTCATAGAATAATATTAAATGACCAGCAAAAAGCAGATATATATAAATCATGAATGCATAAGTTAATCGAAAGGTTTCTACATTTATTACAATTATAAAATATAATTTATTTATTACACATTTATCAATACTAAAAATATTAGTCAAATTTAAAAAAATTAAATACTGCCACAAAATAATTATTGTTGTATTTTATAAAAAAAAACATTTTTTTTTAATATATTTTTATATTAATAAAATAAATCAAATTAATGATAACTATGTTATAGAAATTTAAAATACATAGATCATTCATTTTTAACTTCCAATGCAGTGTGCAAAAAAATATTACTCAGAACAGTTTATTTAAAATACAATCATCGCAAATTAAAAGCGCAAAAAGTAAATAATCATTGTCGGAGTTTACGAATAAAATGATCAGTTTGCAATTATTATTTCGTTAAAATTTATGGTATTTTTCAATTGAATCAATACAATTGTTAAAGTAAGGGGACTGATTTTACCAAAAAGTAATTAAATATTTATAAATAAATCACAACATTTTTAAACAGTTAAAGTTTATGAAAGTAATTTATTATAAATTCACAGGTATATTATAATAATAGCATATTTCAGTATACCATAATTCAATGGATAATTAAGAGTAATTGTTTTCTTAAGGCTTGTATTTATTGGGTTAGTAATTTGTTTGATTTAGGTCAGTAATTTAACTAGATTTGTAGTTTAATGGTTAGTTGTAAAACGGACAGCAATTATTTTAAATCATCAGTAGCTATAAAGGAGTGTGTAGTGGTTTTTTTGTATTAAATATTGTATGCTTAAATTCTATTAAAAATGAAATGGCTTTATTTATATTTATGAATATTTATTTATATAATAAATATTCTTATATATTAAAAAAATAATTACTTTTGGAATTATCATTATGAAAGGTTAATTTGAGCTTTACTAATCGTCTGTCAAAGAGTTGCTGACCAATTACAATTTTTGACTAGGTATTACTGATACTGTAAACAGTTACTTTAAAATATTTTGACCATTTAATTTGTTGCTACTTCTTATTTCTAAAAAATCATTCTAAAGATAAAATTTAATAATTGAGTAACAACTAAATTCCTTATTTATATGTCTGTCAATTTGCTTATAAATGTGGTTGAATGAAAAATAATTGTTATATTGTATAAAATTAGATAGTATATTACGGTAGAATACATAGAACATACTTGAAAAGAAAATATAATTTTAGTTTGCTAACTATACTTCATTTCATTTAACAGAGTCACTTTGAAATCTATCTATTTCGTCATTATTCACAAATGAAAAAGAGATGATTAAAATAAAAAAACTAAAGATTTAGCATGTTTATAAAATATGTAGTATTATACAGCTGTCTCAAGTAATTGACAATATATGTGTTTAGTGATGAAGAGCGTTTCTGTTTTTATACGATTGATATCCACATACATAACCAAATTTATTACTAGCAAACTTTTGCAAATTCTTACGAACGACTTATAAGTGATATCTTTTGGCGACACTTTAAATTATAATACAATATTTTTAGATAAGTGCATATTGCCTCAATTAATTTCAAATATTGAACACTAAATTTGGTCGTACGATGAAATTTTGTAATTAGTTTTACAATCAAAATAATAAAGTTTGCGTGCCTGCAACATCTTACGCAACTCAAGACCTTGCCGCTGATCCAGATGAGTAAGATATTTAGGGAAAGTGAACTGGACCGCTTGCTTGATGCAATCTGTACAGTATATAAAATCGTCTCTCCCCATCTGCCACAGAATGTCTCATTTTACTTTCTGGCATAGCCAAAAAACCGGATCAGCCTCACTTAACGGCTTTTTGCAAGGCGTCGAAGGAAAAAAAACACCTTGCGCAAGTCGAGATAAACGATTAACTCATGAAAACGATACACGCTGATGAATCTCTCCTTTCTTGTTTTCGTTACTTCTATTAACACTCAATTGCTAACGAATTCCCATTTATTATATTTTATAGCCCTATCGCTTGAAAATATTACTAAGAGAATGTGTTCGACATTATATTCTAACTATAAAAAAGTATCAATAAATTTTAAGATGCTATCTTATGGCAGTATAGTGGATCCATATATCACGTTCAATTGCATAATCTTCATGCAACAAAATCAATTTATTTTTAATAACTACATATGTAAACATCTGAGCACTATGTAACACTGATTATAAAATATTAAAGAGAAAAGTGTCAAATCGAATTGCTAAATGAATGACTTATTTCGAATTAAATTTGAAAGTAAGAGCTATGTTACTATATACTTTTAATAATTAGTGAATAATACAATTGTAAATATGTATATAATTGTTGTTAAAGCATAGAAGATATGATTTTTTATTTATTATTTTCTTCTACCAGTATATATTTTTGATTTAGATGCTTCGTTGCTGCTATTGCGACATACAGTTTACCATAAGAGATGCATATATTAAGTCAAATATTGTCATATTGATTTATAGATGTACTCGGGAATTACTTATTGTCATGAGAAAGAAAATGTGAGTTAGGAGTTGAAGGCATTTGATACCAAGAAAGGCAGACTTGGATTTATCGTGATTCTCGCCTTTAAATGCATTAGTCTTGCCACAATTTTGGATAAACCAAAAAGTTAGTTTGTGCTGTGAATTCAGGGAATTTGTTTTAGATTAACAATTTTTAATACATATGTGGTAATAATAAAAATACATGATGATATTGCTTTTAAATGTCATTTATGTAATATGTAAACATTATTTGATGTACAATTAAAGCTTTCTATTTAATTGATGATGTTTCATATGAACCATAATTACATGATTATTTAATACAGCTAATATTTATTTTTATTTTTATTATTTATAGAAAAACTAATATTATATATTGATTATGTATTTGTTCATGTTAAATCCAACTCGCCCACCACAGTAATGTTGTGAAATATTTGTATGAAACATGTTTCAATGAAAAGAATGTACGTACATATTTAAATATATGCATCTCGGATTATTTTGCTGCATTCTTACAGCATCACCTTAAATGTAAGGATATAAAAATCTTAAATACCTTATTTATGGTAGTTATTAAATTATGGCTTAATTTTCACTTAAGCGTATTACTTTCAATCATTCAGAAATCCATCTCGCGTCTATAAAATACTATGTTATGAAACTATTTTATGTTAATCAAAATGCGATATATTTTAAGTTTCTCAACTAAACTTGTTGACATACTTGTTCTGAATTATTTTTTAACTGTTAAAAAGCACACATGAAATCTAAAATAGTGACCGTAATTCAAATCATTTGAATAACATGTTGAAACCTTTTTTCATCATTATCTAAACTTCAAGTTAATATTAAATACATATTTAATAATCAATTATTCAATCTATATGATTTTTATCGACGCGATTTTGATTATTTATAAAGGAAATTAAATAGCAATGTGGTACAGATAGATTTAAATTTTTAGGTGACATCATGCTTTTAATTATGTTGCTTTTTACCAATTTCAAAACATCTCGAGTATAAATATTTTTATTGCTTTCTCGTATCGCAACGAATGGCTGGTATCGCAACGAATTTTATTCGATACAACAAATATCGGTTTTAAAGTATGCTCACATAAAACTTACACTGTATTTTTTTATTGGTTGACGGACCATGATGCCACCTGTTCAATTACCATTTATAAATCAACCTAAATTGTGAAATTTAATTGACTGGAAGTAGTTTTATTATTAGTGTAAATCATAAGCTTTGGATCAAAGCGTTGAAACAGTATAATAAAAAATCAGATTGACACTGAAAGACCCTCACAAGAGTTATGGATATCATGAGTTGAAAGTCACAATTGCAATAGGTGGTAGCGAAATTTTTAAAAACGCTTGTTTAATGACTTCGTTGGATTAGTCTTAGGGTCAAATTTGCACAGATATGCAACGGTTACGGTTTTGTAATTTGAAAACAATGTGAAACAGTAAAAGTTGAAGCCACTTCTTGTATATATCATATTTTTTTACTATTACAATCTAACTGTCAACGCGGCTAATAAGTAATATTTTTTATTTTCATATATTATATTAGTTGTGAAACTCATTGATCTGTGTCAAACTTTTCTTTGTGTCACAAAAACTACCGAGCAAGTTCATGTGTCTTCGCTCTCTTGAATCTTCTTGTTCGATTTTCATCGTTGAGGAGACGGACAGCCTCTGATCACGGTGGAGATCAGTGTTTCTTATATACCATAAGTACATTGCTTTGGAATCTCTAAATCACATATCGATTAGTTTTACTGGCATAGCCCCACAGCTGGATGCCATAAGTCCACACCGGTCTAAAGACTTGTTTTGTACAGAAGTAGCTTGTTTATTACAGACATTGTTGAGTGTCTGCCCATAAGCCAGTACTTTCTGAATTTAATATTTAGCTCTTCATGCTTTTTCTTGATCATCGCTTCCAATGTCATTCCTCAGTACTTCGCTTTATTGAAATATGGAATGATGTTGTTGAGATAAACCGGTACGTACGTGTTTGTTTTTCTGGTAAAATCTACGTGTACTGATTTTAACTCATTTAGTTTGATTCTCGATTTAGCGATCCATTTTTTAATTTCAGAGATTGAGCTGTTTAGTTTTTTTTTTATTGTATTTTCATTGCTGTCAGTTACTAAAATTTCCATGTCATCAGCAAATGTTGCTGTATTGTTGATTGAAACTGGTAGATCATTGGTATAGAGAAGGTAGAGGAGTGGGCCCAGTAAACTTGTCTGAGCGTTGATCTTCTTAATTTCTGATCAGCTGTCTTATTGTTTAATTTAAAAGTAGCGATCTTCAAGATATGATTTTAATATACAGGCGGCCCAAATGTGTGCGAATGTTGAATGTACGAAAGTCGAGGGAAGTAAAAAAAATTGAAATTGTGTGTATTTTAAAATATTTATTTATCAAGTAAATATAAGATGTTTAATAGGCGTTTAAGAGACACGTTTAAGTGGGGTTTGCGGGTGTTTCCTTTGAAAAGTTATCAATAGTTAGCTGTTTTCCACTATTCTTTTTCTTTTCCTCATATAGTATTTTATAACATGCTGTTTTTATTGATCGCCCCACGCACTTGAGATATGCGTTCTCCATTGGGATCACAATCTTCCATAATATTTAAAAATTTGTCAAGGTGCGTGAAGGCTTCATTCATATTTTTCATTGTTTATGAGTTTTCCAAAATAAACCTGTCTCATCTACATTAAATATTTGGTTAGAGGAATATTCTACATCTTCAATAATTTTGGATAATTAAGAAATAAATTCTTTTGCAGCATCTTTATCCGCATCAGCCGATTCTCCAGTAAATTAAATATTATGAAAAGAATACCTCATTTTAAAATTGTATAACCAACCGTTACTTGCTTGAAAACCCGTGTTAACATTTTTTTTAATCTATCCTTCCAATCTTTGTGCAAACTAAGAGCTTTTGCTTGAATAATTGAAATACTCAGAAGGACATCTTTTTGATGTTGGTCATCGATCAACGATGACAAAGATTTTCCATTTCATCCATGTCTTTTTTTTGCTGTGTTTTTTTCGGAAACATATCATTAAAGATTGTGGAAATATATCTTTATTTTCCACACTTCTGAACGTATTCTTTAATTATATTTTTATTTTGCAAAATTGAACATATCGTAGACCTGTTTGTATCATACGAACGTCTGATTGAAGCAAAAGATTCACCGCTATCAGAACGATTTTTAAAAAAAAAATTAAATTTAAGAAAATTGTTTTTTTTTTTAAATGTGTCGAAAATGTGTTTAAAAAGTCGAACGTTCGAAAGTCGAGGGCCGCCTGTACAATTATCAGGAAGGGCTTTTCGAATTTTGTGCTTTTGTCCGTCATGCAAATATTTGGAAGACGTCGAAAAAGACAGCCTAGCAGACTTTATTTTCTTTTAATGCTTGTTCTATATCTCAGGTTATTCAATTGATCGATTGTTTAATGGTTTTATCTGAATCCAAACTGATGGTTGGGTATTAACTTTCTTTCTTCTATTATGAGTGTTGTTGATTTTGAACAATTTGGAGCGCACTGGTAGCAGTGATATTGGTCTTTGTGCTGTAAGTATATTAGGTGGTTTTCCTGGCTTAGGGATCATGACTACTTCCGTGATTTTCCACAGTTGTGGTATATATTGGATCACAGCTCTTTCATGACCTGTCCAGTGATTAAGTCATAGCCTGAGGATTTATTCCGGTATGTACATATATCATATAGGTAAATTAATTTATAAAAAAATCACGGTTAATCATTTTTTTATATGTAATATAATAGGTATTTGTCTTAAAAATAGTACATGCCACAAAAAACCATCGAAGTCTCAGTTGCTATTATTATTTTATAGTTCAATAAGATGACATGTCTGTTTCTTAAACCAGTCTTTAATTAGTAATTGTGGTCATCGTAATATGTTTGTCAACAACAAGAACAAAAAAAATATTAAATAATAAGTGGTCCGCGACCGACATTCGAATCGTCGCCCCAGCCACCCACTGACACATTGCACTGTATGCATCACGTAATAGTCTCGCACACGCAATTGTGGCACTCGTCCATGTAATATGCATCTTCGACTAGGAAATATATATCAGTAGACCACTTTCACCTAGCCAGTGGACGCCAAATGTGTATTATCTGGTCGCGGAAGCGAACCGGACACCGTTTAACCTCTTTCCGAATTTTTGACGAGAAGACCGATTACCTAACTCAAGTGTGTGTATGTATTATATGTATGGTTAAGCTTTAATTACTCCAAATTACGTATACGCTTGAGTAATCCGTTTCCGTC
Organism: Plectrocnemia conspersa; assembly: GCF_051122295.1. Taxonomy (NCBI): domain Eukaryota; kingdom Metazoa; phylum Arthropoda; class Insecta; order Trichoptera; family Polycentropodidae; genus Plectrocnemia; species Plectrocnemia conspersa. The sequence continues at coordinate 18,982,452 of NW_028277175.1, forward strand.
AAACGGACTTTAGTTGTTGTTCTCTTTATGAAAGTTGTCCGTCCTGACCACCGCTTGATTAATCACTTAACGAGTGTTGTTTTCACTGATCGACTATATTTCATTTGTCAATCCCTATAGTAAATTGTATTCTTTTGATTATATGAGATAGCATAACCAGTGGTCTACAAACATTTTTAAATGGCTGGCCGGATAAAACATACATATGTATCAGTGGCGGCCACCTAAATAAGACACTCGCGAAGTTTTGTCAAAATGCGATGTAAAGTGCAAATTTTACATAAAATTATTAAAACTTTTCAACTTTTTATTTTTTATCTAGATAATCCACATAATAGTGTATAATACTATGTTGTAATAACTATTTAAAATGTTTATTTTCAATTTAAAATTAAATTGATTAAATTGATAGTCAAATTCACCTGTATGCGAGATTATAAAAATTCAAAAACATATAAAAAAATATAAAAATAAAAATAATATTTTGTGGGGTGACCTTTTGCCCTTATAATAGCCCTACAAAGGTTAGGCATTGATTAATTGCTGGTATTTGCGGCAGGAATCAGTTCCCACTCGTTTTTTACAATTTAATTTATTTATTTGTGACAAATTAATTTTTAATTTTGTGTTTTAAATGACTCAATAGGGTTAAAATCAGGGCTGCATGGTTGTTATTCCAAAACATCCATATTATTGTCTGTGAACGACTTTTTTGCCTTTCTCAGAAAGGCAAAAAAGGATAATAAATCTCGGGTTTAGGGGATGTATCAAGGGCGTCAAATTGTTTATTGATAGTGTCGCTTTAAGTATAAACCATTTTTTTTTCAATCCCATATTTTGTTACGCAGTAATTAAACATTAACAAGCCAAAAAATGATTTTGTAAAAAGTGTATTATTTAGGTGTATATATATATATATATAAATTTGAGCTCAACTTATTTTTTTTATTTTACAACTTTACCAGTTTGCATACGTTACATATATACAGGGCTGTTTTTAAAATAAAAGGTCACAGAACTCACTTATTGTCAAGCTGAAAGCAGATGATGCATATGGAGTTGCAGTAAGCAGTTGTTTCATTCCAGTTCAGTCAACAAACCATGAACATCGCTTGATGCATTTTAAGTACTCTATTTCTATCTTACTTAGATAATTATTACTTTAATATGCAACTTAAACGTTTCATTCACTTTCAATGAATAATCGATCTAATCGATATAAAATACAACTTTATATCAAGTTACACAATTATCGCAAGCTGGCAAAGTTGTCTCGGCGGATATATTGCAACATATCTACTTCCGGTCAACTTCTAAATTTGCGGCAATTGAGAAATGTGGGCAGTGAGCCTTCAGAAGGTGAGCTGCATGCTGGAGAGACAGCATTGGGCAAGAAGGACGACCAGAGAATTTCTACTGGACCAGTTTGACATACTGACCGAGACATATTACCATGTGCACGTCGTCTGTGTTTATAAATTCTGCATACGATTTCCATATCAAGTCATCTTTAATCGTCTTTAATTTTAAACAAAGTTCATTATAAGTAAAAGTATTTAAGTAGATATTATATGATTTTCCTTTTCATATTCATTATTATCATCTCTAGTTATGTTGATTATTAATATAAATTATGCCACTCCTTATTTACGTAATTACTATATACAATTAATTTGTTATACTTACACATATATACATTTAACTTACATACTATTATATAAAATCACTTGATCTTAACGATGTAAACAATTTAAAAAAAATGTTTTATTTTATTTTGAACAATAAAATTATTTTGGGAGAATTCTCAAAAAATCTCCAAATTTTTTGAATGCTGAATCATCATTTTGTATTTTTCTCGAGTAAAGAACTATCAATGCTACGCATCCTAATCTGTTAAATAATCTGTTGCGGCTGCTACTTCTTCGATTGAAGTATAGTTTTAGATTTAGATATACATATATACAAGTCTGATAGCATCAGTATTTCTTTTATTTATTTTCCAACTTAAAGTAATAGCATATTATTATGTTTTACCTCTTAAGAAAGTAATTCACTATCAATATCTTCCTCGCCAGTTAATTTATTTGATTCACGCAAATCTTTCCATAGAAATTACGGAAACAGATTCATAAAAATATCGGAATTTCTGTTTCTGATTAATCGTCAGAAATCGGAGGATCCACATAGTAAACATTTTTTAATCTACTTAACATATTGCTCAATATATGTTATATATTATACCTGTTTATAGGCGATGCCCACAGCCTCCCGAACCTTGATTCGCCGGTTTCCCATTACTGTATAGTGAATTAAATTTATGTTTTCTTCAGTGGTAGCAGTTGTATGCTTTCCATTGTGATGATCATATTCATTGTTATCCCATATATATTTAAATTCTACTGCCAAATTATTTACCATTGTGAAAATTTTTTTCTAAAGTGTTTCCATGTCTTTATGAATTTGCTTTGCTTCTAGAACATTTTTGTGCAGGTAATGGATCACTACACTGCGTCTTATTTTCTCAACATTTAAACACATATTTTAAATCTTAAGCAGTCTTAAGGCACTTGATAAGATTCGGGTTAATTAGCATCCTAATTGTATCGCTCTATTTGAAAAGTTCGGAAACATTTTGATCAACTTATATATTTTTTCATAAGACGAGAACAATTTGCCAAAATTGATCTCTGCTGTCAAAAGCAATCGATTGGAGAACATAACAAAAAATGACCAAAAAACTGTCACATGTTGCAAACAACCATTTTTTTGTATTATCAATTTATTTAATATGAAAAAGGAGCGGCACCACATCACAACGACTCGCATTGCGACACGAAGAAGTCCGTAAAAGAAGAACGTATAATGAATCCTTTTGAGATCCAGGTCAGCACTGACCTGCTTCGTCGCTTCGGTTACTTTACTGACCTGTTGGTTACTTTACTTTACGTGCATTTCCGCATTGAGATGTAATATGGCGCAATACATCGAGTTCGGGCGTAATCTCCTTTAGACTTTTGCTTTCGTTTGAGGCGACCAGTGAGTCATTACGTAGAGACAGCGCATCGAAACATGTTTTATCAGTGTATATATATATTAAGAAATGGTCAATTTTTGTGGTATTGCAATCCGTCGGTGGTTTAATTTTATGAACGAAAATTATTGGTTATAAAAATGTGATGAGTTCTTCTGCTTATATATTGGTCATTAGTATCAGGTTAATATAGAAAAAAAAACATTATTTAAAAATATATTATTATATATTAATATACGATCCAACGAAAATATTTATTCAGATCTAAGGATATATACTAAGTGCTTTCAGAGTATACTTCACAAAAAACTTGGAGGTGGTCGATCTAATTGGCATTGTCAAGTGTTACGTTTTTACATTTTCCATATCCCTTGCGATAATGTGTCGAAGATGCTCGGTTTCGATATGCGGAGCGCGTGTCGCGTGACTAGTTGGGTGCATCAATTGAGCCACTCCTCTATTTAAAACTGGAGGGATTAATGTGTACTATTAAACATGTGTTTTAACGGTTGAAGAAAAAATGGGTCTATTCGTTAAAATGAGACACCGTGGAACACCTCTTTATGGCTTAAGTCACAAGGTACGCACTATAAATCAGAAAGGAATACATATACATCGCCTCGAGAATAGATAACGTGCGCAACTGTTTCTAATCTGTCTTAGAAGCCAACAGCAATGTATTAAAGAAAAACTTGCTACATTTCTATAGTTCGTCATCCTACCGAAAAAGCGACAGACTATGATAGGCGAGATGTTTTCTCCAGGCAATGGTGGAGAAGCTGGCGGAGGGATAATATCGGTGAAAGATCCTCAGAAGTGACGTGGCAGCGACAGTATAGCAGAGGTTGATCCCTCTCTGCTACGGTGCTCGGATGTTGGAGTTGTGAGCGCCCATGACCGTATGTTGTCCGCGAACGGGCAGGTGCTAGTCTTTTCGAGTCTTCATTGGAGTCCAGGCTTAAGTATTCAGGACTGCAAAGCTTGCTGACCAATCACAATCATACAGCGATCATCCAGCCAATCGTTGCACTCGCTTCTTAGAAAAACGAATTAAGTATACGCCTTTAGAAAGTGACATTTACTTGATAGATATATCTAAGGTCGAATTGCGCAACGGGAATTTTGTGACTTTACGGTGCTATTTGTCTTTGCGTGTTATTTATGGGAGACCTTTTAGTTTTAGTCGTAATGAGAGTCTTTGTGTGATCGCACTATTGTCTATTTTTTTTTCTTATTGAGTAATTAAAGCGAGTTTCAAGAATAAAACCCCCTCCAAACTCTGCGTGGTCCCCACAATTGCATTATTAAAATTGAAAAATACCAAGAAGAAGAGAAAATATTCCTCAATATGAACCGAGCAAGTAGGAAATATAATATAATAATGCAGAGAATTGTAGAATTAAAATAAGTACTTTTAACTATGCTTTTATTGTGGTTATGAGTAGCATTAAATTGTAATTTATAATTAAGTTATTATATATTAAGTTATTTTTGGTAGCAATATGGTTTTAAATCTATATTTAGTCTATTCTATATATCTTCTTACTCGTACATATTTTTTTTATTTTTTTAAAACAATTCTATTAGTAATAATAATATTAATAGATTGTATTCAAGGCTGGTTACAATATTTAAAGCAATGTTCATAATAACGGTCACATTTCTATAGCCTCAGCTTTGAACTAGCAAACTGCTTAAATGTATAAAAATAAATTATTAATGCGAGTTTGCTCTTATCATTTTGACATACATATATAATATTATATGAAAACCTTATATTTTTAAATAAGCAATCATAAAACTAGTTCGAAAAACTAAATACTGCAAAAAAAAAGTTTCTAGTAAAATTTCCAAAAAAATTAATTTTTGTGTAGAAAGGACAACAGAAATACAAAAATCAGATATATATTTTAAATTAAAGTAAACCACACAGTTTTTTGCTCTTTTCTGTAAAGTTGACTCTGCAGATGTTTCTAATATTAAAAATAAAATCTTTAGAACCACAATAATATTCAATATATTTCTTATGAGACCAAAATAGATACTTATCTTAGTGGACTTATGATTTCTTTGCATCAATTTTGTCTTCAACGGGATATTACAGCGTATAACCATATTTTCATATATTATAACACAATTGTCATAAATGAAAATAAAATTATCGCGTCAATACGCGATAATTTTATTTTCTTTTTCATATCTAAGGTCAAGAAACTTTTTTATGTCACGCGTTTTTGTACTGTCGTTTGACCACATGTTATGTATGTTTCAAAATTCCAAATAAATATACTTATTGTAAAAAAATATTTATAATTATGCTTAAGAATAAATATTGTTTGCTTTAATCATTCATTTATATTAAGTCAAGTATTAAGTTAATTATACAAGTAGCTTATAAAATTTATATTTACACCGTAATACAGAAAATAGGATTTTTTTCAATGTTCTTGATTTAAACCTAAAGTTACACACAATGAAGTAAATATATGTAAATTTTTATGATTTATTTTGTACTAAATTTATAAAAAAAAAATTCAGTTCTTAGTTAAAAAAGCATTTTCTTATTAAGCTTTTCTATAAATAAATTAACATTGATTTTAAATATTAATATAAAATTATTAAATTAAAATTATTTTTGTACTTAATATTAACTTTTAAAAATGCACTTGAAATTTTGCTAATCAAATATTAAAAAACTAAATAATATATAACAACATTTAAAAACGTGTAATATACATAATTTTATTAAAAAAATATATTAGATCTTTCTATTTTATAGTGAAATTTTTATATATTATTTATGCTAAAATTATTAATGAATTTTTGAATAAATATTATTAAAACATAATTAATATTCCATTATCATAATATCCATTAAGCAAAAATGCATATAAATCATGAATTTATTCAATCGTTCGTTGCTTGTTACTAAACTAGTTTGCTTTCCTATAAAATTGTTTTTCGCTTGCAAACATATAAACAAAATTTACATGTCCATCGTCGATTATTATCATACTGCTATTTACCCCAACATCATCATCAATATTTAACAGTCAAAATTAAAAACAAGCCTATACGCCACTTTTTTACAGAGCCCGACTAATAAAATAAATTAACGATTAAGCGACTGTTAACTAATTCACAAAACACGTTAGTTAGTTACGTAACTTGGTTTAAATTCATAATTAGTAATTTTCCAATCGATAAAACGACAAATCATCTACGCTTCGTTAAAATATAAAAGTTCTCTCATTAACCATTACGTGTATTAAATAACATTATGTATTAAGTGCACTTTTATGGTTCGTCGTTAAAAGCTTACGAGTTTATTTTTGATACACCACATTTCATAACGGGTTGATAAACTACTTTTTTGAATACTGATGGATTTAATATGTGTAATTGCGGATCGAATTACGATGAAAGATACATTTTTTAACAACTTTCAATAGCAATTTTACACGAAAGTGTTTTGCAATTTAATAAACGATTATAATTATGTTTTTTTTTTTTGGTATATAATATTTAATCATATTTTGTATTGTTTCAGATATTTTGTGAGCACTGTCCTTCAGTTTCAAATACACAGAGCTTTATGTAAAGCAGCTGGACAATATATTGAAGGAGATCAAGATAAACCTTTGCATAAATGCGACATATACAGACATCCTGAAGCTGGAGACATATTGAAGTAAGTAAAAAATATTTCAATGTTAATGAGTAAGTAAAAATTAGTACTCATACTTATTAAAATTAATGTTTCAATATAACTGCTAATCTTTATGAATATATAAATATTACCTGAAATTAAATAAATAAAACATTACAATCCATTCTGTAGTAAAAAACATATTTAAAACAGTAATAAAAATAATTTATTTATTTTGCACCAATCGTATCGAATTGCACATTTTTTATTGCGCTCCACAATTCATTTAAAATTAAAATACAGTTAAAACAAACCATTTGTACTTGAAACTGTTTCAAAACAATCACAAAATGCATTCTCTTACGCTAAATAAAAAAAAATGCGGATATTTCATTATTCTCCGCGCCTAGACCGTGACAAAGACATTTCGTCTTGACTCTGACCTTTTCAATATTGCGATAGTGAATTGCTCAATTGCTAAATAGTGAATCTTGAACAAACACTGAAGAGTGATAATTCGACATTGTAAGATCAAAAAAAAATTTTCTACTGTGGAATCTTAAAAGCATGTATTTTCGGTGTCATTCTATTTGCTGATTTATTTATTAGCAATTTTCGGACATATAGTTATGAAATTTCTCATAAAGATCTATATGATTGGTAAAAAACACACAAATGTAGATGAGCTTAAATGTCAAAAAAACATATATATAAGATCACTACAATTATCATTAATTTAACGCCCACTCAATTATGTTAATTTTTGACAGAATCAGAATTTCGCAAAAATTATATGAGATATTCTGAGCAGAAATTTATTTTGTTAAAATATCGATTGAAATTTTATTTCATAAAATAGATAAATTAAAAGCATCTCAACGTTCACCTTTGTTGTGGTATTGTATATCCGCGATTGTATCGTTCACAGCTTGTCGCATGTTTAGCGGTTAAATTTAACCGTAAACTATTATTGCATTCACAAAGTGACCGTTGGATTACATCATCGATAACTGGTGTTTATACCGTCCAAAGGTTTCCCTTTCGTTGGCTCACTCGTGTGATGGTAATTGGCACGGAAACCATTAAAAACCATTTTAGCAGAAATGGTGGCATACCACGGGTGGCTGAATAATAATTTCGAATTAGATTCGTACTAACTGAGGTTGAAGAGAAATCATCCTAGATATTTTAATGCACGTATTATGTTAATCTAACGATCTGCTTAAATTCTAGAGATTACATATAAGATAATACAGTATAATTATTATTAAAATACCCAGCATTATTGTACAGAAAAATTGCAAAAAAAATACATAAATTCTTATTAGTTATCAAAAATGTTTTTAAATTATCAATCCTATGTACGAAACTAAATAATATTATAATAAACGTGTTAAAATTTCCATTTCTATAATTTATGATTATTATTAGGTCTTATCAGTATATCAGATATATCAGTGCTTTTGCATTGATAAAATACTCTTAAACATTTAAATCCTATTTTTATGACTGAATATGCTTTATAGAATAGAGCTTAGAGATCTATGCCATAAATACGATTTTTTAAATAAAAACAGTTTTTTTCGTTGTTAAAATCGCTACAAAAATGTTTTTGGTATAGAAAAATTTTGCTCAGCCTCATTTGCATTAAATTAAATGTGTATGTATCATATTTAAAAAAAGTATAGGAAAAATACTATTGATTTTTAATAAAGTTTACCACATCTAAAAATAGTATTTTTGTCGAAATATACCTAAAACTACAAGTTTTTATTTTCTTGTTAAGTGGATTAAAAATATGAATAATCATAAAACAACTATTTTAATAAATTTTTTTATTAATATTATAGCGATGGTCGTATATTAAATAATAATAAAAATACAAAAAAGTTTTATCCAAATAAAAAATGTTTTTAATGGTTGTAAGATAAATAATATTATTTTTTATAAAGAGTAGTGTATATTGATTTAATAAATAAATAATAGATATTATTTTTATTATACTACATATAATATATCATGTGTATTATATAGTATAATTATTTAATAATTTTTCAGTAAGAATACATAAAAAAATCATAAGATTTTCAATAGAATAAAAATAAGACTAAACAAATTGGTTTGAGACTTGACTGAATGTTTTAAAAAGACATTTCTTTAATTTATTTACTAAAATTGTTTTTTTTTTATATATATTCTTGATTGTATTTATATTAGGTATGTGTATACATAATTAAACTATAAGTATTTCAAATGAATCACCCATACATTGTATAACAAAAACCTTTCCAACCCACTACAGTCGTTCAAAAATATCATCGAATTAAACAATCTCTCCATATTTAGATATATTCACAGACACGATTCTTACGTAACACTCCCTATATACCCGATGCATTTTTACTAACCTGGCACACGACCAAAGGACTATTAAACTTCCGCGAATGCTCAGATATCTCTAACATAAAACAAAGCACACCCAACTTTATGTAATTCGATATAAATTACGCAACACCGCTTTAGAACAGGTGAAGGCGATTAGCGTAAATCTGACGGAAGATCTAAATCATTGTCAGGTCTGTAACGAAACTAGCAATCAATTGAATTTTTAATTTCAGGAAGATCATGAAACCTGGATCTTCTGTGCCTTGGAATAAGGTTCTGTTCGATGCCATCGGTGAGACCAGATTAGATGGAGATGCTCTGAGGGAATACTTCAGGCCTTTGGAAGAGTGGTTGAGGAGCGAAAACTTGAGGACTGGAGAATACGTCGGATGGACTTATGATGGAGATTATTGCAAATTCAGGTGATTTTATATTTTTGATTAATTTAAGTAGAGGAAACTGCTCCAAATGTGTCAGCTAATGCGGATGTCTGCAAAATAGATTTACTATTACGATCGTTGTGGTTGCAAGCCGCGTGGGATAACACTCATATACTATATTATACGTTGCATTATTTTACCATAGACTGGTAATAATCATTCGTTGCACATAATGCTGTCACCATTTGAATAATTTATGGTGTGACATAAAATATAAATATCATACTTATAATGCTGTACAATAATATCATAATAAATATTTTTTCAATAAATAGATAAATTGAATTCACAATTTTTTATACATATGAATAAGTCGTCTCAAGACGAGTTATTTCCTAGCTGCATGTAGATGATTTCTGGGTAATAGATTAGACAAAATCCAACATTAAGAAACTGCACTGCTTTCTTAATCTGTCTGCCCGGAAGGCTTGGATTGTATCATTAATCTGACTTAAGTATCTGACGCGAAATTTAGACTTTGAAACTGTTTTTGCTGAAAGGATGAAAGCAAAACCTCACATGCCTTATTTTTCTGTCGTTTAAGAAGTCCATTATGGTCTATGAAGCTTCAATGGAATATATTCTGTACATTCTCTAATACAAATACAAATTTTACTCTGACCTCATTTTTACAATTGACCAGCGCCCGTTTTTAGGGTGTCATAATTCTTAGGCCAACACTTTTTTATGTTATTTAATAGCAACAAATACTTATGTACTTTAATGAACGTGCATGAAAAAAATCATTGTAATGAACTATGTTGACGAGCTTTTTAGATTCGTATGCGATTGCGTTTCGGAAATTATATTATTGAATCAGAATAGTCTTGAGTGTTTTCTCGTCGGCGGGCTAATTTGTGTTTGGCATAAAAGTGCATAATTGTGTAATTATTGCACTACTGAAATTCAACTGAAGTCGGCCGAGGTCGCCGACTTCCGAGTAGCGGCCACACTGCCACAAATTTCATATGCCGTCCAGACGGCGGCCGTGAATGACGTTCGCACGGCGGCTGCTGTCACGTACAGCTGGCATATTTGCGCGCGATCGAAAAATGTGCCAAATAATCGCAATTTTTAAATTGTTATATTATCAAAATTAAGCTACTGATAATTATAAAAGTTTGTGTGGGCACTCACCAATACAATATCAGTGAAAACTTTTCGGTCTTAAATATTCAATTTACGCAAAATCTTTGTCGGCTTTTGCAAAATGCCATAAGGCATAAAAATGATACTTCTGAATACGAACACCACATCTGTGACTATCCTAGAATTTGTCGCCATCGATTCTAAATAAGAATTCGTTATGGTGTGACATTTATATAAGCCGATCTAGGAAAATACATAAGGATATTCGAAACGATTTTTTTTAACAAAATCAAGTACCACTAATTATTTTATATGAAAAAAATATAATAACGATATCTGTTAGAAGAATATACTATCAAAAATATACATAATTCCTTTTTGGTGCCCTAAAATATTCAAATATGTAAGTAAAAGTCTGTTGAAGTTCCCGATAAGCATGTGGTATTATACGATGCAGCGCTCGTCATGCGTGTTGACCATAGGACGCCTACGTGCATACTGAAATTGAACCGAGTTACTCGTTCTATCTGTTTACGAAAAACCATATCATTATCTCTCTCACTCTCGTCACTTAACACGCGAGAGAGCGAAAGGGGAAGTATCTCACCGCTCGCGCTCAAAAGAACAGCTCCGACTTCGGTTCTTTGACTTCGGTCCGTTTGCCGACAATGTTCGGAAGCGCTCGAAGCTGGCCAAGTCGACTGAATTACCCTTACTTTACCTCCCGTTCTCGGTAACCTCGGAAAACTTCCGAGAGATTTTAAAGCGGTCAGAACCGAACTCGACCGAAGTCCTTGGCTAACCTTGGTCAACTTCCAGCGTGTGTAGTGCAGGCATAAGAACGTGCATATATTATTTATTTGATATACCGACTTATTATGAATGCCACAGTTTTATAATAATATTTTTTCCAATCGTAGATCAGCATGGAAAAATAATTTAGATATTAGATTAAAAATTTAACTATGTATCCGAGATATTACTGCAGTTAGCTGGAAAACATTTCGAACGAATCCTTTTTTACCCTACTTTTCCAAGTATTGATATTTTTAATAAAACTTTCAATTTTATCATTCGTAGTAAATATATCGCAGCTGTTTCCTTGAAAAGACAAGTTGAGATCGTTTAATTTCTCAAAAATATCTGACAGATAGCCATAGGTCATTTTGAAAAAAAGCAGCAAGATCACATTTTTGTTCGGTTAAAAAATTTCGATTTCGTCCTTTAATGTCAATCTTTTTAAACTGACATTTTGATATCAATCTTACTTCTACATGTAATAATAAATTTATATAGTGGGAATCCGTATTCTTACAAATATTTAAAAATAAGCGGCTGTTAAGGGCATGGCTCTTAATAAAATTTATAATCTTAACAGCATCCTGAAGCACATCGTTCAATTCTGGTGCTAGTTTTTTTTTGCTGCAAGGGCCTCTCGATGAATAAGTCAGTGAGTAAAAGTTATATGATCTTAATAAGCAGCTTGAAAAAATGCTTTAAAACATGTATTTAAATATATTAAATTAAAATCTCGCGACCCTAAGATTTCGCTAACGGCCCTATTTGTTAGTTTAAGAAGCCTTGATATATAGGAAGAAAAAATAAAATTTACAAGCTTCCATAAATTATGTTTCTACGGTGTAAATGTCAAAGGGATTGAAACATTTATTTTAAAATATATGACAGTGACAATAGATCCACGTCCTTTTGATTATCTTGAATCAACTGCCTTTCCTCAGATCATTCAAAGTTTATGATACTATTATGCTAGCTAGCTAGCATTGCAGTGGCATTATACATAGAATAAACGCGACTTCTTTATTGTTAAAAGATAACGTTCTGCTAACATATACATAAGCTTATTAGCATTCCAGTTCACACACTCTACTACTACCAGCTGCCGTTAAATATGTATCAGAACCACCGATTAGCGTCGCCAGTTGTTTATCTCAGCTGAACAAATATTAGGAAAATGTAAAAAAAATATTCTAGCGTACATTTCAGTTGCTTTTTTTATATTTTTGCAACTTAGTTTAATTATTTTGTTACTGCTCAAATGTGTTCCAATATCGTTCAAGTAAATTTATACAACTAATATATTTTCAAGCTTGATAATCTCTGTCCGAGCCAAATAAACCATAAACGACCCTTCGCCACGACCGAAATCCAACACGAATTACCAACAAATTTTATTCTAGCCCGCATCGTGAGTGTCCATTTAAACCACTTACTGCTACGGCGACTGTTGAGTCACGTATCTAGAGTGACCCATTATAAACTGCAACGAATCCGGTAAACGATGCGAAAATCGAACATGCATATCATCACGTCTTGGAGATTGTCCTTTTAAAAAAAACTCGTACTCAAGGCAAGGAGTTGAGAAACGCGTGGGTAACATTTGGGTGCTTTTGTAAGAAATAATTGCACAAGCGAAGACATCCGACATTTATTATTCCCATAAATATTACTGCCGAATATCCGATAATCGGATATTTTGCAATATTTAACAATAAAACGTAGTGTCCCATAATATGCCTTTGTATAATATTAACAATATTTTATTATATTTTTAGTATCGAGACCGCTGGATTGCAAGTCTATGGTGGATTTTACAATGATGCTGTACCTAGATTTAATCTACTCACATTCTGGACCTTATTCTTATCATCGTTTATAAGCACGATTATTCTAGCTAACATGTATCGATAGTACTTAATTATTATTAAGTATGTAAATATATTATATATCTGTTAAGATCATTCATTTAATATTTAATCAAACAGTTAATTAGATTATATACCGTAACTTTAATGTAAATAAATAATTATGTATAATACGAATGCATGTAGAAGTGTTTTTAATATTATTGAAAATAAAAAGTATTATTAATTGTATATTTTTATTATTTTATTTACAAGAGTATAAATAATTGCGATTCGGTGTAACGAAATGTAATTTATCCCCTCGCATGAATGAGTTGCTCTCGTTTGAATTTGTGTTCAGATGCAAAGTGGTTAACTCGATCAAAATACAGGCGGAGACAAAAATTGGAGCAGGAAACTCTTCATTGAGAACGCCAGACCATTTGCCATGTGCAGACCTGTTAACATTGGCAATAGGTAGCATCCACATGTTTTTTGTATCTACCTTTTTTTATAACAAAATATCAACGTTTCTTTAACTTTGAGTAAAATATATGAACTGTATTATAACATTGATTTGCAATAAAAAATCAAACAACTTTCGATTTAATTTATTGTATCTTAATTTATTAAAACAGATTAACTAAAAAAAATATATTATTAAAACTCTACAAAAAACATTATTTTATTTAAAATAGATACGCAGTTAATTTTAATAAATATTATTTTTGTTAAGGTATTCATTAAAAAAATATAAAACAACACAGTTAATCAATTTATAAATACTTACCTTATTTTTTTCATATTATATTTTTTAAGGGATTAGATTGCTTTTTCATATTACACGTCTTTAAAATTAATTTAAGCTGATTTACTACAAAAAATTGTAATTTAACTCTACGTTAATTTAATGTGACATAATGTTATTATGTTACATTAAATCAAACCGCAAGATAAACCTCACAGGTTCGACCGAAAAATATTAATTTATATTTCTTAGATTTTTTTATAATACTGATTAACTAATAATTTAATAACTTGTGACCAAAATAGTTATATATGCATATGAATATCTGACGTCAACGAAATAATAAATAAATTCTGAAAACAATATTTTTTTCTACATTTTATTTAATTTCTTTAAAATTATTTTCTGGTTAAATTACATTTTTTTACAATTATTAGATAACAAAAATATTTAAAGTATATTAAACAATTATAAAAAAAATATAATTATCATTTAAAATGTCTTCTATAAGGTAGATTTGTTTTAGACAAATAAAACTTCTAGGTCCTGGGGATATCAACTCAAATTTGTAGAAGTTTCAACAATCTATACATTTTGTTTTGACGTCACTCTAACCACTATTCGAACAAACGAAAATAAATATCAACCCGTCTAGAAATGGGACCATACACAGTATATTCACAGCACAATTATCTTGTGACTAAATAATTGGAAATATTGCACGAACCACATCCGTCTTGAGACGTTAATCAACCGTCTAAAAAAAAACTACTATTGGAAAAGGATGCGCGCTAAACAAAAGATTCTACTTTGCGCACATTATTATTGTTCTTTGACTCTTGTGTTACCGATCGTCGGAATGACTATTTGGACCGTAAGCCGTTGAAGATATTTCAGGGAAGGGGGTGTTCAAGAAGCGATGCAATTGCCTGGTAAACATCCTCATCTACGATTCGCTAAAGGTGCCTCGAACCAATATTATAAAATATGTAATATTTGGCAACAGAGATAAAACGCTAGGAGACTACTATGCCACGAGAGATATCAGCGGATCGTTCAAAGTTCACGAGAATACATCGACACATATCCCGGATGCTCTACTGACATCATTGTTGACAAAAATCACAACTCAACACGCCAGCGAAGACTCAACATTTCTCTATATATGTGGTTTTTATATACATATGTTTATAAAAAATGTTAGTAGCTTTCTTGAAATCTATTTGACTGCAAAATCACACTATTTCGGTCTCAAAACTCATTAAATAAATTAGAGAAATTATTTAATAACAAGTTGAGATAATATTTTAAAACCTGAATATATTCTACAAAAAGTTAATAATTAATTTATAAAATAATTTAATATATTTCACAATTTTCATATCTTGTAAGCACTGAAAAACGTATAATAAGAAAATGATTATTATATTTTTTATAAAGATCTTTTTACGATATCTTTAAAGTTGTTCCGAGAAACGTCGTTATCACTAAATTATATTAAGCAGGTGAGTATTTCTAGTATAGGTTTACAATTATTTTTTTTTATAAATATTTACGTTTCTCTGAACTATACGTTAACTGCGCCATACGGTTAACAATCACTGACATTTTTAACGACACGCTGCGATCGTAATTGAATTAATGTGTTCTCATGCACCGGAAGTGTGTCCTCGAACAAAATGCGTTCTAACGCACCAAGCACACTTATAAAGTACGCTTAATTAATCTAATCTATCGAATTAACCACAATGTAATTTTATTTCGTTAACTTACAGAGTCTGGACGGCCGAATATCGTCATAAAAATAAGTATAACTATAGTAATCTTTCAATCTACTAATACAGCAGTAAGTGGGTATTGAATGAAGATATCCTAACTGGTGCATTCAATTGTGACCCAAACAATATTAATGTCATAATCATATTTTATACTCGTTGGCCACATGTGAACAGTAAACGTTTATGTTAATTTAATAGATTCTAAAATATTTTTAATGGTTAATAAAAATAATAACTATTTTATTGCATAATTTGGATTATTAAAATAAATAAAAAGTATTTAATAATAAATTATAAATATTTTTTTAATTACATGTTTATTTGTTTATGAATTTTGTAGCTTTTACGCGTATTTGTGTATTTTTTTTAATATTTATAAATTTAAAAATTGCTAATGATTAATTGCTATATTTGGGAAGCTCGTGTGTATGTGGTACTCCCACATGTTTCTATCCCAGTCGATCTTTGACCGCGAATCAAGTAACGTCCCGATGTATGGTGTTCAAATATAGTGAGGGGAAAAAGTTTTTTTCGAGTGATGGTATCAAACGTGTGCAATAAAGTCATCATATATTGTGGTAGTTAAGTTTTAATATATTTTAATATAAATCTAATATTTTATATAACCTAAAATATAAATTATCAAAATGTACATATTAATCCCTAGTTACATAAAAGCAAAGTAGATATACAATTTTAACATACAAAATTATTTTTTATGGAAGAATTAAATGCATCGTTTTTGAAATATGACTACTTAGTTTATTTTAACTTCAGTAAAACTTACAATTACTGTGTATAACCGTTAGTACGTATTTTTTATACTAAAATAAATATAATAGTAAACAATCTATGAAATGATGTACTGACAATATCAATAACTTATTAGCTGCAAATTTAAAACAAATTATTTTTACATTAGTGCTTGTTTAACTTTTACCTCTCGCCTATAAGCAATTTAAAATAAGTTAAATTGTGTTAAACACATAATTAATTTTATTTAAATAATTATAAATTATATTTTTATTGTGGTGTTAAAACTATCATTTATGTTTATATTCATAGACATATTTCTATTCATTTAAGATAATAATAAAAAATAATACACTATAATTAAGTCGAAAAATACTAGTACTTAGCAATATGTTTTAATATAAGTTTGGAATTTTTCGTAGTATTTATATTTTAGACTAATAATAAATAATGTATTTTTAAGCTTTTAAAAATATATTTTATTATTTTGAAACCTATGTATTTCTTTGATTTATAGAAGCCTATATACTGGTAATCTATGGTATTAGACAACATTAAACTTATATGTTTTGCTCTTTAACTAATAAGTTTAAAAATCAAGGCTTAGATTGTCTTACTACATAATTGTCAAACTAACAGTAGTGACAAAAAACGTGTTTATTTTTATGTTTCGATAAATCTTATTTTACAGGAAAAATTTTCATTAGTCTGTCTTCGTACACATTCTCTTTTGATAGGACTGGAAATACACATTTTACAGTGTTACTTTCAGTGACAATGGGTTATCAGAATAATTTAATTAATATCACAGTATATATTTTTAAATACATCTAAGTTTCCTGAATGATACTATATATAATTTCGAGAATTCACTACTATGGAAATAATATTTAAAAAAAGAATATGCCAAAATTTGCTGGATGCTTATGTTATATTTTAATAATATAGGTATTTATACACATTTATTTCTTAGCATAAAATACGTTCAATGGAATGTCTTTAAATGCTTATCATAAATTTCAATAAATAAATAATATTATATCATAATAATTTTATAAGAGTTAAGATAAAATAATGTGCTCTCTTCTCTCTTATTCTACTGAAAGTAATGTGTTACGTCCAAATGTTACTATTTTTCCATTGGAAATAGTGGTTTAATTAATAGTTTTAATAAACACTTTCTTTAATCTAATTTGTATTTTTCAATATCGATTTCTTAATGTATGCCATTTCGCAATTTGTATTGGCAGCTCTCCTATAGAAAACGTTGACATCCATTTCAATTAAATAATAGACACTAATCTCTTTTTACGATGCATGTGGGCAAATCATGCGTGTAAGCACTTCCTGATTCATATAATGAAATCACAAAGAAAAAAGTAAGAGCGAACAAGCCACATCTATGTAACTGTCAAAGTCACACAATTCCCCCTTTGAATTGGCCATGTTCGCTTGGGGAACAAAATTTCACATGATTAATTACGAAATTGG
This sequence comes from Plectrocnemia conspersa, assembly GCF_051122295.1. Taxonomy (NCBI): domain Eukaryota; kingdom Metazoa; phylum Arthropoda; class Insecta; order Trichoptera; family Polycentropodidae; genus Plectrocnemia; species Plectrocnemia conspersa. The sequence continues at coordinate 19,000,458 of NW_028277175.1, forward strand.
GCCCAATGTCACTTAATGTTCCATTCACACAGCACAAAATGACGGAGGGATATTAAATGTAACGCGTTTAACAGACGTAGTTATTTATAACATAATGGCAATAGCATCCAGATACTTTTTTTGCTTTAAATGTCACAATATGAAGTTTGCTATCTCAATCAACGATTAAATGATCGCGTGTCGAGTAATTAAAAAAATTAACAAAGAATGTGCGTTCCCCCAAATTCTCATAGTTAAATATCTTCTTCTAGCTCGTCGTTGTGGGGAAAGCGAAAGAAAACAACTGTTGTTATTATTTCATAATGCACCATGTGAACTGGTGCAAGTGATATCTATCACATGTGTATCAACAGAAGCATATGTGTAATTTAAAAAATACTTATGTCTAAACTCGTTCTCTGTGACAGGTGATCTAACTCATGACATAATTTAATTGAATGTAGTTAAAAGAAAGCAAATATAAAAAGTATTTATTTATACCAGCCCTCTTTGGGTTCGAATCCCATATTAAACCTAGAATTTTTAAGCTTCCATTATTGTGCATGTTCGTTATAATATTGATTGATCTATCTATAAAGAATTTTTGTTTTGTAGAGATAACTATTTAATATTTAACATAATATTGCACTTTTGTGTAATATTGTAAACTTGGATGATATATGTATATCGTTAACATAAAAAAATCATAATATTAATTTTAGCAAAATAATGCATAAATGTATATTCGTAACCAGAAACAAATATTACAAGCAAATTAAATATGAGTAAATAATTCACACTACAGTATTAATAACGATTCATTATTTTAATGTAGAGCACAAAACTCACTCGAAAATGTTATTAATATTTATTTAATTATAAGCATGCAAGTAATAAATACTTGTTAGTACTTGATCAATGCAAAAGTTGCTATCTAATAAACGAGAGCAAACTATTAAATAAAAGTTCTATGATAATATAAGACATGCTTAAACAACCAATTATTTATAAAATTAATTAGACGCTTCCACCGCTTCTACACATATACACATGTTTTCTTTGACAGGTGATCTGGCAAATGGCATAATAGAATTGGAAATGTTCATAGTTCGAAGGAAGCAAAAATGAAAAACGAAAAGCATACCAGCAATGGATTTCCGGCTGATCATCGTCGCAATACTTTTTCTTGGATTCAATGAAGCACTTATCGGTCCCAACGTGTGCACTGAGAAGAAAAAGTAAGTCGACTCGTCAAATATTCTCAGTAACAAAATATGACATAAAATGTACCATTTCAGTTATACGCTCACCACCCGCGTCAAATACCAGCAGCCGGTGACTATAAAGACGTATACGTGGTGCTTAAGTATTCCGCCCAGATGTTCTAGTATCCACACAGAAATGCGTGAAAAATGGAAGGTTCAAGTACGTAACAACATGTTGTAGCTATGTATAAAGTATTGCAATAAACGACCTTAACAGACGATAAATCAGCGACGAGTGAAAGGAATTAAATGCCTTCTCGGATCCTTTTACATGTTTATTTTTATTTAAGAGGTTAAAGGTTTTTTCTTTAAATGTAAGAATCAGTTATTGATATATTGTTTTATTGAAATTAGACAGAACATCGCTCCAAGATATTGCAATTCTGCTGTGCAGGATTTGTAGAGGATGATGAAAATTGCATTCCGAAGTGTCCGGAAGGATTGGCTGGAGATAAATGCAATCAAGGTATCATAATTGATCTGTTCAAAAAATAGTTTTAATGTAGAAGTTTTAAATTAACCTAATGTTTCAGAATGTCCAGAAAACAAATGGGGTCCCAGTTGTAGCATGGACTGTACATGTCCTTACAACTCAGACTGCGACTCCAAAAATGGAAAGTGCGTCTGCTTCGATGGATGGGTGGGACCAAAGTATGTGCAATGCTTAAAATATATATTTTACAACCATTTTAATGCACGAATTGTTTGTGTGGTTTCAGCTGCGATGTTCCTAAAGATGTTTACATGAAGCGGTTAACCACTCACAGTGCTACTACTCAAAGTAAAGAAACCAAAGTTCTTTTCGACTGGAGCACGCCTATTTTAGTACAAAGCACACAACCGAGCACCACCGTCACTGTTCCGCCTACCTTGTCTTCTACAACAATGACCACATTTGGCACAACGCAGCTGCAAAGCAAAACAACTGTATATGTAACTCCTAAAACAACTACAGAAACCACTACCATAACAACAACAATTCAAACCGAGACTCCAACCAAAGCATCGACCACAGAAAAGACTATATCCAGTATTGGCGTTCCAGTGACATCTCAAATAGAAAGTCCCATAACGCCTAAATCTCCAATTAACTCTTCGGGCGAAATAGATTCGCCAATAACTGTAATCTTACACGGAAACTCAAAGAATTTGAAAGATCCTAAGCCAGTTTCAAAAGCGACTGAACGTTCCATAATTTCTTTAACTGTTTTAAAATCGACTGTGACATCGAAACGAAAGCCGATTAAAGCAAACAGGACTAGGCCTGATTCTGGTTTAGTCAAGATCACTTTAAACTCTGGATTGGGTATTTCTGGAAAGGCGTCCATGGCAATGGCTCCGTCTACACCACCTACTATAAGAAGAAGACATTCGACAAATCCACCCTCAACGATCAAATTTGATGAGAATCCACAAGAGATGGTGGTTTTTAACAAAGCCAAAACAAAACCAATGACGGCGGCACCTAGGAACAAAAACACGACAACTACGGAAATGCCAAGTGAAGAGATTAGACATGTGCTAACAGAGCCGGAACAAATCACTTCAGTTGCTGGCGATGAAGATGAAGACGAAAAGAAGGATGACTTTATTTATTCGGCACTCAGCATTGCCATGGGAGTGGTTGCTGCCCTAATTCTGGTCGCCACCGTAATTGTTTTGGTAGCTAAGTATAAACGGAGCGCTAGTACTAGTTCCAGAAAAATGGAAATGCAGCATATGCAGTCGATGTTGAACGTATCTGAGGATGAGCTGCCTTCGAGCTACATCAGATCAGTTTTTCACACTCCAGGTATGTGATACATTAAATTAATTAAATATCGGGCAATGATTTTTAACTTAGTACATTAATGGATAGTTGCATGATTAACGCAATAGCGTAATATATAATAGCTACCAACTTGTAAATAATAAATCTTAAATAAACATCTAGTATTTAAAATCATTGCTCAATATAAATACATTAAACATCACGCATAAATCTGGTGAAATTCCCTTCATCTTTATTGCTATTGTGATTTCTTTTCTAAATACTTTTATTAACACTATACAAGACTCGTGGTTACACGGTTAAACTTCATCAGATGACGGCAACTTGCTTTATAATAAAAATTAATAATATATTTTTGTTAAAAAGATTGAGGATATACATATACATATATCCTGTATTTTAATAAAAAATGATAAATGGGTTGTGTCATAGAGCAAAAATGCTTGACGAAAAGGGCCACAGGGGTTGTGTCAGTGGACAGTAACTATTGAACAAACCTGGCACACATGCTGTGCCATCGGCCTGTGTAGTGTATACATTACTTGTATCATTTAAATCGATTGCGTGCAACATATATTTTCCATATGCACATGTTTTTCTTGCATAAAATATAAAATGGGCGATTAGCGTAAAGTTTTCCAAAATTACATATTTAAAAAATACGCTACACGGCCGAACGTTCTTAACCTTTCATTTCATGTGAACATGTGGTCATATGAATATCACTTTTAATATGTCAAATAAAATCCTAATTTGTTTGGTATATCGTGACAAGAAAATCGGGTATCAAACGGCGCCATAACAAATCCACGCCGTCAAAATAGCGCACTAGCAAAAGAGTGCAAAGAATATAAAATTAAATTTTCCAGCTTTTATGAAATCTTGAACAAAAAAAATCCAATCAACATCTGTCTCTTAAACGAAAAACAAATTATAATAAAATTATAAAAATAATAGTTATAATTGATTTATTTTGAACCGTAAAGGGAGGAAAACAGATCTAGCTTTTGCTTAATTCTATTTAAATACATATTTTATAACTGTAGCTTAGAATTTCTTTACAATTTATTTTTAGCAAGTGTTGTTTAGTATAATTATTTATGATGCTAAATCATTGGACGATTCATTGGAATTTCCATTGACCAGTCATCCCTTATCTCGCCGGCTCACCTTAAATGGAAACTCAATTGAAGATTTTTTTCCAGCAAACTTTTTATTCTCAAAAGCTTTACGATTAAAAATTGAGACATTTTGTTTAAATTTGTATATTCAGAATTTGCATACATAACACTTTCTTTTTCTTGTTATTCACATATATGTAGAATTAGATTAAGACTCAAAAGTGGATTTGCAAAAATATAAATAAAAATGTAAAAAGATATCCGATTGACCCCGACGTGATTTGAACACGCAACCTTCTGATCTGGAGTCAGACGCGCTACCGTTGCGCCACGGAGTCCTTGTGCCTGTTATCAAAATTATATCATATGGATTCAAAGTTACGTCATATATATTTAAAATAATTTATATTTATATATTTTAAAGATCAACTAAAATATATCTTACAATTAATATTACAAATATAATATAATTACACAATAATAACAATTATATAAACATATAAAGCTTATTTACTTAGAGACATCTATAAAACTATAGCAAAAATAATAAAATATTAATGCATGTGAAAAAACAAAGTATCAAACCATTTAAAGTTATAAATATAGTAAAATCATATTAAAAAAATAAGTGTAATACATAAATTTAAAATAAACAAATCTCTTAAATTACAATAAATATTCAAATAAAATTTAAAATATTTATTAATTTTATTTATTTTAAAAAAATCATGCTACTTTTAGAAGAAAATAATCTAAAATACTGTATCTGATAAAATATATTTCTTTTAGTAACTAAATATTCACAATTATATTTATTTTCTCATGTTACTTATAATCATATTTCTTAAGAACTCACGTCGGCCCATTAGCTCAGTTGGTTAGAGCGTCGTGCTAATAACGCGAAGGTCGCGGGTTCGATCCCCTCATGGGCCATACATTTTGCTTTTATTTTTCCTACTTTTCATACATATTACTTCATTCATTATCAACAGATATTCCAATAAATTCTTCTTTCAATATTTGCGAAGATAAATCGAGATATCGTGTACCATTCATGCAGCCGGTTGTCATCCATGCAGTTTCACCGATAATGATGGAAAATTTCAGAGGTAAGTATAAATTAATTTTTATATTACATTTATTTAATAATTTTTAATGAGCCACTTCATATAAATAGATATATTAGAGAGTCATTACGATCATCCGAAGCCACCGAGGCCGACTACTTTCGGTCCGGCGCCGACAAAGTGCGTTACCTTTGGATCCAATACCGAAATGTGCTTTCCGGTAACCGAAGAAGCGATCAATACGCTCAAGTTGGAACATCATCATTACATTCAGACGATAGAGGAGGAAAGGATTGAACCTGTGTACGATGAGATTCCATGGAGATTGACTCCGGATAGGGCTACAGAGATATTAGATGACGGTGACGAAGCTGTTACTGAATTGTGAAAAACTAAAAGTGAAACCATAGACAAAACTTTCGAAATCTAATCAAGACAAGAATTGTATAATACAATTTTATTTATTTTTTTATAAGGTAATATCTATGAGTTAATTAGTACAATACATGTATGGTCATATATTTAAATTATAATATACTCAATAATTTTGCATTTATATATAAATAAAATGTTTTATATTACCAAATATGTATAAGATACTATAGTATATCAATTTATTACATATTATAAGATATTTATAGTTTATCGTTTTTTTTATTTGTTAATGTTATTTATTTCCCACAAAGTAAAGTCGGCGAGTCAAAAGAAAATTAAAAACGCCGCTTTATCGGCAGTACGAATCAGGTATGCAACATTAGCACGGCAGTAGCTTAAAATTACTGCTACACTTGCAACATCAATGATGGGAAGAAAGAGGTTCAGGTCCAACAAAAAGTTGCAGCAGCAGGTGCACGAGGTGCACATATTTTTATAGAGTTGCTCATGTAGTCTTTAACTGCTTGATAATATGTATTGAACGCCAGGAGACTACAGAGAAAATGATGTTCTTTATACCTTATTCCGTTGACTTACCCAAGAATATAAGAACTAACCCAGCTTTTTATGATTCTTGTAAAGAATCTTAAAGCTTAAATTCAACAGGATTTTCATATAAATATATATGGTATTTTAAAAAATACAATTGTTTCTATATTTTTAATAGGAGTATGATTCAAACCCACATTTCTCACATGATCACATTAGAATATCTGTATTTTGACACTCAAATCCTTATCAAATTATGGTTCAGAGAGAAACATTCTACGGAAACGGAATATAAGTATAAGTAAAATAGTTTTAGGTTGGTTTAGTACGAGAACGAGTTTAATAGAAAGATCGAAGCGTAAATAGATTGTGTATAAGGTGATAGTAACGGAATATGTACCACAAGCATCCGAATTACCAACATTATTTTTAACATACTTATAAGAAATTGTAAATCTTCATTGCAATATGACAGAAGTTAGCCCAATGCGTTACAATAAGGTAAGCACAATCAACAACGTAGTGAGATAATTGTCTGAAATTAGTGTGTAAATCTATTATAAGCTCATAATTAATAGATGTCACTATGCACGAATAGTTTTATAAAAATCTTATAATAATCACTAATTACGATCTATCAGACACAATACAAATTTAAAAAATTACTGTCCAGAATGAGAAAATATATTAGGTGTTTATGTTATAGTGAATTTGTAATAACATAAAATTATATTTTCACTAGTATAGATATAATTTCACTAACATTTATACAAAAAATTGGCAACAAGCAAGAACCTCATTTGAACCATAATGCAACGATATTCTATTTAGCTTAAGAATTTAAAAATATGAAAGTAATATCATATTACATAAATTTACCATAAAAGTATGATCTAACAATTTGACGAAATGTTAAAGAATTAACGCTATATGTGTTAGAGACATATTAGTTACTGAGAGTTTTAATACGTTTTTAAAATGAAATAAAGGTAATTTAATAGTTTTTATGTAAAATAAAATGAGTACGGCTAGGGAAATATTATATAATGCTGTAGTTCTTATAATATTATATAATGCTGTAGTTAATATATAACTTAATTGCTGTAGTTCTCTTATAAATATATCAGAGAATTATTAGGAATGATTGTTTTTATATATTTTTTAATGATTTATTGTTATAGTTTTAGCCCAGTTATTAAAAAATGTACATAATTTAAAAGTGACTAAGTTATAAGAAAATGAATAATACTAATGTATAGAGGTGTAACTTTATTTTTAATTATAGTATCCTTAAAATAATTCACAGAAAAAAAGATAGCTTATTTTAAATAATAGATTTTTACATTTGTTTTATATTTTATATTTATGATTTGACTTTTTTATATTTTACAAATAGATATTAGTATATATAAAAACTCTTAGTACCTTAAGTATGAGAATTCAGCTCTTTTATCTGTTTTGTTAGCCATGTTTTGTGAATTATTATAATTTTTATATAATTTGTGCTTGTTGTTCCTTTTTTCTTGTTTGCTTGTGTGCTTTATTTTTGCAATTGGTTTTATTTTTGCAGGCATCTTACAATTGTTTGCAATGATGCATCAGGTTCATTATTTGAATAATTTTTATGTAACAGTGTAGATGTTTTTTTCATTTTATCTTAGACTTAGATTTGAGTTTGCATACGAACTTTTGTCTCTTAAGACAGTTTCTTAGTTATTGCCAAAGAACTACTCAGACTGTCTTAACACACTAGAAACGAGTTTATCAATACGTCTTGAGAGTCAATTACTAAAATTTGTATTCAGTTATGAAATATATGCCACTTATTATTACTAATTTGCATATGAATAAATTTATAATATTATGTTATGGATTTTATCACAGCATATTATTATTTAAAACTCTAATTATTACATACATATATTATTAAAATATCTCTAAAAATGTGTCCGTTTTGATTACATAATAATCACATATAATTATTAGCAACTGGAAACGTTTTATTAGATAAGAACATCTGTACATTAAATGGAAATATGAAATCATTAGCACATTTCCTGCTTATAATAAAAACACTATGAAAAGCTGATAATATATAAATGTTTATATTTTTATAAATTGCATTGCGATAAATAAAATATGGTATTTCAAAATATTTAATTTAAATTGAAAAAAAACTGTTAGGTATTTATAAATAAGAAAATATAAATATGACATTCTAAACATAAAAAACCTTAAAGATCGAAATAATATGTTAATAAGAAAAGGGTTTTACTTTAATACTTCCAAGAAATATTATACAAAAATATCTTTCGAAACTTTTTTATACATACATACATTATGAAATTCTCGGAAGACACACAAGTATCAAATATGCAAATTTCAACATTGTGGTTCATGCAAAACTTGTTAACCATGACATCATGATCAATAATAATTTAATTATACCTATAACATGAACTCCACGTAAAAAAGTTAAAAAAAAAACAAATTAAAAAAGTTGCTAACTCTCGAAGCCAAGCAAATATTTGTTATCTCTAAACACAACTATTCAAGCGATTCGGTCGGATTCGTTTAGTTACTTTTAAACCTCCGAGCTGCGAGGTCCTAACTCCCTTTGGTATTAAATAAGGTATGTATCTCCATCTGTTATTAAATAAGATATACGATTAAAATTTAACAAAATCTTACTTGCTATTTCAGAATTTATTTTGAAATGAAACTATTGCTCCTTTCGTGCCTTTTGGCATGGGGTATGTTTTTATTGACAACTGGATACCCACATCCTGAAGAAGAACTATTAAAGGGTGTCAAAAGTGGAGTTAAGGGGCACAAGAGTGATGTATTTTTAGGCTTTGACAAATTACCAAATATGAGAAACTTCAGCGGATCATCGTCCTTATTCAAGAATGGTAGTGCTAGAATTGACTATGAGAAAGGAGTATGCTACGAGGAAGTATTGTATGTATTATTATTAATTTCTAGCACACTTTATTAAAATATATATGTACAATATATACATTTATAAATCATTATAGAACTGCAACTTTGGTAAAAGACCCACACAACGTCCCAGCTGGCAATGGTGTAAGTATATTTGTTTTGTGTAATATTATTTAATTAAAATAAATACTTAACAATATATCTGCTATTTAGCATAATTCATTGTTCAATTAATTAAAAATATATTTTTTAAAATTAGCAAAAATTAAAACATTTATCTCATACTCAAAAGTTATCATGACTTTTGAGTAAACGAGATGTATTATGGATACATGAAACTTAAACTTGAAATATAAAAAAAATGAAAACAACAATTATGAGGAATTAATAAGTCTATGCTTTTCTTCAGTGAATATATATTTTAAATATGATATTTGTTATAATTTAAAAAATGCACGTTTTTCTTCAAATTCAATGAGTACTTAAGTATACATAAGCTTTATTTAATCGTATGTTAATTAAATATTAATTTAATGATACTCATAAACAAAAAAATCTTAGTTACTTTTTCCTCAACCCTTAAAAAATTCAACTGAACTCTTTGATAGCTACTTCTAATTATTAGAGAAAAAAAATAATAACATCTCATATAAAACACATCCGTCAAATAAAAGTAAGAATGTTGCTTTTTGATACTATAAATGTAATCACTAAACTAACTTTATTTCCCGATGATGACTCAAGAGCATCAGCTGTTTAGGAAGGCGGCTCGCGTCCATTGTCATTATTCGCGTTTACCTGATCTTGAGTTCTGGAGACATTCCTTTATATCTGCCTTTGCGACTTTGATTGTGCAAAAACATCCATTGTTTTTTGTTCATATAATTTGTACCTCTGTGGCACACTGATTTTATTACTTTATTTGTAATAGTTGCCAAAAAATGTACATATCATGGTAATCATTCACTAAACCACCTCTATAATGGTTTTAATTCTTAGTAGTATATAATTCGTTTTTTAACAATAGAGATTTTTTAGTGAGGAATGGAATCAATTTACATTTTTTGTGATGAAGAGTTGAACCAGTTGAGTAATACCATTTATTTATTTATAATCTTCCGTTGCAACATGACAGGCGTTAGGCCAATGCGTTTTAACAGGGTAAACATAATCAACAACCACTAAGTATGTGATGAGATATCTAACTTAAATCAGTCTGTAAATTAGTGACATCTATCTATGAATATAAAAAATATTATAATAGATGTCGCTATGTAAAATCTAGCTCGATTTTATTTTAATTATTCAACACGAAATTTTTTATCGAGATTAGGAAAATCTAGGAAAACCTAATCTAAGATGATTGGTCGGAATTATAATTATATAATAATCTCAAATTCCAAAATCAAAAAAGATACGAGTTGATAAACACTAGGATCCATATAGAATTCGAACCCAGGTATTTTTAAGGTTTCAGTCACTGATTTATACCACTGGGCTATTTATCCTGCTTGTTTATTTATAAAATTTTATGGAATATAAAATTTTGAAAGCACCAGATCAAACGCATCACTGCATTTATGTTTCATAGCAAAATTATTACAATCAGTAAATAAAGAAATGTATGAAAAAAGTATTTTTGTTATGTATTTAAAATTTTTACTTATATATATTAACGAAACTACAAATTTTTTTGCCGACATTTTGAAACAAGGTGGAGAATTAAGAACTTGCCTATCTGAGATATTGTCGATATTTTAGATAAGTATGATTATTAAATGTAAAGAGCTGCGGGAAGTATTGTGTTCTCAAAATCCGCTATATTATGTACATGTATGTATATTATATTTTGATCCATAAAAATATAGCTAGTCTTATAATGAAGGATAGTTTTGATCTTTCATGGTCATAATCGAATAAAGTGTTTCGAAAATTTAAAGCATGATACAATGTGATATTTCTATTGAAGTAACCTAAAACTAGGTATTTCACAAAATTATTGAAATTTTTGCTATATTTTTTTGTGTATTTTATATCTTTAAATGAAATATTTCTTAAAAATAATAGAATAAAAACAGTTTTACTCTCTCATGTTTTGGAACAAGGGTTGATTTTCAAATAATGACTGCAATAGTGTGCAAAAAATATCTTGTTCAAGTTCAAATCAACAAGTAAAGTCTGGTTCAAGTCACCATTCCAAAGTGAATGAATGTTTCTTTTAATATTTCAGTCGACTCCTGCACATAGCAAAATCAGAACTTGTTGTCCAGGCTATACAAGAAACATTCACAACTTCAGAAAATGTGAACCTGTTTGTGAGCATGAATGCATTAACGCTAAATGCATTGCTCCTAATGTCTGCTCTTGCTTTCCCGACCACGTCATTAACTTTGATGGCTTCTGTGTTCCAACGTGTCCTATTGGATGTTTCAACGGGCACTGCGGAGCTGATAAAGAATGCGTCTGCAATTCAGGATACACAGAAGAGCCAAATATGAAATTTTGCATTCCAAAATGCAGCAAAGGGTGTATAAATGGTAAACAACGTTATAATACTTGCTATATTACAAATAATATATGTATATTAAAGTAGATTTATGTAATCTCAATAGGAAACTGCACCGAGCCTGAGGTTTGCACTTGCAAGCAAGGTTACAAAGTTAACGAAGCAGGTGAATGTGTGCCTCATTGTCAAAACGGTTGTGACAACGGCGATTGTGTAGCTCCTGATGAGTGCGTGTGCAAACTAGGGTATAAAAAATCTGAGCTTGGCAAATGCAAACCGGTATGCGTCAAGTGAGTATTTTGTTTTAAAGTTTATTAATAATTACAGTGAGTCTTAAATTTGATTCTAAAACTCTTACTTTAGTACTGTCGACGAAGCATTAGTGCACAAATAATTTCATTTACTTACGCATATGATTAGATTCATACTTGTACTCATGCACTTACCCGGTGACACGTTTGCTTGCATATCTAATCAATTGCTTTACATCAGTGCATTTGAAGGTGCATAATTCAATTTTAATTCTCAATAAATTAAATTTGGTACCCGGCTTCGAACACGAACAATGTATTTTTTATTGATTTATTTTTTCTGTTAGCACTTACAGGCGTTTTTGATGCTTCAATTTTGTAAATCACAACATAAAACTTTACACAAGAAAAGCATTTATCACTATTGTTAATTCCGTTCCCTAGAAAGTTTAATCGTTAAAGAGAAACCTACTTTAAATGGCATGAAAACATTTGTCGTGTTTCTTAACAACATTATTGAGTACAATACACACCCAATCTCTCGAAGCAGTAAAATTTAATACATCTACAGATTCAATTTAGTTGCAAAAATGCAACATACGTTACTATATGTATTGCAACCATAGCTATTACCTATAATATTTTATTTATTACAACAGGGAATGTATTAATGGTGAATGCATAGCACCAAACATTTGCAATTGTGGAAACGGTTATGAAATGAACGAAAGCGGAAGTAGTTGTATAGCTTTCTGCGCCAACCCTTGTCTTAACGGAGATTGCACCGGACCTAATGAATGTACTTGCCGCAAAGGTTTTACCAAAAGTTTGAGAGATCCAACTGGTTCAAAGTAAGAGTAATTCAAATTTATGTTAACTTTATAGAATGTCATTAATCTCTGTTACTTTTCAGATGTATTGGAAACTGTCCAAACGGCTGTCCAAATGGAATATGCTCTGGTCCCAACTTATGCCTATGTCTTCCAGGATATATCAAAGATAGAGGCGTAAAGGGTAGCCAGAAATGTATAAAAAGAGAACGCCGTTCTGTAGCAGATAAGCTCAAAATAATGTTTTAAATTTTTGATTTTTTCTTTAATTAAGTGATTTATATCCATTATATCTCTAAAACATGTAATCATATTTACAGGTTTATCAATAAAATTATATATGAAAATTTAAAAAAATATTATTACACATTTTTTTACAAAATTTCCTTTAAAAATTCATGTAAATATTTACTTTTATAATATGCAAAACTATATTATTTTATTAATTATTAAAACAAAAATATATTTATAATATTATAGTAACATAAGCACATTAATGTAAATATAAAAACTCAATAGTTCTTTAAATATTTATTTGCACTTTAACATTTATATTGGTATGAATATAATAAACACATTTTTAAGTAATTTAGTTCCAATGAATTAAATTATATGAAGTTACCTTCCATTTCCAGTAAAACTTTTAAATATAATAGTAGAAATATAATGAAAAATAATTACCCCAATACTAACATAAAGAAAAATCCGGGAATATCCACGATACCTGAAATAAGCAATAAATATGATGATATTTATATGTAATTAAATAGATTATTTAAAATAATATAGTATCTTACTTAATTGGAATTTCACTACTTGCATTCTCATTAGTTGTTAGTATCGAACTTGAATCATCCATCAAATTATTTTGATTGACGCATTTATCATCTCCAAGATGATCAGGTAGGCAATTCTTATCTTCGGCTGATATACATTCAGTATTGGACAAACCTTTCGGTAAATATCCATGATTACACGTGCACACATCAGGCTCAGTGCACGTGGCATTTATGCACTTAATTTTACATTCAGGATCGCATTTGTTCCTCGCTACAGCATTCGGGATAAAGCCTGGTTTGCAATCGCAATTATTGGGCCCTACGCATATCGCATTGTAACATGGATCTACGCATACAGGTTCGCATTCAGTCTTAGACAAGATCTTTAAAATGTAACCATAATTACATGTGCACACATTAGGTGCAGTGCACGCTGCGTTGATGCACTTAGTCTTACATTCAGGATCGCACTTATTCTTCACAATCGCGTTCGGCGTGTACCCTTCTACGCATTCGCAAGTGTCTGGCTTTACGCAAAGTGCATTTAAACACAGATCAATACAAGCGGGTGCGCATTCGGTCTTCGGTCCATTTCTTGGTGAATAACCCTGGAAACATGTACACACGTTTGGTGCAGTGCACGATGCGTTGATGCACTTAGTCTTACATTCAGGATCGCACTTATTATTCACAGTCGCGTTTGGCGTGTACCCTTGCATGCATTCGCATATACCGGGCTTTACGCAAACTGCGTTCAAGCATGGCTTTGTGCAAACGGGTGCGCATTCGGTCTTCGATCCACTTCTTGGCGCGTAGCCCTGATAACACGTACATTCATTTGGTGCTGTGCACGCTGCGTTAATGCATTTAGTCTTACATTCAGGATCGCACTTATTCTTCACAATCGCGTTCGGCGTGTACCCTTCTATGCATTCGCAAGTGTCTGGCTTTACGCAAAGTGCATTTAAACACGGATCAATACAAGCGGGTGCGCATTCGGTCTTCGATCCATTTCTTGGTGAATATCCCTGGAAACACGTACACACGTTTGGTGCAGTACAGACTGCGTTGATGCACTTTGTCTTACATTCAGGATCGCACTTATTATTTACAGTCGCGTTTGGCGTGTACCCTTGCATGCATTCGCATATACCGGGCTTTAGGCAAACTGCGTTCAAGCATGGCTTTGTGCAAACGGGTGCGCATTCGGTCTTCGATCCACTTCTTGGCGCGTAGCCCTGATAACACGTACATTCATTTGGTGCAGTGCATGCTGCGTTGATGCACTTCGTCTTACACTCAGGATCGCATGAATTCTTTATAATTGCGCTCGGCGTGTACCCCTGCATGCATTCGCATATGTCGGGCTTTACGCAAACTGCGTTCAAGCATGGTTTTGTACAAACGGGGGCGCATTCAGTCTTTGTTTCATTCTTCAATGCGTAGCCTTGGTAGCATGTACACTCATTTGGTGCAGTGCAGACTGCATTAGTGCACTTCATCTTACATTCAGGCTCGCATATATTCTTCACAAACGTTTTCGGCTTGTACCCTTGCGTGCATTCGCATATGTCGGGCTTTATGCAAATTGCGTTCAAGCATGGCTCTGTGCAAACAGGTCCGCATTCGGTCATCGATCCATTTCTTGGTGAATATCCCTGGAAACACGTACACACGTTTGGTGCACTACAGACTGCGTTGATGCACTTTGTCTTACATTCAGGATCGCACTTATTATTCACAGTCGAGCTTGGCGTGTACCCTTGCATGCATTTGCATATACCGGGCTTTACGCAAACTGCGTTTAAGCATGGCTTTGTGCAAATGGGTGCGCATTCGGTCATCGATCCATTTCTTGGTGAATATCCCTGGAAACACGTACACACGTTTGGTGCAGTACAGACTGCGTTGATGCACTTAGTCTTACATTCAGGATCGCACTTATTATTCACAGTCGAGTTCGGCGTGAACCCTTGCATGCATTCGCATATACCGGGCTTTACGCAAACTGCGTTTAAGCATGGCTTTGTGCAAATGGGTGCGCATTCGGTCTTCGATACACTTCTTGGTGAATATCCCTGGAAACATGTACACACGTTTGGTGCAGTGCACGATGCGTTGATGCACTTAGTCTTACATTCAGGATCGCACTTATTCTTCACAATAGCGTTCGGCGTGTACCCTTCTATGCATTCGCATATACCGGGCTTTACGCAAACTGCGTTCAAGCATGGATTTGTGCAAATGGGTGCGCATTCGGTCTTCGATCCACTTCTTGGCGCGTAGCCCTGGTAACACGTACATTTGTTTGGTGCAGTGCAGGCTGCATTGACGCACTTCGTCTTACATTGAGGATCACACTTATTCTTTACAATTGCGTTCTGCGTGTATCCTGGCATGCATTCGCACGTGTTTGGCTTTACGCAAAGTGCGTTTAAACACTGATCAATACAAACAGGTGCGCATTCAGTCATTGATCCACTTTTCAGCGAATATCCCTGGAAACACGTACACACATTTGGTGCAGTGCAGGCTGCGTTTATGCATTTCGTCTTACATTCAGGATCACACTTATTCTTTACACTCGCGTTCGCTGTGTACCCTGGCATGCATTCGCATATGTCTGGCTTTACACAAAATGCGTTTAAACACGGATCTGTACAAATAGGTGCGCATTCAGTCTTAGATCCACTTCTCGGTGAATATCCCTGATAGCATTTACACACGTTTGGTGCAGTGCACGCTGCGTTGATGCACTTCGTTTGACATTCCGGATCGCACTTATTCTTCGCAATCGCGTTTGGCGTGAATCCAGGATTGCAGCCGCATGTATTGGGTTGAATACAAACAGCGTTCAAGCACGGATCATTACAAACGGGTATGCATTCATTTTTTGACCCAATCTTTTGCATATAGCCCTGATTGCAAGTGCACACGTTGGGGGCAGTACACACAGCATTAATACATTTAATCTTACATACAGGATCACATTTGTTCTTCGAAATATCGTTTGGTGTGTAGCCTGGCTTACAACTGCATTTGTTGGGCTCTGTGCATAAAGAGTTCAAACACGGGTCTTCGCATAATGGCGTACATTTATATTTTTCATTGTTTTCCAACTTGTATCCTTTGTTACATGTACATATATCTGGATCCGAACAAATCCCATTTTTACATGGTGTTGAACACTGCGGAATACATATATATCTTTGATTATTATTAATTGTGTATCCTTTATCGCATTCGCAGATGTTAGTATCCACGCATTTACCAAATTGACAATTTGGCATACATATTGGTTTACAAATACTTTTGGTGTTATCAAGTTCATATCCGTTGCAACATATTATTCTTCTTACTAATTTGTTTGCGGTCTATATGTAAAGTAAAGTTATACAAATTATTATTTTTTAATATGTGTATTATTGTACCAAAATGATTAATTTTGCTTATTACTATATTTACCACATTGATTTTGACGAACTTCGATACAATTTTTGATTTAAGACAATTAGATCCTCTGCTACAATCGCGTTGGGTTTGGAACCGCCATGTCATTTTAGGTGTTATAGTTTTTTCCCTGAAAATTTTGTTCATGGCATATATTACTTTAAATATTAATAATATATAATAAATATGTATTAGTACTTAATATATATTTTACTTTTGATTTATTTCGCTCAAATAATCTAATGAGCTATAAATACATAAGACGTTTAAGGCAAACCCAATAAAAGCATATTTCTGGATGAATAAGTACACAAGTAAATTAAAATATTAAGAATATTTAATGCAGAACTAAGAATATTCCTCAAACAGTTAAGTAATTATTAATTGTAAATATTTCATTGCAACATGACAGGCGTCTGCCCAATACAATATAGCGGGGTAAAATCAATCAATACCTAAGTAAATAGTGAGACACCTGAATGAAATCAATGTCTATAAATCAGTGACATATTTTAATATTTATAAACTATCGCTACAGCTAAATATCAATAGATGTCACTATGTTTGACCTAGCATGCTTGTATTTAAATTATTCACTACGTTATTCATCCCTGAGCTTAGAAAATCTGGGAAAACTTAATCTAAGATAATAAACATATTTCTAATTTATTATTATTAAACATATTTTTGTGCTTGGTTATAATATGATTGGGGCTTAAAATGATGTTGTGGGGATTAACATTTTTCACTACATAATTTATCAAGAACGCTTATTTAACAAATAAAGAAAAAAAATACCAAACAATAATACAAAATATATAAATTGTAAATTTATTTTATCATGCAGAAATAATTTATTTTCGTAGAGATAAGAAAGTCTACATGAAGACATATTTATTTAATAATATTACGGCGAAGTTAAATGATTATTTATTATAAACAAAGTTCTGAAAGCAGTTTTTGATTTAAATATTTGATAAAAAAATTTCAATAAAATTGAGAATTTTTGGTAAAATTCATTAAGCTCCTTTAGAATTATGCGATCGTCTAAAATATAATTGCTAATCTACAAATTTATATTTATATATTTTTCTCACCTTATATCATCACAATTTTAAAGAAAAAATCAATAAATGTCATTTGTATTACGCTATTTATATTATTATTTGAAAAATCGTAGCTAATTACCGCGATTAAAAAATACTGTTATTTCCAAAATGTCACAAAAACATTTTGCTAGAATATACTAACTTAATGATTTGAGGTCACAATAAAATTAAAATCAAATTTAAATACAAACTTGTCTAAGCATATATTGTTTCAGGTGTTCAAATAAATAGTTTCATTGTTAGCTAATTAAAACTTAATTTATAATAAATACTTTTCCTAGTTGTAATTTCATTTCGTAATAAATAATTGTGAACTTAAAAAATAATTTTAAACTAACATATTGTAACTTATTCCAATTTATGTCATACTAAGTATTTAAAATAACTAATCAAATTCAATTATTATAATAATACGAATTATTTTAATTATAAATTTTATTTACCATATTATTTTTATCATATTTAAGTTTAGTATCCATATCAGATAACTTATATAGTTTTAATATTAAAATTACTTACATTACGTTTTTGGTGCCACAAACTGATTTTTTAAAATCTATTCGTCCGTTTGATAAAATTACATTAAATATTAATAGAAAAAATAACCAACAGCGCACTTTAACCAAGTAAATGGTAATTATTGAATCCATGTTACTCGTTTGAAATGAGCTTTGTATTATATTGACAATCCTTTTATGCTGATTATAAATTAATCTCTTTGTTAATAAATATTTCATTGCCGTTGCAGTGATTATTTTTATATTAATATAAATTCAAAATTATTGCAAGGGTTGTTAATATTATTTATGAGTAAAATAAACCTTTTATATTATAATATTATACATTTATATACATAGATTTGTTTTTATTTTTTGGGTTAGTGTGGTTACGCGAATATTTGTATAGTATTTTTTGCTATAAAATGACAATGTTTTTTTAATGCTAGAATTTTAAGACTATTATGTAGTTTCTAAGAATAGTATACAAAAGTGTATAATATATATTTTTTTTACGTTTAATGTGTATTATACATTATTTACAGTATTTTTTGAATACGAAAATGGCAATGTTATTTTTTTGTATTTATCGGCTAGTTTTTTCAAGTTTAGAATAAACATGTGTATTAAATGTTATTGTTATTGCTTTATTTTGGATGACAAATGATGAAATTTAAATTTGGAATCCAGGTGGAACCTTATTATTACTTGCTTACGGCCTTAAAGCAAACGTAAAATAAAATATTTTTCTGAAAATTTAAACAATTATTTCTATAAGTAGAATAGTAAAATTAATAATAATAAAAAACAGATTTAAATATATTTACGAAATTTTGCCACAATCTTTGCCACGGCCATTCGAAAGTCAACTGGGTAGTAGTATAAAATATAAATCGGGCGTTAAATACTTTTACCAAGCTTAAATTTAATAAACACATTTCGGGCAAACTTAATTTTTAGTTCATCGCCTAAAAAAGATATAAAAATATTAATAATAATAAAAAATTTTGCCATATTTAATTGTCTATTATCATTTTATAGCATTTCTATTTTAATTATTGTAACATGTATGTTTCTGAAAAAAAAATACAAAAATGAAAAAAAAATTCAGAATATTAAATCAAATTATTATACTTATTTTTCACATTTACATACACATTTACATACACGAATAAGTAGGGATAATATTTTTTAAATCGTGAATCAGGCAAAAAATATTAATAATGTTTTTACCACGAGCCTTCTATTTCATCGTCACTATCTTGCAGGATGTTCCGATGATACAATGATGGAAACGGAAATATAGCTATGAAACACGTTTCTGACTTATCTTAAATTTATAAATCATTATTTATCATTCAATACATTGATCTACAATTTAATAAAAATGTAATGTTGAAATCCCAGAAGAAATAAACGCAATCGTAAAAAACCGTTTAAGAGATATATATTATAGATTTAAAAAAAAACAGTTTTTTTAATACCCACTACCATATGTTAGGATTGGGACGTTATAGAGCCCCCCAGAAGTTTCAAAACGCACGTTTACCAAAGCAAAGAAGCCATGGCAAATTTAGATATATTTTTTGTGTGAATATGAATATTGTCTGCATTATTTTATACATAATAATGTAAAATTTAAATAAAATATATTAGTTATCTATATTATTCGTATACTTTATTATAAATATATGAAATAATAATATAATTAGGGCTATTGCAAAAAAGTTTACTTATGTATTATATTAACTATATTATATATATTGCTACTTAATGATTTACTTTTTTTTTTTTTTTTTTTTTTTAAATAAATATAATTTTTTTGTACGTAAATTTAAATTACTTGGTTAAACCAAAACTTGGTATAAACATTCAAAAAGTAAATTAATTTTAAATATATTCCATTCACTTTCAAGAGAAACTTTCCAATTCTTATATTGTAAACATAACTTACCATCACATAATTTCTCATTTAGTATTCGAGTTAATATAAAACAAAAATATGAATGCAGCAAAGACTCTCGTACGGTAATCATTGACGTCATGAAATTTAAAAAGCTTATTATGTCTCTAATTTCTAGAAAAATGCACTTCGACTCGAAGCATAATTTAATTATTAAGTCATGTAATTTTGAAATATGCATGTCTTACACATGTCGTCAATAATAATTTAAAATAATATATATATGTATTTATATAAAATCAAGGATTGTAATAAATAACATATATATAATTAAAACGTTAACTGCAATAAACGTCTTTATCTCTATCGAATATAAAATGTAGAATGCGTTGTTTTAAGACAATATTTGTCGCTCCTTAAAACTGTTTTAAAATTTAGAAGCACGACAGTCAGAGCATATGAGAACAGCAATGCTAAAAATATTTAATCATCTGGTAGCCAACGAAATTATTGCCAAAAATACCTTTGCCCAATGCAACGTCAATAAGTAATATATTTTTTTTTATAATTATTAAAAGATTTCACCAATTCTAAAACACAAAATATTGTTTAGTAAAAACATAATAAATGTAACAAAACTGAATAAACAACTTTGGAACTTTATTAGTAATCTTGACAGTAAAAAACACACAAATAGGAAATGCTTTTTTAAAATAATAGGTAGTAATCATATTTTTAAATACAAAACAAAAAAAAATGTAGCACACATATATTTAATTTTAATTTTGTTTAATCTTTATTTTCAACATTATTGCTCCAATCTATTTACAGAAATTATTTTAAATAATATAGACGAAACAAAATGAAAGGTAAGTAGCCCAATCACTATATAAAAAGGAACTCTAGAACATCCATAGAATCTAAAACAAATAAAAAACATAATATAAATACTTAAGGCATATACATACAATAAAATAAATGTCTCAAAAAGGATACGTACTTATTCGATAATTCAAATCTTACATTTTCATTGGCTGTTACCAAACCCGATTTTTCATCCAATATATTTGCATCAAGACATTCGGTCACAGAAAAGTCCTTCCGCTTATAGCCCGTGTTGCAAGTGCACACGTTTGGAGCAGTACACACGGCGTTAATGCATTTCGCCTTACACACTGGGTCGCATTTGTTCTTCGCAATCGCGTTGGGCGTGTATCCGGGACTGCATCCGCATTTGTTGGGTCCAATACAAACAGCGTTTATGCACGGATCATTACATACAGGTACGCATCCATTTATCGATCCACTCTTCGGCGAATAGCCCGTGTTGCAAGTGCACACGTTTGGAACAGTACATACGGCGTTAATGCATTTTGTCTTACACTCTGGGTCGCATTTGTTCTTCGCAATCGCGTTGGGCGTATATCCGGGACTGCATCCGCATTTGTTATGTCCAATACAAACAGCGTTTATGCACGGATCATTACATACAGGTACGCATTCATTTATCGATCCACTCTTCAGGGAATAGCCCGTGTTGCAAGTGCACACGTTTAGAGCAGTACACACGGCGTTAATGCATTTCGTCTTACACTCTGGGTCGTATTTGTTCTTCGCAATCGCGTTAGGCGTGTATCCGGGACTGCATCCGCATTTGTTAGGTCCAATACAAACAGCGTTTATGCACGGATAATTACATACGGGTACGCATTCATTTTTTGATCCAATCTTCGGAGAATAGCCAGGGTTGCAAGTGGACACGTTTGGAGCAGTACACACGGCGTTAATGCATTTCGTCTTACACTCTGGGTCACATTTGTTCTTCGCAATCGCGTTGGGCGTATATCCGGGACTGCATCCGCATTTGTTGGGTCCAATACAAACAGCGTTTATGCACGGATCTTTACATACGGGTACGCATTCATTTGTCGATCCACTCTTCGGAGAATAGCCCGTGTTGCAAGTGCACACGTTTGGAGCAGTACACACGGCGTTAATGCATTTCATCTTACACTCTGGGTCGCATTTGTATTTCGCAATCGCGTTAAGCGTGTATCCGAGACTGCATCCGCATTTGTTGGGTCCAATACAAACAGCGTTTATGCACGGATCTTTACATACGGGTACGCATTCATTTGTCGATCCACTCTTCGGAGAATAGCCCGTGTTGCAAGTGCACACGTTTGGAGCAGTACATACGGCGTTAATGCATTTCGTCTTACACTCTGGGTCGCATTTGTTCTTCGCAATCGCGTTGGGCGTGTATCCGGGACTGCATCCGCATTTGTTGGGTCCAATACAAACAGCGTTTATGCACGGATCTTTACATACGGGTACGCATTCATTTTTTGATCCACTCTTCAGAGAATAGCCAGTGTTGCAAGTGCACACGTTTGGAGCAGTACACACGGCGTTAATGCATTTCGTCTTACACTCTGGGTCACATTTGTTCTTCGCAATCGCGTTGGGCGTGTATCCGAGACTACATCCGCATTTGTTGGGTCCAATACAAACAGCGTTTATGCACGGATCTTTACATACGGGTACGCATTCATTTGTCGATCCACTCTTCGGAGAATAGCCCGTGTTGCAAGTGCACACGTTTGGAGCAGTACACACGGCGTTAATGCATTTCGTCTTACACTCTGGGTCGCATTTGTATTTCGCAATCGCGTTGGGCGTGTATCCGAGACTGCATCCGCATTTGTTGGGTCCAATACAAACAGCGTTTATGCACGGATCTTTACATACGGGTACGCATTCATTTTTCGATCCACTCTTCGGGGAATAGCCCGTGTTGCAAGTGCACACGTTTGGAGCAGTACACACGGCGTTAATGCATTTCGTCTTACACTCTGGATCGCATTTGTTCTTCGCAATCGCGTTGGGCGTGTATCCGGGACTGCATCCGCATTTGTTGGGTCCAATACAAACAGCGTTTATGCACGGATCTTTACATACGGGTACGCATTCATTTTTCGATCCACTCTTCAGAGAGTAGCCAGTGTTGCAAGTGCACACGTTTGTAGCAGTACACACGGCGTTAATGCATTTCGTCTTACACTCTGGGTCGCATTTGTTCTTCGCAATCGCGTTGGGCGTGTATCCGGGACTGCATCCACATTTGTTGGGTCCAATACAAACAACGTTTATGCACGGATCTTTACATACAGGTACGCATTCATTTTTGGATCCACTCTTCGGAGAATAGCCAGTGTTGCAAGTGCATACGTTTGGAGCAGTACACACGGCGTTAATGCATTTAGTCTTACACTCTGGGTCGCATTTGTTCTTTGCAATCGCGTTGGGCGTGTATCCGGGATTGCATCTGCATTTGTTGGGTCCAATACAAACAGCGTTTGTGCACGGATCTTTACATACGGGTACGCATTCATTTTTCGATCCACTCTTCGGAGAATAGCCAGTGTTGCAAGTGCACACGTTTGGAGCAGTACACACGGCGTTAATGCATTTCGTCTTACACTCTGGGTCGCATTTGTACTTCGCAATTGCGTTTGGCGTGTATCCGGGACTGCATCCGCATTTGTTGGGTCCAATACAAACAGCGTTTATGCACGGATCTTTACATATGGGTACGCATTCATTTTTCGATCCACTCTTTAGAGAATAGCCAGTGTTGCAAGTGCACACGTTTGGAGCAGTACACACGGCGTTAATGCATTTTGTCTTACACTCTGGGTCGCATTTGTACTTCGCAATCGCGTTGGGCGTGTATCCGGGACTGCATCCGCATTTGTTGGGTCCAATACAAACAGCGTTTATGCACGGATCTTTACATATGGGTACGCATTCATTTTTCGATCCACTCTTCAGAGAATAGCCAGTGTTGCAAGTGCACACGTTTGTAGCAGTACACACGGCGTTAATGCATTTCGTCTTACACTCTGGGTCGCATTTGTTCTTCGCAATGGCGTTAGGCGTGTATCCGGGACTGCATCCGCATTTGTTGGGTCCAATACAAACAGCGTTTATGCACGGATCTTTACATACGGGTACGCATTCATTTTTGGATCCACTCTTCGGAGAATAGCCAGTGTGGCAAGTGCACACGTTTGGAGCAGTACACACGGCGTTAATGCATTTACTCTTACACTCTGGGTCGCATTTGTTCGATGCAATCGCGTTGGGCGTGTATCCGGTACTGCATCCGCATTTGTTGGGTCCAATACAAACAGCGTTTGTGCACGGATCTTTACATACGGGTACGCATTCATTTTTGGATCCACTCTTCGGAGAATAGCCAGTGTGGCAAGTGCACACGTTTGGAGCAGTACACACGGCGTTAATGCATTTAGTCTTACACTCTGGGTCGCATTTGTTCTTTGCAATAGCGTTGGGCGTGTATCCGGGACTGCATCCGCATTTGTTGGGTTCAATACAAACAGCGTTTGTGCACGGATCTTTACATACGGGTACGCATTCAGTTTTCGATCCACTCTTTAGAGAATAGCCAGTGTTGCAAGTGCACACGTTTGGAGCAGTACACACGGCGTTAATGCATTTCATCTTACACTCTGGGTCGCATTTGTTCTTCGCAATCGCGTTGGGCGTGTATCCAAGACTGCATCCGCATTTGTTGGGTCCAATACAAACAGCGTTTATGCACGGATCTTTACATACGGGTACGCATTCATTTTTCGATCCACTCTTCGGAGAATAGCCAGTGTTGCAAGTGCACACGTTTGGAGCAGTACACACGGCGTTAATGCATTTCGTCTTACACTCTGGGTCGCATTTGTACTTCGCAATCGCGTTGGGCGTGTATCCGGGACTGCATCCGCATTTGTTGGGTCCAATACAAACAGCGTTTATGCACGGATCTTTACATACGGGTACGCATTCATTTTTGGATCCACTCTTCGGAGAATAGCCAGTGTGGCAAGTGCACACGTTTGGAGCAGTACACACGGCGTTAATGCATTTACTCTTACACTCTGGGTCGCATTTGTTCGATGCAATCGCGTTGGGCGTGTATCCGGTACTGCATCCGCATTTGTTGGGTCCAATACAAACAGCGTTTGTGCACGGATCTTTACATACAGGTACGCATTCATTTTTGGATCCACTCTTCGGAGAATAGCCAGTGTGGCAAGTGCACACGTTTGGAGCAGTACACACGGCGTTAATGCATTTACTCTTACACTCTGGGTCGCATTTGTTCGATGCAATCGCGTTGGGCGTGTATCCGAGACTGCATCCGCATTTGTTGGGTCCAATACAAACAGCGTTTATGCACGGATCTTTACAGACGGGTACGCATTCATTTTTCGATCCACTCTTCGGGGAATAGCCCGTGTTGCAAGTGCACACGTTTGGAGCAGTACACACGGCGTTAATGCATTTCATCTTACACTCTGGGTCGCATTTGTTTTTCGCAATCGCGTTGGGCGTGTATCCGGGACTGCATCCGCATTTGTTGGGTCCAATACAAACAGCGTTTATGCACGGATCTTTACATACGGGTACGCATTCATTTTTGGATCCACTCTTCGGAGAATAGCCAGTGTGGCAAGTGCACACGTTTGGAGCAGTACACACGGCGTTAATGCATTTAGTCTTACACTCTGGGTCGCATTTGTTCTTTGCAATCGCGTTGGGCGTGTATCCAGGACTGCATCCGCATTTGTTGGGTCCAATACAAACAGCGTTTGTGCACGGATCTTTACATACGGGTACGCATTCAGTTTTCGATCCACTCTTTAGAGAATAGCCAGTGTTGCAAGTGCACACGTTTGGAGCAGTACACACGGCGTTAATGCATTTCATCTTACACTCTGGGTCGCATTTGTTCTTCGCAATCGCGTTGGGCGTGTATCCGGGACTGCATCCGCATTTGTTGGGTCCAATACAAACAGCGTTTATGCACGGATCTTTACATACGGGTACGCATTCATTTTTGGATCCACTCTTCGGAGAATAGCCCGTGTTGCAAGTGCACTCGTTTGGAGCAGTACACACGGCGTTAATGCATTTCGTCTTACACTCTGGGTCGCATTTGTATTTCGCAATCGCGTTGGGCGTGTATCCGAGACTGCATCCGCATTTGTTGGGTCCAATACAAACAGCGTTTATGCACGGATCTTTACATACGGGTACGCATTCATTTTTGGATCCACTCTTCGGAGAATAGCCAGTGTGGCAAGTGCACACGTTTGGAGCAGTACACACGGCGTTAATGCATTTCGTCTTACACTCTGGGTCGCATTTGTACTTCGCAATCGCGTTGGGCGTGTATCCGGGACTGCATCCGCATTTGTTGGGTCCAATACAAACAGCGTTTATGCACGGATCTTTACATACGGGTACGCATTCATTTTTGGATCCACTCTTCGGAGAATAGCCAGTGTGGCAAGTGCACACGTTTGGAGCAGTACACACGGCGTTAATGCATTTACTCTTACACTCTGGGTCGCATTTGTTCTTTGCAATCGCGTTGGGCGTGTATCCGGGACTGCATCCGCATTTGTTGGGTCCAATACAAACAGCGTTTATGCACGGATCTTTACATATGGGTACGCATTCATTTTTCGATCCACTCTTCAGAGAATAGCCAGTGTTGCAAGTGCACACGTTTGTAGCAGTACACACGGCGTTAATGCATTTCGTCTTACACTCTGGGTCGCATTTGTTCTTCGCAATCGCGTTAGGCGTGTATCCGGGACTGCATCCGCATTTGTTGGGTCCAATACAAACAGCGTTTATGCACGGATCTTTACATACGGGTACGCATTCATTTTTGGATCCACTCTTCGGAGAATAGCCAGTGTGGCAAGTGCACACGTTTGGAGCAGTACACACGGCGTTAATGCATTTACTCTTACAGTCTGGGTCGCATTTGTATTTCGCAATCGCGTTGGGCGTGTATCCGAGACTGCATCCGCATTTGTTGGGTCCAATACAAACAGCGTTTATGCACGGATCTTTACATACGGGTACGCATTCATTTTTCGATCCACTCTTCGGGGAATAGCCCGTGTTGCAAGTGCACACGTTTGGAGCAGTACACACGGCGTTAATGCATTTCATCTTACACTCTGGGTCGCATTTGTACTTCGCAATCGCGTTGGGCGTGTATCCGGGACTGCATCCGCATTTGTTGGGTCCAATACAAACAGCGTTTATGCACGGATCTTTACATACGGGTACGCATTCATTTTTGGATCCACTCTTCGGAGAATAGCCAGTGTGGCAAGTGCACACGTTTGGAGCAGTACACACGGCGTTAATGCATTTAGTCTTACACTCTGGGTCGCATTTGTTCTTTGCAATCGCGTTGGGCGTGTATCCGGGACTGCATCCGCATTTGTTGGGTCCAATACAAACAGCGTTTATGCACGGATCTTTACATATGGGTACGCATTCATTTTTCGATCCACTCTTCAGAGAATAGCCAGTGTTGCAAGTGCACACGTTTGTAGCAGTACACATGGCGTTAATGCATTTCGTCTTACACTCTGGGTCGCATTTGTTCTTCGCAATCGCGTTAGGCGTGTATCCGGGACTGCATCCGCATTTGTTGGGTTCAATACAAACAGCGTTTATGCACGGATCTTTACATACGGGTACGCATTCATTTTTGGATCCACTCTTCGGAGAATAGCCAGTGTGGCAAGTGCACACGTTTGGAGCAGTACACACGGCGTTAATGCATTTACTCTTACACTCTGGGTCGCATTTGTTCTTTGCAATCGCGTTGGGCGTGTATCCAGGACTGCATCCGCATTTGTATGGTCCAATACAAACAGCGTTTGTGCACGGATCTTTACATACGGGTACGCATTCAGTTTTCGATCCACTCTTTAGAGAATAGCCAGTGTTGCAAGTGCACACGTTTGGAGCAGTACACACGGCGTTAATGCATTTCATCTTACACTCTGGGTCGCATTTGTTCTTCGCAATCGCGTTGGGCGTGTATCCGGGACTGCATCCGCATTTGTTGGGTCCAATACAAACAGCGTTTATGCACGGATCTTTACATACGGGTACGCATTCATTTTTGGATCCACTCTTCGGAGAATAGCCAGTGTTGCAAGTGCACACGTTTGGAGCAGTACACACGGCGTTAATGCATTTCGTCTTACACTCTGAGTCGCATTTGTTCTTCGCAATCGCGTTGGGCGTGTATCCGGGACTGCATCCGCATTTGTTGGGTCCAATACAAACAGCGTTTATGCACGGATCTTTACATACGGGTACGCATTCATTTTTGGATCCACTCTTCGGAGAATAGCCAGTGTTGCAAGTGCACACGTTTGGAGCAGTACACACGGCGTTAATGCATTTCGTCTTACACTCTGGGTCGCATTTGTTCTTCGCAATCGCGTTGGGCGTGTATCCGGGACTGCATCCGCATTTGTTGGGTCCAATACAAACAGCGTTAATGCAGGGATCTTTACATACGGGTACGCATTCATTTTTTGATCCACTCTTCGGAGAATAGCCAGTGTTGCAAGTGCACACGTTTGGAGCAGTACACACGGCGTTATTGCATTTCGTCTTACACTCTGGGTCGCATTTGTTCTTCGCAATTGCGTTGGGCGTGTATCCAGAACTGCATCCGCATTTGTTGGGTCCAATACAAACAGCGTTTATGCACGGATCTTTACATACGGGTGTGCATTCATTTTTTGATTCATTTTTAAGTTTATAGCCCTGGTTGCAAGTACACATGTTTGGAGCAGTGCATACAGCGTTAATGCACTTTATCTTGCATTCAGGTTCACATAAATTATTTTTCTTTGTGTTTGGCGCGTATCCTGGCTTGCAGCCACATTTTTTAGGGTCATTACATATAGCTATACATTTGTATTTTTCGTTTAGTTCTGGTTTATATCCCTTGTTGCATGTACATATATTTGGGCTTGAACAAAATCCATTTGTGCATGCTGTAGAACAATGCGGAATGCATTTATAAATTTGCTGTTTATCTTTCAAATATCCAAAATTACATTTGCACACGTTAATGTCGACGCATTTACCGTTTTGGCAATTTGGGACACAAGTAGGTTCACATGCAGTTTTTTTCTTGTTAAGTGTATATCCTTTGCAACATTTAATTTGTATTCTTGTAGTGCTGACATTCTGTTGATAAATTTAAATGAAACTAGTTAAAATTGCAAAAATAAAAAAATAATATGTTTTCTAATTACCTCATTTTTCATGATTTTTGTTCTTAATTTCCAATTGATTTTATAAGGAATTTTAATATTCTCACTGAAAATTAATAAATAATAATATTAATATTAAAGTTATTTGAAACTTTTATGTTTTAGAGTTTTGTCTTATTTAATTTTTCGAATTTTTTGTATTTTTATATATTTTTAGGTTCGGAAATAAAAATTGAATTTATTATCGACTAAAAAATGATGGGCCCAAGATTTTTCACAATTCGCTCATTTGTACATTTTTAAATATTAAAATTTTTAAGATTTTTTTTGATAATGCAAAAATTGTTCGCTTCCATGCATATGTTATTAAAAGATACGTTTAAAAGTATGGAAATATATCTTCAAAGATTGTTTTCAAAAGACACTGCATAGTGACAGATTAAATAGAAAGATCTTTGTCATCATAGATTGATAAGCAACGTCAAAACGATGTCCCTCTGAGTTTTCAATTATTCAAGCTAAGGCTTTTAGTTTGCATAAGATTGAAAGACTAGATTAAAAGAAAATTCTTACTTTGTGTGTCAAGTCAAGCAAGTTAAATTTGGTATTCTTTACATAATATCAAATTCACTGGAGAATCGGCTGATGCAGAAAAATAATTTATTTTCTCATTGTCCAAAATTATTGTAGATGGATAATATTTTCCTTGCCAAATATTTAATGTAAACGAGACGGGTTTATTGTGTAAAAAATGTCTAATCGAACATAAACCTTCTAAATACCGATTGGCATTGCTTCTTGGTGGAAACTTAGCTGATGATTCAAAGTTGAAGCCAATGTTATTTTATCAAGCAGAAAATACCAGAGCATTGAAAGGGAAAGATGAAGAATTCCTTTTAGTCATTTGGAAATTAAATAAAAAAGCTTGGGTTACTGCGTTAATATTTTAAGATTTGCTCACTTTCCAAAAAGCAATATTAATCTTAGACAATGCTACAGGATACCTATTTCTCTGCAGAATTTTTACCCGGAAAGCAATGTTGTGTTTCTTCCTCTCAATACTACCTGCCTCATACAGCACATATCTACGCTTAAACGATATTATATGAAGAAAATAATAAATCAGGCCGTCAAGGCAACTGACAGGAAATTCGGACCTACATTAAGAGATTTTGGATGAACTATAATATATATATGAAACGCAATAAACAATATTGGAGACTCGTAGGCTGAAATAAAAGAGACAATAAGGAAAAAAATCACTCATCACAAACGATGAGTAATTTTATAAATTCCGAGTTAACTTCGGAATCTCTCACAGATAAAATAGTTAGCCTAATGAATGCACGAAACTTGGACTACAACAGCAAAAATGTTAATGAGTTGATTGAATCTCACTCAGTACCTTTGTCAAATGAATATTTAATTGAGCAACAAGAGTTAAATATACACAATGAAAGCGTGGAAAAAGAAGTTGAAAAATTCGTCAAGACTTTGACAAGCAAAAATACGAATGAAGCCTTCATGCATGTTGACAAATTTTTGACAACATGCATGAGGGTTTCATTCGTATTTGTATATATTAATAATATTAGTATTTAATTTCACTTACACTACATTTTCGAAACCGCAAACTGACTTTTTCAAATTTACTTGTCCGTTCAATAGCGTAATATTAAAAAATAGCATAAATAGTAAACAATATTGCACTTTAACGCTGTAGATGCTAATAATTGTATCCATGTTCCACGTTTGAGATGAGTTTTGTATTTAAATTCTTTTATTTTAATCATGAACTAATCACTGTTATATTATATTTCATTGGCGTTACAGTATTTTTTTTAATTTTAGTACTTCATATAAACGCAAAGTTTTATCAAAATGATTACAATATATATTTTATAGTGATATTATTTTATTTATTTTGAAGCTTTGCGTTGTAAATTTTCAATATGTACATTTAAATTTTATAATTAAAGCTTAAAAATCATTGAATCTATTTTCTAAATCAGCACTGCTTTGCTATACAAAAACGATAATGGTAATTTTAAATCATCTTACATATTTACAGTTTAAACCATTGAGATAATAATTATGTATTATCCTGTTAAGTAAAATGTACTATTGAAGATAAGTCATAAATAATATATTATAATATCAAATATAAAATTTATTAATTATACACATACATATAAAGCATTATCATAAAAAAACAAACAAATTAATTGATATTGATTAGTAAATATAATATAGGTAAGTATATATTGTATATTTAATTTAAAATAAATATTTGATAAATGCAGCTTAAAATACAACAGAATAATATTAAATTAAATAAAAATATAAAAATGATTAAGTGCAAATAAAATGAATGTACAATATTATAAAAATTTATTAGATTATTCTAAAACGTATATTGTTTGTAGAATATTTTTACTGTTTTAAATAAATGTTGTATGAAATAAGTTTTACAAATGACACTTGAGAATTCATGTATGCACACGTACCCGAATAGCACGTTTACCGTGTTATTGAGGGGTGTACTGTACTTCTGCTATAAAATTAATATCAGCTTCTTTTTTAGTTAATATAGTAACAATTTACTGTTGATTTAATAATTACTTTTTAGCGTTTTTGTTAAATACGAGTTAATGAACACATTCGTATTTCTTGAAAACAGTTAGGAATGACAAAAATATACATTTTTATGTACATTTTACATTTTTTCGAACATCACTAGCGATGCTAAATAATTTTGTGTCACATACAAATCTTACAATCTCACTGAACACGGCTCAGGTGTCGACCGTACGGCTACAATGTTTCTATGGACACAGGAGTGTTTAACGCAATCAACATGTTAAAGAAAATTATAAAAATAATTTAGCCATGAAATAATAAATAATTTAACAGAAAGAAAAAGCAATGGGTTTAGGGCTAATTTAAGTATAATTTACTCTTTTTTATTTTTGTTGGTTTTAATGTTAAAATAAGATTTTTTGTCTTATTATCCTGTTGTTTTAAAAGTATAATAAATAGTCAACATCTTTATGTATAAAATATATATATTCGCACCACGAGCCTTCTATTTAATCGCGCATTATCAATTCACACGTATTGTCTGCAGGATGTTCAAATGAGACAATGGTATAACCGGAAAAATTATAGTGAAAAATTGTGTTCCACTTATCTTAAATTTCTGTTTAATTTTGTTGACACATTGGGTTTATTATGTATCATTAATAACACACATGACATTAAGACTATCAATAATTATTCTCGGTATAAAATATATATTTGTATCTAGGATGGCAATTTTATTAGCACCAATCAAAGTAAACGAAAACATAAATCATAAGTATGCTTCAGACCATATCGATCAACAGCATAGTTTTTGTGTATCAAGTCAATAGCAATGAATCTTGCTGTCTTCCCGATTTTATGACGATAATTTTCGATACGGATAAACAAGTAGATGTCATCTACGTTGATTGTGATATAGTTTTTAATGCCTTAATTAAAAAAAATGGTTTTGTATGGGGTTTTACGTAAAATGATTTTAAAACATACTTTTAATTTGGACACTAGTCGTCTGAATACATTACTTCATCATAAATTCCTTAATTGACATATTAATACTTTTTTCTACTAATTAATAATATTTAAAAAAATAATAATTATAGTAAATTCTGACTTTTCACTGGTGAATTAAAATTTTCCTTAAAATAGATTCCATTTAGGATTGTAAAAAAACAAATTTTATGTTGAATATCTATGTGCGTGGGTATTATCATTTAGCATTAAAAAACGTCATTCAATGACCTATTCTAGACCAAGATTTTGATTAAATGGATAACTATTTGTGAAATCTGTAGTCCTAACAGACTACAGATTTCATCAGCATATAGAAGACATGAGCAGTAAAGCCTCTTAAGATATTATAATTTCTTTTGCGATGCAAGCATTAATTCAGGAGCTCAAGGGTAATGTGTTCCTTGTATAATTTAATCACCTAGTTAGCAGTATCCTGGAGTATACTTCTCTAGTCTGGTTGCCAAATAATGCAACTGACTTACAAATAATAGAAAATGTGAAATACTTGTAAAAGCTGCTGGTAGAGAAAATACATAATTCAGAATTATTTGAAGAACTTCGTCATTGTGTGCTACCTTATTACCAGTATTTGTGTTTTCAAGAAGCACAGCTCCCCAAAAGCACAGCTATTCGATTTTTACAGTTCTCGCAGTTGGTGAACTTATTGTAGTCCAATTGTTGTAACGTTGTAAATATTTTATATGTATTTTATCTCTATGCAAAATAAATTGGCATAAAGCTGATATAACCTGCACATGTAGTTAAATAAATTTATGATATAATATAGCCTGGAATAATTTATTTTTTCTAATTCGCTCTTCTTTTAGTTGTACTTAATCAATACTATATGTTGCTAAGATTGTAATATATTATATAAGCAATTCCTGGCTATGCAAAAAGCTCAAATAATATTGACTGAAGAAGATTCTTAAGACGAGAAATTTAAATTTGTTGAGGTGTTTATTAGTACTTACCTATAGCTCATTTATATTCCATTGTATATATTCATAAGTTGTTTATTTTGTTGTATATTTTAATTACATGATTTTTAGGCTACACTTAAATATGTGCCAATACTAACACTTTATAGGTTGTTACAGCTGTATTAATACAATCCAATACAATATAGAATAACTTCAATGCAAATAAATTGTGTCTACGACTAATATACATATGTATGTATATTAAGCCATATTAAAGATAGTTGTTGTTTTAGTTAATTCACTTTGACAATTAAATGAAATTAAAAATCAATGTTGGTTGCATATTAAGATGAACCGAATAACCTATTTTCTATTCTTATCAAAGCAACATTTGTTAAATTTTAGATAATGAAATGAAACAAACTATACATCATACTTAAAATTTATGTATTATTTACAACGTCTTTTAATAATAATTACGTTTATAATACAATATATAATTAAATATCAGTCATAAAAATAAACACATATTTATAAAATCACAGAAAAATAAAGCACAAGCAAGTTTAAGATACCACAAAAATAAACAAATTATATAAAACATAGTTTTTTACTACACCAACTAATATATATTTACAGTTCAATTGCCCTTTTGTAGGCTATGTATATATAGTATATAGTACCTTTAAGTATATATTACTTAATATTTACTTTAAAATAATTTAGACGTATATTAGTAACTGCTATCTCTTTTAATTTCGGTCAGTTCGATTCGATTGCAAAAATCTTCTATTCTCTCTGTGTCTGTATCGCTTACGTTTTCATATTCCCATTCAGTGCTTTCATTAAAATCTTTTATCATTTTAGACGAAGCATAATCAAAAATCTGATTGTTCGGCTTGTCAGCCATCAGTGCTGTACCACATCCATCTGCGAATACCGTATTTTTGTATATCCAATTGTCTGAAACATAGTTATTAATGAATTAAATATTGTACATTTTACCAATTATAGTATATAACGCTTACTTGATGTTTCTTCGTTAGATGTTATTGTGCTTTTCTCTCTTCTGTATTTATGAATTCCGATAATAATTAAGCTCACAATCAGCACAACAGCTACGATTAAAATAATGTTTAATCTCGTATCAGCAAAACTGAAAAATTTTTTTTTTTTAATAATGTATAAAATTTGAGTATTTTACCAAATTTCTACTTTATTATTTGACAAAGTTAATATGTTAACGATTTAGATTTAAAATATTAAATTAAATCTATATTACATAAAATCATTTAATATAATAATTAAAATACTTATTAAAACAATACTAATTTACTTTTTCTAAACCAATAATATATACATATGTGCTAGAAACCATTATTAATAATAGCAAAAAATATTTATTTAATTTTAAAAGGTTTAATTTATTGAAAAATATTTTTTTAATATATTTTTAGCAAATTTAATCTCATTTAAATAATAAAAATAAGTAAAACTAGATGGCAAACATAACTGAAAATCTATATATACTTTTGCAGTAAAATTTATATATCATAATGAAGCATTTTTATAGCGATTTTAATGCAATTTTTTTCTCTTTTACAATCTGATTATAATTGAGTTAAAAATCAGTTATGAAAACGTATATATATTGTGAAATATCGAATTTATCATAAAATCTAATGATACAGTTAAATTATATCTTTGTGAAAAGAAAAATCAGAATTGTAACAAAATAATACATGTGCAATATTAAAAAATCAATGCTAATTATTCCAAAATTACTTACACAATTAAAAAAATAATAATAATAATAATAGTTTTTACAAATAAATGATCATATTTTAATAGCAAAAAATTGTTACATAGTGTTATCTTAAGACTAAAATAGCATCGTATTTAAAAGACGACGAGATACCTTATTAACTTAAGCTTGGTATTTTTTTGTCTTCCTTATGATATAGAATATATTTCCTGAGATGCCATATTCGATTGAACCACATAATGGAAAAACACAAAAGAGGTCTAAAAACGGACAAAAATGCCAATCCAATTATTATGCAAACAAATGTAATGTTTGTACATTACATTTATTAGCATAAGACAAAAAAGGGACATCTTTGTTAATTGGACACCGCCGTGAGAAAACTTTTTTCAGATTATCAGAATCAGAAAGATTAAAAGTATTTATCGCAAACGCATTGTGAATGAACAACATGTGCATTCAAAATTGCCGTACGTAATCTGCTCTAATGACCAATGGTAATCAATAGAGGCGCAGAAAAATTATCATATAAAAGGAGCCGTGGGCACTCAACAATCTCTTCTATCATTGACATTCTTATTTTAACGTCCACTTCGAAGTTCAAGTCTCTACAAATTTAACTCACTAAGCAGTTACGAAATTCAATTAGGACTATCGAAGGTTGCAGAAACCGCCGCTTCTCTCTTCACTCAATGTCTAACACCCAGAGTTGAACTCGCTTCGAACACACATTGAGCCAACGAATGCACCCACGGGAAACTTCATATAAAACTAACATACACAAACAGTACGTGACGAAAAAATAATCACCACTGATACGAAGGTTTGAGATATATATTTACTACGGGATATTTGATTAATTTTTGTTAATACTATTATATTAATGAAAAGAAGATAAACAGCGTCAAATTCGTTAAAATATTAGGAAAAAATATAACTTATTAGCATTCATAGATTTATTTAAATTAACGATTAAAAGCCTCACCTCAATAGATATCTTATGTCTATCATTCCAGCAGTTACAACTGTAGGCACCTTCTCAATTTCTGAGCAAGCTATCCCCATGAATCCTTCATTACACACGCATTCGCCATGGCTTGTGCAATTTCCATGAATGCACCCAGATGCGCAGCTCGTCCAGCATATTCCAGAAACGTCGTCATAAAAGTGATTCTCGGGACATTGGCATATTTCCGGGGCAATACATGTGCCGTTTTCGCATCCGCTTGAACAAAATGGCGAACATTCACCAGTTCCATTATCATAATATCCATCGTCGCATTTGCAATCATTATCGACGCACGATCCGTACTTGCAATTGAATTCGCATTCTGAAACACATTTTCCATGTGCCCTAATAAATCCTTGAGAGCATTGGCACATTTCCGGAGCGACACAAATCCCATCTTCGCAATCGTCACAAATAGGAAGACAAGATGATTTATTGACGTTTTTATACCCGCTCTGGCACATACAAACATCTGTAGCTATGCAAACTCCTTTGCATGATTTACAATATGGCACACAATCATCAGTGCTATTATCGTTGATAAATCCTTCATTGCAAATGCATTTTTCTGGAGCTATGCAAATACCATTATTACAAGGTTTTTTACAAACTGCTTTGCAAACAGAAGCATTAGATATATCCAATTCAAATCCTGGTAAACAAGTACAAATATCTGGAGATGTACATTTACCATTCAAACACCCATTAAGGCATTCCGGTTCACATGTAGTGTTGCTCACTTTGCTAAATCCTTTCAAACAATCACATTTTTCAGGTGCTTTACACATTGCGTTGATACACTTATTTTCACAATGAGGCACACACGTGCTGTTATCCTTTTCGTCCTTCATGAATCCTTTTTTACATTCGCACACATCAGGTGATGAACAGAATCCGTTGTGACATTTTTTCTTGCAAATTGGGTTACATATGGTGTTGTTCTTGTCAGATTTTCTATAACCACTCAAACACGTACAAAAATCTGGCTTGGTACACATACCATTAACGCAATCATGTCTACACTTTGGCTTGCAAATAAACTTATCAGTTTTATCCTGAATATATCCGTCATTACAAGAGCATATATTAGGACTTCTACATTTACTGTTTTCGCAAGGTACATCGCATTTTGGTACGCAAATATTCAGATCAGTTTCATTCCTTGAATATCCTAAGTGACACGTGCATTCATTTGGCGCTGAACAGTATCCATAAACACAAGATGGTTCACATGTCGGTAAGCAATTATCACCATCGAATGGATCTTTCACATATCCTGGCAAACAATCGCATGTATTAGGTGTTTTACAATAACCATTCGTGCAGTTTTGTTCGCATATTGGATTACATTTATGATCGAGTTCATCGTCTTTAACGTGATCTTTGAAGCATTGACATTGATTCGGTGATATGCAATCACCATTGATGCATTTCTCTTTACACGACGCTTTACAAATGTTCGAAATATTTGACAGTTCATAACCTGGGTCGCATGTACATACATTCGGAGACGAACAATGTCCATGCTGGCATTTTGGATCGCATTGAGGTAAACATTTATAACTGCTATTTGGGTCTTTCTCATGATTCGGGTGACATTCGCACACACCAGGTGCTTTGCAATAGCCGTTAAAACAGCTGGGATTGCAAATTGGGTAACATTTGAAAGCATCTGTTTTGTTCATCAAGTATCCAGAATCGCACTTGCACTTATTAGGAGCTATACACGATCCGTGCTCGCATGTTTTTTGGCAATGTGGCTCGCAAATGTTTGAAACATTTGATAGTTTAAATCCCACGTCACATTCGCACACATTCGGACCGGAACAGTGTCCATTGATACATTTTGGATCACAAAAAGGTTTGCATATGAATTTTTTATTAGTATCTTTCAAATAGCCTGAAAGACATTCGCAATAGTTTGGCGCTATACAATTACCATTCAAACAATCCGGATTGCATGTGGGATCACATCTGAAGTTATCTGCTTCATTCAGTTTGAATCCTTGATGGCATCGGCATACATCAGGCGCTATACATTCACCATTTTGGCAGTCTTGAGAGCAACGCGGTTTGCAGATATGTGTCAAATTAGATTCTTTATATCTGGGATCGCAAGTGCAAGTGTTTGCCGCAGAACAATATCCATTGACGCATTCTGGTTCGCACATCGGTTCACATCTGCTTGCGTCGTATTTTTTATATCCTGGATTGCACTGGCAAGTATCAGGGGCTACACAATAGCCATTTTCACAAGCATTGCTACAAATCGGTCTGCATATATGAGACGAGTCCAAGCTTTCATAACCTGGGTGGCATATGCAAGTATCAGGCGCTGAACATACCCCGTTGATGCATCCCTCTTTACAATGAGGCTCACATACAGATTCGTTATAAGCAGATTTTACAAATCCATAATCACATTCGCATTGATTTGGAGCTACACAATGACCATTCAAGCATCCTTGATTACAAGTAGGAGTGCACAAGAACCAATGCTGAGACGGATGAGTTTGGTAGCCCGGATCGCATTCGCATTTGTTGGGTGCAGAGCATATTCCGTTAATGCAATCATGGGTGCAGTTAGGAGTGCAGTGGAACAGGTCGTCGTCTCTGAAACTATATCCTTCATAACAGAGGCACTGGTTGGGCGCAGCACAGTATCCGTTTTCGCAAGGCTTAGGACACTCCGGATAGCATTGGAAAGAGTTTTGTGGATGATTTGTATACCCCACGCGACATTTGCACACATTGACGTCAACGCAATCGCCGTGGACGCAGTTAGGAGAGCACAAGGGTTGACAACCCTCTTTCTCGATATATTTATATCCTTCGCAGCAATACGGTTTCTTTATTATGCTCGGGACCTAGAAAAATAGAATTTATATTTAAAAAAGTGACACATTGAGATAAAAATGTTTTGTTATATTATCATAATTTTATCAGTGTTGCGTAAATATGCCATCCGCTTTACATATAATATATTGAAAAAAAAAACTATATATGAATACCAATCGGTAACTAATTTGGAAAAGGCCAGAATAATTATGTAGATTTATGTATATAAAAATGTGAAAAAAATTTCTTAAAGAAAATGTTTAGCTTCTTTATATTTTTTCTCGGATTTTTATATATGGCGTTACCATTTTTTTTAATACCGTATGAAAAGAAAACTATTTACTTTCTATTTCTATTTTTAAATTAGGTTAATTAACGAACTACACTTAAACAGAGATATTTACAAGAGGTATTTCAAAACAAGTTTCGTATTAATATTATTAAAACTACGACAGTTACCATGTTTTTAAAAATCCGCATAAATGACAAAAAATAAAAAAAAACATATTTTTTTTTAAATTTAAATTTATTTTAAATTCCATTACCAAATATTTTTAACAAAGTTAATTTTTTCCGGTTATTTAAAACAATATGGCAGATCACACTGACTAAAGAGTTTAACAGAAATATTTACAACATCAATTTTTTGAGAACATGATAAGGCAGGTATCATGTCCTCAAAAATCCATATTAATGATCATAAAAATTAAAAAAAAAACATATTTTTAAAATTTTATTTAATTTAAGTTTTTATTTTTTTTAAATAGCAACCATTTTCATACAAGATGTCGGATCCAGCTGGCTAACGAACTAAGACGATATTTTTACGAGGTAAATTATATGGAATATATTAAAATTTAAGGGCACTATAACTGACGTAGTTTTCATCATATTGTTTTGAAATTTCTCAGCTAAATTGGTTAGTCAACCAAATCCGGTATATTGTTTTCAAATGGCGGCTATTTATAAAATAAAATAAAAATAAGTTACAAAATAAAATTTAAAAAAATGGTTAATAAAATAATAAAGTTAAAAATATAATATAAATATAAAATAAAAAAGTCATAACTTCAAAATAATCATAGAGAAATAAGTAAAATATAAAAATTAAAATAAATAATTTAATTTATTTATATTGACTTGATAATTATATAGATATAAATAAAAAAGTAAGAACATTCGTACACAAACGAAGCAATTTAATAAAAAAAATATATAAATAATATGCATTAAGGAATATCTTAAAAATTTTATACCATAATTAAATTAAACGTAAAATAATTGCTTCTATTAATCATTCAAGAAAATGATAAAAACGAGTTGGAGTCGGCCGATTTTTTACGATTCCAACTCCGACTCCACAGCCCTGTTTTTTATGCTCTTTTATATACAGAAATTTATTTCATATTTTAAATGAAAAAGTTTGAAAACCACTGACAAAAAATAAAAATTATGGATATGCTTATACTATTTTAAATTTTTTGATGTACATATATTTATAAAATTTCAGATATTAGCTAGATTTCTATAAAAGAAAATTATGTCTTATAAAGATGAGCGGTTTGGAATAAATTATTTAAACAAAACTATAAATCATTTTTTTTAAATTCATATTAAAGTAAACATTCAGATAAATCATATCTTAAAAATAACAGTATCCAGGTGAGTTCAAATCTGGACCTGCTTACAAGCAATGATGATTTAACCCCTTAAATAAATATAAAATACTTGGTTTACTGAATAATGAAGCTAGTACAATAATCTTTAATATTTATTAAAAATATTTTTTAAATAATTCGTAAACTTATTTTAAAAAACGAAATTGTTTAAAAATAAAATCAACAAATGACCACCACTAAGTAGCTGGCGTTTAAGTGGTTAAAAACCGCTCGTCTTTCTGGCCCACCCCGTATCATGAAACCGATTTGACTAAATACAATCACATAACATACAGACTTACATTTATACAGAAATTTTTAGCAAGTTATCATTTAATGAATCGATATATAAATAAATAAATTAGTACTCCTAATTCTAAATCTAAAATTTTATTTTATTTGAAGAAATACAAATCTTAATAAGCATTCACAGATTAAAACTTATTAATAAGCAATTTAACATCTTAAATATTTTATACCGTAACAATTGTAAATCCGTAAGCCCAATGTGCAAACACGAGTAATTATGAATAATCTACTACTCTTACATCAAACTATATTTTAGTAAAATGTAGTTAGAAGTGTGATGTATTATACACGTAAATATAAGGCCGGTTTTATATTATATATTGTACTAACATTTTAATTATGAATACAATAATAAACAACCCATTCATAGCATGTAAACTAAGGGCATCTGCTTTCATTGTAACTATCACAAATAAACATTTAAAAATGGAGAAAAAATAACTACCGAGGTAGACGTATCTTGTCATGATACCTTTAGTGTTTAGGAAAAGGAACTTCTGCGTTTCATCTGTCATTAACCCACGTGTTCCGAAATTTGTCAGACCGTTTCTGTTTCCTGTCGAATAACAAACACTCTTTTGTACGGCTACCGACTGCTAAGACTTCTAAGAAATACTATACTTATGGTAAAAATACTGTTTTTAATGTTTAATATTTATACAGAAGCTACCATCTGGAATAAGCTGGCGAGAAGGGTTTTTAAGCATATCATGTGACTAAATAAGCATCGTGCATGTGGTGTGCAAGTTCTACCAATTGTAAATTTTGCAAGTGTCCTGAATCTGCATAAAAAATAATTAACTCGTTTAAGGGTAAACTTCACAATTGTCAACTTTACGAGAGGACGTAGGTGTAATAACAAGCGCACATCAATGCTTCTATATTCCAAGAAATTAACATTAAAGAGATATTTATTCCTCCAGTAAAAATTGTAGCGTTGAAAAAAGAAGATACAAAGGAAAATTTTATATTAAAATAGACACATTAAAAAAATCAAAGTATCATATTTTTAAACATCAATGAATATTTTGCAAGTGTTAATTTATTACGTCCTTTTCCGGAGTTATTTTTACTTTTATGGTTTTACTATTGAAGTAAAAATAAGCATGAATTTAGTTTGCTTAATTCTAACGCAAAAAGGTGTAAATTTGCTATTGCGTTATTTTATACTTTCATACGTTTTCATGTTTCAAAAAATGAATACTCGGCTTAATTTTAATTTTCTAACAACTAAAAACATTTCCAAACCATCATAATAATATAACTATATGTAGTATATGTTTTTCATTTAATTATGCCACAAATAGTTTTAAGTGTATAATCTTAACTATAAATCAGAATATATGTTTGCTTGTAAGCAAAAACTCTCTTACAGTGAGCACTGGTCTCATATAACTATATACATAAGAAGCTTATGGGAATTGGAATTTTTTGGTCAACGCGCCTATTTAAGCACGCACCATTTCCGTCATCAAGTTATCTATTTAACTGTAAAAAACATGACGCCATATTGCATAACTTTGCGTAAAAATTGAATCGAATTATATGCAAATTTCAGATGAAGCCGGAGAATGAACTACTAGTTATAAATTTGTACCAGTTATGACGTTAGTTTTTCAATAACTATTATTATTTGTAAAATTAAAAAAAAAATTATTGCATGGGTATCTTACTAAAAGTTATATTTAGATAATATTTTTTGCTATAGTCGACTTTATCATTATTTCGCGTAGTATGAAATATTTCGTTGAAACTACCTCTTATAAAAAAAACAATCAATATTTTTTGCCATAAGTTCGCCCCTTTTTACAAAAATTGGGTTTGGTTGCAAACAAATTCAGGTCAAATTTTATACCCAAAAATGTAACTATCCTAAAAGTTTATAAGCTGCTATTATATCTGCAGGAAGCACGACGACAATAATACTTTGCAGGCGCTTGCTTATCTCATTAAGATCTGGTTTGCCCGATGGGTTCTACACATTTTTTGCATATAAATAACATCGATTAATACACACACATTCATACACACAGGCGCTTGACCCTATTTATATTCGAAGCACGCAAATCACACTGCGGTAGAACAATGGTCAATAACGAAAACGTTGTGTGGTTGTATTTCCTCCAATTATCACACCACAAATTGCTCCAAGATTTAGGGACTTGTTCGTTACTTCCAGGAAATCATCTTTGCATACAAACACTCTTATTTTATTTATAATTTCACCCACCACGCATATGACAACATGAAAACCGCAATAAAAATTTGTCAAGTTTAATTATAGGTCGTTGATCTAGAAGAGTCTTAAATAAATAAACTATGAATCAAGATTCCATTTTATCAATTAAACAATCAATTTTGGTTTACCAGTTTTTACAGTTGCGATCTGCTGTTTAAACCCAAACCTTACCTAAACGACCAAACCCAACTTAAACATATGAAAGTACTAAAACTATAGTTTTAAAGCTTTCATTGTGTATTTTTTTTGTCGAATGATATGGAAAGATGCGTACTGGATCGCTTCATAAGATTCCCATGTCGTTTTGACGAAGTACCGTTACACGAAATAGCATGCTTTATCTCTTTCTTCGTTGCATGCGACACCCCTCCCACTTTTATTTCTAGGGGATCAGCGTCAGTTCTGGTTTGTTAAATGAATAAATCTGATAAACCTACAATACCACTAACTTAATTCCATAACTTTGCTACTTGTGTATCTGATTTTTTAATTTTGCGCAGAATTTCATCGATATTGTAGTCATTATTAAATGTGTTCCTACTATTGTTGTTACCAAAAGCAATAAAATATTTTTATTTATTATAAGAAAAGAGCATTATTATATAATAAAAAT
This sequence comes from Plectrocnemia conspersa, assembly GCF_051122295.1. Classification (NCBI taxonomy): domain Eukaryota; kingdom Metazoa; phylum Arthropoda; class Insecta; order Trichoptera; family Polycentropodidae; genus Plectrocnemia; species Plectrocnemia conspersa. The sequence continues at coordinate 19,044,929 of NW_028277175.1, forward strand.
AAAATGGTAAATATTTCTTTAGAAGAGCAGGGTAACACCCCCAAGGTGTATGGCTGAGAGGCAAATAGTAATGGATTCTAATTAGAATGTAACGGTAAACCTTCGAGCTTGATAGGGAATCTTATGATGCTACCGGATCATCCGTTTGAACAAATACAGTTTTACTGATACTAAGCAGTGAAATTTTAAATCAATTGTTTGATTCGTGTTAATTGGCTGAGTGAATAAAATCATACACATTCTAATAAAAATATAAATTCACTATAACATATACATACAAAGTCATTGATATCCTTAAAAGTATACTCGTTTATTTTTGTATTTTACGATTCTGTTTCATTCCTAACGAAATTTAAAATAATTTAATAAACCAAATATTTTTTTAAATAATATTATTTTATTTTTCCATGAAAAAATATGTTTTTTTTTAAAAAACATTCCTATATTGTTTTATCGACTTACAAATACTTCGCTTATCAATGACCAACTGTCACAACTTGGGCTAATCTCGACTTAAATGGACGTGAATCGGCTAATTTATTTCCACATCGTTACTGTATTTTTTTTTAAGTTAATTAATTAAGCGTAATTTGTTTCATTGTCATAGTCTAATATCAAATTTAATATTTTATACACAATATATATTAATATAATAATACGACATTGAGATCGTTGATTCTGTGAAAAGCGGTATTTGTAAAAAAATTATCAGCGACTTATTAACATAATAATGTTTTTATATTTATACGGGATCATTATTGCTAAAAAATAATTACTAATGGTATCATTATGTACTCGTATGTTTTAATAAATATTTAACCATCTTTTAATTATTAACTATAATATACTTTATATGCATGAATATTAACCAAATTATTGTAGACTAAATCAGTAAAAAGATTTTTCATATACAAAAATATATACTGTAATAATATAAATACATACTCTACATAAATTTGACAAATGTATCGAGAATTATCGAGAAGTTTAAATGATGATTTACATTTCTCGAATACAACACACACCTCATAACGTTTGATAAAATATATGATATATTGGAATATAGAGTTACTAGCAACTATTATTTCTAGGTACATTTAAATACATAAATTTGATTTATAAATTAGCATAATTTTTTTGAAAAATGTAATAATTTTAGAAACACTGATTTGAGAGAGTTCAATCTTGAGATTTTAAGGTTGACTCAACGCGAGAGAGCAAAAAACCACTTCACGTTTAAAACCGACCCCACACAAAGTCACGTGCATAAAGTTTATATATATACAATTCTTTTAGAATCCGCATCTATTTTATTTAATATATATGTATATATAATATTTTATAATTAATACTTACATAAGATTTAAAGGTTTTATAAAAGCGTCGAGTTTTGCTACATCTTTTGTCTCCGCAAGTAGATTGGAAAGTTTCAGTCACCCATCGCCGATTGATTACTAGTTTCTTTTTATTATCACTATAAAAATAAACTATTTTAAACACTATTTTTATAAAATAATTAAATTAATAAACATACGACATAGTCACATATCCGCATATCCCTTTTTGGGGTATATTTGTAGTGGCGCTATCCACCAAATCTATATTAATTTTTAAAGTCAAGAAAAATAATATGACGTACAGCAATAAACACTTCATTTTTTATTTAGTTTTTATATGTAGAAAGAATTATTATAAGTATTATAAGGACACGCTGAACAAAATCGTGCGTAACTTATCAGCATGGTTAGGAACGAAACACTTCCATACTGTTTGCACAGTTGAATAAAAATAACTAACAGTGGCGTCCGTGGTGCGCGCTACATCCTGCCACAGAGGTTGTTGCAGATTTAAAACAAACATCTCCCGGATGGCACAGCCCGCGACTGACAGTTTCTTAAACTTTTCGTCGAGCCGAACCGTCATTATTTTTTTTAATAACATTCGGGAATTCATAGATAGTTTTAAATTTATAGTTAATCTCACTATATTTCAAGAATAGTATATGTACATATATATTGAGGCAAAAGATCGAATCTTATAAGATAAGCATTAGATAATTATTCTCCCACTAAGAAATTAATTTATATTAATAATACTTTATTTATCCTTTTGCATCTCCTGTCCCGTCGTTTAACCACGGTCAATTGACCATCAAATTTATTGTTCATTATATTGGTGGTTACACAGGATTCATTCGAGCGATCTGGAGTCCTGACTAGAAACCCTCTTGTTTAGCCACTTCATCCTCGGGATTATTTTTAAAAAATGGCCAAAAATAATCACCTTTTTTTATTGCGATTTATTATGCGATGTGCTATGAGAATGATGAAAAAAATCAGTTTAAAATTATTTATTCATAATTATTATTATTATTACACTTTAAATTTTTTTTTTTAAATTACTAAAAATTAAAAGTTGCCTCCTTTTCTGTTTCTTTTCATTCAAACATAAAATAAAAATACATATGTATGCGTGTGTATATATACGTAATGTTTGTTGTTAAATAAAAAAAATACCGTATAATACAGTATGGTGATTTTTGAAACAAGGTATGCATAAAGCAACCATGCATTCTGGACAATGGTATTGTGTCTCTTTTAATTTTTTTCCCATTCGCGTCAAGTAAACTAAATTTTGGTTCTGATTTTTATGGATTTTACACGAATATATTTTACCATCTGGATATAATACGCAGTTCTGAATGAGCAGATCCTCTGGGAAAATATTTGAAACTTAAAGTTTCTGTTTTGTTACCTAATTTATGATGACATCCAGAAATAAAGCAAATATATTCGAATTGTCTTTGATAATTTCCGAAGTCCATGGAAGTGGGTGAAATGAAAGCAATCTGAACAGAAACGTGTAAAATAAATACTAGCATCATAAAGTGTCAGTTTTTATTTGATTTATGAGGGGTAAATGTCTTCAACATAAATGCACATATGAGAGAATGCATAGATACACGGGTAAAAAAATACTAACATCGTAAAGCAGGGGTAGCCAACACAAATGATCTTGCAACCACTTTGGAAATGCATCATAACATCGCGAAGCAGATATAAAATTATATATCCCCATATTAGATTTTGATACACTTAAGACATTTTTTGGAGTGAAAAATTAAAATGTAATGAATTATTATTATTGTATTTACCATTATTCCCTCATGTAGACATAGAACATATAATAATAATGATACTAAGCGTACATTGTAAAAAAATATATAACACTAAAAATTAAATATAAAAAAAATTTAAATAAAAATGTTCAAGGCGAGCCGCGGGTTGGCCACCACTGTCGTAAAGTGTCATTTTTTTTTATTTAATTTATGAGGATCAAATATCTTCGATACAAACGCACATATGAGAGAATGCGTAGTAACGCAAGGTATTACGCAGAGCGTTTTTTTTTTAATATAGAGTTCACACGCGCCGGTGCGTGCATGCGTCTAACGCCAAAAACATTTTGAACGCGCCCGTGCGTATAAAAGGGTAAAGTAGTTAGAGAATATAAAAGAATCTACTTCAATTCATCGATTTTTTATATTTAAAACACACTTGAATTGGAAGTACACTCTCCTAGAAAAAAAGTATATTTTTCTTTGAAATTTTTTTTAAGAAAGCTCTTATAAATTAAAGCTTCAACCACTCCTGCATATATAATTAACAGAGCCTTATTTTGTGGTTGAGAATCTTTCGTTTATGTTTCTCGTATGAAATTTACCGAACTCGTAAATCGATTAAAAAAAGTAATTTTATCTTATTAATTTATTTATTTTAATACATTTGCAGGCTATAGCAGCTTCACGCCATTGCATCATACACAGAGAAAAAAACAATACATGAAAAATATAAATATATAAACATTATGACAAGAAAACAATGCGGCTACCAACTGTGAGTACCTGGATGAAAACAAATCAATACTATCGAACACTTGCTATCTTGCATGCGATACCATAAATAATATTCGCAAAGCGCTGATAATTGGTTGTCACACAGAAATGAATTGTAAATATTTAATATCAGCAACTTAAAATTAAAAAATTAGATCCTAGCATACCTTGTACGAATTTTATAGGAAAAAAAAAATTATAATCCCTACATGAACAGGTATCTGAGAAATGCTTTTTAGACATTTTCTATTAAAAGTGAGTCGGTTGAATTATTTGCCAAACAGACAAAAGATACATACTTTACAGTACTGCGAAATAGGTGATTACATAAAGCACATAGTGCCCTAGAGCTCTTCAATTGATCCAAGACAAATCCCAATATCTTTGAGGCGGGGTCCTGTCAAAACGCTTCTGGACAATAGAGCGCCAACAAAATAGCGCGGAAAAAAGGTCGCAGCGACAAGATAAAACAGCGCAACGCATAAATAAAAAAATTAAATCACGAAAATTAAAAAAAAAAAATATTAAAATCTGGAATATTGTATACGCAAAACTCGATAGAACACAATAATGATAAAATAAAAATCCTTTTTAATTTTAATTTGTGCTATTCTTTCGATTTTATTTTTTAATTCAGGTAATATAATTATTTTTAATTTGTCAATTCTCATTATTAATGTATATTAATTAATAAAGTAAATAAAAATCATTGATAAAATTATTTCATATTACTCTTGTACAATTCATATTACTTTTTTAACTTGACAGATAAAAACCTTCAGGACACTATACTTTCTATATTAAAATATTGAAAAATATTATTTAGCATACGCCTATGTTTTCATATCTCAAAGAAAACAGGATGTAACGGAGTAGGTTTTATCAGCACGCAAACGAAATGATAATGTTTGCGAAAGGGTCTGAATAATATGTTATTAATCATCTATGTTTATAATATTTTATATATAAATCAATTTAAATTACATATATATTCTATAATAGAAAAGTGACACATTAGAAAGTTTATGACTTGTATCGTATGAATATAGAATGATGAAATTTTCCTCTTATAAAATAAAAATGTTTGTAGTTTGAGAACATGCGTGTCAATATTTAAAATATAAATTAATGAACTTATAGAAGTATTTGTTTGTATTCCTGATAATAATGACACGTTGTCAACATCACAAACAATATGATATTTATGTGTTTTGTATAGAAAGTAATTTTAGTCAATGTCAAAGGTTATCAACGTTTTTATTATTTTAAGTTACAACTTTTATAAATATGTAATCTGTGCATGTTTTTAATTTGGAATAATCAAGAATCATTATATTTTATGTTCTAAAGGGATTATTACTAATGTTTTATTTAAAATAATAACAAATTGTAAACAAATGTGTAACATAACCACATGTACATTTAAAGTAACCACAAAAAAGAAGGTTAGTAAACATAAAAAACATTATTTTAACAAAAAACAAGAGGTAAAAATAGATTATGAACGGTCATATTTCCATTCGACTGACAATGTCATGTACATAAATGATTCCTTATTAAAATATGCATTATCTATATATTATATTAACAAATCCAGTATAGAAGGCAATGCGAAATCACTATTTGCCTATTTTTCATGATTATACTAGTGTTACATTACTTTGGTTAAATTTAACTATTATTATATTAATATTGTCTTCCGCATGCTCTCAACTCGCTGTAGTTGGTGTGTTTGTTTATTTACTATTTTAGACAATATGAACATTCTTAGGTTTAATATTACATTTCCATCTAACTTGTAATGTTATCTAATTAAGATCAACAGGATGGGTATTTTATTATGTACTAAGATGTATGATACTGTTTCGTCACATATTATATATTATTTATAATAACTTTTTTTCTTTGAAGCCAAAAAAACAGACAATATTCTAGTTATATCGATTAATTTCTTAGAAACTCTAGTTGAACTAATTAACTCAACTTTAAAAAAATAGTTATCTACAAAATTATAAGCCCACTTTATCATTTCATTATCAACAAATTACAGCATAAATTCTTATCTATTATGTTGTCAACTTGTTACAAATTTATGAATTTTGTACCATGGGAAAGATATAAAGTTTTTTGTTCCTACCAAAAATTACATAACTGGTTATATATGTTAAATATTATTGTTTAGCAAAATTAATGCAAATTAAAAAAACACTAAACATAATACTTTTTACACTTTTATAATTGTATTACCAGTTTTATATACTTAATATTTATTATTAATAAAATAAAGTAGCGTAAGCTTATAAAAAGCTCTGCAAGCTCCAGTCGTATCAGGGTGCGATTCAAATAAAAAATGATGTTAATTTGTTTTGCATGAGTTTTAAACCAGCTGCACCATCAGTCACAAATTGAGAGGTCACCATAATGAGCACTTGAACAACGAAAAAAAAAATCTCAGACATTTCAAAAGTATCACCTGCTTACGAAAGATAAGAATATATACATCACACAACGTATAATATATTTCCGTACCATAAAATACCATCATCAATAAAGGAAATCGTGCACGAACACCGAATATAACACAATAACGTTCACGTTAGATAAAAACACCAATCAGAGGGAACTAATTTTCAATAATAATGCCAGGATGCAAAATTGAATCAACTGCATCAAATTTATAATATATGTATAGCATCAGATTGCGTCCAAAAAATATGTATTGAAATGTCAAATTTTTTTAATCTTTTAAACAAAATATTAGGTAGTGTGGGTACTCAGCCAGGTATACAGCTTGTATTGCAATTGATGCGTTGACCGTGAGAAGTGGACTTAGAGCATATAAGCGTTAAAAGCGCAATAGACAACATTTCATTCGTCTTATAAACCGCTTAAAAGTGGCATTACAATGCCCACAAGTGCATTTTGTACGTGATAGAGATTCGAGGCAGCACTAAGAGCACAACAAATGGCCGTGCAAAAAAAAAGTGAAATCTATTTACATTGTTGCCAAATATCCACATGTTTAAACTTCACTGTTACGCAAATGTTTAAATAAAGAAAGACTACGGAAACAAATAAATCTAAATACAATCCCAAATATTCGTGATTTGCCGTCACGTCAAGCTATGAGCAACGAAACCTCATTCAATCCAATCAAGCGTACACATAACGCATATCAGTCGCTTTCATTCAGAGTTCACTTTAATTCAGACTTTACTTCCAACAAGAACAGATCCCTGACTTAGGACATCTGAACCCGCAACAAGTGGAGCTATGCCGATTAAAGAATAAAATACCAAAAAAGCAACCGCTTCCCTCTTCACGTCATGTTGATCCAGCTATGAAGTCCAAAATTCATATTTCAATCTGATCTTTGGAGACGACTGGATTGAATATCACTGCCATGTTTTGTGTACGTGTATGTGCTACTACTATTCACTTATATAATTGAAGCTAGAATTTAGTAGATAGTACGAAATAACTTTATCTATTTTTAATTATATATAATAGTAAACTATCATATAACAAAAGGCTTTAAAAATAATTATTATATCATGTTGTGCACGTGTCCACCTGCGAAAAGGTTAAACACGTGCATCACCCGCCCATGACAAAGTTCCATTGCGATCGTCCGTGTAACCCAATGTATTCGCAATGAGTCGATGACTCCGAGTTGCGCAGTAGAAGCGAATTCGCAAACGCCGAGATTCGGCGCACCGTGACTATCCACCCTAACCCTCAAAGCTAAAGCTAAAATACCAAAAATCAAAAATGTATAAATGTATATAGCCGCGGCAAATCCATAGCTCAATCTTCGACTCAAAATTATTATTAAAACATCGGCCAGAACCTGTCGAGTTGGCCATCGGCCCTTTGGGAAGATAAAGACGCACGATGTATCACGAAAGCGCTCGGGTGTCTACGCTGCATTTCGTGTGCCCGAACACAGGGCCATATTGGGCGGATTGAATATTATATCCTGTCCATAAATTCCTAGATATTAATAACATATATTTTTATATTCATAAATGAACTTATATTAACATCGCCTACTATTGAATTTCGGTTAAAAAACATTTAAATTAAAATAAAATATAAATACGATGTTATTTTAAAATACGCTCGAATTTATAAACTGTCCTAATATTACAAATAAAATATAAGTATCCATCGTATCAACCGCATATTCTAATTAAACACTTTTGTTACACTGCAACCGCAATAACAAATAATATCAGATATTCATAAATAAAAAAATTGGTCGGTTATTAGTGGTTTTGAACATTGTAACACAGTTTATTGTAATTTTCCAACAGATGGAAAAAAATACAAATTATATTCCGATTATGATGGTAGTGTAAACACTGCGTTAGAAAGTTATAAAATGTGGTTGGTGGTGGGAAGCTACGATAACGATGTGAACCATATATTTTTTCGATAAGTGAGATTTAATCATTTTGTTCTATAATTAACAATGTTTCCACGGCAAATATAATGAGTTGCATTTATGTGTAAATCTGATGGGAAATACAGAGTTTTTTATGTTTATTTTTACTAACCAATAACAAAGGCATTATCCAAGTGTACCATTACCAAATTTATTAATATTAGGACTATTGTGACCTGACAGGTTAATATAATACAACATGATGGCCAAAAGCATTAAATATATTTTTTTAAATACATACAAATATCCACCATATATGCATATGTATATATGTATACATATATACATACAAATTAATATCCGCACACACACATATAAAACTAAAAACATGAAAACATGATAAAAGGACAGACAAAAATCACCTAACGGGTATGCATTGTCCCATACGAACCGAACCAAATCCCTTATGTGTTAGAGAAATGTCAATATCTCGATACACAGTATTAAGTAGATGGACGGTTTTTGCCATAGAAGAGTTGGCAAGTGCTCCAGTCCTAGACTTCACATGCAAAAACAGTGGACGCGACCGAAAACTACAACCACCTTCCGGAGCCCACATTTGGAGCTGTTCAAGCACCGAAGGGTTGTCCACTGTAACCTGCCAAATAATTTATATTTTCACTGGTAAAAATATATACCTACTGGTGAAAATGTATTCCGATAAGATTTTACTAAAATGACATATTTAAAAAAATATTTTCGGGATAGATTCGAGACTGTTTCTTCTAGATTTTCTTTAAGGAATAACCACATGAAACTTAATGTATTATTTATTTATTTTTCTGCATTAAATCCAGTTCTCAAATTACTGATAATACAACCATAAAAACATTAAATTCATATAATTCAGCTGGTGCCGTTGTTGATTTTTCGTTATTTATTTGCTTCTTCCTCAAGTATTAGATCTGATTTAGATCGAATAACTCATTTTACTGCTACTAATTTACATTCCTTGAATATTTCCTCTCATTTCTAATATTTATCACACGTTTAAAAAACAATAAAGTCAAAAAACAAATTTTAACACAAACGGAGCCGCGTCAAAAAACTACAATCTGTTCCTTTAAATAAAAATGTTTATTGTAAAAGTACTACCTATAAATTGGGTGCTTTTGAAGGCAATGTTCCGCTCCTTTTATTTATTGTATAATATGTATAAAAACGTCTGAAGGAATATATACTTTAAATATATCTCAACAACTGTATTTTATTTCATATTCATTATTTGAAGTCGGTTTTTACTAATTTATACATATATTCTTGTTATGATTTTTTCCAGAGTTGGGCCCCGGAAATTTGTCTCCTCTCCCCCCCCCCCCCCCCGGCCTGGTTACAATAACACCATTATTTAAACTATAGATAAACATAAAATAATATATCTTAGCAGTAAAAAAAACAATGACCTAATATATTTATTTTTTATTATTTCACGCTAAAAAAGTTGAGTCCTTGCACAGGGCATATAAAAAACTAGTTACGGCACTGAGTTACACCACAAATTTTAATATGTCAATACGAGTTTCCCCCAATGCGGCTCTGCTTGTGGAGGCTGTATGAAAACGAGGTTTCCACACCCCAGTTTCCTTTCAGTGCCTAAGCAGGCTTCAGCGCGCAAGTCGTCCGCTGAAACCGCGTACAATACATGTGCACACATTTTCAGTGAAGAAAAACGAATAATTACACCTTAAAAATTACCCAGATCACTAAACACACTATCGATCGATCAACCTGAATACCGCAAACCTTAAAACCACCACAAACACCCACAACCGCTCACCTGCATTACGTTCGCCCCCGATCATTATTTTCGCAGAGCGCTTTAACCTCGTCCCACCTATTTCGTCCGCAACCAATTATTTTCTATAACCTCTTCGAAAATTCACAAATTCAACTCATCATTTTTCAGGAATTTTCAGTCGATCTATGCGTGTCGTGAAAATTGTGCCCTATTATATACAAATTGTGATTGAGAATTAGCACGCGACGAGCGTAACTGTAACGTAGGCGTTAACGATTAAGTTTTAACAATTGCTGTTTTAATTGTTATCGAACGTGTGAAAAAATAATTGTTATTGATAAAAAAAATATACACACATATAATACACAGTTGTTTGATAAAAATATATAAATAATAATAATAATAAATATTGTGATATTTTAATAGTAACAATGGTATTCAAAAATCAATGTGAAATGGGGTTTTCATCGTGAAACGCGTAAGTATTTGTGATGTTCAATTAACTATAAATGTATTATTTAATAAATGTTAATATACTATACAACAAATTTAATCCAATAAAGATTTATTAACAAGGAAAATTACGAGCTAATTTTTTTTATAATTTTTAGCAAAATTTCTATTACTGTAAAAGCTTCGCTTTGTTAAACTATTCAATAATCATATGTTATTGTATTTTTAATATAATTAATATTCATATTACACAGATTACAATTATAGAAAACACTCGTTTTTTTCTGCTATATCATATCATTCAACGCTGTTGTATTTAGGCTGTTTTATGTTAAATTACTTTTATCTGCCAGCATATATAGATGTTTCATAAGTTTCACTCGTAATATTGCTACATGAAATTGACCATGTGAGAAGCATTCGCGTCACATTGAGCGCCCTTGGTACTTATATATTTTCACGGTAAAAATAAGGCAGGAAATCAATAATATTCCGGAAACACATTTTCACTTTTAAGTGTGCCAATTAAGATTGTTACATTAATCTTCCATGTATTAAACTGTGTTCCGTTGCACATTTTTTTAAATAAATCAAATTCTTCAGCAGCATAATAGAGCTAATAACCTTAGTTTGTTTATGCTGTAGTAGTCTACATGAATTGAGGATATTTAATAACTTCTCAATTGTTATTCGTCCATTATCTTTTCATTTAAATGGGAATTATTAAATAGACAGTTATGTTGCTCATTTATTAAATTATGGAAAATCTATACTATATTGTTGTAAATATGATAATTGTATTTTATTTAAAAACACAGGCAAACTTTGATAAAAAAATCATTATAACCACCACATATCTATTCATATGTAAAATTATTATTCGATTGACATTGGGCTATAAATCGTCTAATGCACTTTATTACCGTCAGTCGTCATAATTTCGCATTAATATAATAAATGTTTTGTACAATTTTCATTGTATTTGTTTTGGAATAAAATTCAGATCACAATAATTGGCTGTATTTACCTGAAAATTCGCTACAGAACGTCTGTACCATTTTCAAATCTCTAGAGTGTTCCATTCAAGAGTTTATAGAGACAGACTAAATTTGAGAATTATAGTATATCATACACGTTGATAGTAATAACAAAAAACATAAATTAACAATAAAAAAACGAATACAAAAATAATTAATAAATAATATATTATGCTACATATAATTTAACGGAAAAAAGGGTTTATATAAGATAAAAAAATTAAACTTTATAAATAACATAATAAATAAGAATACCTTTTATTTCAATTTTAGATATAAAAATCAATAGTAATATAAGTGATGTAAAGTTATAGTGGGTATTTTTTGTTGTAGCCGATTACATCAGCGCATAATTTAATTTTAAATCAGATTATCGTATCTTTGTAGTAAAAATGTGTTGTATGTACAGTGTTAATGCTAATTTAATTCTATATAAAAAACGAAGTAGTTCAAAATAACTTTTATAGCTGTAAAAAATATCATTATTAAAATAAAGTTTGCAAGAAAATATATTTTATTGTTAAGCTTATGATGTGTTAATATAATTAAAATATTTTAGAAAGCTTACATTATTTTAATAATAATATGTTCAAAAGTACGAAAATAATATTTTCATGAATATTATATATTATGTTATAACACATTTATAATTCAGTATTTTGGAAGCAATCGTGAATGATTAATTATGATTAATACTCCCTATTATAAATAGTACCATTTTTTTTTTAATATTAAATTGTATATCTATTGATTTTTATAATATAATTATTAAACACAAGCATTGGTGATTAACCTGATGATTTTATTATTGAATCTCGCAAGAATATTTATATTTGGTATGGAGGTCACGCCCCAAATCTGAGCTCCATAAGACCACGCCGGTTTTATGATAGAGCTATATATTAGCATTTTGCTTTATAATGATAAGCCTAAATTTGGTCCTGTGAGCCTTTTGTTCCAAATGTGAGTTTTCCAGGTCAGTCTTCTGTCGAGATGAATTCCAAGATATCTGTCGGATTTTCTCGTGGCATATCTTTCCCATTAAGGGATAGTATCTTTGTTCAGCGTAAATGTAACATTTTCTTTAGCTTTTACCGGTTTTATAATTTTTCTAATATATTTGACAAAGCTGGTATGACAATAATCGGCCTGTAAGAGGCCATATCGTCTGGTTCTTTTAATTTATTAAAATTATAATTTAGTAATCTTCCATTGGGTTAAAAAGTAGTTACTGATTACTAATTACTGAGTTGAATATGATAATCATTCATTTAATGACTTTCCCACTTTACCGCTTATGACATATCCTGGTATCTTCTATCAATATATACCACAAATAATTTCATGTTTATAAAATATTATCATGGCAATAAATTCTGTATAAAAAGCAACTAAAAACTCATTTACATACATAATATATATATATACATATATCACTGCACTTCAGCACGTATTAACCCAATGTCACATTTATAATATTAAAGAAAAAAATATACATCTAAACATTCCAATACACGAAAATATATAATAGTTACGTAGTACTTTTTATATAAATCAATATCCAATTTACACGAATGCCAAAAATAAATACGAGTACTTGGTCCATAGCAATAGACGAGATAATTACTTACATTAGTGTTGGATTTATTAATTATTTAATATAATATAAATTTATAAACAAAATTATATTTTATATATAATATGTTTTTTGCTATATTAACCAATAAATCGCTATACGTCTATGTACCATATGGTAAATTAAAAACTTTCACTGCAAAGGGGTTTACATCTAGCACCGTGTTAAATTAAATTACATGTTACACTATCTAACAGATCGATCTATCGATCTATTTTTTAAAGGAACCAATAGCGATTCTTTGGTGTATTTGAAATGGCACGGCTCAACACGCGATCGTTGGACTATATATAGTCAGCGGTTAAAATATGAATGAATTTATGGCATAATATGAATCGACGGGGTTTTGTGAATGGATGTTGGTTAATTTGAGTGGTTAAAAGTTTTTTTGATTATTTGATTTAATATTTCTTATATTAAAATTCTATAATATATATATTTATAAAAGTATGAGTATTAATGAAAATCTAGAAAACCTATTAAATGAACCAAGAGAGATATTCGGAAAATAAAGTTTGAAAGTAAAAAAAATTGTACTTAAACATTTCATTCTACTTTAAATTGTCAACACTTTTATGCACTATTTTTCCTGTTCTTAACATCAGTGTTAAAAATAATATTAAATGTAATAGCGATAGATATAGATATTCACGGCAGCTTCCAAATTTGTACAAAACGAATAAAAGTAATCAAAACTTTATATTTTTAACAAAAATAATATAAGAATGTACAATATTTTATTTTAATTATATGCACTAAAATATAATACTGTAATATATTACGATACAATAAATAATTTTATACGTTTGTAGTATGGAAAAATTTCATATTTAATTTTATTGTCAGTGAAATTATATTTTCACCAGTATAAATAAAATTACACTAATTCAGCCAGTTAAAATGTATCAAAAAATTGATCCACAATTTCAATATCAGTTAAACTTTATTTGTTCAGAAAGAAATGATTTGTTCAGAAACGTATGATTATGGTTCAGAGAATTGTGAGGTTACATCGTTCGTCAAAATACAATATTAAAAATAAATTAAACCTAACCTTAACGAATTAACCTAATGAAAGATCAGAAACTATGGTTGGTTTCAGGTCAAATTGAGTTTCAAAGACATTTTAGAATAACATATAATTTTATATGTTGTTCTAAAATGAAATTTCAAAAATTAAAAAAAAAAAATTCTAAAATTTCAAAGACATTTTAGAACAACATATAATTTTATATGTGATTCTATAATCACTAACGTTTAAAGGTTAAATTATTTTTTACTAGTACAACTATGTATTTAAAGGTGAAAATGAATTCAGATATGATTTAACTGAAACGCCAGTGAAAATATAACTTTACTGTTAATACACATTCGCTGTAACATACACAAGCTCCAAATAATTTCAATTTAAATTAATAATAATAAAAAGAAACAAAAATATTACGAAGAGAATGTTTTTTTAAAATAATTTAATGGAATTTATACTTCTATAAAAAAGTTTTAAATAATAAGAAAAAGTAAAATTTTATTTTATATAGTCTTTAATTTACAGTATAAATCTCAATAGTATCAATCAATACTAGCAACTTTTAGTATGCCTTATTTGAAATAATATTTGGTTTCAATATTTTGTCAAAATTACTAAAATGTTGTGAAATTACATTAATTCTTTTATACAGCATTGTGTAAACATATTTATAAGGTATTTCCTATTCCAACTGAAATATTTATTTTGCACACTCGACCACCACATTGAGTGAACCTAGCATTTGAAATCAATAGAAAATGATACGGTCATTTTAAACACACATCACGAGACCAACTAAGCTTTAAAAAAAACTCACGCAGATCCTAGCGGAACGACAATCGAATTAAATAATCTTTACTTTCCGAATATCCCTCGTATATAAATATAAGAGCATATAAATCAGTGAACGCCATGACTTACAATTTTTACACACAAACATTCACGCGTGCTAGTACCGAGTCACAAGAATAAAGTGATATACGTCGCACGAAAATACGATTGTGTGTTGTTTTTGTTTCTACCTGGGCTACAATAACGGTTATTATTGGAAAACTGCCGCGTATCGGCATACTTCGACGAGTGTATGCAGAAGTCGATAACAATGATAACACGAATGATATATTATTTAAAAAATGTAATTAAAAATTTTGGGCAGATTTCTTTGGTTTCGCTCCAACAAGGACAATCATTAAACTGTGAGCAGTATTTAGTGGAATCGACAGTTTAGTTTGCTAGTAGTAGCTATTAAACTATAGCTTCTGAACTTTCGTTAGGGCAATTTTGATTTGGATTATTTGCTAAGGTTTTTGGGTTTGAACATTAAACGGACGTTTCATAAGTATAGTTCGTACCGGTACAAAAAAGTGGTGTTCAGTCACCAAGCGGAGTAAAAGTAAAAAATATATGGCACAAACGCGAAAACATCGAATCGTTTTTTTAATGGAGCGCAATTTCTACTATCTGGAAACCTGGATGGTGTATGTAATGGATCTGCATATGACATTCGATTATATGTAGTATCAAGCTGGTGGTCGCACCTTAACAAGACTTCGTTTCAAATCCGCTTTACTCCGCCGCAGAAATGTTTCACATGATATATAACTTTGTATATAAAACGATTTCAGGGTACGTCATGAGGGAGGTGGTGCTGGCGGGATGAGGGGCGCTCGGTTGTTGGTTGCGGCGGTGCTACAGGCGGCGGCGGCGGGGGCTGGAGGCGGAGGTGGCGGAGCCCCTGGCTCGGGCTCCGGGAGCGGCTGGGGGGGCTCAGCGCCAGCCCCCTTGCCAGCGGTACCCCCACGAACCCTCACGGAGCCATTCACCACGGCCGACGATGACGACGAACCCCTGCCGGGTCTTGACGACGATGACGACCAGGATACCAACAACACTGGTAAGGTACCCTGGGCATAATGTAAGATACCATTGTGTATAATATTTATCGTCACATGCACACAGCCAATATATGTCTCTCCTCTTATATAAAAAAAACATAATCAACCCCCCTGACTTAAGGCCGACCTTCCTCAAAATACCAAACATCGCACTACATAAACTAGAGTAACAAAAAATAATTATTTTCAACTATTCGAATATCGAATAGAAACGATGAAATATTCGAATACATTCGTAAAATTATGAAGAATGGAAAATTTATATTTAAATACATACATATTCCTATGTTAACAAAAAATTTTTTGAAACGAATTTATTTTTTAATAATTTCTGCTGCCGAAAAGACTCATTTGGTTGCTAATGATATGGACTTGATTGTCAGCAATGGGTTGCAGCAACTTCATATTAAAAATATAACAATAATATATTGCTTTGAACAGAATCAAAATTGCTCAATTTATCGAATTTCAGCAGTTAAACGGTGTTTTATGGAATTATTTTGTATGGGAGTGTTTGTCGGATTTTAGCTTTTAGCAATGGCTATCACAAATAACTTGAAGATAAGAAAATAAATTTTGCAAAAAAAAACTAATACCTGGTCGCCCGTGTGCAAGCCAAGTTTTCGCCGCCCTTTTATTATGTTAAAATAAATTTTGGGAAAATACAAAAATATTGATATTTCATGTAGAATAGGACGAGCACATATATTAATTTTAAAACGAATTTTTTGTACAAAATTCAGATTATTTATTAACTATTTACATGTACAAATAATATAATATAACAAATATAATCTATTTATATTTCTTAAATACTAAACAATTTAACAAAAAATAGTAATATAACTATGTTTTATAAAAAAAATTCTGGCTTTTCGAGACGCGAATTCATCAATTAATTAGGATTATTCTATACTTTCTGATAAATTATGTTAAATGCATATTAGTTCTAGACTACTTAGGTTTTCCTGAGACATCGTAGATCGGATATAATTTTAAATTAATTTGGCAATGGTAAAATTTGTGTTATAAGCTAATAAATCTACTTCTACGATATTTTGTAATATTTGTAAATAATTTTTCAATGACAAGGAATCGGGGAAAATTTTCCGGTAAATTTCATTAAATTGACATGTTTGTTTTGTCTGACAGGAATTTTACATTTAGCTCCATACAATATTTCTTTAAGCTAGCAGTATGCATTTCTTTAAAATTATAAAAAAAACTAAATAAAGCTTCGCTTTTGCTAATTCAAACCTTTGATTGAGGGAATTACTCATTTGATCTAAAAGCGTAAAATAAAAATTTATCTTAAATTGCTGTTGAATTTGATTTGGTTTCGCAGAAAAAGTGACGTGGCTTTTTAATTTGGCGAATTATAGAAATTCAGGCTGTGTTAATTTTCTTAGCCTCGAATATATCGAAACATTCTTCATTTATTTTTTGCATCATATGAATTTGGATTTTTTTAAGGCACTGACACATTCGCTAAGCTTATATTTGGATTTTGAAGCATTTTACTAACGATATCTACCCTTGACAGCAAATCGTTCCAAATAATTTTAGAACATATAAATTTGAAAGAATATATCTTTTTCTCTAATTAATGTGATATATTTTTTGTTTTTAAATCTCGGGTAGGATCGTTGATTAATTCTGTTAAACTGCTAATTATTTTATTTAGATTAAGACGTCTACTATTTGCCGCATTTGATAAATATTTATCTATTTGCCGCATCCCTTAGTGTGAGCATTACAAGGAGCAAAGAGTACTCTTGAATTTATGTCTAATATGCGCTTATTACCAATATTTTTTATTAGATCCGTTGTCTTAACCCTGACCCCTAATATTTTGAATATCTAATTCATAACTTCAAATCATACATTGGAAACCATACAGTCCTTCACTGGTAGTATCCGTGATGGGATACAAAATAAAAATAAATTCACGTATGGCGACTTGTTTTTATGTAAAAGTATTTATTATTCATAAAAATATTTATTTTAAGTATTTATACCTACGCGCCTTAAAATAAATGTGAGTTGCTCTGTATGACATACGTCCGGTATAAATCAAGTATAATAGAAAAATATTTAGAAGACGAGATAGGGCGGTACTTTAGTGTACTAACTTTTAAAAGGCGGCATTTTTACGGCTTTGAATATTGCATCAAAAATTACACGATAAAAGTCAAATAGAAATTTTAAAGACCACTTATACGAAACCGTACAATAAAATTTGTGTGGAGAATAAGGCGTCAATTTCTGAGAAACGGAAATATGACGAGTTAAATATTTTAGATATCAATAACCATCGAATAATATGTTTTTAAGTCTTTGGCAAGAATTAATTCGTCGGTTAATGCTATAAATCATACTATAAGATATTGTCATTTTTTGCAAAATACAATATCAAATATCATGTGAAGCAGAGTGGCCCTTAATTAAACATGCATTATATATTTACTCAAAATTATAATAATATCTCACACAAGAATCTTGAATATATTACTAATAATAATGTATGTTATTTTGACCCAAATTGTAAATAAAATCAGTAAAAAGATTATACAGTAATAATTTAAATATATTTTTTGTACAATACACCAATTTGTCGAACCTAGCAACTTCTACAATATAAACCAGAAAATATAGGAAAAATGTAAACTATGGAAGATACATTATATTCCTCCAAACCAATAAATTTTACGTATTACAAAAAATTAATGAAATATTGAATGTATTTGCATTTAAATGGCTCCCTCCTCTATCCCCCCGCATTACGGCTCCTGCGCCATGTAATCGCAAATAAAATAAGTCGCAAATCCCTCAGATTCGAGATATTAAGTCAAATTTATTTATCAAAATTATAGGTATCGAGATATTGATATTGATATTAAGATAATTTGGAAAAATGTGCTACTTTCAAAATAATAAAACATTGTAGCGACGAGCACATATGTAAATGTAATATAAAAATTCGGGCGCAAAAGTCACGTAAAATAATTTACCTGTTTGTATTTGTAAACCATTTTAACAACTTACAATCAGGCCTGCCGAGAAGAGGGGAGAGGGGACGAATACCCGGGAACATGCAAGAAAATATTTATAAAAAAAGTAAAAACCGACCTCAAATAATGAATCTGAAGCTACAGTTGTTTGAGATGTACCTATATACTGATGTATTCAGGTATATCTTCCTTTAGCCGTTTTTTATACACATTATATAATAAATAAAAAGAGCGGAACATTGCCTTCTTTCTATGCAGTACTTTCACAATAATCACCCACTTTCTATGTAATACTTTCACAATAAACATTGTAGTTTTTGACACAGCTCCATTTGTGTTAAAATTTGTGTGCAAATTATTGTTGACTTTATTGCTTTTTGAACGTTTTAAAAATTTTAGACTTGAGAGTAAATATTCAATGTAAATTAGTAGCAGCAAATGGAGTTACATAAATTTAATGTTTTTATATATTGTATTATCGGCAATTTGACAACTAGATTTAATGCAGGAAAATAAATAAATAATACACTGAGTTTCATGTGCTTATTCTTAAAAGAAAATTTAGAAAAAAACAATCTCGAATCTATCCCAAAAATATTTTTTTAAATATGTCATTTCGATAAAATCATATCGGAATACATTTTTACTGGTAGACATATATATTTTTACCAGTGAAAATATAAATTATTTGCCAGGTCCTAGTAAAATTATATGATTTCAACTTTTCTATATGTAGTGATATATATATTTACATAGTGCAAAACAACAGACTTTCTTAGTAAAAAATTGTCAATACCTATTTTTGGCCGAATGTGCAGCTTTTTTTTGTCAGACTCAGATCTTTTTTCCTCTCTTTGGTTTATCAGTGGTTCAAATATGTGAAAGTTACTAGCAAGTACGGCGGATGTTCTCTGAAATCAAATAATATGGATCTACAGATTAATGTACTGATCAATGACTCATCACCAGAAGTGTGGTCATTTCATGCAATGTTCTTATGCGATGATTTTTTTCAGAAATATATAACGATTGCTAAAGAGTGACATAATCAAATTTTAATGCAATATATAGTAACTTTAACAAAAACCAATTTATATCGATAAATTTAATCAAAGCATTTATTTTTCAACATTATTTTGAAATAAGTGTAACAAAAAAACTCGATTCAAGGGTTTACAAATTCCGAATCCCTAGTTGATATTATCCTCAAGCCAGTAAACAAGCTTTACTACGAAGCAGAAACAAAATCAGAACAATAGAAAACCCACGCCCAATTCAGTGTTACAGTATACATTTCATTGTGTTTCTCAAACCTTTTAGAGGCCAGCCAATCGGGGTTCAGCGCTTAGTCACATGCTCGTTAATTACTTTATTTAGTTTGTTGTTACCATGACGCCACTGGTTGCCATCTCGATTATTTTTCATTTTAATTTTGTATAAATGAGATTCTAATAAATATTACATCAAACGAAAGCATGCCTAAAACGAACATGTTTAATCAAAAATAATTTTAAAGTTGTATTTTATATTTTTAATAACCGTGACATGTCTTACATTGATTATATTATATATTAGATATATTCAGTCAAGCGGTAACCATGACAACTGACATTTGATAAAATAGTAGATTCATTTTAAATATTTTTTTAATAACGTCATATGTTTATTTTTTATAAAACAAATGCAGTTTTCTTAAGTCGTTTAAGCGAGCAGAACGAATTATTATTTTTAAGACCAAGATTTTACTATAAGTTCCGAACTATTGCTTTTTACTAAAGGAATATAATTAAGCCTGTTATTCAAAGACCATTATGGACCTCAAATAACATTATGGACCTAATCGCGTCGTGAATTTTCAGGTATTTAAATCATAAACAGTAATTTTATGTGTATATTATATATTCATACTCATAATAAAAAAAGCAATCTATAAAATATATTGCGCTGCATGGCGAATACGCCTACCTATTTTTTATGAAAAAAAAAATTGCACTGCCTGTTTATTTTAACATATTTTTAAGTAAACAAACGATTTATGGTTCCGACTTAGCTCACAAAGAATCTGGGGCCGTTTTAAAAAATGTTAAACTGAAGAGCTTATTAAAATAATTTTGATTGATTGTTTCTAAACAGATTATACATATATTAAATCCAAAATTCAATATTATACACAAAACTGGGTCATAGTGTTTTCTTAGAAAAGACCTTTTTGTAACCGACAAGGGCGTTCCCTTAATGAGTTCCGGTCCCCTGCTGACAAAGTCGTTAAATTTTGAGATGAATGGAAATTATAGGGGTTGACACTGTTTAAGGAAAACTAAATAAGATATTATAACGAAGGGCGATCTTTAATGTGACGTTCGTCGAAATTTCAATTAATATTTAAAAAAAAAAAAGTATTTTACTGAATCGATATATTCCAGACTATATTTTTTAATACTTTTTAATTAATATTCTATTTTTATTATATTGGTTTATTAATAAAGTATATAACGCATTAAATCAAATTAAATACATATGTATCTAAGTATATGATATTCAGATTTATATATTATACATAAAATTATAAAAATGAAGTTTAAAATTTTGAATTCGAAATGCTAAACTATGCGCGCTTAGCGCAAAACACCGTCCATTAGTTTTAAACGATACAAATTCCAAAACGTTTATTACATTAATATTAGTACTAATACTAGAATGAGACATAGAAACTTTAGATTCACCGTTCCATAGCAACTACTAAGTAGAATTTCCACAAATACATCCATAATCACTTTTGGAAGGCGTTAGTGGACCAACAACATAGTTTTCGTCTGTTTTGTGCCTTTAAAAGGCGGTGTCAAAGTCCCTTCGTTCTAAAATTTAGGTCCATGTGGTCTATATCGATTTTCAAAAAGCATTTAACAAAGTTCGTCATAAGCGAACGATGAGTATTTAGCTCATTTTTGAGTACCGCAGTGATTCAATTTAGGTCTTGTGCTCTTTCTTCTATTTAATAACGACATACATGTGGCAATTGAGAACTCATATTATATGCGAATGTCAAGTGCGGATTCGGTGCCTAGACACAAGTCGCTGTGGAGGTGATCTGTCACGTACTTACACTTTCCTGATCTTCTTGCCCGGAAAAATTCCCTTGCGGAAGAGTTTTTAGCATAAATACTTATGTTGCTGACGAGCAGGGATCGATATTTTGTATGTACGTCACTAAAGCGTTGATGATGCTCAGCTTACTTATGCGGAGCGCGTGTCACTTGTACGATATCCTTGATACGGCTTAATTTTCTGGAATCCCAGTGGAGCAAAGTAGTTGTCAGAGAGGATTCAACAAAAATTCTTAGATATCTCTACGGGTCGTGTCCGTATTTGTATTACTTTGTAATACAATTCATTGCTTTCAGCATAGCATATATTTAATTATGCACTTTTTAAAGTTGATTAGGGGTGCTGTTGACAATCGATGCTCAATGATTTTCTACTGTCTGTCTTGTCTCCTTACACGAGCCATCCAGCTTCTCAACGAGCTTGCCAAACTAAGAGAATTTATCTGGAATGGTGCATATATTGTTAGATGTACAATGCACTATAATATTTTTTTATACTTATTGCTTTATATTTTATACATAATTTAACAGTTCGTATTAAGTGTATCGAATAAAACTTTCATGACGCATTGGGATGTCAGATTTGTAATAAATATGTAACGAACACTATTCTTTCAAATAAATTAAATGCGTATAAAAATGAATATTTGAAACATAATGCACTTTGACATAAATATTTCAATGATATGACGATATATGCTTTTAATGAGACAATTATGATAACTTTAGTTCGATTCATTTCTGACAAATTTAGTTCGATTCATTTCTGTATTGCATTATATTCTGCACATTAAGAATTGACGGCGCAATATTTTAAATTATTTAATTACTTAAATTTACAATATAGATTGATAAGCTGTGGCTATAATATAAACATTTCTAGAGAATTCAATAAGCTGCGTATATATACGACTATTTATTTATGTAATAATCGCGGATTTACAAACAGAAGGGAAATCAATTATATAAATATAGAGAACCAAGGAGAATAGATTAAATTTAACCAATTCTTTTGTATCGATTTTATATGTTTCAAATTTGATTCATACTTTTTATATCATGTTAAATAAATTTTAATTAAGCCACTATTAATTTAACGATATTCATGCCCAATTATCAAAATTTCTAACTAACAGTCACTAATGCAGTAAGTACACAAATTAAATTGCGTTATTGCGTGACTCGTATCGATTCTTTGCTTATCCATGTTCTTATATGTGCCGTTGTTCGATTCGTGGTTCTTTGTTACTCACGTAGTAACCCAGAATTTTTTGATCGTCTTTTCAACGAATTTCCTGTGCCAGAGAGTTTCCCTATATTTATTCGATGCGTTGACGAATAGCGAATATTTTCGGCAAATACTATGGCCGCTCCTATCGATTATTTGGAGGTTCGTGTCTAAAGGGAAAAATCTAGCACGAGACCCTAGTCGAATTGGAACGGCGCACAGTAGGCTTTAATCAACTTCTAAGTGAAAAAAAAAAATTTATATTTAATTATTTTTCATTTAATAATCTCACAGTTAGTAATACTTGTGCTTGTTACAGCAATTTTGAATGGCGTTCAATGCGACATATTGGTTTAAATTAAATTTTCTTATCTTAGACTACTCAGACGTATACGTATATTTTTATATAAAATAAATAGGCTTTGTGAAATTTAAACCGATATATAAAAAAACGTTGATTACACTTTGCAATTTTAGCCACACAGATAAAATAACACAATTCACACTGATTAACAATTTTTAGTTTTTCCCTATAGGGTCACATTTACAGATTGTCGTTTATTTCGGTAAAATTTCTACTATTTCAATAGTTTTGACAAAACCAACTTATGTACATATATACATTGTATACAATATTTTTTTTAATAGAAAAAGTTTGTTTAAAAACTGAATTTTTTCATATGAACCTCCCAAAAAGTATTTTTTTTATCAATATTCGAGGTGTAGTACAATTATAACGATAATTTTCATTGTTATTAAAATATATTTATATATTTTTTAATATTAATATTATTCCTCATAGGATATAATAGACTTACACTAGCGTTTCTTGCACCGATTTTTGGAACGCACTATTTGATGTAATCTTTAGCTCTCTAAACGATTTTGCCTTTATCTCCTCTATGGTCGCAAAGCGTTGTCCTTTCAAATTCATTTTTATCTACAAAAATTCGAAAAGGTCACACGAGCCACATCATGACGTTGTCATTTTTGGTAAAAAAATACAAATTAATAATATGTGTGCTATTATGTTGAAAAATACACGAGTTTTGGGGCTCACAATTCTGTTCGTTTTCTTAGAATTATCGAAAGGAAAGCTCGTAATAGGCTTTACCGTTATAATCAAAGAATACAGTGTGGAAACCTTGACATTCAATCGAACTTGACGTGCTATTTTCCTCTCTATTTTAATGGCGGTTTCTTTAGAACAACTTTGTTTCGACGTCAAAACCATGCACATATGACTCGTCAAAGTTATGACGCCTTAAAATAATTCATAATTTCTTTACTTGATACTTGTTGTTAAGAATTGCAGTTGTATAAATTATTTTAACTATCGATTTGAAATTCGAAAACTATCAATTACCACAAAAACCCATTTTTAACAGCTTCCAAACTAGTCTTGAATCCAAGTTTCACAAAGCATGATTTTGGAGGTCGAGTTAGATCCTAATGCGATCGAATCAATCAAATCACTCAGCAACGTTTTATATTTTTATTTTATTATATTTAAAAAACTTTGCAGAGAAGGTTTTTATAACCATTTTTACACACATTTCTATAAAAAATTCACACGAAATATTAAAAAAAAATATGTTGCACATATTTTTTTTATCCCACATAAATTGTCTCGGCTCCTCATAACTATTGCCGAAAACATCATTGTGCTGAACAAGTTCATTGCAAAGATGGTTGGTTAGGCGATGAGGTAGTGGCTGTGATAGTCAAGAATACGGGACGCGATCACGATTTTTTAGAACACATCTAAAAATCGCCTATTATCGACACCACCCTTTAATATGCTTTATTAAAAAACTACACCAAATCCCATTGGTCTTATTAAAAAAGCGCCAGGATATAAATACGACTCGAGTAATTTTGCTTGAATCATCTCCAACAACAAAAAGTACTTTGTACTTTTAACGTAGGATAACTTTTGAGAACGCTACGAATTAGCGTATCGTACAATGATACGCGCTCTGCATAACAAAGCCGAGCATCCTTGATGGCATATCACTGACTTCGAGCGATGTAAATACAATATCTCTATCACTGCTCGAACGATACTCCCAAGTTATTGGCAAAAAAACTATAAGGGAATTTCGCTGGGCAGGGGGAAATCAGTAAAATGTAATGTCTTTTTGTAAAGACAGCGAATCCACATTTGGACGAATACTCTGAAACACCTTGGTTCATCAGCAGATAATAAATAATATGAGTTCTCAATTGTTGTATGTATTAATGCGGTACTCTAAAATACAATATTCGGGGCGACATTGACCATAATTCATATACTTATGGCGACCAATAAAGTAACTCGGAAAAAGGCTAACAAATTTTATGAAAAATTTTGTCGAATGCTTTTTTGAATATACCTGGATTTTAGAATGAAGGGACTTCACGTCACCGCCTTCGAAAGGTATAAAAAATAAGCGACCGTGGATCGACGCGGACGAAAACCGCGATTACCATAGATCACATACCGACTTATATAACCTTTACTTCGATAATAAAAATACTGAGATTTTTTCCAGTAGCGATTTTCATACCTGATACATGTTTTCTTTGTAATTTATAATTATAACGAAAAGCTATTGTATAAACTTGTTTAAATACCAATAAACGAAACCATATAAAAAACTAATAACATAGCCGAATTTGTTTTTTTATACAATTTTTTTTTAATTATAATATATAAATTTGTAACAAGAATATAATAATATAAAAATTATTAATAAACATTTATTCCTTAACCTTTACCATTAATTTTAATATATTATTCACGTATATAATACAATAATATTTGCCAAATAAATCACATTTCTTTACGATCTAATTGTTTTCCCCGAATGCCATTTTTAGATTCATTATTACTTGTTCAGAATCCGGGAATCGCATTACGCTATTTCAGTGATTCCAATTTACTCTAAATTCAATGTTAAGAACCAGAAATTTACCAGAACATTCTAGTGTTACTTTTGAACAGGCTAATGATAAATCTCAAGGGTAATTCTTAACATTGCGATGTTACTCTTGGCATAATCTAGCATGTTCTGAATAAATTCCATTATATTTTTCCTTTGATATGAACGATTGTTTCTGGCAATTTATAAACCAAAATTAATATGAAAATAATATCGTATATATTAAATATAACAATCAAGTACGATTTATATTTAAACCGATAGCCATTAAATATTTTTTCGAATTGAAGGTTCATTCTATTCTACCGTGCGGCGCGCTTTAGTGTGTAGTTAAATAGAAAAGGGTCTCAGATATAACCCCGAGGAAATGCGAAACTCCAATATGGTACTTAACACATCGGATTTCATGTTGTGTATGTTGGTACACAGTATCGAATGCATTAAGTATTACCGTACTATTTGGTAGATACATCACACTATACACGTAGTAACGATATTGTTATTTTAAAAATTTAATTCGACTTTAATATAAAAATTAAGCCAATTAAATATGAACGTCGCGCTTTATTATGCATTAAAATGGAAAAGGGCAATGTCGTGAGGTCCCGAGGAAACTAACACAAAAAGCCACATCACAATACGTTCAACCTTAAAATATCGAGTTTATACCCAAACCCTGCATGGAATTAATTTTTTATTAAATTTAAGAATACACAGTTTTTACTCTGTCGGTCGGTCAGCACGTGTCAATGTTTTATTGTCAATGGAAATATATTTTGAGGGGAATTTTTTAATTAAAATTTGTAATTTAATTGCTTTGGTAATCGTGAGGATTCCTACGTAATTACATCAAAGAAGTATTTACTAAATAACAATTTATTACTGGGACAACGAAGATTGAAAGATATAATTTGTATATTTTTTTATTCTTTGTAATAAAATTTAGAGCATGAAGGTTACGAAGCACATAACACCTCAAACTTGATATTTTACTTGAGCATCTTTTATGAAATTTCAAAGTTTTCTAATACAAGGTTTTTCGTCTGCTCGAGGTCAAGGCTAATCCTGACATATTAGTCCATCAGGTTGAGGCATTTCATCCTTTTAGTGAAAGATTAATTTTCAATATATGTATTTATTTTGACCTACTGTTCCATAAATGTATATATATAAAATGCTTAGTGTTTTTTTAATAGCAAATGTATGCCCACAAACTAAACACAATTCAGAATCTCAAGGACAATATTTAAGCCGAAATATTGACTTAATGTTCCAAATCTTGCACTTATGGAGATTATATAAATTGTATTACATAACTAGCCATTAAATATCATATAGTAAAATAATCTATACATGTTTAAATCAATAATGGGAAATTAAATTGTATAATATTCTCTGTATAGTAATTTATATCACATGTAAGTCAGTAACTAATATCTAAAAGACTTGAGTTCGAATCCCATGTGATCATAAGTGTTATTAAATTTATAATTCCGATTGATAATTGTAGGAATATGGATCAGACAGATTTAAAAATATATCAGTGTTTTTTAAATATATAAAAAAGCCTATCGAGTATTTTATATTGCAAAATATTTATAAAATTATATGTATTTTCTGCTTTTATTATCATCTAAATATATCTGAATCATAATTTCGTATTGTCAAAGGCGTATCCCGTTGCTGTAAATGTGACCTGGTATTTAAAGCTCTATTTATAGCCTTTTACTTATAAAATAATTCTATGTATAAATATTTAATTGAATCTTAAATTTAGAACAACAATTTACCAAATCCTCTTAGTTCGGTTCAAGAATATTCCTGAAATATTACCTATGTATGTATGTAGGTTGATACATACTATAATATATATGTATATTAACTAAGGAATATAAAAGTAGCATGATATAAATTAACTGAAAGTCATCTTTGATATATGTATTATTACAATAAAATGTTTAATATTTATTAGATTAATTTTTTTTAATCGAATCATAAATATGTATGAACGATATTTCTGTTATATGTATATATTACTAATGTGATACACAAAATTCTCATTTAACAAAATTTTATAAATTTATATTCCGATGCACAAATGCAATTTCATCATCTCGTTCGATAAACTGTTAGTGCTAAACCAAATTTACCGCATATCTGAGCACAACCTCCAAACTACACTCTGAATACACGGAGCTTAGATAAGCTCTATCTACGAAGTGAACTAACTTAGTTACCAACGTGTACTAAAACAATCTTAAGCTCTCAAACAACAAACATGTTTACATGTATAAGAAAAACAAACGCTAAAACGTTTCGATATGATTATTCATGAATATGTTAATTGTAAATGTCTACGCAAATACACATTTATGCAGATATTTTTCTCTACTTCATAAAAGCTCTTTGTCGTTTAAGGTGAGACGTAAAAGCTTAGATTGTACGATACAAATAAGAAACGTTTATTAAAAAAATAATGACACATTATTGTTTTATTTTTTTACTTAGATTCTTTATTTATTTATTTTATTTTATTAATTTATTTAGCTTAATAGCTAATCTTTACATCTAACAAATTTAGTAAACATATATAAAAATATATAAAAAATACATAACAGAAAGAAAAAATAAAAATATACAATAATAAAGTCTTAATATTTTAATGTATTTCTATATGTACGAAGGTGTTTTTTTATTCCATTTATGAAACCCGTTATATTTTTGCTGTTTCGGATTTCTCTTGGAAGACTATTATATAAATCAAAACCTCCGTACATAATTCCCCTAGCCGTACTCGTTTTCTTATACTTAATTATCTTTAAATTTTCTCTATTTCTAGTATTATATTTATGTACATCTTTATTTCTTATTAAATACTTATTAAAATATTCTGGTAACATATTATTTTCTAACTTATATATAAATACTAAAACATTCATACTCAATATTTCTTGAACATTCAACCATTCTAATCTATCAATCATACTTTTACAATTAGTTAATCTATTTTTATTTAAGATTACTCTCATTGCCCTATTTTGTAATTTTTGCAACATTTGTTTATCTAATTTATTTAACATATTTAATAGTGTTGCACAATAATTAAAATGGGGCAATATTATACTATTGTAAATTATTTTTTTTGTATTTATACTTAATATATTTCTTAATCTAGATAATAAACCTATTTTTCTACTAATTTTTTTTAATATGTAATTACAATGTTCTTTAAAATTTAATTTTGTATCAACAATTACTCCTAAATATTTTATATTATCCACTATTTCTATACTAGAGTTATTTATTACTATTTTGGTACTATTATCTAACACATTTTTATAATTAATAAACATACATTTAGTTTTATTCTCATTTAATTTAAGTACATTATTCTTTAACCATATTTCTAATATACTTAATTCATTATTTAAATTATTTACAATTTCTTTAATGTTATCACCTATGCAATACATTAATGTGTCATCCGCAAATAGATGAATTTTACATTTTTTCACGTTATTAACTATATCATTAATATACAAAACAAATAACAATGGTACTTATACATTTGATTGAACGATATGAATGCATTATATGTTTGTTTATTTATACACATAAAAAATCTTGGGATTTTAAAGATAATAAAAATATCTAGGATCGTATCCGTATTTATTTTTAGCGTTCTTTTCTGTGTAGCATCTGCTCAATGAGACACTTTCTGAAGTAGGTAGCTAAGGGTGATCTTTGGTGACTTCCAGATGCGCACTGTAAAATGCCCTTAAGCAGTGGTTTCTAAAGTAGGAACATTTTTAGTGAATATTCTCTGAGCTTCTGCAAAAATAAAAGATTTAGATATTCAAATTTAAGAAATATAAACTGATGCAAATGATTTTAAAAGTTTAGCAATATTTTTTTTTATAATTAAGCATGTAATAATACAAAATTTCTAAAATAATAAATATGTTTAATTCCAAATTTTTGCTTTGATCAGATTCTATATTCTTCTTTATCTTGATATTTCCGTATTCTGGTAGATTAAAAAATGTAACGTAGATTAATTTTCTTGCTCGTTTAATTAATAATATTATTAGTAAAACAAACAGTAATGTAAATTCTGAAGTGGCGGTAGTTATTAGTGGCATTTTTTAGTTGCAGTCGTCATTTGATCCATCTTTAATCTATAATAGAATAAGTATCTTTCATTTACTTATAGAGTTGATTTAATGATATGCGAATTTCTAAAAAGCCAATTTGTATTCTCTACAATATATGGAACAACTTCAGTTTAAAAATTTTACTTCAAAAAACTAATATTTTTCGGGTTAAAAATATTTGCAGCGTAATAAGTATTTTTCAGTATCATACTTTTTACTTGCCATTTCTTATTGAGTTGGATATAAAGTATTTATTCAGCAAAATCTATCATTAAGCTACTTAAAGATTCAAACATTGCTATCCGTTTTACAAAGAGATTGATTACTTTCTATAATTTATGATCGACAAACAAATTACATCTTCATTAACCCATTTACTTCATATATTTCTCATGTACAGCAAATAATTTTTTAAAAATAACCTAAATATATTTAAAAAATTGTACAAATTAGAACCCATTATTTTCTGCGAAAAAAATCGAAAGTGATTTTGATTTTTTTCGTGTGAAATCATCTAAATGTGTTTTGTATTAACAAGTATAGCTGATAAAAATAAATTGCTCTAAAGTTCCGAAGAATAATTTTTCTCTTGAGAATATTCTCTACTCATCATTACTTATATAAGAGCTCCTTTATGTAGAATATATCAACCTATAAAAAAATATAGTGTAAATATTTTATTGTTATTTTATTTTTCATAAGAAAAGTTTATTACTAGCAGAAAAAAACATTAAATGTTAAGAAATTTTGTAGATACGATATTTCGCCTACAAATATTGAATATATACAAAATCGATTTAAACTGTAACGAGCTTTTTATTTATACTGTCTTAAAACACCCGATCCAAAAAAATCCTTGAGAATTAGAATCGTTAATTCAAGCGCTCGAAAATTCCCTGCTTGCTCAGATTATTCAGTCCCTTAACGAACTCATCAGATACAAATATATTTGGCGTGTTATTTATATAGGTTTCGTCACTACCATTTTTATTCAGTATTTTTCAGTGAATGCTTTACTAATATACGTACATATAATATGTAATTATGTGTGTGTTAATTTAGTAGCAATTCTAGCAATCTCAGCTTTTTAGTCGAATAACATTGAGCTTTTTACAGGTTTACCGAAAGCTACACTTGGCGCATCGCCAATAAGTATCAATCGAACCTTAAAATTCACTATATAGGTCACGAAAATACAATCGTACGAACCCCATTGATCCTAGAATCGTGGCAAAATGCCCACTTATGCACCGATGCATATACACTTTACCCTTTCGTTTGAGCTTTGCAAAAATCCAACGTGCACGTAATATGTATGAATATAATTCATAGAGCTTTCACGTCGCGGGAAATGCAGGCAAATAACAAAGGTTTGCCAAAATGTAAAATACATGCATGTTTTATACATAGAATATGATTTATTTGTGCTTTATACGAAGGGAATGGTTATATATAAATTTGCTTCCCAAAAAAATACATTAGACAACATTTGTGATTAAGAGTTTTATATGGTTTCTTTAATACACACGCAAAAATACATTGCAAATGAATATATATAAGACTAGTTATTAAAATAGACATATCCAGCGATTAGTGACGTGTCACAAAATATGTCTAGTAAAGTTTTTTTATTTCTCAAGTTCACATTTATGTATTAATAACATCACATGACATGTATATTTATACAACTTTATTAAATTTAATATATACGACCATTAATATTTTATATAATTTCAATTTAGACACCATTATAAAACCTATATCATTTTAATCCCTGTCAATTCATACAGGAAAACTTATTATTGTACATAGACTCAATTAAAATGTTACCAAAGTGCAACGCTTCGCTTCAAGCTCTAATCGACGTGACGTGACTAGGGTTTTAAAGGAGTAATGAATAAGAAAATGCAATGATGCGAATAAGACAAAGTTTTCATTCTTTTTTTCTATATATATTATGCTTTAAAAATAGTTTATTTTGTTTAAAATTAAGATGCATGTAGTAAATGTTGCGAGATAAAAATTCAGTTCACGAGCGAAAAGCTGTGAAAGCTCGGAAAACTTTTAAAATATTAATGTTGTTTGCTAGTTGAGGCTAACGGTGCAGTTTTTTTTGTAAAAAATATTTTTCACATAAGCTTATTATTATTCAGCTGTGTCGAGCTTTATAGGTTTAGTTTTTAAGCCTTAATTGCAAATTTGATGTGCAAATTTGTCCTACATCACGTGTTGACACAGTTTCAACTTATGAGCCATTATTAATAATTTGTTTATTCATTAGGTAACCTTTATAAAAATATTTCCATAAAATGAATTTAATACTCGCGCATTTTATGTGTGATACATCGTAAACATATATATTACTTTAATAAATCTATTGTTTTAATATAAGAGACTAAACTAATGAGTTTCAGAGCGATAGCAATTATAACAACAGTAATATATTTTATTGATTGTAAACTAATTGTAAGATACATAAGGTTTGTTTTATGTATAAGAATGAGATTTTAGTACTGTACTCTTTAATCTTTGAACCAACTCTAGCATTTAATCTTACAAAAAATGTACAGAAAAAATAAAATCTCATTGAAAAAAGCTTGCAAAAAAATATTATTTTATATGTAACTTAAGAGCTTAATTGTTTTATTATATTATTGTCTTTAAATAATTTATTCTTAAGCCTTTATGTTAAACTTGCATTTTTGTAATATTTGGTTGTAGTATACCAGGCGTACGACCAATGAGTTACAACGTGGTAAATAAATTAAATAATGAAGAAAAAATCGTTTTGATTAGCGTTTAATATACATCGGCAATTATTATTTACGTTACGGTGCTAAAAAGGCGTGAGATTTCTATGACGTTGGAGTCAGGATTTGACTCTGTATCATTTATTCACTTTTCATATCGCAGTAATATGTATAAATATTAGTTATCAATATAATTATGGAATAAATCAAATATATTAAAAATGTTGTAAATTAAAGTAAAATATAATATATTACATAATAGTACAAACTTATGCTATTCGAATATGACAGATGCTCGGTTCAAGCATTTCACGAAATTAGTTCAAAACTCTGACTCTTCCGAACAAATAAAACTTTCAGCTTCCTCTTTGTGGAGGCAGAAACTTTTTTCGTGTTTATTTTTTCTCCTCGGCGACGTCTCTGAGTTTAACCGCACAAAAGCTGGCGTTAAATCTACAGCTGCACTAATGACATGAACGGAAAGCTCGTTTGTTTCATACGCTCCATATTTCTCATTACTGCCTACTTATTTACACTTTTCTTTGACTTTTCAGAGCGCGGCATGTATCTCGGTTCTCCGTGCGAATTTACATGCAATCCTAAGCTACACCACGTATTTTGTGACCCTATCACTGGCCATTGCGAGTGCGATAAAAAGTATCCAGTCAGATTGGGTCCTACCAAAGGATGTGCCAAACGTAAGTAAAATTGATCGACACAATTTATAATTCCTTATCGACTTTCATTAATCCCCTGCTACAAATTACTTTAAGCGTTCCTTATAAATCCAATGCTTTACAATATAAAATAATGGTATATGTTAAGGAATAAGTATGTTACTTTGTTAAAATAATGGTGGAATTATCAGGTATTAAGGAATAGTATTAGACAGGTAACATTACCGAATTTAAATTAAAAATAAATACGAGAATATTTTCTTATGTTTAATGCTTTAAAATCTATATTTTTCTCAACAATATAAATAATAAGAAAAAATCTAAAAAAACTGATTATATTACTAGTAATAATCTAAATTATCAATACCTTAAACAAACATTTCAATTGTAAATAATTTATATGATCGTTTTAATTGACAAATCATACTATTTTTTAATAGTAAAATAAATAGAAAATATACTTTAGTTTAATTATTTTTACTATTATGTAACTAACTGTTCATGAGATACTACAACACTGCACAAGTTAAACTTGCTTTAAGAATTAAAAAATATTTAAATAAAAAAAAATAAAGGATGAGGATCACCGCATTTTAATAATAAAATAAATAATAAATCGGTTGTGTTATAGACAATAATGCTTGACGAAACCGTAGCACAAGGGTTGTGTCGCCCGATAGTTTGGCGGAAACATGGCACATATGTTGTGCCATCGGCCGGTATGTGTTAAAAATCTAATCGGCTGCTTGAAGCGCTTCATTCTCGTTGGCAAAAGTCTTTCTTTATATTTAATTTTCCTAGAATGAAGATATTTATGCGTCATGCTGTCCAATGTTATTTTAACATACACCTCCATCACCACATTTTAAATGCATCTAATATTTTCCTATATGCTCCATGTTTTACACACGTAAAGGAATTTTTGTTGTCTTTTCAATTTTTTATAAGACCAAACATCACATTTTTAGCCATTGCATTCGCAACTTCCAACTTTGTTTATTAAACATCCAAGATTAATTTTTTTGTGTCATTTTTTCGCATAGGACATTACTTTTATTGATAATCATGACTTTGGTCATGGTCAGGTGATAAAATGCACCCTTATCATACTTTTCCAATTTTAAACTTATTTGATTTCGAGTTGTTCTCGCTTTGAAGTATGTTGGTAGCATTCATATTTTATAAAAAAAAAATCTACAAAGTAAGGAGCTGCTGGATTATTTAATTCTCAACATTTTCCAATAATATTGCAGATATAGATTGAGTTTGCTCTCTAGTTAATTTTATTTTTACAAATCTAGATTGCTCCTGAATACAATCGTTCTTATGTTACGAGTACATACTATAGTATTTTATGGTGTGAAATATAAACGTGATTGTTCTATAAATTGTGCACTTTTTTCTGGATCAATTTTTATACATAAGAATTAATATGGATTTCACCCAGTCTTGTAGCCATATCCCGCTTTTCCATATTTTTAATTATATATAAAATAATTTAATTCACTTATATACAAAATATTTGTTGAAAAAATAAGCAAAATATACCTGGTTTATACGTATTTATAATAGACATCATTATGAATGTATCTATCGGCAAAAAAGCATGTAAAAGTAGGTATATGCGAAAAAATCAATATTTTTTTTAATACATATTATCATTTACTTTATTTAAAATTGCGCTTTTGAAGCACAAATTGATCTTGTATTAGATGAATTAGATACAATTTACAAAAATGTTTTGTTTTAGTTGTTCAGTATAATTTTCTAACAAAAAATATAAATCTAATATTTTTGTAGCTTCAGCTTTATCGAACTTTCTTGAACAGTTATTGGTACATAAAAATAAAATAATACTATAAAAGTTAGATACATGAAGTAAAGTATATTTTATAGTTTTATTTTTATTTTCTATCGCCATTATTGATCTGTTGTTTTGAACAACATAATATACCCTAAAAGCATATACTTACGTATCCAAAATATTTTTTTACTACCCTTATAATATTATATAGTATCTGATTATTATGTTTATTTTTTATAAATCCAAGAACCCTTTCCTGGAAACTATTGTCTTAAATTTAGATCTCTTTTGCATATTCGTAGAAATAAACATGAAATATTTTTATGCTTTCTTGATTATATTTTTATAAAATACATATGCACGCCCATATGTGGTGCTTAAAAAAATATTTTATATTTCGTTTTATACTCACTAACAAATACTATGTTTTAATTTCAGCTAAATCTCTTGGCGAACAATGTTTCTATAGACAAGCTTGCAAATACATGGATAGTCATGCATCGTGCGTACAAATTAACCACAATGCCATATGCCAATGCGACATGGGCTACCATAGTGTATCATATTCGAAGCCTTACAAAAAAGTTTTTTGCACAGAAGGTAACTATACACCACAGTTAGAATTCTAATTGTATTCAAATTCACTTAGTTATTTATATACGTCGCTTTGTATTCACGCCTCGATTGTGTGGAATCACTAAGCAACGTGTACAAATTATAATCCAATCATTATTTTTTTCAGATATGGCTTTGCTGACAGGCGATGTTCCCACTCTATTGGGCGTATGCTCAGGGATCGCTTTGTTAGCAGGATTGTTATGTTTGGTCCTTCATCTGTACACCAGAGGAAGGAATCCCTATTCTAGACCACACCATTATGCAGACGCACATCTTCCACCGCCCATGTTCTTTTCTAGTGAAACCGGTATTTACAGTAATTCCATTGTACTATACTACATTATAAAATATTAGTATTAAGGATGAATCTAAGAGGAGCCAAATTTAAATCGCGTGATGCATTCAACTTCCCTGTTAAACAAGTCACCAAAATTTCCGACTCACGCAAGTTTATTTTGATATATATATAAAACTAAAGTGACGCATTTCATTCCAGATTAAATAACGTGTTGAATATATATTTATACCAAAACAGCTTCTATCTTCTTTTGCATGTTTTCATAAAAATGTGTTTTTTAAAAGTGTCTTCTTCAGCTTCGAGAGTGTTTTTAACAGTAATTATTATTCGCACGTCATTTACTTACCATATTTATGTCGTTATGGAATGGTTCGAATGAAAGATATAAAATCTCGTTAATTCGATGCAAATGTTAGCAAAAGGGTACGAATTATAAAAAAATAATATTTATCTTTATTTAAAACGACTTTATTTAGGGTATTCTTAGAATCAGTTTATTTTATACTTGAGATAACGAAAATATATGCTACGCCAATAATCAATATCAGATTTAAATCATAAAATTATTTTCACATAAAATATAACATTAAACAAAAATTTTAATAAATATTATGAAATGCGATTGATATTTATTGAAAAATCATGAAATAGTTAATTAAGATATCTTTAGACTTTAAAAGGTTACAAAAATTTAGCTTTAAATTGGTTATTAAAAAATAAATATTATATGGATGGAATGGATATTAATTTCTGAAAACTAAATTAATTTAGCAAACTATTAATATTACAACGAAGCAACGAATAACTAAACGCTATATGTACTCCATTTTAATATAAAAAACTGTCACAAATTAAAAAATTACGAACGTTTTAATTTAAGTAACATATTTTCAGTAACGTGATTTTAAAATATATTGTTCATTTTTCATACATTCATTACCATAAAAAATGCTGACTGATATTGACTATGTTACGTCACATAATTAAATCTGGATATAAATTGTATATCAGTAATTAAAAGCAAAACTTTGTGTATTGAACACATTTTCAATTGTATTACGTAGAAAAATATTATAAATGTTTTATCTTATTTTGAAGAATTATTGTTGTTAATTTAATAATATTAGATAGTTTGCTGCGTATATAAATGAGATTTAGTTATTTTTATTTAAATTGAAACATAAATCATCACGTCTCTACTGATATCAAAGTAATCTAAAATTCTCATGCCAGTTTAATGACCGACAAAGTGTTTATACATACTTGACACTGTGAGTTCCAGCGAGAAAAAATCTTGGCAAACGAACTATTCATTACAACAATTGCAAATATTTTAAGATGCTGATTTCGCGCTCTGGATAGCTTCGAAAAAAAGCCGTTTTAAATTGTTTGCATAATCTAAAAAAAAGCCAAGAATCACAAAAGTGGAATAAAATTTTTACCCTTATATTATTTTTTTCCTCTCAAAATTCACAATTTTTGCATCTCTAATAATATAAAAACAACCAATATATATTTAACAATTTAATCACGTATAACTGGAAATTTTTTAAACGTGTTTTTAAAACAACGAATTAATGCGGACCTCACGAACGGAACTAAATTGAAGACTTCGTTTTTATAACCAGATATCACACATAATGTATATTTAAAATAAATACAAAAAATATTTTGTTCAATAATTTAGAAACTTTTGATATTTTCTAAAAATAAAATAGTACGGAAACAATAACTTCGAAATGAATCTTAAAAAAATAAAGACTATTTGAAATAGTTTTTAGGCAAATATGCAACATATATTGTTGTAATTACAAAATAATTCCTAATAAACAGCTAAGCATTAAAATCAAACCAAGAATTCGCTATACTAAAGACATTATTTAATACTACTATAAATGGTTTGACTTCTGAGTGGACGGAAGTAATAAAAAGCCTAGTTAGAAATACAATAGTATGTCTTTATTTTGTTTGGTATACACAAATTTTTTTTTAGATGCATTAATTTTAATTAAGTTCAACATTCTAACAAGCATTTAAAAAAAAAATTATTTAATAAATTAAATTTAAATACTTCAGCGATTATTAAAATACATTAAATATTTTTATTAGATTATTAGGACAGTTTTTTTTTAATTTTCATTAAAAATAAAACAGTCAATTGATGAGTATCTCAAATTTATAGCATAACACCATTCTTATATTACGCAAATGCTTCACTACGAATGACAGCTTTATCCTTATCTTTCTGGTATTTAGACTTGGATAGGCAGCAAGTATGATCTATACTTTGTCATCATCAGTCTTCACAAATTAATTTTGAAAATGTTCTGTTTATAAAACGAGGTCTTCAATTGCGTACCAGCTTGCATATCGAATTGATGAGATTTTACGTTAGTTTAGCGATAAGTTTGACGATCGGTGAACGGTGTGCTAAGCGATTGTGGTGACCCCAACACGCAGGTATCCCGCTGGCGGTGCAAGGCGGGAGGGCGTCTTCGCGAGGGTCGATCAGGAGCAGCGCCGGCAGCGGGGGCGGAGGCTCATCGCGCCGGGGCCTGGGTGCGGCTTCGCGCGCAGGTGCTGCTCGCGCGGCCGCCATCTTGCTTATCTCGTGCCACATGCAGGAGCAGCCGCCCCTCGAGGGCGCAGACCCCCACACGCACGCGCGCGCCTATACTCACCCCTTACCCGCGGCAGGTGATCCCCATGCGTATCGACGTCGTGGTTTGATCTGTGCCTGGTACTCTCTATCAGTGTGTGTACTATCAGAATGTACCTAATCTCCGCTCCGAGCGACACACCCCTCCGATCCTTTCTCTTCTCGTTTCTGTTCGTTTGGTACTTCCTTGTCGACGGCTGTTGTTCAAGCGCATCTTCGCTGTGTCAGTCAATCTGCAGTGAAAGTA
Organism: Plectrocnemia conspersa; assembly: GCF_051122295.1. NCBI lineage: Eukaryota > Metazoa > Arthropoda > Insecta > Trichoptera > Polycentropodidae > Plectrocnemia > Plectrocnemia conspersa. Next base: position 19,084,531 of record NW_028277175.1, read on the forward strand.
TCGAGACCAACCCAAAACCTCAATCTATCGTTTTAATATTGATAATGATACTATAAAATTAAGTACACCTCAATAAGGTTGCAAAAAAATAAACTTAGAATGTGAAAACATTATTATAATAATACAACCATATCTAAAATAAAAAAATGAGAAATCATCTCGTTCACGGATAGGTCATCATATCTTTAAATATGTCATCAAGTCCGGTCGGTGAGACATTTTTCCTTGCAAGCGTGCGATTGCACACTCTTATATCTCACTCACTCTTGTCACTTAACACGCGTGCGACCGAAAGAGAAAGGATTTCACCGACCGAGCCTGAATAACATACATGCATCGAATCATATCAAGTATTTATTAAATGTATTATGATCCTGAGTTTAACAATTCCACCCCAGAATCTGTCGTGAGTATACCCCACACATCCACAGGGTAGTCGTGGTTTTCGCAACAATCTGTTTCAGTGCATATTTTCAGCTTCAATAGCTTCAATCTGGAACCCTTGGGTTCAGCAAAAGTTTTAAAAGAATTCCGCGTTTATGGGACAGACTACTGAGGCGAAATTTATCAATTTTAATATCCATGTGGATTGGATTAAAAAAATACCATATCTTGCAAATATTTAATAAACTTAACACTTCCCTCCAAGCGACAAATATCAATATTTTCAAAGTAAAAAATAAAATAAATGCTACTGTTCTCAAATTAAAATTTTGGGCAGATTGTATTTTGAAAGGAAAAACTGAATGTTTTATTAATTTAGATAATATTTTGGTAATCAAAAAAACGCAATTCAGTAAAATTCTAAAATATAATTTGCTGTAGCATATATCAGATTTACAAAAAAAAAATTCTAGAATATTTTCCTAGTCAAAAAACAGGAGCTAATCTGATAAAAGTGATATCTCCAACATTATAGTAATTTAATATTCGTGATACTTTTTTGTTACAAATAGTATCTGAATTCGTTCCCATGACTTTCTCTCAACATGTCTATCCAATGCCTCATATCTACAGGCTGCTATATATATATATATTTATAAACTATACATCTATGGTTATAATATTGCGTTACGGTGGGGTAACAATCAATCGTGAACATCGACTTAAAAATCTATTAATCGGTGACTAATTGTAAACCATCGTATTGCTTGTTTCAATTATTTGATATTATTATACCGCTAATCCTGGTATATGTATGTATATAAATACATATATAATAACATTATTCCCTGAACGATGACGATAATAGTTTACTTACCTAGATGGGTCATTAGATATATAAACAAAGTATATAAGAATAAAAGCATGCTACTTACGTTCCTTTATGTTTGAATAATAAATTGCTTAAATAGCCTTGATTTATTTACTTATTATATAAATTATTAAACTTTACAATTCTATACCCTCAATACGAATTCATTATAAATTTATATATTTTTACATTGAAAAATCTTCCCCAAAAAGCTTTTTATTTTACAGCTAAAACATTTTTATCACAGCAATGAGTATTCATATTTGAAGATATTGGGGGTAGATGTTGGTAAATAATTATTGATAATTAAAAATAATAAAGTCAGAGATAGTATTCTTTATTGTGAGGAATTAATAGTTGTAAATAGTGAAATCATAATAATTAATATGTAGTTGTGAGGAATTCTTAAGGATATGTTTAAAAATGACAATGTCAGAAATAGTATTCTCATATTTTTATTAACAACTATTATTATTAAAAGCAATGCTATTTATTAAAAACTAACAATCTATACTTTTCATCAAATTTATACGAATTTTAGGTATCTGTATTGTATAAATTTCAGCTGATTAATATAAAAATATCTTGCGTCGCACCTGATTTCTTAACTAATATCCACAATGTTCAGAATGCTTCAGCCTCAGTTATGTTTATTCAATTTTATCGGCAAACATGAGTATCAAATAAATTGAATAAGGCATCACCTTGTCGCACAATTGACAAGAATTATTATTATACACACATCTTTAAAATATAAATCTAGTACTACCGGGGTTTTGTCTATGCTGTCATTAGCTGTAAATAAATGTTTTTTTACTTTATAACAATTAATTTAACCATTTTTTATTTAAAAATCTACAAGCTAAAAATGAGAGATTGAGGTTTTGTGGTAGAATTTTTATAGCATAATTTATTATTAATACTAAAAGCCAATAAATCCGAGAAAGTATAGATTAAAATAAAAATCTCGATACATAACTTATTTTAATGATTTCTAATATGACAAATATAAGCGATAGATGCCAATGAATAACTGTATTTGTTTGTTCAATGTTTCATCAAATGCATTAATTTACTTCTCTAAACGTTATCATTCACTTCACTATAAAAACAAAACTAAATAAAACCAAATAAAAGCCACCACAGATAAATAATACAACAACAATTAATAATAACACGGGAACTCAACTTTAATTGGGGACAAAGAAAGCAATAAGAGAAGCAAGATGGCCAAAGCAAAATTGTTTTTACTTTAATATATTGTAGTTAACTATTTTATTTTTCGAATCGATTTTCTTCATTTTTATAAAGCCACTTATTAAACTACAGATAAAGCACAAACACAATTTGAAATTTTAACATAATAATAATTTGTGACTTTTTGCCATAATAACATTTTTAATTAAGCAAAATGCGATAAAACCTCTATGTATTTTAAAATTTCATTTCTTATCATTGAAACTTTTCCTTACTCTCATTATGCATGTACAAATTATTATATTATTATTATATGTTTTGAAACTAGAATCTGTGTATGTTATTTTTAAAAAGAGGTTTTATTGTATATAAGTTTTACTAATAATACGCTGACTAATTAATAAATCATCAATGCTTCAATTACTTAAATACCAATAATCAAAAGTACTTATAAATCGCAATCATCAGTTTATACAAACTTCTTTCTTGCACTTAATTTCATTGTGAATGAAACACAGTGCTATATCATGCGGCTTTATTGATTAAAAAAACAGCTTACTGTACGCTTGTGTTTGATTGCTTGTATTCATTGTTAAATTCACATATAGCATGCAATTTTTATAAATGTATGGACATAGAAATGTGTGTAAATAAATAACAAATTAATAACAGATGTGATTAATGTTATATTGGATATATTAATTTATTGTTTGTCTTCAAATTATTCGCAAAACACAATGGCTAACAAATTAAAATGTGTCTTAGATAAATAAAGAAATATTAATTATGTAATATCATATACATCAGATAATCATTGAATAAAGTTCTATCGACTATATAAACGAATTCTATGAACTTTTAGTGTTACTAAAATAATAACAATCCTAAATGAAAGTTCATTATAATATACAGTGAGCTTATATTGTAGTAATTATTTATTAAAAATAAAATACTTAACAAATGTGTTTTTGTAGTAAAAATTATCCATTAGGTAAATTATTAAATTATATTATGCTCCAGAATTAGAATTACGTACATATATTTAAAACAAACTTTGCTCCTATAAAAATACTGCAATTTATTCTAGTAGTTTTAGCGTGCCCTTGTATTTTTTAAAAAACCGGTTTTATTAAAAATTGTTTAAATTATTTTTTACTATATGCCAGTTAATGTGTTTTTGCTGTATATTAATTATATAATACGAAAATAACATTAATTGTTTGTACATACACACATTTCTATACTTGTCTTGTATTTATATTAAAATTCTTTGTTTCCAGTTTTATGGTAAGTATCTTATAGAATATTTCAATAAATTTAAAATTTTGATACTTTCGAAAAATTGGCTCCCAATGCTTTTTTAACTAATAAAAGTATGCCTTCTAAATTTAACTTATTTAATTATACAACAATTTGGCTCTGCTTAAAAATTCAGTTAAGAACATTATTACGTAATTGGTTTATTTTTTCCAAATCAGGTTCAAGACGATCAAGTTTAGCTTCACTGCAAAGTACGTCATCATCAGTAAGAAGTTACAGTATGAAAAGGTTCGAGAAAGAACGAGAGCAAAAAGAAAAGAGACAACAAATGCAAATGAGACTTGCTCAATTACACGCGAATATGACTGGAGATAACGGAAAAGCTGCACCAACGCCAAGTCCGAGAACGCCAAACTCCACAGACGGTCTTCTGCCAGCTGTCACTGAAGGCAGAGAGGTATTTTATGGTCTTCTTGAAAATTCCTATTGATGTAAATACCGGATAAAATACCTGAGAAAGCACTTCTTCAAGTTGCTAATTCAGATTCTAAACAACCTGATGGTTCTATGCTACACGTCGCTCTTTTTTAATTTTACTATTGTAATATTATATAATTTTACGACAGTATAAATTAGCTGTATTTGTTTATGCAAAACTTTATCAAAAGTCTTTTCAATATCATTGTAGATGACATTTGCGTATTTGTCTATATCGAGATTTTTTTTGCTTTCGATATTTGGAACTATCCATTTTTCTCAATTAGCTGACTATTTAAATAATACTGTTGTGGGTAATATTGTGTCTATTTTTCAGCTGTCTCTGTCTCAGTGTGGTCTAAACACATGCGGTTCTTCCAGTCTCGAAGGAATAATAGGCCCTTGCTCTTCCTCTGGAACTTCTTACTGACACTTGCAGATGTTATCACGTATATCGCCTTATCTTGAATATTGCACAATTGTTAATATAATCATGACAAAAGTAAATAAATATATAATGCTCTAAAAACGTTGATAGAACTGAAATTATTATTCAAAAGTATGGAAAGCATGCTTTAAAATTTTGGTATTTATCGATAATGAATAGCAAAATTTATGAATTGTATAGTTAAAAAGAGAACGTTTAGGTTGATGAAATTATTGTAATTCGTTTGGCGTCTAGTTTCGTATATCCGTTTGTTACTGTAAGTAGGTAATCATTCAGCATTCATGAAGTAAATTCAATCGAAATCATGTTCTAAAAGAGCTAAAAATATTTTTACGTGAAAATTTATATACATGTGGTAAAAAGGTTTGCTTGACGTTGTTTTAATTCAACTGATATGGGTTAGATTCATTTTTCAAATTTTTTTTACAGCTCTGCCTTAATTGCCAAATTAATTAGTTCAAGCTTATTTCGTCAGAAAGTCTAGAACGTTTTTCCCCAAATGTGTAGCTGCATAAGTCCTGTTCTTTTTATTTAATTAAGACAGAAAGTAGGATAATTAGAATTATCTTATAAAAGCAAATACCCGATATAATCGACAAACTAATTTGTATTTTTTATTAGTTTTCCGAGAAATGAAAAATTATCATTTTTCTTTATGCGAAACACAATCACAAGGGTTAGATTATTGCTATGTGTATTATTTAAAGCAATGAGACAATGGTTGGTGTTTAATTGATTATAGAAGATCAAAAAAAATTGGAAACAGTAGAAAAAATCACAAAGAAAATTGCTGTTTTATCAGTTGTGGAATAAAATTGTGTACATGGTTTTCAAAAGTTTGCATGGATACAATGCAATAATATTGATAATTGCTTTAGTATTACTTTTTGTAATGATTTCAAATCAAATCGCCGTTGCCTTTCTAATTTTAACATGCTTCATACCACCACTTTTCTTATTTCTCTTTGAATTATTTGAAATTTCTATGAATATAGCTTTCTTAGACATTTTATTTTTATCTAAGCTTTGGCTTGTAAACTATTCCTAAAACAAAAACTGTTGCCACTACTAAAATAAATGCATAAGTGAATTTTCTTTTACCGTGATATGCAAACTTTTGCCCCAGCCAGCGATCCTTAAAATTGTCCCCCTCCCCATACATTTTTTGCAGGATCGTAAAATCAGCAATCTTAAAATACTAAATTGGTTATTATTAAGCTCTTTTTATTCGTGGATTTATATATGTTTAAGTGCATTCAGGGTTAAGAACCACACTAGACGATCCTATCGCGAATATGCCGCCCCCAAGCAAGTGCCGCCCGGGGCGGCCCGCCCCCTCCGCCCCCCATAGCTACGCCACTGCGAAAATCAAGTGGAAATTATTAGTACAATATGAAACAGAGGAAGCACCTGAACGTTTTGAAATTTTGTTTCAATGCCATTTGCTCAAACCAGAAAGCACCCCGCCACGACACCCGGCAGATAAACTAAGAACGCTAGGGATTTGACTTATGCAGCTATTTGATATATAATGATAGATATATATTGTCTTTGACATAATACATATAAAATTTAAGTCTGAGACAACAGTATCATTTTTTCATAAATACTTTATTACATATCAGTTTAAATAATATATTAATTTAGTTTCTTATATATATTTTGTTATAAACATTGATTGATAATGCAGTGGTTCCTTTTATATGTATGTTTATGTATAATCTGCCATCCATATTAAAAATATATTTAAGTATGTACAGCATATCAGAAACATTCAATGAACACAGTGAAATCTGAAATCCTTGATAACTTTTGTCTTATGAAACGTATTATATTGATAATAGTACATCAATATTTTTGCTGCTCTGTGATATGACACTGCAGTGAACTGACTAGTTGTTAAAATAGCGATGAAGCTAAACGTTGGGCCTATTTTAATTTGTTACAATAAAACGTATGTGCGTACACGACCGCAAAGATTCGGCTGATTTAACATTTTGGAGACACGGTCATTTTGGAAAGTTTTATTGTATATATAAATATGATTTATTATGTATCATAATTGATGTTATCTAAGATTTTTATACTGTTTAAAATAAGTATGGGTGTATGTTTAAGTGTTTACGTGTTTATTTTTGTTGTGCACTTCAATGTTTATTGGTGTAATAATAAAAACTTATATATTCTTGGTCAATTAGGGAATATTAAAGGTCATCAATGTTTACGTGAGGAAATTTTATTGTTCAACTAAAATAAGAGTAAAAGCTTAAATGATACCGTAGCTCTTACTCAATGCTTAAAAATGCACGTCAGTATTAAATATGATCTTAACAATCATATTACAACTAAAATATGTGCAGTGTGATATAAAATAAAAACAACAATTGCCAGGATATTGTTTTTTATTTTGTAAAATGACACATATAAAATAATTGGTTATTATATAAATAAATATATTATATTATATTGTTGACATAAATTGAGAATTAAATTCTATGTATTACATACATGCAAATTTCACATTCCAATAGAGCATTCTAGTCATTTTTTACTTATCTAACAGTCGTTAAGCATTGGACGTACCTGGTAGACACAAAACATAGTCTAACGCATCAATTTAGAAACCTTTATAACCAGTTTAATAAAAATATCCTTATGATCCTGACCTAGACCAACAACATAGTAGAAGTATTCACAGGCTAACTTAATTAATACAATCAATATGTGAATGTACGATGATGACCAAGTGCTATTTACGAAGCTTTTGAATTAGAGTAGTTGAATAAAAAAAGAAAACTTTAATTATTACATAATATAATAGAACGGATCATTAGCTTTTTCATCATGGTTATATGATAAATAGAGAAAACATATTATATTGCATGTTTACTGATATATAGCAGACGTTGTTGCATTTCTGCCCATTTATGTTCCGTTATATTTAATAAGTGTCAACAGTCTGATTGCATAATAGAGGTTATATATGATTATATAACATATAAAAAACCAAAGTATGTCCACTAGCAAACCCTTGTCTAAAATCATAATTATCATTTACTAATCAATATTATATAACATATATATATAATCATATTTATTTATTTATTACTCAATAGAATTACATTATTCAAGTATTTTTTTTAAATGTTAAAGAAATATATTATTGTGATATCAAATTTATTTTACTACAATATTGACTAATTAATAAAATTACTTAATATGTACTAATAGAAATACTAACAAATCTATCGAGATCGAAATCCTTGATTTATACATATATATATATATTTATTTATAATGCAGCATCCTTTATTATTACTTTTAAATATTACAATTTTGTTAACATCTGGCTTTTTCTATTGAAATATTTTTTATTTAAATAAAATGTATAAAATAACTCTGTTTTATTCCAATACCTTATAACATTATTACCTACATACACTTACATTTACTATAAAGCAGTATTCAATTTCATTGTGTAGCAATTAAAAAGGGTTATTTTTTAATTGTTACACAATTTTCAATATACATTATATTTTAGTATTAATTTGTTCGAAAATATATCTAATATATTTGTTTAAAATACGTCTAATAATAGCTGATTACATTAATTATACTGGTACGTTAAGATTTTTACCATAAAGATAAAAATTGTAATATATAGATTTGTATATTATATTTAATTCATAATTTTATATTTTTGATTTTACATTTATCTATTAACTGATACATATAAATAAATTAGTACATTAAAATTAAAATTATAATAATACGGATTTAAGCTCCCGTGTCTATAGAGTTTAAATATACTATTCTAATAAATACTAAAACAAATTGCGTCAGAGTTAGCGCATTTGCCAAATAAATTATATGCAATACTTGTATTTTATTGTAATAATAAAATCAGTCAAACGACAAAAAATCAAAGCAGCCTTATGTTATCCTGTATATTGCATGCATCATTACATATGATATGAAGAATGGCGGACACATGGTAGTACGAATGAGGCATTCAACAAAATATATCTGACGCACAAAAATGGAGCAAAACTCTTCATTGGTTATTTGAGAGGTGAGAAATAATATATTGTTAATTGTAGATTATGTTTTTTTACAGGTCCTATGCTACTAATCCAATAAAAGACACTACGAACGTTTGAGCTCGCTCTACTTTGACGACGCTCCAGACTCTCCAGAAACTGCCCAGACATTCCTGCGGCTAGAGACAGCCATGAGACTGGAACCGAGCAACGAAAGACCACAGAGGACATCATTTATTCGCTAGCTTCTCTACCAGCGCTCAGAAAATCTAATATTTCGCTTTGGTATATGTACTATAATTGAATTAATTGTTACAATCTTTCCGGCGTCTATTTCTGGCTACAAAGTCACGCCTTTCCACCTCACAACCCGAAATCTTCAATCCAACTTTATATTTGCATTAAAATGTCATTTAAAGAACCAGATGTATGGAATAAACGCAATAAAAATTAGTTTTAAAAAAAATTAGTCACTTATTGATATTTTTCTAAAACAAAATAATTTGTTAGGACAAATTAATATTTCTTAATTCTTACAGATTATTTTACTATCATCATTTATAAGTCGAACCTAATATTTTATATTTATTTTAAGAACGAGATACTAAGGCATGAAAAGAAATAACAGCTCACTCACTTATTAGCCGCTGGCGCTTAAAGGGTTAATGAGCAAGACGCAACGTGGCGCGACGCTCAAAAACCACCTGTTTTATACAACTGAGTGACACTACACTAATGTGTGTACATGTGTGCGCGCATGCGCGCCTGCAGTGAAACCACAGAATTCGCGCATTTCTGAATTTATTATGTTGAAACCATAACCTAACCTAAATGTATTGACCATTATATTCGCTTAGGTTAGGTTTTGGTTTGAACAGGAAATAGACGTTTTGCAACTTTCAAATATTCACGCACACATACATCACGGTAGAGTGTCTCGCAGTTGGGGTATAAAACCGTTGATTTGTGACCTGTTAATCAATAGTACCGAAAAATGTTGGTGGAGACAGTAGCTTTTGCATCTAAGCATCTTAATAAACATTTTAATAAAATCTGATAATCCCATTATTATTATTAATCTATTCGAAAGTCTTCATTTATGTTGTCATAAATCTGACATATCTTAGTGGAAGACTAAGTTTTAGAGACAGTTAAGACAACAACCGACAAAGCCTATAAAAGCCAACCGACAAAGTAGCAATGTATGAATCAACAAATAAGTTTAATTGACAATTAGATAGATACAAATACATGTATTTTCATTACATAATAATTCTTAAATATAATTTGATAAAATTAAAATAATTTCCAAAGCCTCTTCTGATGAATATAATTCTGTTTTTTTCTGTGGTATTCTTCAAGAAATACATAATTACTTTTAGATGGTATGCACAATTTTGATTTTTTTAGTTAAAGATGAATTTCTGTTCTTCTTATAGGCTATTTCCTTTGAAATCTTTGTTTCTTCTGATCACAACTATTTTCGGTTAATTTACTATGCAAAGACTTTTTAATAATTTGTGCATGACGAGAGTTCTTATTCAGCCTTTTTTATATAAATTTCCAAAATAACGATTAGTTGGAAATTAGCCCTCAGAAAAATATTATTCCGGTGTCCTGCTACTTTTTTCGATTATTTTTTTACATACGGATTGCAATTTTTTGTACTTTTTATCATATTCATTCTTTTCAGCATTCGGATTCGAGTCTAGCCATTTAATGGTTAGGTCGCATTTTTCATTGATTGTGCTCTTTTCGGCATCAGTGAATATCCCATCAAAATCGTTTTCAATGGTAGATTTCATGCTGAAGCAGTAAGATTCCAAATTATTCTTAGAATTGCTGGCGGTTCTATATTTCTCATCTTCGATTTTACATTTCTCGGCTTCGCGAATCATGCGATCTATGTCATTCATGGAGAGACGACCCTTATCGTTGGTGATAGTGATCTTGTTTTTCTTGTTAGTGGCGTTTTCCTTAGCTGTTACGTTCAAGATACCATCAGCATCTATGTCGAATGTCACTTCGATCTGAGGAACACCTCGGGGAGCAGGTGGGATTCCGTTAAGAGAGAACGTTCCGAGCAGATTGTTATCCATAGTCATAGCACGCTCGCCTTCGAATACTCTAATAAGTACTGTGGTTTGGTTATCAGTAAATGTGCTGAATGTCTGAGTTTGCATGGTAGGCATGGTGGAGTTCCTATCGATTACAGTTGTCATTATACTGCCAAGAGTCTCGATACCTAATGACAATGGGACAGCATCCAAAAGCAGAAGTTTTTGAATATTTTCAGATTTGTCCCCGTGGAGAATGGCAGCCTGGACGGCAGCGCCATAAGCCACAGCCTCATCCGGGTTGATGGAATTATTAAGCATCTTTCCATTAAAGAAATCTTGCAAAAGTTGTTGCACCTTGGGTATACGAGTAGATCCACCGACGAGGACAATTTCGTGTATATCAGATTTTTTCATATTAGCGTCGGAAAGAGCTTTCTCCACCTGCCCCAAAGTTGATCTGAAGAGATCGGCGTTTAACTCTTCGAAGCGAGCACGGGTGATGGTGGATACGAAGTCTGTACCCTCATATAATAAATCAATAATAATATCAAATTCCGTAGCAGAGGAGAGGGTTCTCTTAGCTGTTTCGCAATTTCGTCTAAGACGACTGAGCGCATACTTATCTGAGCTGATGTCTTTGTTGCATTTCCTCTTGAACTCTTGGACAAAGTGGTTCATCATTCGATTGTTGAAATCTTCACCACCGAGATGAGTATCCCCAGCTTTAGACTTGACTTCAAAAATACCGTCTACGATGGTCAAGATGGAGACATCAAAGGTACCACCACCGAGATCAAAAATAAGAACATTTTGTTCTTCCGAAATTTGGTTATCTAAGCCGTAAGCAATAGCAGCGGCCGTAGGCTCGTTTATGATCCTTAGTACGTTGAGTCCGGCGATGATTCCAGCATCTTTTGTGGCCTGACGTTGGGAATCGTTAAAATATGCAGGAACTGTAATTACAGCGCTCTTAACGCTCTTTCCTAAGTAAGCCTCTGCTGTTTCTTTCATTTTTCTTAGGACCATTGAGCTTATTTCTTCGGCGGAGAAGGTCTTTTTATTGCCTTTGTAGGTAACCCTTATTTTTGGCTGGGTATTAACATCAACCACTTTAAAAGGCCATTGTTTCATGTCTGCCTGGACAGTTGCGTCTTCGAATTTGCGGCCAATGAGTCGTTTAGCATCTGGAAACAAAAATAAACAAGATTAGATATCTGAAATAAATTAGCAATTTTTCTCGTTTGAAAAATTAGCCTCAGGAGAGCATTTGTGATCATTACAACATCAGAAACTCTAGTCTAAATCTAATTTCATCATTATAGTCAATCTTACGTGTACACATACGTTTGTTATGTTATGAACTAACCAAAAATTGTATTATAGAGGTTCATAACAGCTTGGTTTTTAGCAGGTTCTCCAATGAGACGTGCAGTATCTGTAAAGGCCACGTATGAAGGTGTAGTGCGGTTTCCTTGCTCGTTGACAATGATTTCGACCTTTCCATTTTGAAACACACTTACACAGGAGTAAGTTGTTCCTAAATCGATACCTATAGCTGGTGCTTCAGCCATCTGAAACGTAACAAATAATCAAAGTAAGTCACCGACATCGATAATAGAAGCATACGTAGCGTATGTGCATCTATGGCAGGCTTGGGCAAATGGCGGCGAAATTCTATCAACCCCACGAAGCATTTTAGAAATTACTTTAATTAAAAAAATATGTATGTATAATAAAAAAAAAACATTTTAAGATGATTTTGTGATCGTGTTCTGCGTAAGTATTATTTACGCCAAAAAAGAATGGCAACAAGAAAGCATTTACAAATTTAATGACTTTCTAGAAAAGATTTGTGAGTTTAACGACCCCACATCTATGTATGTAGAGTACGCTCGGGATAAGGATGCCGATTTGTTATTGTGTGCGTGTACATATATATGAGAGGGAGAAGCGATGTAGCGTGTACTTCGTTGTCTCGCTTTCTCTTTTAAGGAGAGTCGCTGATTCGTCAACGCTGGTATTCGTCATTAAAGTGCAGTGTGGCACAGAAGTTCGATCTTCTCTAATGATTTATGCGCCAATGCGCCAATGATAATTTTTTAATTTATTCAATGGATTCTAATGATTTAATAGAGTCGTCGAGCCATTAAACAATCTGCGAATAATTTCTTTCCCCATTTTATATCTTTTTGCTTTTGAAGAATAGCTAAAGACTTCATTATTTTTTTGTCTAGTGAAAGATTTTGAATTTTGCAAATATTTAATTAATGACATCAATATCTGGTTTCTTCGATTATATAATATATTTTTAATTGTCTGTTGAAATTTCCAACTTAGCTCAGATGTATGTATGTTAAATAAACATATATTTTCTTTTAAAATAAAAAAATTAAATATTCTGAGCGATATTGTTTTGAGCCACACAGCTCACGCACACAATAACAAACCGGAATCCTTATCCCGAGCGTACTCTACTAGCGAAACAATATAATATTTTCGCCGCCAAACCGACAAACATGTGTTTGGTCGTCAAAAATATAACTAGATATTTTCAAATGCAACATTTCTGTCACATCTATATATTTTATTTATTTAGTTTATCAGTTGGTTTGCTAATTTTGTCAAGTTAACGCGTAATAAATCTTTGATATTCTTAAAATAATTGCTATTTTTATATTTTTCACAAATTAATGTGTTTTATTTCAAATTTTTTCAATTTTTTTTGCATAATAAATACACGTTTTGGTTTTAAACGATTACTTTTTAATTTTATAATATAACCCCACTAACTTAAAAAACACTTGAAAAATAGGCATTTTTTTAATGTGGCCCGCGGCCAAATTTTCATCCCCAATGCGTCCCGACAACCAAAACAATAGCCCACCCATGATCTAAGAGAATTTTTTAATAAATATTTTCACAAACGACTTTGACCAACGATTTACAACCACTGAACAAACAAGTACGATATTAAAAAGTTACTTGCCTAATCGGGGCTGTTGATATATAAATATATTATATATCATAAATATAAATATATACTAACTTGATATAAAAATATTGCGATATCAATACAAAAATATCGTTTTACCTGCCACTTTAATTGCATTTTTCTACATAAATATAAAAAATATATATCTACTTTTATATAATATAGTTGTATCTGATTTTCTCTAAAATATCTAGTTCTCTACTAAATCTTTTACATGTATATTTTAACAAAAAATATGTAAATTTTAGTAAGATAGTAATTTTACTACTGCATAAATGTAATAAACATATAAACTTACACCTACACCTGACTCCTACATAAAATTATGTAAAAAAGTAGTAAAAACTTCTCCATTAAATTATTTATGTAACTAAATGTCGGCTTTAAAGAAGCAACTAATCGAAAAGCATATATTTTTTTGACCTTAGAAAGAAAGCTTGGATTCATGATTGATTCAGTAGCCTTATACTCTGTAGAGAAATCGCTATCAATAGACATTTTACAGCCTTTTGTTGTTTTGCTTTCGCCGAATAAGTCTATCAGGCACATTGTTTTACGATTTTCTAAAAACTTTTTTAAAACACTACAAGAAACAAAAATACGATACGATACGATGGATAAAGATTATCTTCAAGCCACCAGTGTCAATGATGAAGACAGCATAGGATCAATAACTTTCACAGTCATATATAGCCCTCATAAACACCAAATAAAGCAAAAACAATATACAGATTTTTTTTCAAAACACTGGGAGATGACTTCAACGCCAAACATCTTTGGTGGGTTTCGCATTCTTATTAACGAAGGGAAAAAGAAAAATAATAGCTACAAAAATCACTTATTGCTTATATATAGATTGTGTAATAAAGGAGAAAAAAGTATACGTATAAAATAGAAAATAGAAAATGCAAGTGTTACAATTTCTAATTTATTGATAAAATATTATAATATCTTCATAATTAAAATCTCTTACCAGGGGTTCTCCTAAGTTAAAAAATAGTGCAATTACCTTAGAATTAGGTTATATTGCAACCAGTTCAAGCAGACTTCAGGATCGGACAGCCACAATGAACTGACGGAAGAGGGGATAATATACAGCTTATAAAGGCATTACGCATTCCATAATATTGTTTGTATGCATATGAAAAACATTGAATAATATTGATAAAATTATTATAAATCGTATACAATGATAGCGATATCCAATCATAGTAATATTCGATTATTTTTTAAAAGAGTCGATGAATAATACGAAAAAAATTTGGTTCGTTATCAATTGTTTTTTTATAAAATTGGCGATTATATCATTTTTTTAGAATGTAAAATAGATTAAATTTAATACTATCATTATACAAATACACACACACACACACACATTCATACATACATAAATATATACATAAAAAACAAGAAAATTTACTAAAATGCGTTTTCACACACGTCACTAGGAACCCGGTTTCGAAACACATTTATCCGGGAGCACAAGCTCTGGGTTCATCGATGTCGTCATTTGGAGTACAAGGTGGCACATATTTATAGAATTAACTCTCTAGTGAGGGCCTCACTTCGTGGAGGCAACTCTTAGGGCTGCAGTCTCGATGGAGGGCGTCGTGGGGATCCCATCCGGAGGATGTTTGAAGCGAGACTCAAACAGAAGGACGAGTTGGCGTAGAACTCCTCTAGTGAGACGATGTATCTCTGAAAACCTCGATGAAAGCCTCTATACGGAAGATGCTGTAGAGTTTTTAATGCATAGTGGAAACCTTTGTTAGCCTTGACCAAACAAGGACTTTACGTCTAAAATAACGTTTGTTTGTACAAACACAGTTTCATAACACACGCAAAAAAACATCATTCGTTTTTATCAAAGTCAGATCATCTTCTTGATGCTGTAAATTAGCTTCATTACATTTTCAATACAAATCTGTCAAATAAACAATGTCACATTTATACTTCGTTATGTTGTCTCCTAATGAAGCATTATTGTTTAAAAAATTAAAGCTTTTGTCATACTTACATGTGGAGTAGCTAACAATTGAAGTATTTCTCGTCTTCAATGCCAAGCTATCCAAACAATCAACTATTGAATTCATTGCTTATAATTTTGTTAACTGCAATTATTACTAATGTAATTTATTTATTTATTTGTTTATTTATTTATTTATTAAAATTATAACCATCGTGACCTGACAGGTAAACCTAATGCGTCACGATAGTCAAAAGTACTAATACATCATAATACATACAAATATAAACAAGACAAAACAACAGACACAAATCACCTCAACAGGTGTGCATTGTCCCATACGAATTGAACCAAAACTCCATAAGTGCAAGAGAAAATGTCAATATTACTATGGACAGAATTGAGCAGATAAATGGCCTTGGCCAGAGAAGATTTGGCAAGTGCTCCAGTTCTACACTTAACAGGCAAGAATAGTGGACGCGACCGAGAACTATATCCACCTTCAGGAGCCCACATTTGAAGCTGCTCGAGCACTGAAGGATTGTCTACGATGCCCTTGAGCAATTTCCAGAAGTGTTTAATTACATAAACACTTCTGCGAGTCGACAAAGAAACGTATCCCAGGGCTCCCAAAATAAAAGCACTGGGAAACAAGAACGGATAATACCCGTATTCCTTCAAGTATAAATATCGAAGAAATTTACGTTGTACTTTTTCCAGCTTCAATTCATTACATTGATCCAAATGATGGAGCTAGTTTCTAGTATGCTGCGGACTAGAGTATCATAAAGAGTGCGCAATACTAAAGTATTCCTGAAGTAACGCGCATTTCTCAAAATAATGAGCAATATAGCAGAGTAATCGAGCTTTTTACAATTTAAAAAATCAACGAAACAATATGCACAGCGAATACATTTAGCTCCGACTTTTTTATTTATTATAACTATTTTATTCATTTATTTAGCCAATATAGCTGATTTTTACAATTATAACTTTTAATCGTTTTCATATTGCTCACTCTTGCTCCCCAGATCTCGTACTTGATTTTTGGTTAGAATTCCCCCCATTCACGAAATTAGCATTTAACAGTATGATGATATACAATTTAATTGCACAAGTTCTTTATTTGTTAATAATTTTATAATATTTTTGTGTCTACTATATTTTTATAATATAAAGTAGCTAACCTAAAAACCTAAATCTACAACATTTTCAGTTTCTTCAAATTATTAGCTTAGTCTAGAACAGTGTTTCCCAAACTTTTTTGGCCCACGACACAGTAAAAGAAATCAAGAATTTACGCGACACACCTGTTTACACCAATGTATGAATTTCTAAGAAATGACGAAAAAATTGAATCAGAAATCAAATTTATTTTTCAAAATAACTCTTATTATCAATATAAATTAATTTTTAAAACACAGAAAGATATTCTTTATCAATGAGTTGAATGTGCTTGCTTTCGTGAGCAAATCAATTCGAATCGTAGTTCAAAATTTGATAAGCATGTACGCATTTCATCATCGATTCTCAGTAGCCTTTCTCTTTTTTTTGACAGAATTTCAGTCAATGCTGAAAATCCGAACTCGCATAGCCAAGACGAAGAAATTGGTAAAAGGATTTTAACTGCTCTTAAGCTTATCAAAGGATGTGATTTCTGCGAGGAAAGCCAAAATTCATCTAACTTCAGTTCGTTAAATTTCGATTTCAAAAAAATATCGTTGCGCAAATCAATCAGCTGCTCCTCCTCATCGTTTATTAAATTGGTTGCTTTATTTTTTGCGAATAGATTTATTATCCACTCATATTCGTCGAGAGAGAGTGATGGAAAGTAATGCTGGAGAGCTTTTTGCAGTTCAGTGAGAGAAGCGAGAATTTGTGAGACAATTTTAAGCTTTGATTGGGATTCGTTGACTGTTGGAAAGCAATCGAAATCCCGTTTCAAGATCTTGGCCTTCCACATTGCTAGTTTTCCATCAAACGATTTCAATTTTTATGTTGTTGTGATGATATTCTCGACTGGTCCTTGCAGACAAATCCGGAAGAAATTGAACTTTCAACCACCAAATCACGTCATGGATATCAAATTCAAATCCGTGTTCTGCAACCTCAAGAAACGAAATAACTTCAACTCTGAGATGCACAAGCCGTTTCAAAACTTTTCTTTTCGACAGCCATCGAACTTCCGTATGGAAGAGCAGAAATTTGTATTCGGAATCCATCGCATCGCATATTTGACTGAAAATTTGGGACTGAAGTGGTCGAGACTTGATATAATTAACAACCTGGACGACTTGATTCAAAACAATTTGAAGATCTTGAGGCAAGAACTTTGATACGAGCGCTTCTCTGTGAATCATACAGTGAGCACCAATTATATTCGAATTTTTTTGACGTGCCAGAGTTACAAATCCTCTTCTTTTTCTCAACATTGATGGGCATCCATCGGTGCAGATACTCACGCAGTTATTCCAATTTAATTTGGACAGCTCAACGTTTTCATACACTAACTAAAACATATCTTGTCCTCTCGTCGTACCTTTCAAATCTTTGCAAAATAGAAATTCGTTGACAAATCTATTCTCTCTGATGTACCGAATAAAGGCAAGGACTTGAGCTTTTCCACTGATCAGTCAGTTGATTCATCCACTTAAAGAGACCAAAGTTTGTCAGATATTTCGAAATCCTCTCGAATTTGGTTTTGCAAGTCTGCTGACAAGTCTTCGATTCTCCGCGATATTGTGTTATTAGAAAATGGAACAGATTTGACTTTATCTGCAGCTTCAGCTCCAAACATGGTTCCTACAACTATTGCGAGTGCTGGGGCGATGACTTTTTCGGCTGTTGTGTGAGCTTTTTTATGTTGTGCGAGCAAATGTGCAACTTTGTAACTGGCAATGAGTCCTTTTTCCGGAAGCTTGATGAACGATGTCAACTTTTTTGATTGCCTGGTTTTTTGAGCCTCTAAATTTTCAAAGTAACTTCGCGGTTTATGCTTGAACGAGTGATGATTCAATTCTAAACGTCTCTTAAGTTTGCTTGGGACAAGAGACTCATTGGATAACTTTGCGTTGCAAATCAAACAAAACGTAATGTCGCCAGCTTCAGACTCTTGTCTCTTGTAACTTTCCTGATACTTTTTTTAAATTTAAATATTTTTTGAAAATCTCGCGACACACTTTGGAATCTCTCGCGGCACACTTGTGTGTCGCGGCACATAGTTTGGGAATCACACATAAATAATTAGCCTTATATTCTAGACTCTAGAATATAAGGCTAATTATTTATAGAGGAAAAGTTGACTAAAAACTCTTTGCGGGTCAAAGTATGATGATATTGTGTAATCAGTTAGATAAAATCTAATATGAGATATACATATATATAAATATATTATAAAATGATAATAAGTTAATTTATTATCTGAAATTTAAACTACTTTGCGATAAGGTGAAATTTAAAATATACTCTTTTTACCCTGCAGCTAGGACTTACTACTGCACTCTCCTTCTAAAAAACTGAAGATGCTAGATATCTCGAACAAATTGGTAGCCTCGTTTCTCTGGAGGTTAAAGAAGCGTTTATTCTTTATTTCGACGGTATGACGTTTAATCATTTCGTCGAAATAAAGAATTTCTAAATTCACCTGGACGAAATGATGTTGGTGTTTTTGTTGGTGTGGTCTTGACCAGGCCCACTGAGAGCGAGCCCGGGTCCTGGGAAAACAATGCTTCCGGGTTTCATGGCAAAAATGGCATTTTATGTATTTTTTAACATCGTAATATAATTTCTTGAATAAATATTAATAGATATGAGGTAACTCTTTCTATGCTATAAATAAATACAAAAATTAGCCACCGTTGCGACATATTTTCTGAAATCATATTTTATTTGAAATATTACTATTAGGCATTACAAATTATTGAACATATCATAATATTTACCTGATGAGAAGTCGTATTTTTTTTTGTGTTGCTCAGTGTTGCCATATAGTAAATTTATTTACGACACGTAATTTTTTTATATTTTTTTATATTATTTGCGCTTGTGATGCTTTAAATTTGGCCCGACCAGCTTAAGCAAATCCTTGGCGTCTTCAAATCCTTTGCCAAGCTAAATTTTTAATTTTGGTTTTCCATATTGTCTTCCTGTTGCTTTCGTAGTTGTTATTTTTAGGGAAATTGTAAATATTTCTTGGAATATCTGTAAATACTTCAACAAAATAGACCAGCAGCCGTAGCAATAATACTTGAAAGATTGGATTTGAATCCCATAATGAGAATTTCTATTTTTCACAATTTCTAGTATCTATAAGAATTCATAATAATTAAATAATAAATATTACGATACATCATTCATAATAAGTAATTAAAATATCATCGAGCTAGGTTGTACATATTGAAATATATTGATTTTAAAATGTAATTATATTTAATAATTATTAAAATATATGACATTGATTTACAGATTTTAACTTCAGTGTGATGTCTCACTATCTACTCATTAGTTGTTGATTGTATTAGCCCCGTTCTAACGCATTGGGCTAACGCTGGTCCGATTGCAACGGTAGATTTCAAAAAATAAAGAGTCTTGCTGTATCAAGTGTTTTAAACATCACATGTAAGCGTAAATATGCAATCATTATAGATGTTTATGAAAATTTAAACATTAAAAATATTGAAATGATTTAATAAACTAATGTTTTTAATAAAATATATATTTTAATAAAATAATACTTTTACAGCTTATAAATTAACGGTAAAATAAAAATAATAACAAACTTCTTCCGGTAAATACAATCATTGTACATAGATTGGTCTTTGATAAGACTTTATTTTTTTCTCTTTAAGAAATAAATTATTTCCCTTATACAATTTTCATAAGCTCATTGTATTTATTCTAAAACTAACTGGTATCTGCCAACATAGAGTCCAATGTACAAATTCTAAATATGAATAATACCTCCGGTGCTGTTACTTTTTATGTTTTTTTTTCACATATAGATTGCAATTCCTTGTACTTTTTATCGTATTCTTTCCTTTCAGCGTGTTGGTTTAAGTCGACCCATTTAGTGATTTCTTCGCATTTTTTCTTTATTATATTTTTTTGGACATCATTAAATTTTCCATCAAAATCGTTATCTATGGTAGATTTAATGCTGTAGCAGTAAGATTCCAATATGTTCTTAGAATTGATGGCGATTCTAAGTTTCTCATCTTCGATCCTGTATTTCTCGGCTTCTTTATACATACGATTTATGGTGTCCGTGGAAAGACGACCCTTATCGTTGGTGATAGTGATTTTGTTTTTTTTATTTGTCGCATTCTCTAAAGCTGATGCGTTCAGTATACCATCAGCATCTATGTCGAATGTCACCATAATGTTAGGTACATGTCTGGGAGCAGGTGGAATTCCGTTAAGAATAAACTTTCCGAGCAAATTGTTATCTTTAGTCATAACGCGCTCACCTTCATATACTAGAATGAGTACTGCAGGTTGGTTATCAGAACTGGTAGTGAATATCTTAGACTCCTTGGTAGGAATGGTAGTATTCCTATTAATTAAATTTGTCATCAAACCGCCAATAGTTTCGATACCCAACGACAACGGAACAACATCCAAAAGCAGAAGTTCTTGAACATTTTCAGATTTGTCCCCTTGGAGGATGGCAGCCTGTACGGCGGCGCCGTAAGCAACGGCCTCATCCGGGTTTATGGATTTATTGAGCTTCTTTCCGTTAAAGAAATCTTGCAAAAGTTTCTGTACCTTGGGTATACGAGTAGATCCACCGACAATAATAATTTCGTGTATATTAGATTTGTCCATTTTAGCGTCGCGAAGAGCTTTTTCCACCAGCTTCAAGGTCGATTTGAAGAGATCGACGTTCAACTCTTCGAAACGAGCACGGGTGATGGTGGATACGAAGTCGACACCCTCAAAGAGAGAATCGATTGTAATACTAGCTTGGGCAGAGTCGGGAGAGGAGAGGGTTCTCTTAGCTGTTTCGCAATTTCGTCTAAGACGATTGAGCGCATACCTATCTGAGCTGATGTCTTTGTTGCATTTTCTCTTGAACTCTTGGACAAAGTGGTTCACCATTCGGTTGTTGAAATCTTCACCACCGAGATGAGTATCCCCAGCTGTAGACTTGACTTCAAAAATACCATCTACGATGGTCAAAATGGAGACATCAAAGGTACCACCACCGAGATCAAAAATAAGAACATTTTGTTCTTCCGAAATTTCTTTATCTAAACCGTAAGCAATTGCAGCGGCCGTTGGCTCGTTTATGATTCTTAGTACGTTGAGGCCTGCGATGTATCCAGCATCTTTCGTGGCCTGGCGTTGGGAATCGTTAAAATATGCAGGAACTGTAATTACAGCGCTCTTAACGCTCTTTCCTAAGTAAGCCTCTGCGGTTTGTTTCATTTTGGCGAGGACCATTGCGCTTATTTCTTCGGCGGAGAAGATCTTTTCTTCGCCTTTGTAGTTAACCTTGATTTTTGGCTGGGATTCATCATCAACAACTTCAAAAGGCCAGTGTTTCATATCTGCTTGAACAGTTGCTTCTTCGAATTTGCGGCCAATAAGTCGTTTAACATCTAGAAATAAAATTAGATATCTTCAATCTAAGGAGAGCAATTATGACCATTACAACTTAAAAACCTAAACTAGATACTTCTTGTAAACAAAATATTTATTATTATAATAAACTTACCAAAAATTGTATTTATGGGGTTCAGAGCACCTTGATTGTTGGCAGCTTCTCCAATGAGACGCTCAGTATCTGTGAAGGCCACATATGAAGGTGTGGTGCGGTTTCCCTGTTCGTTAGCGATGATTTCGACCTTACCATGTTGAAATACACTTACACACGAGTAAGTTGTTCCCAAATCAATACCTATGGCTGGTGCTTCAGCCATCTGAAACGTAACAAAATTCAAAGTAAATCACTGAAATCGATAAAAGGAGAATATAAGAGTTTTAATAAAAAAATATATTCTAATAATTCTACCTAACTCTTTCAAATATATTATCGATACGTTTTTGGTAGTTCTGGTGAAAGACACTTGTTAAGATATACAATCCACTGAAATATATTGTGGAGTTAACAAAGCCTTGTCCTAACTCCACATATTTTATTTACAAAGGGGATTTCTACGAACAAGTTAAAGGAGCACCAATGAGTACACCGTTTTCGCCAGTAATAGCTAATCTGTTCATGGATTTTTTGAAACGAAAACTTAAAAAAAAAGCCTTAAGTCGTTTTTGCTGTATGGCCACACGGAAGGAGTGAACTTCTCTTCCTGGACACACTGGTCATCAGAAAAAAAACGGTAGCTTAGGACATACCATAAAGCAAGAAACACAACAATAGATACATGCGGATTCCCACCACCATACGGCACAGATTGCGCTTAAGGCTAATTATCTTTTTCAGTGAACACATTGATGCCGAACTCCAAACCGTGAAAGTCGCGCTTCAGTTAAATGCATTTAAAAAGGATATCTACGAACGACAGATAGTTAGTCTCCGGGGATAAAGACTGACAGACTCTTCGAAACGTCAGACAATCACATCCGTAAGCAATATTGATCATGCAAGCACTGCAAGTAAGCCAAGCACGCCACTGGGTCGAAAAAAATAATTACCTTGTAAAATTTAGGTTATACAGCAACCCGAACGAGTAGAACCCTTAAGATCGGATAGCTACGGCGAACTGAGAATAGTGGGGGTAAAACGTAACTTATAAGACATAATGACGTTACGCATTCCATAATATTATCTGTCTGTTAAGCACCTGACAACACATCGAATGATATTGATCATTTTCATATGAATTGTACGATAACTAATCGTATTAATATATTGTTGATGTGCTTTAAGTGTTGCTGATAAATCCGAGAAATATATATATATAGTCCAGTAGTTGCCAGTACGATTATCGGCAAATTGTTATCTTTTAAAATGACAAAGTATTATATATAAAAAACGAAGGAATAAAAATATCAGTTATTTATTTTTCTTTTCTTTACTGTAGTTTCATTTACGAGTCATGAGTATAAATTTATAAAATTCACAATTTTACACTAAGGCCACAGCTCCACTAGAACTATTATATAACTCACTTCTTATTGTTATCTACATGGGATGGCCAATCGGCTGATTCCCTTGCGTTCATTGACCAAAGGGCGAATTCCTGGTATCTGCTGAGGGAGCACTAAGTTCCTTATAATAAAATTATTAAACTCTAAATTGAATTTCTTCTAAAACTATGCTAAAGTGAAGACCTGTATTTTAAACATGACAAACTCAGAGCTCAAAGAACAAATTGTAAATTCAAATAACACCTCCGGTGATTTTACTTTTTGTTGATTATCTTTTCGCATACGGATTCTAATTCCTTGTACATTAGATCGTATTCTTTCTTTTCAGCGAGTTGGTTCGCGTCTAGCCATTTAATGGTTTGGTCGCATTTTTCATTGCTTGTACTCTTTTCGGCATCAGTAAATTTCCCATTAAAATCGTCTTCAATGGTAGATTTCATGCTGAAGCAGTAAGATTCCAATTTGTTCTTAAAATGGATGGCGGTTCTATGTTTCTCATCGTCGATTCTATATTTCTCGGCTTCGTGAATCATGCGATCTATGTCGTCCGTGGAGAGACGACCCTTATCGTTGGTGATAGTGATCTTGTTTTCCATGTTAGTGGTTTTTTCCTTAGCTGTTACGTTCAATATACCGTCAGCATCTATGTCGAATGTCACTTCGATCTGAGGAACAGCTCGGGGAGCAGATGGGATTTCGTTAAGAAAGAACGTTCCGAGCAGATTGTTATCCATAGTCATAACACGCTCGCCTTCGAATACTCTTATAAGTACTTTGGTTTGATTATCAGAATTGGTAGAGAATAACTTAGTCTCATTGGTAGGTATGGTGGTGTTCCTTTTAATTAAAGTTGCCATTATACCGCCAACAGTTTCGACGCCCAACGACAATGGAGTAACATCCAAGAGTAGGAGGTCTTGAACTATTTCAGACTTGTCCCCGTGGAGAATGGCAGCCTGGACGGCAGCGCCGTAAGCGATAGCCTCATCGGGATTAATGGACATGTTAATCTTTTTTCCGTTGAAGAAATCTTGCAAAAGTTTCTGCACTTTGGGTATACGAGTAGATCCACCGACAAGAACAATTTCGTGTATATCAGATTTCTCCATCTTAGCATCTGTAAGAGCCTTCTCCACCTGTTCGATGGTTGATTTAAAAAAATCGGCGTTTAACTTTTCGAAACGAGCACGGGTGATAATGGATACGAAGTCGATACCCTCAAGAAGATAATCGATTTTAATGCTAGCTTGGAGCGTGTCGGGAGAGGAGAGGGTTTTCTTTGCACTTTCGCAAACTGTTCTCAAACGCCTGAGCGCACGCCTGTCTGAGCTGATGTCTTTGCCACTTATCGTCTTGAACTCTTGGACAAAGTGGTTCACTATTCGGTTATCAAAATCTTCGCCTCCGAGATGAGTGTCTCCAACTGTAGACTTGACTTCAAAAATACCATCTACGATAGTCAGGATGGAGACATCGAAAGTGCCACCACCAAGATCAAAAATAAGAACATTTTGTTCTTCCTTAATTTGTTTATCTAAACCGTAAGCGATAGCAGCGGCCGTAGGCTCGTTGATGATTCTAAGAACGTTTAGCCCAGCGATGACCCCAGCATCTTTCGTGGCCTGACGTTGAGAGTCGTTAAAATATGCGGGAACTGTAATTACAGCGTTCGTGACTTTCATTCCCAAGTAGATCTCTGCTGTTTCTTTCATTTTTCTTAGGATCATTGAGCTTACTTCTTCGGGAGATAAGGTCTTATCTTCACCCTTGTAGTTGACAATAATTTTTGGATGGGTCTCATCATCAACAACAATAAAAGGCCAATGTTTTATGTCTTCCTGAACAGTAGCATCTTCAAATCTGCGACCAATTAGTCGTTTAGCATCTAGAAACAAAAATAAATTGAACTAGATATTTCGAATAAGAAAGCAAGTTTGATTTCATGTAAGGGAAAATCGTTAAAATTAAAAATATGGAATGAATGAGCACACGTTGTTTTATTCAACCTAAGCAGAGCAATTATGAGTCTATAACTTACCAGAAACGAAGTCTAAGTCTTATTTTATCATAATGGTTTATATTACGTGTGTATAAGTACTTATTTTAATATTATACTTACCAAAAATGGTATTTTCGGGATTCATGGCAACTTGGTTTTTGGCAGCTTCCCCGATGAGACGCCCAGTATCTGTGAAAGCCACATATGAAGGTGTGGTTCGGTTACCCTGTTCGTTGGCGATGATTTCGACCCTTCCATTTTGAAATACACCAACACTGGAGTAAGTAGTTCCTAAATCAATACCTATGGCTGGTGCTTCAGCCATCTGAAACGTAAAAATGAGCAAAATATAACATTGCCATCGATAAAAGGAGGATACTTAACGCTACATGATAAATAAAATATATTTCGTACTGAATTGTATGACACCGCCACAAATGAGCGCGGTCAAATGACCGTGCGTCAAAAGAGCGCTGCATTATAAGAGCAGACAGTCATATGAGCGCTTAACAAAAGAGAACGCGTCGTAAGAGCGCAAAAATACTTCGAGAAAATAGATTTCTTGCCGGGCCGCACCGTCAATTTTTTATTATTATTCAAAGCAAACAAAATACATTAAGAAAAAAATGCCTGTTTTGAGTTCGTAATGTCAACAGATTGATTGGTCTCTATTGCCTGGAAAAATAATTTGAGTTAATTTCAGTACAAATATTTCAAAAAAGGAAGTTATCACGAATTTTTTTCTTTAAGTATGGCACAACAAAATTTCAAACTCTCGAAACGTAATTTTTTTAATTTGCCATTAGGTACTAAGCGATATTATGTTTTTGAATAAAATAAAACAAAACTAAATGTGAAAGCAAACATATTTATTAACTTAGAATTACATAATTTTAGAAATAAATAAAAGGTAATAAAAAAAATTATTGTGACGTCTGATTTTGTATGGCACTACAAGTTCATCAATATCAACAACTATTGACGTTGTTGTTATTCGAAAACAGTTTTCTAGATGAACATCTGTTAGGCGTGTTCCGATTTGAAATTTTGTGTGTTTTAAGCGAGTAAAAAGTTGCTCACATGTTTAGTTATTTTTAGATCAGATTTATGAATTCCGGGATATTATTCTTTGCCCACACAATTTTTAAAAAAGTCTTGTTTTCTAACACAGTGGAATTTTTTTCTTAATTGCGTATCCACAGTGTTCCATTTGTAGATCTCCCGGTAGTAAATTAACACAAACATGTTGTTAATATATTGATCTTTACTTTGTAAACGGATATTAAGATCATTTTAATGGCTAGTTATATCAATCAGAAACGCAAAACACAAATCCACTCTGGGATACTTTTTGACTTGCTTGCAAAGAATGATTGTATTTCTTTCTTCAAATCCTTTTCAACATTTTTGCAAGCTATTTAATTCACTCATGTAAAATATACTTATAATACAGAAATTATATTTAAATTTTTAATATAATCAAAATATCTCGCCTTGCACGATGGATAGACGCGCCCCTGGGTCGAAAAATATGCAATTATCTTCTAGAATAGAGGTTATACAGCAACCCAATCGAAGACCCTTTAGAATCGGACAGCTAAGGCAGACTAAGAATGATGGGAGTATACCGCCACATATAAATACATTAATAATTTTGATATTGATGTTATAAATTGAACACTAATGCAATAATGGCGATAACTGATCGTAGTCATATATGATACTTGTTTCAGGGTCACTGATTAAATCGAATAGATTTGTTTGTTCATTATCATTTTTTATAAAATGATAAATTCTATTACTTGTTAGAACGTAAAATACTTATAATAAATATATGAAAATTTTTTTTTTTAATCTTAGCGTTATAACATGATAGCCGTAAGTCTAATGCGTTACAGCGGATAAATGAGTATCAGGTAAGTCAATCAGTACACAAATAATACAAGTATAATATAAAAACACCTTAAAGTCTGGAAATTGCTGACATATTTAATTATAAACTATTAATATAATTTACAATCAATAAATGTTGTTTTACGGCTGGGGCTGGTTTTAAATAATAATTTTATTAATAAAAATTCTAGTCTTCGACGGAGTTTTAACTTACGGTCTCTGAATTATTAATTTACTGACTTTTACTATTACTACTTTGACTATTCTGACTTTTATTATTGATAAATAAACTAAATTACTACCAAAATGTTATAATAACATTATGGTATTTCGTAAATAATATTCATATATATTCGAAAACATTAAATGAATATAATTATTATATTGAAGGCGTTTCAAATTTGAACTGGTTGGTACAAAAAAGAATACAATGAATCCTTGTGTAAGTTTATGGAATCAAAATCGCGAATTCGAGTACTGCTCCGTAAAACCTGAGTAGAGCCGTTAGTCCAGTCAAATAAGGGTTTAACCTCGGAATGAAAGATAACAAGCTGAAATTTTGCACAGACCTTTGTTTTGGCGTTCTAAAGATAGGGTGAAAAGTCTCATAAGATATCGTGTCTGCTAATCAAGATATTAAAGGTCAAAGGTCATAAAAATCGTTTTTTTGCAAATATCTCGCCTCCTTTGCGTTGCATGTCATTAGATGTTTTCCAAAACTTATAGAAAATAAAATTTTCTACAAGTTTGTTTTAAATTATTTCTTCGTATGGTTAATGGTTTTCGAGATATAGCGCGGGGAGTGGGAAGCGCGCATCCGTTTATAGGATAACGCTATGTGAACTACGGAGCCAGAGCTACCTGCACATTTTTCCACAGTTTCATAGGAAACATCGCAAATTGTTATCTGCTGAATGAACCCATCTAAAGCATTATAACTTTCAATCTCCATATCTTCAAAAATCATCATCGATAATGCAAAAATTAAAAGCGTATGGCCTCTGATACTTCTTGCAAAAGCATGACCATCCAACATTTTGTCGACAGAATTCGAAGCATAAATAGTACTGAGAGCTTCCTTGATTCAGCTTCCATTCATTATATACCCTATGCATCCAATAAAAGACATAAGCATATGAAAGCCTCCTAGTTTCACAACTACTCTGGACAAGTCTGAGTTAGCATCTGAAGCTGCTACGATTTCACGTGCTTTTATGTACAACGGCTGATCAAAAGTTATTAAGCATGTTCTTTGTTCATGTTTCTTGGCAGTGCTTGTAGTACACTGTTATGTGTTGTAAATTGTGTCCATATTACTCGCAGGATGATGAATAAAAGTGAGAAACAGAATCCGAGAAGTTACAAAGTTCTCATTGTTTTTGTAAGTTGTTCAATAAATCCATTCCACCCTGGCAACGGTGAGATATTTTTCCACTTTCCGTACATCCACAAAAAATCAACTACATTAAATATTTGTTCGGTTAGTTCTTCTACATCAGTAAAATTTCGAACTTGAATCTCTTGCTCAATCCGGGTACGACATGATTTTCATACACTAGAAGGGGTATATGTAATAGTGCTGCTAACTCCTTTGCACTTGGTTTTGTTGTAAATTTCTTTATGCGGTCATCGGATATAACTTCAGATTTTGAAGTTATTATTTTTATCATTCCCATTATATGAACAGTATTATAGCCATCAAGAGTATAAATATTTTTCTGCATTATCCGCTGCATACTGTACTAAGGCACTTGACTCTGATGGTTGATTACGAGGCTGTGGGTGATAAACAGCTGAAATTTAACATTTTACAGTATCACTATATGAAGCGAAAAAACCTAAACTTGACAAAACATCCAAAAGTCTTTTTGGATGTTTGGCCTATCTGTATTTTTTCTATGAAGAAATACAGATAGGCCTATTAATAACTGCGAAGAAAAGGACCGTTTTCGTATGGAAGTCATTATAGCATGACTTATAGCTGTGTATTTCGTTTTAAAATGCCCCGTCTTTCCTTTTCTGTTCTTTATAATAACTTCTTGCAGAAAATGTAATAAAGTTTTCGGAATTTCTTCATTAATATTTTACTCGGGGGCGGATAGGACTTGGTCTCAACAACAGAAGATCGAATATCTTCTCTAATAATCGCCGCAGCAGCTTCCACTACGCGCAAGTGTTCTTCTTCCAAAGTGCCTTTTTTATTTTCATACCAAGCTATGGATAAAATTTAAGCTTGAGCATTGCGGAATGCTCCAATCTTCGTTGTAATTATAATATCAGCTAAATATTTTTCTCTTAATTTGGAAATGATCTTCTTACCATCTGGTACATACTCCGTAAGGACATCTCTCAACTCTTTCAATTTATAAAGAAACGAAAGCAAGTTAACGCAATGAATTTAATTATTATATTGGGAATGTTCTCTTAACTCCGTTACAATTCACAACTATCCTGAAGTGTCCTGTGAGCAAGTCGCTTTGTGCTGAATATATGTGAGCAATAATCCGCATAACCAATATTTGTGCAACCAGTTGCCATGTGGACAACGTTAGATCATCATAAATACTTACCATTATCTTTTATAATCCTGCTTTAAAATGTTTACAAAATAACAGCTCTGCAACTCACGATTATCTTAGTTAAAGAAGTGAATAAAACGACTGAATATTTTAAATATTTGTTTATTTAAGTGATCAAATTTGCTATTGAAAGGACTTTGATATCCTCAATGAAAACAAATGCCCTAAAGTTGGAATATGACCAAAATTAAATAATACTGCGCAGGAATGAAAACTTTGGTATAACAATTGGAATGTTTAATCGACTTCTTCGATGGTGGGTCCAGCACCGCCGCCGCTGGGAGGAGCACCAGCACCACCGAGATCATCGAAACCTGGCATGCGTCCTCCTGGACCACCTGGCATACCTCCGGCGCTCTGGTACATCTTGGTGATGATCGGTTCACATACAGATTCCAATTCCTTCTTCTTATGGTCATATTCTTCCTTTTCAGCGAGTTGGTTCGAGTCGAGCCATTTAATGGTTTCGTTGCATTTCTCCATGATAGTAGTTTTTTCGGCATCAGTGAGTTTTCCCTTGATCTTCTCATCTTCCATGGTGGACTTCATGTTGAAGCAATAAGACTCCAAATTATTCTTAGATGTGATGGTGGTTCTTTGCTTCTCATCTTCGCTCCTGTATTTCTCGGCTTCGTTGACCATGCGCTCGATGTCCTCCTTTGAAAGACGTCCCTTATCGTTTGTAATGGTGATCTTGTTTTCTTTATTAGTAGTCTTCTCCAAAGCGGATACGTTCAAGATACCGTTGGCGTCGATGTCGAATGTCACCTCGATTTGAGGTACGCCTCTGGGAGCAGGTGGGATTCCGGTAAGTTCGAACTTTCCGAGCAAATTGTTGTCCTTGGTCATAGCACGCTCGCCTTCAAATACTTGAATGAGTACACCGGGCTGGTTATCCGAGTAGGTGGTGAATGTTTGAGTTTGCTTGGTAGGAATGGTGGTGTTCCTCTTGATTAAAGTTGTCATCATACCGCCAGCGGTTTCGATACCCAAAGACAACGGGGTAACGTCTAAAAGCAAGAGATCCTGCACTTCTTCAGACTTGTCTCCGTGAAGGATTGCAGCCTGGACGGCAGCGCCGTAAGCGACGGCCTCATCAGGATTGATAGACTTGTTGAGCTCCTTTCCGTTGAAGAAATCTTGCAAAAGTTTCTGCACCTTGGGGATACGAGTAGATCCACCGACGAGGACGATGTCGTGCACTTGAGCTTTATCCATCTTGGCGTCGCGGAGAGACTTCTCCACCGGTTCCATGGTCGATCTGAAGAGATCGGCGTTCAACTCTTCGAAACGAGCACGGGTGATCGAGGTGTAGAAGTCGATACCCTCAAAGAGAGAATCAATTTCAATGCTAGCTTGGGTAGAAGAAGAGAGGGTCCTCTTCGCCCTTTCGCAAGATGTTCTCAAACGCCTGAGCGCGCGCTTGTTTGAGGCGAGGTCTTTCTTGTATTTCCTCTTGAACTCTTGAACAAAGTGGTTCACCATTCGGTTATCGAAATCTTCGCCTCCGAGATGGGTGTCTCCAGCTGTGGACTTGACTTCAAAAATACCATCTTCGATAGTCAAGATGGAGACATCAAAGGTGCCACCACCAAGATCGAAAATAAGAACGTTTCTTTCTCCCGAAGCTTTTTTATCTAAACCGTAAGCGATAGCAGCTGCAGTCGGCTCATTAATGATTCTAAGGACATTGAGCCCGGAGATGGTTCCAGCATCTTTTGTGGCTTGACGTTGGGAATCGTTGAAATAAGCAGGAACTGTAATTACAGCGTTCTGTACGCCCTTTCCTAAGTATGCCTCTGCTGTTTCCTTCATTTTTGTTAGGACCATTGAGCTTACTTCTTCGGGGAAGAAAGTCTTATCTTCGCCTTTGTAGTTGACCTTGATTTTTGGTTTGGTCGCATCATCGACAACTTCAAAAGGCCAGTGTTTCATGTCTGCCTGGACAGTTGCGTCTTCGAATTTGCGGCCAATGAGTCGTTTAGCATCTGGAAACAAAAATAAACAAGATTAGATATCTGAAATAAATTAGCAATTTTTCTCGTTTGAAAGATTAACCTCAGGAGAGCATTTGTGATCATTACAACATCAGAAACTCTAGTCTAAATCTAATTTCATCATTATAGTCAATCTTACGTGTACACATGCGTTTGTTATGTTATAACTTACCGAAAATTGTATTATTGGGGTTCATGGCAACTTGATTTTTGGCGGCATCTCCGATGAGACGCTCGGTGTCTGTGAAGGCCACGTATGAAGGCGTGGTTCGGTTGCCCTGGTCGTTGGCGATGATTTCGACCTTGCCATGTTGGAATACACCAACACAAGAGTATGTAGTTCCCAAATCAATTCCGATCGCTGGTGCTTTGGCCATCTGAAACGCAACAAAGAACAAAATGAATCATCGGCATTGAAAAAAAAACACGTGGCGCGCGCATCTAAAAAAAAGTACATTTAAGACTTGGGTATTTAATTCATGGCTATATGCATAGTATTAAATGCAAAAGCCATAGTCATCGGTCTCTAATGCATCGACGCCTAGAATGTTCGAGAAGCATCGACCACGTGATCGCTGGAAAATCCACGTTCCGGTAAAAAAAAATCGATGGTGAATAACTCGTTCGTTTATAATAAAAGAAACAATAGATATATTAATGGTTTACGAGGTATTATGCTACTGAATGATCGAAAGGGCGCGCCAAAGATGGCGGCGGCACGTGTCGGCCATTTTTAACCGGCGCATCGTCGCCCGTGAAAGAAAATGGGAGATATTAATTCAGAACGTCGCGAATAAACATCAACGGATATGGTTAAATGTCTAGTTAAAATAGTTACCTTGTGGGATTTAGGTTATATAGCTTTCAAACGCAGACTTAGAGAGAAAGCAGCCCAATCGAGTAGATCCTGAAGGATCCGACGGCAACGACAAACTGTGTACGGAGGGGGTAGACCCACGCTTATATAGACACGATGACGTCACGTGCTCTAGAACGTTCTCCGCGTGTTCGATATAATGTAAAGTCCACCGCAAACCACACGTTCAATACATTTCAAATCTATTTTAGAAAGCGTGTTCACAAAATCGAATAATATCGATCGTTTTGTTCTAAATCGTACAATATTGCAACTACGACGATAAACAATTGTAACCATATATGATTATTTGTTTTAAAGGTCGAACTGATTTATCAAAAAGAATTTAATTCCTTCATGAGATATATTTTTTAAATTACAATATATTTGATCATTATTGATCAATTGGAATACAAATTAGATAAAATACACAACGAAAAATGTATACTATATTGGTTTATATTAATGACCATTGTAAACTGCATTTACACGATAGCTTTTATTCTTAATATGACATATAACCTAAATTTTCCCGAACACGTGCTAATTAGCATCTAACGTGTTTTATCTCAAATTGGATTGAATATATTTTTATTGTAGAATATATAATTAAAAAAAGTTAGATTGAAACCTGAAAATTCGATACAATTCATTATTCCGATAGATTTGAATAACCAATAAAATTTATATAATTTATTATTTTTTTAAATATTTTTTTTTTGCAATTTTTTGCAACCATAGAAAATATTTTTTATGATAAAATATTTTTATAATAAAAGCAAAATTCGATGAAAATTTTAACGAGTTGAACATAAAATTAACATAAATTTAAATTCTCGTGTTATTCTGAAATTAGGATTCAAGAACTTTTAAATTTGTTTGAAGCTTTTGAAACTTTTACAAATCATACGCATAATAAATATGTACAACCGTTTATTTAAATAAAGCCGCATTTATACTGCTTATCATTATTATTAATATATACATATATTACAATTCATTAATAAATAAATATCATATAAATCGAAATATTGTGTTTTAACATTATATTCTTTACGCATCATCATGTTTTAAATTTAATATGGGTATTTATCAGTGATAAATTATTTATATTAACAATCATGTTGCGTTGTCTATGCGGCAAATGTCCTATAGTTTGTTGGATAATGTTGAATGTGTATAGCCTGCTTTAGATTCAGATCCAGATGTTTCTCAGGGGTTGAATGCGGGGCAAAGAATCTAGAACTCGCGCGATTTTTTTTTCTGCAAAGTAAATAACGGTTGATTTTAAATTAACCTTTATTCATCGATTGCGTTATTTTAATACTAAATGACGTCAATGATTTAGGTTATTAACTTTTTATACAGTTAAATTTTCCTCACTTTTGACTCACGATCTGTGTACAAAGTATTGCGTTAATAGTGTAAATTTACATACAAAAACGATAGATACGCGAGTATCTTATTACCTATTTGGTAAACAGTAAGATATACTTAAATGTAAGCAATATTCTGGGCACTAGTGAATCCAAGTGGAGCATGGTAATAATGGCCCATACCCTAGACCAGTGGTTCTCATGTGCGGCCACCAACAAACATTCCACCAAAAAACGTATCATAGTAAATATTGGAAGAGAGAACTGTTCAACAATTTCCATTTGAATTACTTTTAAATAAATAAAAATCAATATGCTTAAATGTTGTCTTTTATTGAATATATACTTAAGTTGTTTTTATCACATCCCCAGACCGTTGATGTCTGTAATGCGGCCACAGCCAAATTTTAATTGAGAACCACTGTCCTAGACTGACCTAGAGAATTCCCTAATTTACATATATACAATCAAAATTTAGGCTAAAAAATATGTACAGATTGAAAATTTTCTCTTTTTGAAAACGGAATGTTTCAGCTTCACAAAGATGTGCTTGGGAACAATAGGATAAGGTATTTCAAAATGGGATCTCGTTCAAAACGGGACGTATGGTCACGGCAATTATAAATGGCCACCATCCTGCCAATTTCCTAGATCCGCCACTGATTCTGAGACATTAATGGAAATGTTTAATTTCTCGCTACAAGGCCACAATATATTTTCTTTATTCAACAATCTAAAAATAATAAAACTATTAAACTCAAGCTCATTGTATTTAGTTTACTTTATAATCATTATTACAAAATAAAAAATACAGAGAATTATATAATTCAATGCCAAATATGAATTACCAATATAATATAGTAATACAGTACCCTGAATTATGCTGTCTCAACTCTCAACTTGCATTGTCTGTATATTTTAAATAAAAAAACGCTATTTTACAATACAAGTCAAAAGTTTTGTTCATACCACTGTGAGGGCTATAATCTATAACACAGGGGAGAAATGTTCAAATCAATGACTCAATTCAATAAATGTCGTGGCCCATTTCTAGAATTTTAAGAATTGCCATCTAGATCAAAACTTCATATGTAATAAGCCAAAATGGTTTTTGAAAACCTAAAGGAAGACTCTGGAAACAGGTTTATAAACTGTTGTAACCAGCCATAGTTGGTACAAAATATCTAAACGGTGTTGTGATTGGCACAGCATTTCATTGACTGGAGAAGCGGTAAGTGCAGATAAAGAAGCTGTTCTTTCGATGATCGAAAATAGACAATATTGTTCCATGACCACTTTTAATATTGACGAAACAGGATAGGATTCTTGAAAAAGTTGCTCAAAAAAAACTGTTATAGCTTGTGATGAAAATCATTCTGTATTTGATTAGTTATTTCCGATCTATCGATCCAAGAACCCTAGAGCTTAGAAGAACAAAACGAAACTTCCAGTGCTATGAAAATCTAATGCATTGGTTATTGCTAGTAGTGTAGTAGAGCTGGAACACGATAGAACGTAATTCCAATACACTTTTCCTCGACCAGAACGTGTTCTGGTACAATTTGTTAGAAAATCTGGTAAAATTTATTTGAGCTTAATTAAATAGTCAACGACACCACATTTTTAAGCATCACACCGCACAAAACAACTACAATGCAACAAACAAAATAACCAGGGTTCACATTAACTGAAATCTCATTGATCACCTTAAAGGGGAGAAGCAATCTTTGATAATTTTCGAAGACGCTTTTTTGTTAACCTCTAAACACAAGTTTGATTCAACCCATGTACTTGAGTGTGATCAAGGCATTAATATATCCGACGATCCTTTGTTTATTTGAATGCAGTTATGAAACAGAACAGTCAGACGACTAAAAGATTATTAATGTTTTAGAGAATCATAGGAGAGTTGTGGACTGAAATTTTCGAAAGAATAATGTATAACACAAGAAATGGTCACTCTTGATTTTGAAGTTAAAGGTTGATACAATGGAACTTTTGAACTTCCATAACAGTTCATAAAACATGATATTGTAGTTTAATTAAAATAAATTTAATTATTGTAAGTCTTCCATTGTAACATGACTTATGTTATCCCAATGCGTTATATCGAGGTCTATCTATTTTATTAATTGTAAACTATTATTACAGCTTACAATTAACACTTTACCGACCGGCAGTTTCACTACCAGACTTACGCTAAATACCGGCACCTTTTCGCAAAACTTCGCGAATTTTACCTTTTTTATTTAAATTTATGTATCTTTTGATACGGTCTGAATATTTCGTTGAATTTTTCTAGACATGTTATAAATGTATCAATGCATCAATTCAAGTTATTATTAGATGGTTCTCAACATGTGGTTCGCCGGAAATAAAAAATAATTATTACTTTTCCTGATTATTAGATTTTTAAAATGATTATCTTGATTTTAAAATTATAAAAACGAATAACCTAGAAATTTTAATAAAAATAATTTAAATTTAGTTAACCAGCGGTTCTCAAACTTTTTTAAATTTGTAAAAACTTTTTTCAAACAAACTTTTCTTTTGTATTGTGACATTTTTACTAATACGAGTTTACTGATGTATAATTCATTTGCAATAAAATATTCACTAACCGTTGTAATTCACTCCATCGTAATGTGAAATTTTCCAGGCACATACACACATAATTTACATTGTCTTTCACGTGTAAATCACTTTTCACAATAACTAGTTATATAATGAAAGTTTAAAGTGTCTCGATTTTTTACTGTTTTTCACAATTGCAACAATATTACCCCATATCGTTTATATTTGGTTTCAAATATTCGTAATTTTGCATTTTTTAGATATTCTGGTAAAACCCGATTCTTCCTTATGGTACCACAGATGCTATTTTTTTTCATATATATTTTTTTTTGCTATTTCAGCACTTATAATAATCGTCCATATAAAGATGATGCCATTTGTATTTATTGTCTGATGTTAGATGTGATATTGAATCTTGTAACGAAATTCTAGGTCCTTAATATATATTTAAAATTTTGATATGTATCCTGACACTAATTCACATACCATTCTTATCACTATACCGTACTTTGTGAGCTTACTGGGGTTGTATACGTGAAAATTTAATCTTCCACACCATGGGATCATACCCTCATCCAGAGATGTGTTTTGGCTTGGTTTGTACATCTTTTTTAATCTTTCAGAGAAATAATCAATTATTTTTTGTACTTTGAACAGTAATCCTACATTATCAGGAACATTTTCATTATTGGAAAAACGCAGGTAACGTAATATTTGATAAAACCTATTTCTACTCATGGTTTTTGTAAATATCAAGGTTCCTATTAGTGGATTTATTGTCTAATACAGGTGTAATGAGCCTTTTTTTACCAGGCCCATTAGCAATATCAACTCAAACCAATTTTTTAATTCTGGTACCGTTACATCCACCCATTTTTTAGATTTTATTTGCAGTTTGTATCTGTTCATGAGTTGATTATGGTGTCTATTCGTTTATTCTGCAATAACGGGAAACAAGTCATCTTCAATAAAGTTTTGTGTCTTGTAAAGTGTCTTCTAAGTATTTTTCTTGTTCATCTTCCTCATTGCTCATGAGCATCATAGCATGTGGACGATTTCTTTCATGAACAGAGGAGTCTGAATCACTATCACTATTATTTTTATTGTCACTTGGAATATCTATATATATTTAACACTATATTAAATAACATAAACTGTAATTATTTTCACGTAGATTCTACACTCGTATCTAACTAAAAAACTATGTTTTATAAACAGTTCGTAATATTTTTCGAATATTCACTCGAGCACACGAAAACCAGATGCACTTCACACGATAGTATAACTTAAACTTAATTCTTATCCATAAGTTTTTATGTGTATCGTGCTAATAATTCAAAAATAATTACTCGAAAAAATTCCCACTTTCTAAAATAATGTGTCACTGAGATTCGGTATTTCCAGTAAGCCAGTATTATCTGAAGGGAGATAATATTTACTCACAAAAAATATGTTGGAATTTCCTTATAGCAGGATAGAAAAAAATACAATAGAATCTTACTAATCTGACAATCTTGAGATTCTCAGTAATCCAATACTATCTAATGGTTAATGATATGATAAATTTTTAGTGTCTTGTACTTTTTATATATGTACATCGTATTTTTTAATTTTATGTAATTTGACTTTATTTCTAAATAAACCCATTTACCCAATAAATTATTTTTAAATATACATATTTATATGTTTGTGTATAAAATATCATATTTTTTCTTTTTTTACACCGTCCGAAAAAAAAGTGTGCTGGATAAAAGTTTTTAGAAATTTGAAAAAGTTTGAGAACCGCTGGTTACCTCAATTTTAATTATATTTATTTAAATTCCTAGATTACTTGCTTTTATAATTTTAAAATCATCAATCAATTTTAAAATCTAATAATAAGGAAATGTAATAATTCATTTCTATTTCCGGCGAACCACATGTTGAGAACCACTTAATAATGGCTTGAATTGATGCATTGTTACATTTATAACATGTCTAGAAAAATTTGTTGAAATATTCGGACCACATCAAAAGATACATAAGTTTGTCTGGTAGTGAAACTGCCTGATGAAAGAAATATAAAATATATTTATAAAACCTTCGCATTTGTCCAAATATAATTAAAAAAAAAAAAAAATTAAAATAAAATGAAAATTCATACATTTATTTAGTCATCTCTTAAAACAAAAGCAAATAAAACACTAAACATATATTTTTAATTTTACATGGAAACGAAAACATACACAGGACGCCAATTGGCGTCTGCGGTGTTTAACTTTCGGCACACTCAGGACGCCAATTGGCGTGAGCGGTAGATAAAGTGTTAATAGATGTTACTATACAGCCTAGCTCAATTTTAATTATTTGTCTGTGAGATTAGGAAATTCTAGGAAAAACTAATATGATAATCGGCAAGTTAAAAATTGTAAAAAACTATGGTTCTTATGAAATTTTAACCCAGGTTTTTCAGATATTAGTCACTTACTATACAACTGGTCTATCGCGCCGGTCACATTTTTCCTGCATCTGAATTATTTTATCTCCACCTGCATTAACAAAAGCATAACAAAGGTTACATTGATTCTGTTTTGAGCAAAAAATACAATATTAAGTAATAATATAACATATGACTCCCGCTTTCATGACAACAGTCATAAAAGCACAACTATCATGTGAAGACTCAAAATAACGGCATAAAATGGTTGGACACTCGAATGCTATCTAGAAAATTCTATAAAAGTTATAACATGCAGTACTACTCAACGTCGAAATACTGACCATTTACATTTAATCTCATTTTTCAGTTGTCTACCATCAATATATAAGAAAACTTCATAAAATATACTTTTAAATTGATTTATTTAAAATACAAACATATTTACAAATATATTATTAAAAATATATACAATTTAAATCAATAAAAAGTATAACTTGGACTCATTAGAAACTAATTAGCTTAATAAAAATCATTGAAATGTTGTTTATAGTATATAAATATAAATTAATACCAAAAAGAAATTGTTTGAAAGTGTTGAAAACAATAATTATATTATAAACTGAATTTACATTCATACATTTCAATACGATTGCATTCCATGTGCGTAAAACAATCACATTCATATAAAACTAACAAATAAATGAGACTAGCAAAAAGATAAATGTTTCTTAAAACTATAAAACACAT
The DNA here is from genome assembly GCF_051122295.1 of Plectrocnemia conspersa. NCBI lineage: Eukaryota > Metazoa > Arthropoda > Insecta > Trichoptera > Polycentropodidae > Plectrocnemia > Plectrocnemia conspersa. The sequence continues at coordinate 19,124,772 of NW_028277175.1, forward strand.
TCATAAAAAAATCAACACAATTCAACAAATTGTATATGAAAAAATATTGTAAAAATATATTTATTTAACTATAAATAAAATTTTAAAAATATTGTATTGTCAGAAATTTAACTGAATGCACAGTAATAACTCCTCTCGTTATATTTTGTTATCACAAATCGTATGTTTACTGTGCATATGTTCAATCCAATTCAAACCTTAGTTCCAAAAAAGCAAACTTTCAATTGATAGTTAACGGATTACCGTAGATGTCCAAATAAAAAACGATAATAATTTAGTTAAATATGGCTCATAATCATATCTAAAATATGATTTACATTGCAAAAGATCCTATTATGATTTTCTAAAATAAGATTGATAAACCAATCCCATGGAGCTGGAAGCAAACCATGCAAAGCACGTCCACCACGTGCCAAATCCGAAAACACCCTTAAATACGTCTGTTGTAAAAACCTGTAAAGATTAAAAATATTATCAAAACGACAGATAAAAACATATATTGAATCAAAAATATAATTTATCAGCACTAACAGCTTTCAGGTTCTCTAAAGCTAAGTGAAAATGCTGCACTGACTGCACCAAGGTCTGCTCTTCGGTGTCATCGTTTGGACCTGTATTAGATGGAGGTTCAAGTCCGCATTCGTCACCTTGCAACGTCTCAGAAAATAATCCCAGCCATGAAAAACCTCCTAAGGTCTTGTACATCAACGCAAAATATAGGCACATAATGATCGGCGCTACGTATTGCAAAGTAACGACGCATAAATAATAAAACACTGCAGCAATCTAAAATAAAATATAGTTTTGTAATCGAAATATTGAGGAATGTGTATTTATTATGTATTTAACCAACTTTTTTCTGCAAGTCTACATTTGTGATTCTCCCGGCTTCTTTTTTTTGATCTTCCAAGCGATTGTAAGCCATGTTCAGATAAGCTTGGAGATAAATTGGCATCAGGGCCATTCTCAAAATGACTGTTATTGCTATTAAAATTAATCTAAGAGTATCAAAGGCACTTTCTGTTAGACTGTAATGAAAAAAAAACATGTTTCATTTACACTTATTTGAATAATTCATTTAAAATATACGTACAGTGGTTTCGTCATACCGGAAAACGTTCTTTCTGTTAAATGATCTCTTGCTATTGGCTTGATCCATAAGATCACCAAAATGAACGGCATTACAAAGCTAATGTTCAACAATAATTGTAGCATTTTATTTTCTTTGCAATAACTAGAACATGAACAGTAATTAGTACTAAATTAATTCATTTTAAGATAGCTCCGTGAATTGAATTCAATACTTTAATGAATCCCAATGCATCCTGGCCATTCGTAGACCGGGAAATGTGAAAAGAGCTCCAATTAAGCCACACCAGAGAGCGATGAATAATTTTATTATCAATTTAGAAGCAGGTCCTCTGTAAAAACGTACGGTTAATAAAAAAAAAAAAAAAAAATTATATTATATCATACTTACGATGAAGACATTCCTTGATTGTTTAAAAATATTGAAGCACTTTCATTAAAACTAGTATAAGCCTTTTCTAGACCGACCTCGAGGGTTCGTTCGTCCACGATCATTACCATCATAGCAATGAGTAAATACGCACAACCAGCTACAATACACGTGGATCTCTCTCCAATGGATTCTTCACCAGTAAAGTATTGTCTAGTTAAAGTTACCAGCATTTTACTATAAAAACATAAAAATCAATCAATATTTAAATTTTATAAATATAAACAAAATAAAAAACATACAATGAAAATCCGATGACTAAAACACACCACATCATACTAAGATTTAGTTCATCCTTCAATGGAAAGTAATAAGTATAAATCTGAAAGAAAATATATAATATTAATATTATTTTTTATGGTTATAAGTATGAAAATGTACAAACATACCTCCGTTAATGTATAAACAATGGCACAATATATTGAAAAGTCTACTAGCCATTGATATTCAGTGTAATATCTGAGATGGATTACGTCTAACGGAGAAACTTTAGCAGTTTCTAGTTGAATCTCAAGACTGCGAGGAACGTGAAACGTATCTACTTTTCCATTCTCGCCTAGTTTATTAGTTTTCTTTTGTTTAGGTTTGTCTTTAGGAACGCCGGCTAAAGTTTTCAATTCATTATCTGTGGGATACAAGTACCGGAAGAGTCCAGTCGAACACAGAATCCATCTCGCAAAGGAGTAATGCGGTCCTATTTTTTGTATAATTGATACCATAACGAGTGTAATGACCAATTGGGCTCCGAGAAACGCCTGAAATGTACAGTAATTAAATATTAAAAAAAACATTTTTGGGACATTTCAACATAATGTTTAAAACGTCAAGAAAACATTATGATTCAGAATAGATGCAAATCTACTAGATATGAGCGCCAATTGAATTAGCATAAATTACTGCTTATCCGCATAGTCGGAAAATTAGGTTAACCTAGATACTTGTTATTTATATCAGCATCTATAAATAAGTTCTTAACCTAAATACAAAATGGATGCTTTGCTTGAAACACAACGATTAGTAGTTAAATTACCATTTTGAGCTATTTTTAAATAACTTTGCGTCAATTTTCATTGATAAATGCGCCTTTCTTAAAAATCAAAATCCATGACTCTTTGCTCAAGTGACAGAACTCGATGTTGCCACCTGTCGAAATCTAAATTTGTATGGGCTGAAAATTAAAAATAGTTTGGCCTCATCTACACGCTTGTAAGGATTTATTACAATCAGAGATAAATTAATTAATAATTTTTATAATTATTAAAAATAAACTTTGTTATTTTTACAATATATTTTATTATATGTTGTTCCGACAATTTTACATATATTTATGCATGGCCGAATAAAAGTGTGTTACGGCCGTGCGTGGTTTTTTGTGTATAAATAACCTGAAGACGCCTCCGCTGTCACGGCGTATGGTCGTGCGTCAGCAAGGATTCTGAGGATGTAAACTCTGATAATAAAGCATTTCTATGGTTAGAGGCGTTTAATTCCGTCGAGAGACGGTGGTCCTTCGAGAAGAAAAGACGGCCATCTCCAAAGGGGAGAGGTCGCAACATATGTAGTTATAAAAAAAGTTGATAATAGATTTGTATTATTTTTTAACTTTTAAATAAGAATTAAGTGAATTAATTTATCAACACTACTGGTGTAAAAATTAATTAAAATACTTAGGAATATACAATAACGAGCATTATGCAAAAAAGTTTAATGTGTAGTGAAACTTCTCTTCTCTTACCTTCTTTTTCTCTCTCTCTCTCTCTTTTTCTCGTTTTTATAACGATACGTAAACAAATTAAAAATGAGCATGAAGGGTTCTATGACTGCTAATTTACTTGGGATGAAAAATAATGACGGAAAAGGTTTTATGCAACATATATAAAGTTTGAGGATTGGAATTTTAAAGTATTTGTATAATACAAGTGCGTATTCCTTGTCCTGACAAAAGAACTAGAGTCCCCGTGGCTTGGTTAATCGAAAACTGGCTACTTTTCATCATCGTCAATAGTTTTTTTCCTCCGAAGACTTAAAGATATGTAAGATCAGAAATCAAAATTTAGTACGTGTTTCACCAACGTTGGCGATAAGGTGTCGGGAACTGATTTCGAGGATATCCGAAATGTTAGTCACTTTAATAATTTAACGCATTTTCCAGTATTACTCCATGTTCTGGAATCTTGTGAAGCAGAGTACTTCCTGTCGTTAAAAAGGACTTGGAACTCTTTAAATATCTCTATAATATGTAGTACGTATCGTAACCGTATATATTATAAGCGTTAGCTAGCAAATATAAAAAAATATAAAAAATCATAGCTCCGAGGTGGGTTATTTATATACCATATATGTATATGATTATTTTTTATGGTCAAAACTTTGCGGAACTCTGGTAACCATGTAAAGTTTTTTAGAACATAAAACGCCAACACATGTTATCAGCAAAACCAAACAAAAACCAAAACGAAGAAAGATTTATTTGTCATATTTTTTTATCGTAACAAAATGTTGATATCATATTACATTATACGGATGTTCCGTGTGTTCATTACACTCTGGTAAATCTGGTATATTTGATATAAACTATAAATAATGAAAATTTGTTATTACTGCTTTTATAATATATAATAATTTCAAATGTAAATGTGAAATGTACTTACTTCGTAATTGCAATAATCTTCGTCTGATTCCGATTCAAACATTACAATCACATTTTCGTTATCCGAGAGAAATTCGAGATCTTCAAATTCGAGATCCGACTCATTGGATTCATTATATCTTTCGGCCATCGCTATAAATATTAATAAAACTAAAGTTAGTTAAAATTAAAATCATTTAACAAAGTTCAAATATTAAATAAACTAGTCGAAAAATATTTGAGAAGCGCAGGAATATTCTGCGCTTTGACGTAAATCTTCCGACGACAGGCAAATAAATACTGACGCACGTTTGAAACGCCGTGCATGCGTCAGAGCGAGCCAAAGCGTGAGACACCTCACCCTAGCTTTCTCATTTTCTTACCATTTTCTATTTTGAAATATTTTTCTTATTATATGGATTTAAATGATTTTTTGTGCATTTAAATTTAGAAAGTGAATAAGGAAGAAATATTTGTTTAAGTTATTTTTTTTATCATGACACGTCATGACATAAAAATATTAAAATTAAATAATATTTTTTATTAGGTACAAAAATAAATATCAATTAACAAGCAAAACAAATTTTAAGTTTTAAAAACATCAGGGTTACATGAGCGCTACAGTGATCACGTATACAAAATAATGTTATTAGTTTTAATGCTACAGTATTTTTATTGCAAACATATTTTATGAAATGTGCACAATAAATTCGTATTTATTTCACTAGGATTAAAAAAAAATTCAGCACAAAATTATAGTATTGCAACCAGGGCTGTGGAGTCGTTAAAAAAAACACGACTCCGACTCCGACTCCAATTCCGATATTTAGCAACAACACGACTCCACTCCGACTCTGACTCCGACTCAAAAAAATAATATTTTATCAGGTATTTTTGGTGTTCTTCTACACGTTTACTATTCATACACTATAAACATTCATTATTACGTAATTAAAATTTCATAATTAAAAAAAATGCATTTTATAAAAAAAACTGATCGGAGTCGCTCATTTTTCACTACTCCGACTCCGACTCCAACTACGGCCAAAACAGCACGACTCCACGACTGCAACTCCGACTCCGACTCCACAGCCCTGATTGCAACTATGATATAATTTTTTAATTTTATAAAATATTACTGCGTAGGTGCCCTTTGACCCTTAAACTTGGTCACCATATGTGAATGCCTGCCTTTTTTATACATATTGCTAGCGTTGCTTTTATTTATTATAGGTTATAAGTGACTTTCCTCTTCAAAGAGTTCCTATGGTCTTAACTTTTTTGGGAATGTCGTCTTAACAGGGCTTTGAAAGATCAGAAAAACGTCAGGCATTTTAATTAAAAAAAAAAAGATTTCACGTCAATGGTTGCTCACTGGCTTACAATAAATACCAGTCAGCGGGACTACATATACGAATACAAACATATAGCGGTTAATAAATGTCTCAGCTGCTTTTTCCATTATAAAATTATTAGCCATATCGAAATAAATCAGAAGTGATAATATTTATATGAATTACAATAACATTTGTAAAAAACAGTCCTCATAATATAGATTATGAAAATCGCACTCGAAACGAAGCACGAAATTAAAAAAGTGTACAAAATTAAGTGTGGTCTATCAACATGTTTTTAATTTTTGATAAAATTAATTAAATGTAGATTTATACAATTTTATAGCACACGTTTATTGAAAAATAGAGAGGTAATAGTTGCCGCTAGATTTTTGTAGGAAGATATATCCGAATAATGTTACACTAAAATTGCTTGTATATTATAGTATGCTCTATTTTAAGGTATTTGAATTTATTTACAAAATATTTATTGTAATAAATGAAGTTTCCCCTTAGTCACATTGCGCCGCAATGCTCCGCAGAACCTTACGAAATAACAAATCGATTGTCAGTTTGGTCGTAAGTTCCGTTCGCGCGGGCATGCCCTCGGCGAGGATTTTCTCGTCGGAATAGTCAATAGTGAATAGCGGCGGCCGAGGCCGTTCGCCGCGCACGAAATGAGGGGCTGAGACTCTAAGACGCAGAGACGCAGAGACGATCGGAAAGGAGGCGCCATCATGTCGGGCGGCGAGCAGCAGTTCTGCCTGCGCTGGAACAACTTCCAGGCCAACATCACCAGCCAGTTCGAGGCTCTGCGCGAACAGGAAGACTTCGTGGACGTGACCCTCGCGTGCGAGGGTCGCCGCCTGCAGGCGCACAAGGTCGTGCTCTCCGCCTGCAGTCCTTACTTCAAGGAACTCTTCAAGGTGACTATCTCGTAATATCGTCCTTATCGTGTCATAATAACATATGGCCTGGTCGGGTTTGGCCTAAACAACTTCGATGCAAACCCTCCTGGTATTTTAAATTTAAATAAATATATTTTTGGTTATGGCCAAATAAAAAAATCGCATGATTCATAATTATTCCCTTACCATCAGCTGACTGATCAAACGTCAAAATATATGTATTTAAATAAAAATATAAAGTAGCATAGTCCAAAAACGTGGCTAAAGCCTAGAAGTTGTAGTAATTTATTAAATAGTTTTTAGTAATGTGTAACATTATAACTAATTAGATTTAAAACTTAGAAAGAAAGAAAAGTGCAAAAATTAAGTGTAACTGATATTTAATTAACATCTTAAAAAACATTTTAAATGTAATAATATATATACTTCCATGTCTATTAAATTATATACATAGGTGTAGAAGAGGTTACTACCATTTTACGATAAAACAATTCACAGATATGTTTATCATATGTTTCTACCCCTTACGGATGATCCCGCTCATATAAGATTTCTTCCGCTTGTCCCTTACCACACGCGCCACATAATGAAGCCAAATTTGCAAACTGTATTGGATATAACGTCAAAGATTTGGGGAAAGTCCTGTCCACAATTTGTAAAAGATAGGTGCTAGTGAAACTTTTAATATTATAACTAATCTTTTTATATAATAGCTAATTGAAAACCCACAAGAAAGAATATCTACTGAAGAATTTATGGAGATATACGAAGATAATGTACAGATGAGTGATGAAGATACAAACAACGATACAACACACGATTCAACACCAGTCAAATAATATTGACAATAAATAACTTTTTAAATTATTAACAAAGACAGGAGGACCGCATAAGAGAAATGAAATGAAAAATGACATGCTATAAAACTTAAAATTCCTATAAAAGAAGTCTGGTTGAAGTTAGACAGTTTTTTAAATCGCCGTTGAAATAAAATATGTAACTGTCTTATATATGTATATAAAAAATGCCAATTCACGTTACACAACTACTATTTAGGATACATCGAGTTGCTTCATCGGAATTATTATATGTTCTTAAAAATAACATATCAGAATTAAAAAAACAATTAAAACATGAAAAAATATATTCAATTTAAAATTGTAATGGTAGAGGAGTAAAGAATGAACAAAGTCTGCTTCATTTATTTTGTCTTCTTTTTCTATAATAAATTGTTAAATGCTTGTGTAATTTTCTTTTGAAAAGTTACTGAACATATTGACAAAAGTTTTATATATATTTTTATAGTTGTTTTCTTTCTGAAATAAATGTAACCTTTCTGGAATATATTTATTCAATCAGACGTTAACTTTGTGTCATACATAGAGCCCATAAAGGTATACCTTTCAGCAAGGATTTGCAAATTATGGCTCGTTGGCCACAATGTAGTCTGCGGTCGCTTTTTGTCTGGCCCCAAAAAGATATATTCAGATCTCTGCAAAATCCATAAATGGTAAATAATGGTTATAGAATTTTTAAAGATACGGGGATCATTGACAAAAGAATTATATAGATGTATATATACATATGTTCAAATATGATTCCAATAAGAATATTTTTTCATCCAACCCACTTAACTTATTTCTTAAATATTCTAAGGACTCCTACTTTATAGTATAGTAATGGTGAAACTGGACTTATCAACGTCATTTTAGAGTAATAATAAGAAGCTAAGAACTTGGGTCAAATTAAAACACTTTGTAAGTTGATTGTTACAATCGGTGGTTCATCATGACAATTTAAATGCGTAATGTATAAAATAAATTGTTTGTTCGTTACTGTTGGATAGATTGAGTGCGAGCTAGCGATATCGAGCTGGTATCGGTTAGAACAGTCAACATCCCATGAATAATTCTGCAACGAATTCTTATCCGAAGAAAAATGCGAAGATTTACCTTAGATAAATGCACAAACAATTCGTTCTATAAAGCAAAGTATTTATTTAAATGCACATGTCTCTTAAAATAATTTCCTGTTAAATCGCACCCGTTCATCACTCACATTGTTCATTTTGTGTTATATGTTACATTGCTCTTGTCAAGATTTATGAATCGCAATTTTAGTATTGAAATGAAAGTAAAAAAATAAAGTAAAGCTTTGTTCTTTGATTGTTTGTATTTGAAGAATATTTATGAAAGCAGAGTTTTATTCTTTAAATGTCTATATTTGAAAAAATCCTTTTTGGCCTAGTTCAGTGGTCGGCAAACTTATTAGCCAAAGAGCCAAATATGTACATTACAACGATTAAAAAAAAATTGAGAGCCAAATCTATTTATTAATTTAGCAAACCTTTATTATAATTTTCCAAATCAACACAAAGACGTTCGAATTTAGAGCTCCATATTTTCTTGTTTTTTAAATCTGGTGCGAATGCCCGTGGATATTTGTGCCAGAGCCGCACTTAAGGGGCCAAAGAGCCGCATGCGGCTCCGGAGCCGCACTTTGCCGACCTCTGGCCTAGTTTAAAATGCTTCCTTAGTTTTACATAAACATTTTATTTATATACATTTGTCTACATAGGAGTTACTACCGTTTTTGATGAGGTTTATTTGTGATATATAGCACAACATAAAATACAAAAAAAAAATTTTTTTGTAGGATTTTACGTTTTCTTGCTTTCCTTTCCGGTTTTTTTGAATAAGTATTACCTATGTCATACAGCAGTTGTGGTCAACATTATTTTTAAGCTTAAGAAATTATTTCATACCTAATATTGACACTAGCTGTTATGATCCAGTTAACTATTGTAATTATCTACCAAATTCCTGAAAACCACCAGAAGCAAATAATATGTTCCTTAAACACTTCTTTGTTTACCAGTTATAAATCACTACAATTCTCAACACTAATGGTATTTGACATGTTATTTATAATTAGTAAAATTAACATTTAAATAATAAATACCAGCATGATTTAACATTTTTAATTTATAGTTGTCTTTTGTGTAATACTTATCGAATAAATCATACATTTTAAGGTGTGGTAGATTCAGCTAAATCATATACTCAGATTACCCATTTATGTGGTTTTGGAGGATTGTAGTAGATAATATTGATATCTGATTCATTAATAACGACTTACCCATTTAAAATGTGTTACTCGCGAAATTTTTATCTAAAATTATATCAACTCTTTTCGACACTTTCTGATAAAGTTTGTAGCAAGATTATTTTTAAATGCTACATCGAAAAGCAGTGTTGTTTAATAAATATTCATCTAAAATTATATCTTTACGTTAAAAGGCTGTTAAATAATCTCAAGTCACGTTGGGAATTTTGTTATAAGGGTAGACTTTTGATTCCTTATCAATGCTTTCTACTCTACCTTTTTTTGGCTCAACAGTTTCCACTGCCTATTCAGTGGACATTGTAATTTTTTTTTCTTATATTCATCATGTTTACTAAACGTGTTATGCTGTATGGAAAAATATAGAAGTAATTAATCATAGTCAATAAAGTTTCTCCAAATTTTGGATTTTTTCATTTAAATTAGCCACTATAATATTGTTTTCCATGAAATATATCTTATAGCCTATTCAAAAAAATATGGGAGCATGGTATCAAACTTGGAAACAAATGATAACCATCGAACATGTTTAACCCTTTCACAACAGATAGCATCTATGCATGCTACGTCACGCATCGCTTGTACGCGGTGGGTTCCTATAGGTACTTTAAATTACCTTAAATTATATGAAATAATCATACTATATGGCTACACGATAAAGGCACCTGTAAATGCTCACTGCATACTATTAGTTTTCAAGATGATATATAAATTTCAACTAATAAGTTGTATTAAAATAATTTTCTCTTAATTTGATACAAGATCGTAATTTTTTGTTAATATACAATGTAATTGTATTGAATCCATTATAGGATTGTTTCCCAATTGTGTAGAAATTAACAAATCAATTGTTTTGTACAAATAAGTATGTTTTGAAATATTATAGAAGGTTGCCAAAATTAGTCAACCATTGAGCAACTAATCAATAAGAACATATATGTATGATAAACCTAAGTTTTTAGTTGTCGATGATACACTGTAAGAATTAGGAATGAGTCACATAATGAATCGCATTTAGGGGAATCAGAAGGCAAATGAAGGTTTATTAGAGAGATTTCAGCAAGTTTTAGTTCTTATTTATAACCTATCTTTAACATATTTAAGGATTGCCAGCATTACTTTGCCTATATATTGATTAAAGTTTGGCTTTAATATTTAAGACATTAATAAATGAACCATGAAGCTTTATTTTTTCGGTATTCAACTTCAAGAGCCAACAAGCGTGATTATCAAATATTGATAAACGTAAAGTTACACATATTGAGTAATAAAAGCATCTCTGCCGAGATGATTGAGATTACTTAAATTACTAGATGCGAAATGGTATAAATCTGTGTAAATAGATGTAAGCAGTGATTACTCGTTTATTCACGATCAAGTGAATTTCCATCAAATGACAGCTTATATGTATGGTTCTTTCTTTAAAATAATGATTAGATTTTATCCGTAATTGATATATTAATATTAAATATGTACTATCATGGATAGTTACATAACTGCAAATTCAAAAACACCATTAATTCAAGTATCATGATATTTTAAAGAGATACCATTAAATTATAAATAATCATTTCTTATCTATTTTTTATCAAATATGATTAAGATATTGGAGTTTATTTATCAATGTGCAATAATAATAAAAATATTTAAGACAATAATTGTGCGATTAAATCTTGTAATATTTCAAACTCTAATTATAAGGTTTGGTGTATGTAGATAGATAATGAGACAACAATTTTCGAATATGATGATTATACGTACTTCTGAGAGTAGTGTATTATGTATATTGTTTGATATACATAATCAATATGATGCACTATTTCGTTAAAAAGAGATGACAAATTTACGGTTATTACTTTATATATTTACATACATAAATAAATATTGCTTAATATATCTGTTGATTCAGAGAAACTATTTTGTTATTCACTAATATTGCATGCGATCGTATGCTAGTATAAGTAACATTAAAACATTGAAATAGTAAATAATTTTTTCCGGCATGCCTTTGGTCAAAGCTGATTCATGCAATTATATTTTAAATCTTGCTTTGTACTGACTGTTCATAATAGAACTAGTTCAGTAACGCTATACTTATTCAGCATGTAAATTGCTTTAAAGAATTAAATTCTTTCACAAGCTTATTTAAAAAAAATAATACATATTATATAACGAATATTTTAGTATAAAGATTCACTGATCTGTTTTAATATTTGTCAGATGGTTGATTTTATCTCTTTAACTTTAGAGCTCTTATTAACACTACTATAATATATATGTTTTTTGAACTGATTATAAATTCAATATTTGTACTCATTTACCTACATTGTTATTATACATAAAAATAAGATTTTTTCAGCCAATCTTATTATGTAAAAATGTTTAAAATATTCATAGGCAAAGTGTATTATCAAGACTGATCTTATTATATCCAGGCAAAATATACATGTTGGATTTCAACTACAATGTTTCAATTAAACAATGGCTTATAACTAGGCATTGCAATACTATTGGGGCAAAAATCGACCTTCGATACTCCGGTATTACAAAATGAAATAACGGTAGTACCAAAGTTTATTTTTTAACAACTTCCATCAGTATATTTTATTTGTTAAATACGATATTTCCAAGGCTTAGAGCTACGAAAACGATTATGCCTATATTGTTTGAAAGTAAAAGCGGAGAATATAATAATGCTCATTGTAGGGGATTAACCTAAGTAGTGTTATCGGCGTAGGATATCAAAGTAGAATAATATTATGCAGTATATACGTATTTTTTATTCTATAATATTTATATAAACATTTATAACTTAAATTCAATTTATGTAACTTTTAACATGAGTAGAAAATAATAAATATACAAAAGTTAAATCTTTCGAAAATAAGCATTATTGAGATATTATAAGATAAATATTAAATGTGAAATAATTACAATAATATTATATAAATAAATCACATAGATAAATCTGTTTTTAGAAAAAAAAATATGTCACATTTTAAACAAACATTTATAATTTTTTATGCACTTTTTTCTCGTAAGGTTCTTTCGGATAATCGTAATTGACAAAAATAGAGGACCACACACAAGCCCTCGTTACGACAAAAAAAAAATAACACGCAAATGTTCTTACTGTAAATATTCTCCGTAATTGAAAGAATATTTCTTTGTTGCGAAACGACCACGGGAATCAATAAATCACACAGATGCCCACGTTTGTAAAGGGTTTATTCTCAAAACTCGTGTTCACTTACTGTGTCCAAAATAATCATCCATCAATAAGGAAGCAAGACAATAGTGTAAAGAATTGGGACCACACAAGCCCTCGTTACGACCAGAAAAAAATCATAAATAACAGGCAAGTTTGTTGCAAAACGGTCACGGGTATAATAAATCACCGGATCCACAAGATTCCTGTTGCAGTATACGACCTTGGACAATGCCCATCAAGCAAATGTCGCTTTCTAAACGCGTATACCTATTTCGCTGTTCTAAGAAACGAGTACATCTATTGGCATGACTAATTATTCAGCAAGCTTTGCAGCCCTGGATACTTAAGCTTGGACTCCGACGATATCGATAATCTAATAAAACTTGTAACTACATTCCACCAAGCGTCTCACTGGCTGCGAACTCACACACCCCTAGGGTTCTCAAACCTTAAAGTGTTGAATCCTGACTTGATACAAACACGCAAAGCTCAAATCCTGAAAGTAAATACCTTCAAAAGTAATATAGGATTATATTTTATTGGAACAAATGTGCGAGTGGTGCTTTGGCCCCTGGTATAAAAATTTAGGAGGCATCCGGAAGCGGTAATATATTAATGAAAGTGAAGAAATAAATGAGATAAAAAGTTTTTTGTACACAGTTGTCCTATTAATTTTTATTAGTACTCATTGACAACATAATAAAGGATCAGCGTATAAAGTATTTTTGGAAGTAACTGAATGTAAGGAATATTGTTTAATAGCTTCTTATCGTTTGAAACACGAAATAATTCATAATCAAACAAAAAACATTACAAAACATAATCACCTATGCTGTTTCGTACTAGTATCATATAGCCATTGCTAAGTCTTGCTGGTTAAACATATTCTAGCTGTGTATACATACGTATGCTTAGATATATCATTGTGCTTATGATAGATTGAATTGTTTATAAAATCAGTGGTTCAAATGGGACTTGATTATTTTAATACTGGATGTAAACGTTGTTTGAAGAAATAATTTGTAAAAAAAAACAACAAACGGGGTCAAAGTCATGTTTTGAGTAATGTTTTTACTTTCCTAAATTGATGTTAAGGTCACAGAGTTATTGTTGATATTTATTTGTCGTATTATGAGCTTATTTTAATATTTAAATTTTTTATTTTACAGAGCAATCCTTGTCCACACCCCATCATTTTTATGCGCGACTGTGAACTAATTCACATTACGGCGTTGTTAGAATTTATGTACGCTGGAGAGGTCAACATTGCTCAAGCACAATTGACATCGTTTTTAAGAACTGCCGAAGCGTTGCAAATCAGGGGTTTGACAGATTCCACGGAAAAAAATCATAAATCAGAGATTAAGGTACTATCTTGTATTTGAAAATGCTATTTTAAAAATGACTCATAGTAATTGTTTGTAATTATTTTTTCAGAATGCCTCTAATAAATCACAAACGTCTCAATTGCGCAACTTGCTTTGCGGAAGGCTACATCAGCAAACTGCCAAAGACACAAGCCAAAACGCTGGTTCCAGCGACACCCTACAAAAGACTGCTAAACTTTTCAGCCAAAGTCGGAAAGTACTAAGAACTGGGAATCTTAAATCTAATATTAATCAATCCCACAACGGGATGTCGGATAACGCTTACTCATCAACCATAACCGGATCGAACAATGACTACGAAATGTCGGACGATGCTAACCCGCTAAAGGACAATATATTGCTGAACAATCAGGACGACGATAACTTGGATTACAACATGGACAGCAACGCTCTCGTGATAAACGAGAACGAAAATACTAGCTCCAGCAAGATCAATCCATTTGCCGTCGGTGGCATGAATTTTGGCAGTTTGAATTCTGATTTTACCCACGAAATGATCGAGCCCAAGATCGAAATTCCCGATTATAACAGCGAGGATGACACCCGACAAGAGCGCGTGTTTAGTGCTGATGGAATATTCGCCAGCGAATCTGGGCTGCCTAGCAAAATTTTGAATTTCCAAGGTATTTTTCTTCAATCACAATGTGATATTAACATTAGAACGAGATAAACTATTCATATTTTTAGGTCGTGATATGGCGCCGAGTACGAGCCAGGAGACAAAGAGCGAAGTAGAAGGTAAGAGTTTTTTTTATTATGTAATCAGTTTTTTTTTAATTTTTTTATTACGTTTTAGTTTTGAAGTGTTGTACATTTTATTTTTATCTTTATTTGGAAGTATGAGTAGTATTGATATAATTTTATTTGCATTTGATATTCAAGCAATGTTAAGTTTGTTTTCCCTTCCCTTAAATTTATCATTTGTTAAATGGATAAATTATGACGGTTGTTTGCATTTATGGGTAATATGAAGTTTTAATGATGTTCATAAATTAAGTTATACAATAAATAAGGAGTAGTTGTTCATAAGGGGGAATTGTGCAGATTTTTCTTTAAAATATCTGAGTATTTGCCTATTTTTGAGGCTATTATAAATTTTATTTTAAATAGGATAAATAAAATGTATAAAAATAATTCACAAAATAATCTTTGATACATAAATGTGCTTTTGGATCTGAACATTTCATATGTAGTTGAATAACATGTAAATATAACAAGATAACATATACACATGTAGTAAGAAAAATATGAAAATAAGTTTATATTTTAAAGAATATAACTGCACAAATCGTCGTTGAATAACTCCAACTTTAGTCTAGAATTTTTATCTACTATACTAACAACTGTAATCTGAATGTAAGTAGAGATATTTATTAGTAACCATTTTAAATACTGACAGAAACTTTTAAGTGTTCATGAAATTATTATAACAATAATTTTTATGTATATGTTGATTGAATTGAGCTTGTTGTTTTTTTATTATTAAAGTTTAATTATTCTGACGGTGGCAAAGTAAATATATCTGAAAAATCTATTTGCGAACATTCAGGACTACAATTCCCTATCCAAATTATTCCAGATTAGATTTGTAGAATGTATTATGGGTTTATTTGTGTATGATATAAATGGGTAGATATGTATCGTAGTAACAATACAGATTGGCCTATATATAGGAAGATTACTAAAATATAGAAACGGGCTTAAGCAAAATAAAAATATTTTTAATCTTTATATAGGACGTCAAATTTAAAATAAAAGATACTTTTTCTTTTTTGGATTTTTTTCAATCTACTTCTTAAGTTTTGTTTTGTATTAATATTTCTAGTTGTTAAAGTTTAATGAGTTAATTAAAATTATTGAAGGTTAAAATGATTCATATTGCCATAATTAATTTTACTATAATCAAAGATTTTAATATAAAACATGATTTATTTATCACGTTTTAAGATAGTCAAAAAATCTGTTTTACAGGCCAGATTTGATTTTGGTTAACTTTTTGACTGCAAATGACATCTATAGATGCCATCAAGAAAATCGCCTGTATGCAATGGGAACCTGAAGGTGCCGTAAGCGTTTGAGCTTTGTGATATGGTTACTTCATATAATTTAAGTCTGAATTCATTTTAATTCGTTGAACTATAATATTTAAAGAATTTATGGCATAAATATGTGCCCACCACAAATTAGGAAAGTGTGAAAAAGCGTGCAAAAATATCTGCTGCCGTGGTTATTGATTCTACTTCCAAAATTATATTTACAATAGTGAAATTGAGATTTTTTTACTATTGGTATTACTCTGATTAAAATACGTCCATTAATATTATGGTACAATCTATAAGTCTGATTCCGATTTCAAATAACTTTAATTTAAATCACGATTAACGTTTTCTTTATAATATTATGTGAAATTAAGAACTTTGGAATTTAATAAAATTCTTTCCAATAGTTTTCCTATGTCAGATAATATTATGGTAAAGTTTAGTCTAAAGAATAAAATTAAAGCTTAATATAATTCATCCTGCACTCCCGGAAGAAGGAATTGAGAATTTTGGAATTTTATGAAATTCTCTCGGATAGTTTTCCAATGTTATTATGGTAAAGTTTAGTCTAAATAATGAAATTGAAGCTTAATGTAATCCATCCAGAAACAGGAGATTTTTGAATAGAAAATAAATGTGGGTTAATTAAAAAACACAATTTTTATATTCTCTATTAGTAATACTGGTTTTTATATCAGTATATGCCGATTTCTAAATAATATCGATTTAGTAATAAAAGACTGAATATTTTTATTATTAACTCATTACTAACGAATATTCAGATAAATACGCAACATTAACTCTTATAACTGTACATAAATTGTTAATGTGAAAAAATACATAGATGTTTTACAATATGTAAATTATATGTAAATGTTATTTTGAAGTAGTTTAAATTTATTATTTCCCCTTTCCGAAATGGTGGATTCTGACATTTACATAAATAGAAAATCAAATGATTACTGTCCCGTTATATTTTATCATTATTTTTGCGTGTATCATTATGCATACGATTTTTGGGTTTGTTTTATTTTAATTTGTTGCTTTATATGTAAGTTATATATTATACTATGTGTGTTTTATTTTTATTATATAAAATGGCTGTGTAACATTTAGTAAACATTGTTCATAGCGTTTATTTTCATATTTTTTTTTTGTCGTTTATATTTTTAATGTTTCAGATATGATTTGCAAGCAATGTTTTTTATTTTAATTCGTATTATTGTGGTACCTTAATGCTGATGAAAATGTATAAACCAAAGCGACTTGTTGCAACATTGGTGTTATGTTGTTCCGTTTTCGGTCCGTGTTGCTTTTTGAGGATGTGGTGGCAGGTTGGTGCAGTGTGAGTTGCATAGCTAACAGGGCAAATTTGTAGCATTCTCACATGATGATTCATATAAATTGTTCAAACATTTACAAAACTTTTTAATATAATTTATTTTTGATTTGTTAAACGATCGAGATAAATCATTATCACTATCAACTGCACCGACTTTTCAAACCGATAAGTGTTTTTGTGCTTTTTTTATTTTATTTTTTATATATTTTTTAGTCGTATATTAGATTGTATAGGTACATTTGCCCTGTTGGCTAATTAGGAACTGTTTTCTCGAATGCTGATCGACGACGAATAACACATTTCGGGATTCTTGCGATGCGAAGCATGAGAGAAGGCGGGTCCTATGGTGCCGACATTGATTGTGCAATTGCAAATTACTTACGTTTGGTTTTGGCTATGTATTCTTATTTTGTGTATTATTTATTTTAGTTATTACTGATATAAATACATATATATTATGTCAAAACCATCCGTATGCAAATAACTAAAATGTTGCACCATTGGTGTTGTATGTGGGCACACAGCAGGCGGCAGGTTGATGGGGGCTGGGCGCGTATCCTGCCCGGAGTGCGGTCGCCGGTATTCGAACCTGTCGAACCTGCGTCAACACGTGCGACTCATTCACCGGTCACAACCAGTCGCGTGCCCACTATGTGCGCGTTCTTTCAAGACTCAACTGTACTTGCGCCGCCACACCCTCAGTCAGCATTCCCTGCGTTCAAACTTAACGTCCAGTAAGAGTGTTGTGCCCGTTAAACTGACATTGTCCAACGAAGCCAGAATTCAAGTGAAAAAAGACTTGACGGAGGAGGCGGCTTGCGCCCTCGCCATCAACGCCGCTGACTCCGACGGCGATCACGATTTGTCTAACGGTTACGAAAACGCAAATGGCGACGTTTCGTCCGATTCAATTGACATCAGATCTAAAATCGAAACAGTTTAAATCAATACCAAAAATGTAACACGTTTTGATTATCTAATATCGTTGGCTTCAATCTATCAATAATTATTATTTATCATCAATGTGAAATTTAGTTCTCTTATGTTTTGATCAAATGTACATAAGCCGAACCCTCGGTTGTCTCTGAAATAATAAAAAAAACAGTAGGGTTGTATGAAGAAATGGCTACTAATCATAATATAGTTGAATATTAAAATTATATTTATACTAAGGATGATTAGGTTGTGGAATAATAATGTTAAGTTCTAATAATTGTCATTTTTATTCATTGTGGTTTATTTATTTTGAACTATTATAATACTTATGGTGCCATTTTTATCTTTTTTTAAATATACATACTTTGACATGACTTTGATATGGAAACGGATTATGAAGGTGGTCACCATGATATGGCTGTGACTACGCGAACGCTGTTATGATACCAATCAAACGTTGCAACTAGTGCACGATTGATATTTTATTCTAGGCGATTGACGATAATAAAAGAATAATAAATAAAACATGTAACGTTTATAAACTATTGGGGCGTATTCTAGATTATAAGCATTGCTTCCGTGTAAACACTTTATATTCGTTCATTAGCATTTCATTGTAACACTTGATTCAGTGGATAGAAGAGAAATATATACAGGGAAATCGATATAAACTTAAATGGGGGACTTAGTTTCATTTTTCATATAACCGTAGTGATTTGACAGAAGATAATTATAAGCATTTATAAACTCTGATGATAATATATAATATATTATTATATAAAATAAAAATTTAGATGAAAATTTAAAAAAAAACAAGAATAATAAGTCGATTATGTATTAAGAAGAGCTTTTTTCTAATCATATAATTTTAAGATTAATATTAATTTTACCAATGTTGTGATACCTTTGGTTTATATTTATTTTAAACATTGAATATGTATTCTTATATTATAATATTAATATAGTCACATGCATTCCTCACAGTATACATATACACACATATAAAGTATTTTATTTATATTTTTGCTGCATTTCACTTTAAGCATATATTCATATTTTTACATAATTAATTGTTGACATTTTAACAGTGTGCCTCATAAACAATAAGGGTTTTGTTATCTACAATATATTCAGACTGTACTGTATACATGTTTAAATATTATTATACATTAGTATTTATTGTTCATTATGATTTCACATACAAACTAAGGTGCTTTAGACAAAGGAAAATTTCATATAGTTACAATAGAAATATAATTAATAAAAAATGCAGCAAAAATATATAATACAGAGATCCAACATTAATACCTCAGCAAATGCCTATAAAAAGTGATTGTAGAATTTTTAATCACACGTGTATAAATTCATACTTGACACAATATAGCCGTTTAATTCCGACTCAATTTATTATACACTACAAATGCAACTAATATATTTAAAAATAAAAGAAATAGTTTTATTAGTTATTGTTATTACATATTATAATATTTATATCCTGTAATTGTTCCATACTGTGTCAAGTATGAATGCGTATTGGTAACATAAAATATTATTGATATTTCATTTTACGTATATTTATATGTATAGGCATATATTTTATAACAGTGTATACCATTATTATAAAAATGTTTTATATACATTTATTAAATATACATTGCTCGATGTTATCCTACATTGAAAATTTTGTTCTTCCGGTTAATCGTTTATCTTGTTGTTTATATGTTTTATATATTTTTAAGGGACCACAATAAACCGATATACATATTGTTTATAATAACACTATTATTATTTGTTACATAGTTTAATTTGTAAATATTAGAACCTTGAAAGCGATGTATATTTAATGAATCTTGTGAAGCATACAATAGACTGGATATTTTTTTAAAGTTTCTTCATATATAATATGTTTTTGTTTGTCGTTGCGTATAATAAGGCTTGTACAGGTTTAGTTTTATTTTTGCTCTTTTACAATATTGTGATATTTTTTTACTTCATCATCAATATCAATCACATGTCATAATTATTGATCTGCTAGTCATTGTTTGTTAGTGTATATATTTATATAACATTGCGTTTATAGGTGTGTTAACGTTCCTTTTTTTTAACTTATTTATCGTTTTTTACTGATAATTTTTATACATGTATAACGATATCATTTAATGCTTCGTTTATTTATATGAAAAATAGAGTCTTGTAGTTATATTGTACTTATTTATTATTATTAAAAATGGCTTAACTTGATCAAGGAAATATTACGAGAAAATAAATATTTATCCAATGAAAGTGAATAAGTTGATTAAATTAACGTAGATTAAAATTATATAAATATATATATTTAAAATATCCTAATTATCAATTTTTCTATTGAAAGCATACATTTTATTTATTTTTCAATTAAATTAAGAAAAGCGGTTTAACGTTACTGCTAAAAAAAATAAACCACCTAACTGAATTGTTTCACATTGTTCAATTATAAATTTATCTACTAACCGCTCAAATGTATCAAGCTCCCGATGTGCGCATGCGTGAATCTGTATTCGTTTAAGGAATCTGTAAAATGATGTAACTTTAACATTTTTTTAGCCATTGAAACAATATATTACACGTATTAATTGAACCAAGCTTTAAAAAAACACTTTCATGTAAGAACGAATGTATGGAGCGAATAAATTTTTTGTGGAATTAAAAACTATCTTGAATATGCGCATACATATCCGCTTATCCTATATTCCGTGTATTATCTTTTTGGTTTTGTTTTTTTTTAATCACCTTCAAGTACCGAAACCTTGAAAATGGGAATAGGGTACAAAGCGACACCATTCAAATTAAAAGTTAATATAATTTTGGGGCTTAAATGTACCCCGCTTAGGGATGGAAAGATTAAGCTTTGCGATCGTTTATTTGACGAATCGTAATTAAGTATTCTGCGAAACAATTAATGATTTAATAAAAAAATATAATATTGTCGTCGAAAACTATTCTTTTTCAAGTATTTATTGTCTATATTTAAAAATATAGTATTTCGAATTCTGAGTCTGAGCCAGAGATTGCGTATTAGAGTTGCCATAGTAGTTTTTAACTTGTGTATAAAACATGAAAATTTTATTATTAAAAAATATAATAATAATCATCATAAACGCTGTAAAGAGAATTATGTATTAGTTGCGTAACACGACCAAATGAATTTCTATATATCTGAAATAAATGAGTAAAACAACAATTTATGAGTAAAAATCCCAAAAATTTGCACTATGCGGCCGGATTAGCCTCGAGATTTCCGTAAAGTAAAACATCTATTGTTGTTTAAATTAGCCCAACTTTAAATAACCATTTAATTTGGAAGATTAGGCATTATAATTAAAAATCAGGCGCGTATGGTTAGATACATTCCCTTTCGATCGCTCGCGTGTTAAGTGATAAGAGTGGGTGAGAAGAAGTGGCGTGCGGAACGCATGTAACACACGCCCTTATCTCTCACTCACTCTCGTCACTTAACACGCGAGCGAGCGAAATGGAATGTATCTCACCGTACGCACCTGCTAAAAATATCTTAAATTGCCCTTATGAAACGAAAAGTGGACACAATTACTGATCTAAAGTTAGCTTGGTACAATTTTAATGAAAAAAATCCCGACTATGTTGCTTGGTCGCTATAGATCGACCGTGTCAATAATTAATTAAAGATATAATAATTAGAACTAGAAGTATATAATATATGATAATAATAAACTAATTCGTACAAACCTCGATTAAAACATCTTTCATTGTGTTTCATTTAAACTATTTCTATTGTCTCGTAGAATAATAAACTTTAAACTAGAAAAGGCCCTTTTAACATTAACTTGTTTTGCTGGGGCTCCTAAAACCACTATTTTAATTTTGTATAATTGAGGATATATATTTTAATCACCCCCCCCCACACAACATTTTTAAAATGTTTTATTTTTGTCTAGTCTTTGTATATGGTCTAAGTCATGGTTTACCAAACTATGTTCCGCGGAACACTGGTGTTCCGCGGATCCAAAATTGGTGTTCCGTGGAGCCTAAATAGATAATTCACAAAAATTTGTAGTAAATTAAAAAAATTGAACATATTCTACTTCATAATGAAAGGCGAGTGACGGTTAAACTTAATTGAGATTTATGACGTCAAGAGAAGGCGAAGTTTTTAGTACCTAGAAGTTGGGTACAGTAAAATAAGCTAAGTGTTCCGGCAAAATTTTCGGATTTGCCAAGTGTTCCGTCGCTGAAAAAGTTTGGGAAACCCTGGTCTAAGTTATTCAATGTCTACAACTAAAATGTATGTGCTCTATTGCCAATTCTTTACTTATTAAAACATCTAATTCGTCTACCTTTTCATCGGATGTTTCACTTTATGATTGTGATTGTAATTTATTGTTTTCTATAGAAATAGTAATTTGTTCCAAATATTTATCAATTGTTGAGCAGCTTGCACTTTTTGTGCACCGAAATAAATCGATATTTTTTTGGTTCAGCTTCGGTTTTCGTTCCGACAAAAATATCATTTTTTCCCGTTTTCGGTTCAGCTCCGGTTCGAAGCCATGGGTTTTTAGGTTAGTAAGAGTTAGGAAAGTAGTAGATCTAAAAAAAATCGCCAATTGCGCATTTTTTATGTGATACCCTAAAAATATTTAAATGATTCCTCAATATGTATTGTACAAATTACAAAAGGGTCCCGTGACTCAATTTAATTGGTAAACCCTGGCGTAAAGATTAAAATTTCTCCAATTTTATGAAATCGCGTATAGAATATTGCATATTAAAATTTGTCACAGCGGTGAAAGATATTTCATTATTGCTCACTTTCATTCTGAATAAAATTTCAATAAATCTGTTTATGAACATATTTACATAAAATCTACGCTTGTACCTTGAATGGGAAATTTCAATATCAATCAAATACACATTCCAGTATTGATCCGATTGATACTTCCTTCGTTCGGTCTTCGGTACCTAAACGAAATCTTCGACGTGGGAATAGCGGTTGTCTGTCGACATTGAACGTACAAAATTTATTGCGGGTGAACTCGCCTTGATGTCGAGTCGTCAAATTCCAATGTGTCTCTGATCCGTTTGAAGTTTATCAATAAATTTATGCTGCTTTAGCCAATTTCTAAAACGTTGGATGTTACTCAGTACAGCTATATAATAACACGAATCTTTTTAGTGTAACGTGTGTTCAAGTTACAATATAATCGGTAATATATTTGAATATATTATTTGTACCCGATTCCGTTAACTATCAGATTATCTCGGCATATTTTAATGGCTATTCAACTTATCAAATGGCAGTTAAACGGGACAGGGCTCAAAACGGAATATTTTATATGTGGTTCTTGATCAGTGTATTGTTAATTAAACGGTGTTCATTTGGATACGAAATAGCTTTTTTCTACTTTTATTTTTTTAAAAGTAAATGATTTACGCGAGAGCAGAAATATAATTTTCGGATCATCGTAATAAAACGCGTAATTTATGTAGAACGAAAAATGTTTATATTTTTAATGAAACTTCATTTGTTTTAATACACTTAATGCAATGCCCTAAATATTTTTAAAAACATTCGGCATATTTAGAGTGTCCTGGTCGCGATCGCGTCCCTTATTCTTGACAGTTGCGGCAGGGTGCTTGAGAACGCTTCTCTTGCACATGTCATCCAGCTTTTCAATGAGCTTGCCAAACACAAGAATGTGTGGGATGATGCTCATCTTTTTTAGTTGTGCGCCAACATTTTTAATGCATGTTTAAACATAAACAATAATATGGAATTAATTTTACATAATTGTTTGTATAATGCTCATCATGGCGCATTTGAAAAACCTGTAAATTCATGATGGTCAAATTTGTAATAAAAAATTATAAAAATATGTGTGTGTATCTACGTTAATTGTGTATCAAACTTATCTCATTTAGGTATTCGTGTACACATTAAAATATGGGATTAAAAGTACTGTACAGAAACTGTTCGATTACCGCTTTATAACCATATTTTGATACATCTGTTATATTTAATATGCTGCTTTATACGCGTGACTCGTGCTGCGCTAAATTAAATAAATTAGGCGGTGGGCTGGAACTCTGTGGCACCCGGATTTGACGTTTGCATATTACTACTAATGTTGCTTAAATCTGGTTGGACCCGAGCTTATTGTTCGCTCTAGCGACGGTGGGCCCTGGCAGTGGTGCACACTGTTGTGTGGCCAGCCCTTAACTGTCTTTTTCCGCTGTCTCGATGGGGAGTCACGCGTAGCTAAATTTGTCAGCTTGGCCGCATTAAATTTTGTGACTAATTGGGGATAGTAATCCCTACAGTTGCTATATAGTAGATACTAGGCCACGCAGGCAGTGGCGTAGCTAGGGTATGTGCCGCCCAGGGCGATCCCTAAAATTGCCGCCCCCCCCATACATTTTTTTGCAGGGTCATAAAATCAACTTTTCTTAATATAATAAATTGATTATTATTAAGCTCTTGTTATTTGTGGATATATGTTTTAGTGCATTCAGGGTTAAGAACCACACTAGAGGATCCCATCGCGAATATGCCGCCCCCAAGCAAGTTCCGCCCGGGGCGGCCCGCCCCCTCCGCGCCCCCATTGCTACGCCACTGCGCGCAGGGAGACATTTTACCTTATTTTCTATATACTTTTATATATAAAACGTATATTTCAATAATATAAATAATTTTATAAACATACGAATTATATATATGTACTACACATTAGTGCTTCTAAGAAAGCTGTCCGAAAAAAAACGGTTTTCGTTTTTTACAAAGCAAATATCAAAATATTGTAATACAAAAACATCAAAGAATACCACAAACAATTTAACGACATTAAAATTATAAATTATAAAGATATGTTTTGCGGTTTATTTTTTTTAAAAATAATATTAAAAAAATACTAATGCATCAATTTATTATTCAATATTTCTGATCTCTAACATACTTGATATGGTACATGACGGCCGTAGGATATTGGTTATTTTAATATTTACCTCAACCAGCTGACTAATTATCGTCAGGTATTGGCCGAGCCTTTCACAAAAAAATATGACCTTAAAAGCACTTTTTGGGACGGTTTTTATCGCTGGCTTCACTTGGGAATTGATTCATCAATTGTGTGCGTTTTTATAATTTTTGAGAAAAAAATATTATTCCTATTTAATTTTAAAATAATCACAAAAACCGGATAACCGTGTCAAAAATATGGTTTTTGGTTTTTTTATAAAACGGCCGAAATCGGTTTCGGTTTTAACCGGTTTGTGGAAGTCTTACTACACATTTTACTGGTTGATAACCATTTTTATGCTTACAATTTACTAAACTTAAGGATATAAAATAAAACGGTGGTTATGATTTAAGGGGAAAAAAACAAAAAAAACTTTTACAATTTAATTGAAAGAAAAATAAAAATATAGCAAGAAAAAACGAAACAATTAAATTAGGCGTTAATCTGAGTACGTGTAACTATTTTTCCATAATAAAATCGTTGTTTAATTTAGCGTGGACCCAATTGAAATGTTGAGAAACTGTGCAACTAGAAATTTTACGTTTCTTCGCATAAAAAAACTTTTATTTTAATTGATAATTTTCCTTAAGAAATCGCAGATACATATTGTTCGCTTAGTGAAGAATTTTATTAAATAATTCTGAAAACTATCGTTTTTGACGTACGAATAACAAAGTGAAGAATTCGGAAAACATTTTGTATTTTTATAAAAAACGCTGTATAAAAAAATGTTTCACGTTTTCAATCAATTATGTGTCTTGCCCTTCTCAACAAGATTGAAAAAATATCGAAAAGGGTAATAAAATTCTATCGCAAAAATGGCATTAGAGCATAGGCTCAAATGTTATCTAATTATGTTGTCGTAAATTATTGTTTATTTACATTTAAATTGTAACTATTATCTATTTGGTTATAATATAATTATTAAATATTTGCCATCATTTCAGTAGTTGGCGACATTGCTTCCTAACCCTTTTCCATTAGAGTACGGGTACTTTTGTTTGTGTCGCTGTTATGGTGTGTAATTTCACACTTATATTCGCCACATCGGAACATTTTGTTTGCGAACGGTGGAAAATGTCGCTTTTGCATGCGCGATCCTTGACCCAAATTTGTTTTATTGCCAAAACTGTGGACACAAGGGCGACGATGTAAGTTGACATACGCCCAAGCACTTGTTGATTATTGTTGTTGACCGGACCATATGACTTTCGATCACAGGAGGGAATAACTTAAAATATATGGACGTAAGTTCAGCACAGGCGACTGTTTGGCGGCGTTCAACGTTTCGATGACGTTTATTTGCATTCCTAGTAAGGATATTTGATCGACATTGAGGCATCCCGATAGACTTACTTTGAACATTGTAGGTAAGTAATTATATATGCAAATGATAACTCTTATTTGGCACAACGAAACGAGATGATAAAGAAAATCCAACATTATCGTTATATCAGCTTAAAATGCAGTGTAAGTTGTGTTATAGGTGGTTTACGATTTATTTTGTAAAAGCTTCACACTAAACTTACTGGATTTGAAAAAATTAAGAGTGTTTCGATCGATGGAAGGCTTGGAATAATGCACAAAACGATTTACCCTTTTAATTCATCAATTATAATTTTTATTTGTTAGAGTCATAACTAATTGGAAAATATAATACTACATATCACAACTCGTTATGGTAGGATTTATGATGTTTGGGTCTGCTATATCTATAAATTTGTATTATAATATTATACACACTGGTTTATATCATAGTTTAAGTAAATGCATATGACATATGCATAAACTTAAACCATGCATATGACATATGTATTTAATAAGTTTGACTTTCCAATTATGTTATAGCAAAGGGTGAGTGACAGGCACACTATAAATTTATACTATGGCAGCAGAATTCACACGAATCTAATTGTATACCATAACGCCCTGAAGGGACTTATTGTACATAATAATGAAGTAAAATATTTTATTACTAATTATGTAATGTTTTTTTCATTCAACTTAAATGAATGCGACATGTTACATATATTCTCAAGTATTTTATGAGCACAAATATCAATTTCATTATATTATTTCAAGTGTATTTTTATATTGTGTTATCAGAATAATTTGTTAGAAAATCCAATTTTGAGCATCCAAAAGTACGGTTATATATAAATAGATGTTTCATATTATTCGTCCAATAACGTATTCGCAGAATGTCAATAAACCATTTTGTGTCATTCCATTTGGCAATATTTAATAAAGCGTGTAAACTCTTCCGTTTTAGTTTTCAATGTAATGTATTTATTTGTTGTTGCGGATGAAAGGAGTTCGCTTTATTTATACTACAGAAACCGCTTGAATAATTTAAGATTGTTCGATAACTATTTCCTTTCAACCCATTTTAACACTAGGGATTTTATTATTGAAGGATTCGAGGTGGCAGGTTATAAAACGACCATCGTTGCCAGATTTACGCTTTCGTTTAGAAAGCCGTTAAATTTGTGAAGGGAAAGAATCGCAAAAAATATCGTGTATTTATTTCACAGAGTAAACTTAATTAAAAACTTTTTTTGCGCATTTTTTCTGCCTCAATTTTTTATCTTTAAAATATTGTTATTATGATGTGTAAATAGACATTATATAAAATGTTTTTTTTTGGTTATGTTTTGAATGTTGGAATTGGTGTGTTTATCTTTGAAAAAAGCTTAAGCTCTCATCTGGAATTGTTTGTACAAACAGAAGGTCAAGTTTATTTTGTCAAATACACGAAGAAAGTATATTTACATTTACTAAATATCTCGGTGCCCTTGATGATCGAATTAAATTATATTATATAAACTGCATTTCTGAGGACTTTGACAATACGTATGTAATTTAGGGCGAATGGCTTTTACAACTGTCTTTCATGATATATATTCTATTTATTCATTTTTCTTTCGTTATACGAGAATCGAAATCGCAAAGTGCATAAGAGATTGTAACACTGGTATATAGTTAGTTTTCTACATAATTGCCGTTCAGATCGATGCACATGTAGGCGTGGCACCAGCTTTTGTATAGTAGTGTCAAACATGCTTCACCTCCTTTAACCACTTCCAACCGTATTTTTTACCTCTTCATCGTCAAAAAAATATTTTCCAGCTATAAACTTCTAAAGCTCAGTAAAGATATGATAATCGCTGGGAGAAAGATATAACTGGGTGGGAGTGACGAGTGAAGTTTATGTAAGGAGCGTGGTGTGAGGCCTGGCGTTGTCGTGAAGGAGGCAAACACCACGGGTCAGCATTCCCCTACGGCGATTTTTTTATGCTTTTCCGCAGTTTCTGGAGAGTTTCACAGTACGCGGCAGAATTAATAGTTTCATCTCGAGGCATGACTCACACCGTACACAATAAAACTTCAAACTCATCGAAATATTTCATTAAGAATCGCGTCAAATGCTTCATTGTTTTTCGAAACACAATATTACAACGTGACTTAATAATAGTTACCCTTACTCAACATTTTAAAAAATTAGACACAAAATTACTGTAAAAAAAGTTTGATTAATCCGTTTCTTGAATATTATCTTAAGAATTTCGTCGTATATTCGTAAAAATATATGTACATGTATTGTACGATATACAATATTATGATTTAACTCACCGTTTTTTTTGTGTACAATTATTTTGCCACGTTCCTTGAAATTTCTAATGGCTGATATATCGGTTTATGCAATATCAATTGTTATATCATTATTTTTCTATAAGCATATTATAAATACAACGTGATAAATAACGACCTTAATATTGCTAAATCATAAAATGACGAGATAAAATCAACATATTTTATTGCTTGATGTTGTAGAATTTGAATTAAATTTACTGTGAACTTGGCCAAATTTTATTGATTAATGTTTTAATATCGATTAAATTAATATCATTTCATATTATGATTTCGAACCAGTAATTGTATTTATCTAAAGTAGTGTTCAGATAACTTTTGTAGTGTATACAAACTCGTATTTAAATATTAATTGTGGCTTTGGTGAAGAATATGTGCGTAATTGCTTTCTTTTTCGGGTATAAGCGAACACTTGTTTGAAAATTTATTTATGTATTTTTTTTC
Source organism: Plectrocnemia conspersa (assembly GCF_051122295.1). Taxonomy (NCBI): domain Eukaryota; kingdom Metazoa; phylum Arthropoda; class Insecta; order Trichoptera; family Polycentropodidae; genus Plectrocnemia; species Plectrocnemia conspersa. Next base: position 19,154,324 of record NW_028277175.1, read on the forward strand.
GTATATAATTGAATTGTAGAATTCAGTTATAAACGTTTTATAATTGCCTATTGTAATGAATCTTTAACTTACGGGTTAAAATTATTTCTAAATTTAATCATCTTGTATAGATTTGAATTCATATTTATTACTAGTTGATATTTCAGTGGATATGATCAATAATTCCGTTTATACACACACGAGCTTTCGTTTTAAGCTGAAACATATTGCAAGTCAAACGTTGAAATCCCATTTCACGGTAAAACAAACAAGATTGCCCTTGCTCCGATGGAGTGCTGGATTTTTCCATCACTTATTTTCTTATTTGTCCTTAACAATCGAGCGTAGAAAATACCTCGATGCTGACATTAATTCCATTTTAACCAGATAGCAGAATGACTCGTTATTCTCAGACGTGTTACTTTTTTATTTTTGCCTTTTACTGCATTGTGTGACGCGGTAAGGAAAAATAACGAACCTTCCCCGCTCACAGTAATAATGCTTTCTGAGCTTATAGATTTTCCCATCTCAAGCCAACTATCGGAGACGGTTGTCGCGTGACCTCTAAATGTTCCGTTCCGAGTTTTTATTTAACTCATTGGCTTCCAATTTTGTGACTTCATAGTGCGGTTGTTCAATAACTGAATAAATCGATTTATTTGCTTAGCGGTTTTTTGTTGTTGGAAATGACTTATTGTCGATCATCATATTTATATTATAGCACGTCGCGAATACTTTATGTCATCACCTGAAAATTTCAACAGAATCCACAGACTTTAAATAATTCACGTTACAATGGTTGTTTGTAATACTGGCTCACTCGTATAATATGTATCAAACCAGAAGGTTGCGAATGAAAGTCCTTTTGTGCTCCTGAGTCGGACCGACCTGTATAAATAATACATTTTTCTTCGTAGTTTTTTTATATTGAATTAGTTCTCCAAATAATTTAATTCTTCAGAGTAGTTTCCGTGCTATTAGTATGCCGACCAAGTTAATTTGTAACAGTTCATCTTTATGTATATACGTACTTGTCAATTAAGACACGTGAGGGCATTGTATGTATTATATTATAATTTCAGGATTCCCGTGTTATTTATGTAATGTATAAACGTCGCGCCAAAGAAAATATTCACCTTTTAGAAGCGCCGAACAAATATTTTCACGCGAACGTCTCAAAGCTTTCAATACGCTAGGTACTTCAAAAGGCAGGATATCTTTGTATACTAGAGTGAGCGATCGAAAAATCGAGGTTGAATATGCTGGAAAAATATTAAACCGCACGTGTACGAGGATTTAACGTATTTGTATATGTATATTATATTATGTAAAAAAAACTATGTATAATATTATGTAGAACCTTACGTTATGAAACTATACGTGTTGACAAAATAATATTGTTATTGCTTCTCTAATATAAAAATATATCGGTATTGCTTTAGACTTTAAACAGATACTGTTAGTAATGTTTAGATAGAAGAATTATTATTGGTTAAAATATTTTTTTATATTTAATAAAAAGGCATAGAAATATATGTCAACTGTTATTTCATTTAAAACTGCTATTATACGTAAAATAAGCTCTTCAGCGAAATTTTTATTACTTTATGTTTGTGTTTTTTTGAAGAAAATGCAATGATACTGATAGGAAATGCATATAGAAATTCAATGAAAATGTTTGATGTTTCTTCAAAGTAATCTAATATTACTGCATAAATATTCGACGTTTTAAAATCGCTTTCCTTTAAAAAAAGTCTGTGTCAAGTCAGGTAAAAAGTGTTGGCGATTATGCTCAACAATGCAGTGTTTCATAATTTTTGCAGGAAGGGAAAAATAACCGTTTCTCGCAATTTTTCATGTATTTGTCCCAACTATTGTGTTGGGGGTGTTTATTTTAGATTTTAAACAAAGTATTTTTGTTAAATATTATTATGCAACAATTTGAATTACGTTCACTTACCGTTCTGGATCAGAGTTTGACGTGAAGAGAGAAGCGGTTGCTTCTTCATTCTTTGATGGTCTGAAGTGAATCGGTTTGCTCTCGATTTATAGCTTGTACACACTTGGCTTGGTTGAAGTCTGGAGTTATTCTCAAAGTGTAAGCTATATTTAGGCCTTGTTTATCAATCACCCTTTTATACACATGGTTATTCCGGAGGAAGATTTAGAGCTCGCCCTCTTTTACTGCCACGACTGGTCTGGGCGTGACTGTTTTTGAGTTAAAACGTATGACTAAATCGCGCTGGTGCGGCACGACAAAGATATCTGAACCTGTCGGCGTGTTGTTTTTTCAAACATATTGAATTTGTATATTTAATGGAAATATGACAACTGACCTACTGATGTTTATGTCTTAATAGCGTAATATTTAGATTCTCGTAAATTTGACTAAGCATTTTTTGTTTTGGGACCTGTGGATTTATTCCACTCATTGGTTATTTTAAAATCTGCTTGTTTCTCACGCCCCAAAGCTTTTCAAATTTCATTGTTTTTTGATTTACTTTGTTAAATATATTGTCGCCGATGTGCGCTCATAGATTGCAGGGTGGACCAATTGATGAATTGTAGGTGGTTCACACATATTATTTCTGTTCAAGTTATTTTCGTCTGAATCAAAGAACAGATGGTATTCATGGTCGCGTAAACTGAAAAAACTAAATCCAGCAGATAACTCATTATGGAAAATCGCTAAATCAATTAAAAATAAATATTCAGACATTCCGCCGTTAAAAAATGGAGACGACATAGTAACCTCGAACATACAAAAAACTGAGGTATTAGCTAATGCATTCTCTACATCCTATGTGCTAACGCAAAATTATACGCATCTAAAAACCCAGAATAAAGTTGATCGTTCAATTCAAAGACTTGATAAAACTAGAATAGATAAGAAAACTATTAACGAAATTACCCCGTTCGAAATTTATAACATTGCAAAATCACTTAAAAATAATAAAGCTCCGGGAATTGACCGATTAGATAACATCTTAATAAAAAACTTTCCATTTAAATGCTTTCATTTCCTAACTAACATATTTAACTTTTGCTTATCTATTGGGTATTTTCCAGGTATTTGGAAAGTTGCAAAAATAATTCCGATAAAAAAACCCGGTAAAGCTGATAGCATCCCATTAAATTACCGACCGATTAGCTTACTACCGTCCCTAAGTAAATTATTTGAAAAGATTATCTTATCACGTTTAAAAGAGTGTCTAAATGGTAAAATCATTGATGAACAATTTGGCTTCCGCGAAGGACACTCAACAACGCATCAACTTAATAGACTCACGGAGCACATTTCTGCGAATTTTAATAGGAAAAAAAGCACAGGATTTTTAATGTTAGACGTAGAGAAGGCATTTGATACTGTGTGGCATGAAGGGCTAGTATACAAACTAGATAAGTACAAAACCCCACACTATCTGATACAAATTATCCGATCATACCTTCAAGATCGAAGCTATGTCGTCTCCTTAAATAACGATAATTCGACACCGCGTAAAATACCAGCCGGGGTTCCTCAGGGGAGCATACTTGGGCCGTATCTTTATATAATATATACAAACGATATTCCAATTTTAAAAAACACCAGTCTCTCTATTTACGCGGACGATACGGCCGTTTTAACTAGTTCATATGGTCTTAAACCAATAGCAACAAAACTACAAAAATCTTTGCATAACTTAAATAAACATTTAAAAAAGTGGAAAATAAAAATAAACGATGATAAAACTGAGGCAATCATTTTTACGATGCGCCGGCAACCGTTGCCTCCGCCTTTAAAAACCGAGCAGGGCAAAAACATTGAATGGAAAACGAGTGTTAGGTATCTGGGTCTTCACTTAGATTCTAAATTAAAATATACAAAGCATATAAAAGAAGTACGGTCTAAAGGGCTTGCCGCCATTTCGGCTCTGAGACCCATTTTTAACAGAAAAAGCGCGTTAACGATTAAAAACAAAATTTTATTATATAAACAATTAATACGACCGATATTAACATACGCTTGCCCAGTGTGGAGTAATACGTGTAAAAATAATTTTAATAAGTTACAAGTAATGCAAAATAAAGCTGTAAAAATAATTTATAACACCCCATATTATACTAATTTAAAGAAACTCCACACTCGATATTCTATACCTACAATTAAAAATCACATTATTACTAATACGATAAATTATTACAAAAATATCTCGCGTGAACATAATAATAAATTAATTGCAAAAATTGGTAACTATGACAAAGTCACACTAAATTTCAAGTATAAACATAAAATGCCTAAGCACATAATGCTTTGATAGCAAATCTGTAACCACGACTTCAATAGCCCCAGTTCGTAAGTGTTATTTTTAATTATGTATCTTATATTTTATTTATTTTATTTTCTTTTTCTTATTGTATAAAGGTTTTAGTATTTTCTCCTTAAATTTTACTTATTAAATATTGCATATTGTTGCCTCTATTTTTATTTAAACTATTGTAATTTCGCTTGTAAACATGATAATGGCTAAAAGCCAGAAACATGTAATTTATAACTTGTATAAAACTAAATTATTTTTGAAATAAACATTTATAAAAAAAAAAAAAAAAAAAAAAAAAAAAAAGAACAGATGATTATAGACGTATGATCCATAATATATAATATGTTAGACTGATATTGATAATTTTTGATTTAAAATGTAAACGATATTATTGAATTTAAAAGTATATTATAATTATTATATCGTAACATAATATATTCTCAAAGGGTTAACTGAATTACTATTGTATAAATCCCTTGTATGCGTACCTATGTAAATTTATATTAAATTTTCAATATGCGCGAGTGTGTTACATAATATATGTATGTATAGTCCGTCCAAGATGTTAGCGCTCATCATCGTTGTGTTGGAAATAAGGGTGCGTGTACGCATGCATGCATACATACACAGTTTTCCGCGAATTTGTTTACACCGGTAGGAGAACGTTACCAATACTAAATCAGGGCTGTTTTAAAGATAGGGTGACTATACGTTGGAAATTGAATTAAAAATTATAATGTGCTATATTTTTATTATAAATTATTTTCATGTTGTGGTATTTTGTAATCAAATCCTGTAACATTCTATTGGTATTATAAAAAATATTATATTGAACAGATATTCAACCTGGAGAGTGATAACAAAACTGTTAAAAACTGTTTAGTTAAATATGTATATAAATAAACAAAATAAGTGAGAAAGTAATCTTTTATTTATATATTAACAAATTAAATTAAAAAAGTAAAAATTAATTGCACTTGTAATTTCACATGGTCAACCTATTATATTTTCTCACCAATACTGTGACGATGAGCGTTCATATCTTGGACGGACTGTACACCTATGTTTGCATATGCGGGGCTCGGTAAATTAATAAGGGTGTCCTGCGATTGAGAATATTAACAATTTCGCCACTAGTGATCGATCGGGTCTTTATTAAAAAAAATTTAGCTCTGTATTATAATATTCTTGATATCATTTATGCATAACATGACTCAATTATAATTAATCGGCGCGATATTCATCTGTGAGATTAGAAAAATCTAAGAAAACTGAGAGTCGACCTGAATTATTATATAATTATAATAATCATTGATTCGTATTTCCCAGACATGGTAGAAATGCAAAAACATTTGAGGTTCATTTGGGATTCGAAGCTAGGTCTTTCAAGTCATCTACAACTCTGATTTCAGTAAGAAATAAAATTACTTTAATATTGCTTTTTTGTGTTAAAAGAAAACGCATTTTTTTGTTAGTCACTGAGGCATATTGTAAATATGTATATAATATACAGCTAGTCAATGTGGAAAAGGTTCGTAATAATATCAAAAACATTTATTATAGTATACTACTAGATTAAAAATCCGTATTCTCCGAAGGCTGTGTCCGTAATTGGTCGTTAGAGATTATTCAGACTATTTTGGTGAATTTTCTATAAATCGCTCTATGCCATTAGTAAGCTAGACTATTTACGGATATTTCTAATTTAGGACAGGGCTTCCATCCGTTCTGATGCCTGTCTTTTATTTTTCTTTCATTATCAGCCGAACTACGTGGCTTAAGCACTCAATTTCTCGAAGTATTAGTATATTTATAATAATAACATAATATTAGTACATGTTAAGTTGTTTCTTAGTAAACGTTTTTCTGTGCACTACATATATTTATCGACGATTTTAGTGTCCCCAGAATTTAATTTATAATAATAAGTGTTTTTTTCAAAATGGTTTGGAATTTTTAAATTTCACAAATCTTATAATGCGAATTTGCTTTACTGCTTCATAGTAGGCGTTCAGTTAATATAAATTAAGCTCTCTTGATAATGAACTTAAAATGTAGGGAGGCAAAGTTTAATTTATAATTTAAACATTCGAAATGTTTGCAATGATAATGCAATAGAAATTCTATAGTTAAAATATTTGAGTAAAAATAAATTCATAATAGATTTTGTATAGGTAGATTAAAATAATATTTAACCTGATGTTTTATTTGATTTATTTGTATCATCGCAGGAATTCAATTTGTACAGTAATTTAGAAAAATACCGACAAACTTGTTTTACGATGTGATATCCAAAGCAATATATATTTTTTTGGTCGATCTACGCATTATATTATCGGTTAAGTTATACAAGTAGAAAAAATCTGTTATTTTTTATTAGTTAGCACGCACATTTATAATTTATGTTGTGAAAAATTCCTTACAAATTTGGTTCTAATTAAAATTCATATATTTAAATACACGTTTCATGGGATAACATAAACTCACGACACGTTTATATATGATGTATCTATGTAGTCCTAATTTATGTGATTACATTTTATGTAACTGAATATTTATGATGATTCTATGCTGATTACATACAATGTGTTACAACAAAGTATTTTTTATATCAATTACAACTTTTCCGTTATTCTGCCAATTCTGAGGTATATGACTATCATCTGGCATATACTGTGAAAAGTTGTATTACTTGTAGTGTTAAGTCAAGTATTTGTAATCAAACATATTTATTTTCTGTCACCTTATATGGAGCGTTTATTAAAAAACTCATTAGCCAATCAATATAAGGATACCGTTATCGGACACTAATCTCATTTTGTCATTGTACGCAATTCATTTTGATTTAACTGAATACCAAATGGAACGTGCTTTGTCAATAATACTTAATCATAATCATATTGGTTTTTCTTCAAGAAAAGTTACCGATAAAAAAACATATCAGCGATCACGAATATTTATAGAGGCGAAAAATAAACTAAATTTCGTACACATTCTCGAAGAAGAAAGTTTTTTTTTGATTTCAAATGCATAAACTCATATTTAGTTGAATTTTACTATATTGAAAATAAAGATTTATTTTCCGCATTGCGCGTTCTTTTAGTTAATAAAAATCTGTAGAATTTAACCCCTTACGCGTTATGGCACTTCATGTGATAGGCTCGCAAAACTGCAAGTTTTTTTAGCTTTAAAAATCAGTTACACGTATTGCTAAATTCAATATAATTATTATTATTATAATTTAAAGTAGAACAATATAAATGTAAAACATTATTTCAGTCGTTCAAAATTCGCGTTACTCCCGACTAGGGATTCCAATCCCGGGCCAAAATTTTGATCCCGGGATTTCGGTATTGCATTTAGTCGATCCCGGGATCCCGGGACCAGTCCCGGGATACTTTTCATGTTATTTTATCGATAAAAATATTTTAAAATGAATAATACAATATATTTTTACATCTGTTTTTTATAACGTACAATGTATAAAGTACGTATAATTTTAGTCTTGGACTTAAAATAGAAAATAATATAATAAAAATAAAAAAGGGAAGGTCTTATATATTTATTTGAGAAGAAAAAAATGAACTTTTGACAATGTATGCACATGTATGTACATTCATAGACACAATTAATTGAAAACATTATTTTGAATAAAACTCACGAAGTAACATCAAACCATCAAGTGTTTTATCACTTAGCTTTGATCTGATTTTGGTTTTTAAGCAGCCTGCTGCTGAAAAAGCACGTTCAGACTCACAGCCTCAAAGATTCACAGATGACACGTGCAACTCGCGCAAGTTTGTACACGAAATATAACGATGTTGTCAATAATAATTCGATTGTGCTTGATAAATCAACCAATCCGAAAAATTCGGGATTATGTTTTATAATCCCGGGACTCATCGGGTATTGAAAATCGTTCGGGATCCCGGGATCCCGGGATTCGGGATCCCGGGATTGGAATCCCTACTCCCGACCCATACGGGTTGTTACAAAACTGTGGAAAATTGGAAAATGTATTTTTTTTTATTTGTGCCAGCTCTACGTTGTATGTATGGCGTTATTGCATACACCGGATAATTCCGACATCAATATTTTTATTCGTGTCATATTATTTATAGTGTTCCATCAAAAATGGAAATTAGAATCTTGTCAATCGGACTGTAACTAAATGAATCGTGGATTCCGTAAATACATTCTTGAAAAAAAACATGTAATTATGTGAATACCATACCCATTTCTTCATGTGAATGTGAACGTGAGTTTTCGCAGATGAATCTAATTGCCACTTCAAGAAGAGTTTTATTGAAGACTAAGACAATTTTAGCACGTTTGTTTATTAAACTTGTCAGACTACTTCTGATACTATTCGATCTTTTAAAGTACGTTGATCTATGGACAACATTTGGTAAACTAGATATTGACAACCTATATTTGCCAGGTGTCAACTAAAGCATATCATTTTCGACATAAATTTATAATATTCGTGACGGATTTACACCACACGCATACATACCTAACTAGTATTCGCACGTTCGATTTTAAGCTGTTGCTTTCGGCGGAGGTTCGGCGCCCCATAGCAAAAAATTACATCACGCCTCGCCTCACCTTATAAGCTTGTAGGTCGTTCCAATATGAAATATGTTTGCTTTTAATCTGCGGTAATGTCCCGAGCGGAGCCCTCCTTCGATACGGCCGCTTTGCTTTTATGCAAATTTCTACTCCAGTTTCTATAAAATGTGTACTTCGTCCGTGTTGATGTGGCTATCGAGCGGTGTTCGAAAGCTTTGCGAACTTGGCCGGTGACAAAAGACGTGCTCAAACCACCAGATCCTTCACCATAGGGTCGGGCTTGTAGTCTCGGTTTTCTTAATGACAAGCCCCGAAAGTTTGTTCAAGTTGTTGCTCTCTTGATATTAATATATACAGGGGTATGACAAAATAATTGGACCAAACATTATTATTCATATTTTTTTAGTTTATGTAATTTAAAAAATAAAAACAATATTTTTACACAAACAAGTTATTTACTTTCACACATTTTCTATTTAAAAAATATCTATTGTAGTAACACCTCCTTTCTTTAATAGAGTACTGCTCTAGGCATACTTTATATATTCGCTATAGTAGTTTTTTTTATTTTTGGTCGTTTAGCCACACGTTTTCAATGTTTTTTTTAATATCTAATTTAGTATTTGAGCACTTGTACACGATGCATTTAAGAAATACTGATCATTTTTCAATTGGTTTAAATCAGATGAATTACCTGGCCAAGGTAAAATTGTATATTTTTGGTTGTCAAGTATTTTTTATTGATTTTGCTGTGTAAATTTGCTATTTGTTCTTTACAAATAGCAATTTTTACCTCAACATAAATGTTTTTTGAGCCATTTTATAAAAAACACTGTTTTACTTAAAAAAATAAAAATATTAAATACTATCGAATTACTTAGATTAGAAAACAAAACATAATTATTTTATCCAAACATTTTGATAAAACCACAAATTCCTGCTCCTGTTGGAGTGGTCCAATTATTTTGTCACAGCTCTGTATGTAGGTATATGTATCATTATTCCGACCCTTTCGAAGATGATTTATTATTACAGATAATTGTAACACATTTTTTGTTACATAATTAGTTATTGTTAAAATATTATACTTGGTGTCTTGTATGCATCATATTTTGAATATTTTTTTTTGTTTATTTTTTGGTAGTTGCTCTTACATTAACACAGGTACAGGCGGCCCTCGACTTTCGCACATAATTGGTTCCTGAAAATGTGTGCGAATGTTGAATGTACGAAAGTCGAGGGAAGTAAAAAAAAATGAAATTGTATGTATTTTAAAATAATAAATTAAATATTAGATGTTTAAGAGATACGTTTAAGTGGGGTTTGCGGGTGTTTCCTTTGAAAAGTTATCAAGAGTTAACTGTTTTCCATTATTCTTTTTCTTTTTTTCATATAGTATTTTATAACACGCTATGTTTTTATTGATCGCCCCACGCACTTGAGATATGCGTTCTCCATTGGAATCACAATCTTCCATAATATTTAAAAATTTGTCAAGTTTTATGCGTGAAGGCTTCATTCATATTTTTCATTGTTAAAGGGTTTTCCAAAATAAACCTGTCTTATCTACATTAAATATTTGGCTAGAGGAATATTCTACATCTTCAATAATTTTGGATAATTAGGAAATAAATTCTTTTGCAGCATCTTTATCCGCATCAGCCGATTCTCCAGTAAATTTAATAGTATGATAAGAATACCTCACTTGCTTGAAAAACCGTGTTAAAATATTTTTTTAATCTATCCTTCCAATCTTGGTGCAAATTAAGAGCTTTTGCTTGAATAATTGAAATACTCGGAGGGACATCTTTTTGATGTTGGTCATCGATCTACGATGACAAAGATTTTCCATTTCATCCATGTTTTTTTTTGCTGTGTTTTTTTTGGAAACATATCATTAAAGATTGTGGAAATATATCTTTAATTTCCACAATTTTGAACGTATTCTTTAATTATATTTTTATTTTGCAAAATTGAACATATCGTAGACCTGTTTGTATCATACGAACGTCCGATTGAAGCAAAAGATTCACCGCTATCAGAACGTTTTTTAAAAAAAAATTTAATTTAAAAAAATTGTTTTTTTTTTAAATGTGCGAAATGGAACTAGAAAATGTTTTGAATGACTTCAGACTAATATTTAAAACAAATGTATAATGTCGAAAAATATGATTAAATTTCAACAAAAAAAAAATCAATAGTTTTGTCATAATTTGATTAAACCATTTCTTTAATAATATCTTATTGATTTTGTCGTACATTTGTGAAAATATATGTACATATATTGTACGATATACAACATATTCGTTGTGTACAATTATTTTGGCACGTTCTCTGAAACTTCTAATGGCTATTATATCGAGATTATGCAATATTGACTTATCTTATTTTCGTCAAACTTTGTGTATAACTTATATTTATTGTTTAATTGATTCACAGAACTTAGAGACTCGCACAGCTATATCATTATTTTCGTATAAGCACATTTAACATGATAAATAACCATATTAATACTGCTAAATCCTAAAATCACGACTAGCATATTTTATGTCTTGATATATGTATGTCGAATCTGAATTAAATTTACCCTAAGCTCGGCTAAATTTTATTAATATCATTTAATGTTATAATAACGATAAAATTAATATCATTTCATATTATGATTTCGAACCGATAATTATAATTATATAAAGTCCCAAGAGTCGTAGTGTTCAGAGAACTTCCGTCCAATTATTGCATTCAAATCAAAGTTCAAGGCGAATCAATTCGTGTTGATAGGTTGAGGATTATATTATGGATAATATGGATTGCATATTAAAGTATTATATTATATTTAACTGTTATAAATTATTTATAAGTATATAATTTTTTTTACTGGGAATCGATTATTTACTGTATGATTCTTAACTGGTGAGTAATCAGGCTAGAAATTAACATTAAACAATATATGCTCCCAAAATGTTAATTTATTATTTTGAGATAGATTTTCATTTTATATATTTTTTTATACATGTATGATATTCTATATGAGCTTAAGTAGCTCATAATAATATATACGAACTACCTTGATTTTAATTAATACTGACGATATTCACCCGTAAGTTTAAAATAATTTAAGAACACCTAATCTGTGATGATCGATCGGAAGTATAATTATATAAAAAATTAAATTAAAAAACTCAAGTTTCATATGGGATTCGAACCCAGGGGATTCAAGTGTTAGTCTTTGACTATTTAATACCAGTGGTTTAAGGTATTAAATAATGATTTTTAAATTGACAGTCAAACATATGGTTTTGTAATGTTATTTGTAAAGTATATTACAAATAAGATAATATTAAAATAATTGTTTTTAACAAGTTTATATCAGCGTTGGATATTTATATTGATTTTAATATTACCCTAATTATGTTTAATACATTCTTATTTTGTGGATCGCGTTTCGTCAAACTTCTTTAAAATTTGACTTAATAAGTTGTAAGGCGTCAAAATATATTTAAAGTTGTTCGTCTCTTTGCAATACAGTTAAAATTACCAAAAATGTAATATACATATATAAAGTTAAAACGAAGCATTAAAGCAACTCACGTTGTAAACGCGAAGGAAAAATTCAATTGCCAATTAGGTTTTTAAAGCTTTTGATTTATAATAATTATAAGTTAAACTTAGAATTAACATACAATAAATTATGATGGTATAAAAGTATCATATATTATATTTCCATTTTATAAATTTTTTTTTTAATTAATTAAATGACTTGAATAATATATAACGCAATAAAATATTACTGTAAATGCGCAATAATTTATTTTATAAAACATTTTTATGATTTATAAAAAACCTACGACTTGAATACTTGCTTAGTTAATTTAAAATCATTGAAATATTTAGATAGTAAATCATGTTTTTGTGCGTCTTTTCCACCTTGTTCCTAATTAATTCAGGGCTTTATTATGCATATGATCAAATATCATATATATTTTTGTATACTATAGTCGTATTATTATATTTTGCGTTTTTGATTTTATGTCTTATAGTATGAATTATGTAATATGAAATTTTACACCCAAAAAATAAATTATCTGATGGAAGTCATAAAAATAAATATTTAATAGGATAGATACTTTATTTAATAAAATGTGAATGACTATCTCAAAATATGTTTGAAGATAGTTTTATCGTATCGCGTTTGACGTTAATAGAATATCTGAATAGCTTATAAAGTGCGTGCTATTCTCGCGTCGTGTGAGCCATATTCGATAAGGGCTCGATTTTTTTTATATAAAACGCTGACTGAAAAAAAAAAACAAAATAGCTTTCGAAAAATGATGAAAATCCTGAACATTGCCTTGGGGGCTCGTAACTGATATATAAGATTTTCAGTGTTTTTGTCGCCACATAGAAGAGAAGTAATATTTATATATTTTTGGCTCAATGAAAAAAAGTCCATTAAAAACCCAGTGTGATAAATGCGCACGCGAAAAAAGCGCAAGCAGAAAAGTGCGCTCATGAAAAAAGGCTTACACAGAAAAATAAATAAATATAGTTTATAAAAAAATTAAAATTTAACATTTGCTATCTTTTGCATCTTTTGGTCACTTCGTGCGGTACCCATATGTCCATTTGTTTACCGCTCTCATTATGGAATTAAGATGTGAAACGATTGCAGAAGAAACATCTAAGTACTGCAGTGTCCAAATAGTTGTTTGTGGATTAGCTACAATGTAACTCAATCTTGCTTCATTAACAACGGATGGAGCTCTTTTGAGAAAATTTAATTTAATAAGTATTCTTTTAAAAACATCTTGAGATTTACACATTTCGCAGTATTATTTATCTAATCCGTAAGGGTATCTATTTTTAAGTCTCGTAATATCACGTTTCGGAAAACAATGGAGCATTTGACGCGATTCTTAATGAAATATTTCGCTGGGTTTGAAGTATTATTGTGTACTTACAAAATTCAATTATGTATTCCCGAACCGGTGAAGTATACGAAATTGAAGGTCTTATTAAAGATTTATAAAAGAGTAATTTATTTTTCATATTTAATTTACTTTTACGACGAAGAAGAGAAGGCATTTTTGCTCAGTAGTTTTAATTTTTTGAATTAGATCTATATGAGATTTCTAAATATAGCATCTAATGTGATAAGTACTTTAATTAAATTCTTAACTAAATTTTAACCTGAGCTAGTTTGTCGAAAAAAAATAACTTCGAGTCTTTTAGTGTTTATTATTTTTAATTAAATTTTTATAGTAGTTAAATTATAATTTTATGATTTTATCGTTTCTGTATGGTTGGTTACTCGTAAATATTGTAAATAGCGAGGGTTTTAAAATCGAACTTTGTGAAACACTAGTAGAAAGAGTCGAGCATTTTACATGTGACTTTCACTTTTAATTTAAAAAATTAAAAACGAGTTTATTGATTTAAGTAAAGGTATAGGAAAATTTAATAAAATTAATTTGTGTACAATGCCTGCATGCATACACGATCAATGACCTTAGAAACCAGGAATATTGCCTTTTAGTGTAACATGTCATCAATTTGATTTAGTTTGCCGGTAGCGGAATAGAAGCATCTATGTCTAAGTTATTACGCCGGGAAAATTTTTATTATTATTAAAGAATTCGTGTTCTTTATTTTGTATTACCTTTTCGTATATTTTACTCGCATTGAGCAGAAGAAAACTTAGGGTCTATATCCGGACTAGAAGGAAGTGTAGGGTCTGTATCCGGCTTATGAAGTACTATTACGTCAGCTTGCTTCCAATATTTTTTATGGCTGAAAATAAAGAGTATCGTGGTTGTCTTATCTTTTTACAAATATAAGACAATCATAGTAAAGCTTGTTTCACTCATAGACATACATATATAGGTTAACATCGAACGAATACATGTACATGTCACACAATTGTAATTAAAATTATTTTTGAATACTTTTTAATTTATTTGTTTAAATAAATTTAACGTAATATATCTATAAAAAATACTAAAAAATAATACATTTTGATTCTAGAATCTAGATGGCATAATTTTATTTGATGCTTATTCATTTTGAACTGCTAGAACACAATCATACGATTCTAAATTACTTTATTTTTTTAAAGTTTTATTATATACATTTATAAAATATACGAACGAATTTGTGGATTGACCAAATATTTGTTGATACTGCGTTCGGTGTACGTCACACGTTTTAATCGAGTTGCGAAATTAACTTTTTGGACGGGCAAAGTTCTCCACACTTTTACAAAAACTCCGAGGCGACGCCTCGTTATTAGAAAAACCTTTTGATCGAACCGATAATTGCGAATTTTCGCCGCGGATAAATTCACTTTTCGATAAATTTCTGTCGGAAATTAATTAAGTTCGGAGCCCGGCGGACATTTTCGACCCTTATGCTGCGTGATATTTCGGGATTTTAGGTTGAGCCCTTGTGCATCACGGCGATATGCTATCCTGATTCCTGGAAGCAGCTTTATTTTTATTGACGCTGTACCCTTCGCTCAATCGCTGGGATTAAATCGATCCCGGAAGTTTATTCCAAGTATTAAAAGTTTACGTTTGATATTTTCCCTACCTGGAGATCCTCCGAGTTTTTCCTTTCAAATTGACAGGCTGGGTCTGATTTGATGGTTTACCTATGGAAAAAGTTCTCTCTTTTGTATATGCGTGGCGATTTAAATATATTGGGAAAATTAATGGCAATTGTATCGTTTATGTTAAAACAACAACGAAGAAAGCTTTTTATTTATTATCCATGGAAATACCTATAATTTTTGTTCCTTATAATTACATTTTAATTTAATTCTAAATATTTATAAACCGCTTGAAAATATTGTTTAAAATCAGAAATTTTTATTTTTTACATTTCTCGAGAATTCTCATATAATATTTTTTATTGTTAAAAATTGAATTTGTATGAATATTTTTAAATAGTTTACAACCGCTGAAATTTTGAAAACAAGTTATGGTTTTAATTAGCTAATACAGCTATATCCTGAGTAGGTAGTAAGAAAAGGGACAGGGATTTCTGCTTAACAAAAAAAAATGTTTGAAAATGTAAGTTTTTTTACGATTAGCAAACACTTCTTTTCGACTTCTTAGAACATATGCCAGTTGAAAAATGCATGACTTAGGGATGATTTTGTAAAAGATTGGCAAGGATTCGTTTGCCGGCTAAGTAAAACAAGATTCAATGTTTTTATGTAAAAGCTATAAATTATACGATAAGATTTCGTCATTTTCTTTGCAAAATACAAGGTAAATATGTGATAAAAAGCGACATTTAATTAAGCATTCATTATATATTTTAATCAGAATTATAATAATATATCACATATGTTTTCGACCATTGTGGCGCATTGGGGTAACCTGTTAGGCCACGATGGTCTTAATTTAATCTAAAAAAATAAAAATAAAAATATAAGAATTTGTAATAAATTAATAACCTAATAATTTATATGTACTCGTATGTTTTATCATTTTTGTTTTATAATTTACATGCATAAATATTGACTTAACTTGTTTTTTAAAGAACAAAGATTTTTCATTTACAAAAATAAACATTTACCGTAATAATATAAATATACTGTATATTACATATATTTTTTCATATGTCCAAATTTATAGAAATTTCTCGGGAAATTTCAACCAATTTCTCATGTATCGATAAATGAGGAACATTAATTATATTGTTGTGTTTTATAAAGTATGTAATAACAGCATGCTCTTTAACCTTTTAGACGCGTTAATCAAAAATAAATATAATTTTTTTTTTTTAAATGCAAATTTTACCTTGATATTGTGTTCAAGTGTTCTTATTTTTTAATTTTTATTTATTTAAAATGATATTTTATGTTTATTTACAAAAAATGTTGTTTATTCGCAAAAAATGTTTTTTTTTCTTAAAAACATTTTTTTTACTGATTTTTGCGTAAAGAGATAAAAAAATAATTTGGGCGACTTTAGTCACAGACAAAGTGTTAATATTCAACGAGAACGTTAATATTCAATGAGAACGCAGGTATTCAACAATCACTTCATTGGACACTTACTTTCTTTAGAGACGTTTTCTGACACTTTTACTGACATTCATACGTGGAATCATTAGTATGAACTTCAACCAAGACCCAACTGAAGATCGTTGAAGATTGCGCAAGCTGCCGCTTCTCTCTTCGCATGAACTGGTCCAGTTCGACGTCCGGAATCCAGAGTTGAATCCGCTTCAGAGACACCTGGAGTCTACAGACGCACTTTACGAATCACTAACGTATACAAACTACGTGACCATCTCGCACAATAATTAATAAGACAATAACTTTATTTTAAACAAAAATGAACACATTGACATGAATGTCATGCTTGCACTACACTCTCTGGAAGTTGTCCGAACCAAAGTTCAACTGAAATCGGCCGAGGTCGCCGACTTCAGTCGACTGAAGAATTCGTTATGGTGTGACATTTATATAAACCGATCTAAGAAAATACAAAAGGATATTCGAAACTATTTTTTTAACAAAATCAAGTACCACTGATTATTTTTTAATTATTTAATTTTATATGAAAAAAAAAATATAATAACGATATCTGTTAAAATATAATTAATCCCTTTTGATGCCCTAAAATATTCAAAGATGTCAGTAAGAGTCTGTTCCCCGATAAGCATGTGGTATTATAACTTGACCACGTGACCACTATGCAGCGCTCGTCATGCGTGTTGACCATAGGACGTCTACGCGCATACTGAAATTGAACCGAGTTACTCGTTCTATCTCAGTTTGCGAAACACCATATCATTATCTCTCTCACTCTCGTCACTTAACACGCGAGAGAGCGAAAGAGGAAGTATCTCACCACTCGCGCTCGAAAGAGAAGCTCCGACTTCGGTCCCTTTGAATCGGAAATAATGCCGACAATGTTCGGAAGCGCTCGAAGCTGGCCAAGTCGACTGAATTACCCTTACTTTACCTCCCGTTCTTGGTAACCTCGGACAACTACCGAGAGATTTTAGAGCGGGCAGAACCGAACTCGACCGAAGTAACCCACTATATTCTCCATCCATGGCCAACCTTGGCCAACTTCCAGAGAGTGTAGTGCAGGCATCAGGACATATTAATGGATATTGAAATAAAGTATTGATCAAGTATTCGGAATTGTTAATTTATTAAAAATATTATCCGTTGACTTTTCAACAACTACGATGCTAGAATAGTTACATTGCACAAAATGCTATATATTTGGTAATAAAGTATGCGCGCGGGAAATACCTCAGCATATTACTTCTCGTAGTACAAGCTTGCTATATCTTCGA
Organism: Plectrocnemia conspersa; assembly: GCF_051122295.1. Lineage (NCBI taxonomy): Eukaryota > Metazoa > Arthropoda > Insecta > Trichoptera > Polycentropodidae > Plectrocnemia > Plectrocnemia conspersa. The sequence continues at coordinate 19,172,494 of NW_028277175.1, forward strand.
TATTAATATTTTTCACATTCCGCGTACATTTATCTCGTTTACTCGTTCACGCTTATTTATTGCGTCTTGGCTATGAAGCCATATATCACGAGTGCTATTAGCGAATATCAACACGCGTGTCGTGAACGCCAAATACAGGGGGTGTAAAAGTGAAACGTTGGGCCTTAAATATGTCTTATGCTCAGTCATCCGTGTTCGGAGTTACGCAATTTGCGTTTCGATCTTGTTAATATACCGAAGAGTCACATTGTGATCGAGATCAAAGATCGATTATATTCTAGTATCTGGATTGTAATCTAATAAGTACGTATGTATTGTATTAATATTAGTTTATTTTCCAGACCGCATCTTAGTCATTTTGTGATATGCGGGATAATAGAAGATTGAATCCTGTAGATGTTGCATAATTTCCCATAGGAGTATATTATATCCAGGATTGTGTATAATTTTATTAGAACGTACCCTTTATTCTCAAAGTATCAATATTTTATTTGATGTGTCTGATGTGACATATGCCTCACATATCAATACATTTTATTTATAAATTTCACTATAAACTAATATTATGTGTATTAATGTAATTCTTAAAATTCCGCAATACATTGTGTCCAATATGAGGCAGTGTTTATTCGATAATAAAAACGATTTCGGTCGTGAACCGTAAATTTTCGAATGAGCGATTTTCAACGATTGTTACCGCTCGTTAACTTTCACTCGGGGTTCATCCGCTAACGGCTGGTTTAAATTTTAACCCTTTCCGCCGCTGCGTGCAAATGAGACAAATTAAACGATGTTCGTTAGTGTCGGCTCGTATTCACCTGAAGAAATTTGTTAATTGGTTTGTGTCGTTTAGTTTTTTTGCAATCAATTTTATCGCGTGAGGGCAATATAATAAATGACATGGATGACTTCACTGGTTTGTGTTACTCTCGCGTTAATATCTCATACTATTTTTTAGTATTTTTGTGATATGCTCATCCAACATAATTTTTCGTATATATAACAAAATAACTTTAGTACCAATAGTTGGATTGATTTATGAAGGTGTTGAAAGAGAAATGGTTGCTTCTTTTCAATACGCACAACGTGATAACTTTCGATATGGCGTCGCAAAAATATAACGAAATAACATGATTTGTTGTGGAAAACTTTTCCTATTTTATTATTGATAAAGTTAATAAGAAAACATTTTTAATCCCATACATATAACGTGGTAATACTACGATATAAAATAAGGCGAATTAAGGTTAAGTTGTAGTTTAATGCACAGTTTAATAAAAACACTATTTACATTTAAACGTCACGCTTCAAATAAGTTCTATAATGACTGCTTGAAATTCTAATCAGTTTCGTAATTCAGTTTTAATATTAAACTGTCTACCACTGGATCGTGTAACTTTTGTATAAAAGCATAACCTTTCGTTTTTTAATTAATCATATATTATCTTTATGACATAAATTAATTTAACGCATACATTACGTGCTTAACGAATGTTTCGACTTGTTACTATTACACGTAATTTATTTTGCGGCTATGTTTATTCACGTGTAATCAGAAAACGTTTTCATCCCTCGCGATGATTACACGACGTGGTCTCGTATTCTTATCTTGATTGCTGAGTTCGCTTTTTACCTTTTTAAGTCTTAATGGATTCGCATATTTATTTCTTTATTATCATTACAAATAGTGTTGTTTGACGAAAATAGTTACAACATTTTTTTTAAGGCAATAACTAATTATATTATTTCGTTAAAAACTGCACTATCAAGAAAATTACATTATGAACTAAATTTAGTTACTGGTACGCGAAGTGGGTTTTTTTATTATAAAAAACACGCTAGCGTAATATTCTGATATTTTTATTTTAAATAAGTATTATTTTTATTTTTTCCTATGTATTCATAGCTTTGTATGTTTATATATTTACGTTCACACACATATGTTTATAAATTTACAAGTATTAAATCAATAGTCTTACTAATAGGCACTAAATTCACTATGTAGCTTAATTACTATGTGACAGTCCATTGAAGATAATCGTATAAATTCAAATACCCGGAAACAAGAAGCTATCAATGTCGCTGTAAAGCTTCACGCTCCCTTCTATGTGGCGTCTTTCATTGTAATTTGTATGTGTAAGTTATATGGTTAAGGAAATTGACCGCTTTAGAGAAGAAACAAAAGGAGATTCAATTCCATGTGTGTACATACAGGCTTGGCCATAATAATGGGGCACTCCAGTAAATGTGTTATAAAATATTGAAAATTAGTGAAAATATACATAAATATAAAAAAACTGACAAAACAAATAAAAAATAAATTAGGTTGTATAGTGTTTATTTTAAGCTTATGCAATCCTTTTTTACATACTGTCAACTAATGACTTGAAGGGGGACGGAGAGACAATTTTCTCCATTCCATCTGCAATTGAAAAGTATTGGGCAAATTTTTCTTTTAATTTTGACCATAAATGACGCAAACTAACCCCTGGTTTTTAGCTAAGTATGGCACGCAGCGTTTTCTTGCTAGAATCATATTGTAGCGTGGTCTGTTCTTGGAATTATTTTCTAGCAGGAATACATTAAAGTGGATTCCAACATTGAAATAAAAATGTCACTAATCATACTACTCTCGCAAATGCATATGCTTCCTACCCCTGCTGCTGTCATGCAACCCCAGACCACAACGCTTCCGCCACTATACTTGACTATAGGTACTACGCAATCGGTTAGATATTCTTCTCCGACTCTTCAACGCACGTGTACTACACCAGGAGTCGCCAACACTTAAAATTATTAAAAAAGTATGATTATTTAAAAAAAATATTGCTTTAGGAATTTTTGAATAAATTAAATTTTATATTGTTTTTATATTAACCAATTTTAATTTAAAATTTCCTTCGCGTTGGATTCATCAGGCCAAATGACTATCGTCGAATCTCGGTGTTTTTGGGTCCACTTTAACCTTCGAGTTTCATTTATTTCTGAAAACCATGGTTTTTGTCTATAACAATTAAATTTTCTAAAAATATTGTAACATAAGGGTCACTTTAGCGAGACCGAACAATTAGATCTGCAATCCTTTTTTTTTAAATAAAATGAGCAATTTAAAATGACAAATTCTTTTGTATAGTTCTCAAAATTACGGTTAAAACTACCCACTAAAATATTTCGGTAAGACTATGCACTTGTAAAGAGCTACACGCCATTTTAAGGGGTGCCCCATTATTATGGCCAATGCTATATATAGTATGTGATTATAATAATACATTATATTATTGTAGATATTTTTATATTATTGAACAACAGAGAACTGGATGATCGTTGAAGAGTAATAGTGATTTCTATAATGGACGCGAATAATCGACCAGAACGGATCGATCTACACTTACTTCGATTGATTACAGAACGTCGAGCTTCGAAGGAATTTCGGGCACCCGTATTTATATTCGAACCGCAGAGAAAATTATCAATAGCGGTTACTGCTACTCCACATTTTTCATATTTCGAACAAGATAAAGATAAAAAACCTCTTTGGATTATTGAAAAAATGAGAATCTTAAAGGATTGGAATCCAAACGATTGTTTATCACCGCTTTCTTTATGAAAATAAGACATATTATTTAAATATTTTTTGTAATGTTTGCCTGGTAGTACATTAGCCGTTATGCGTTATCTTATTTACGCGAAACTTTGTGCTAGACAGTCTTTCGCGTTTCATTGCTTGATTGATCGATTCATAGAATTTAGTATTGGTTCTGAATTTAATTTATTTTCATAGAACTTTTCAAGAATACTTGTATAGTTTCCTACATTAAAATATAAGCAGGATTGAGTCTATTCGCAATGTCCAGGAATTTTCTGGAGACGCCAATGTCTCTTAAAATGTACAGCCATTAATTCTGCGGAGCCATTAGGATATTTTTTATGGTATATGTACATATTTTAATATGCTATAATAAAAAAAAGCAATCAAGCGACGCATTTTTTCTGGGTTCGCATTATTGTTATTTTGTGCACGTGTATGTTGGAGAGGCAGTGGGGTCACCTCATTTCGCGCGGTGGGCGCAGTAATTGAGTCATTAAATAGACGGAAACAAGATGGCGACGCGGTGTCTCGTTTCGGTGGCCATTTTTCAACGTTTTCACGGGATAATATGACAAAAACGGGCTGTCTCCATACTTTCGCCATTTCTCTTGTCTCGTCTTCGAAACGTCACCAAGGGCGCATAGTGCTAATCGTGCCTTTTAAAACTTTTTTCTCCCCATCTTGTTTTTGAAATCCGATTCTCGCGCTCGTCTTGATGGATTACTCTTTCAGTCTCATTGTATGGGTTGCTGGTATTTTTATTATACAAATATTCTATATATATATATATATATTTATTTTTAACCAAACAAAAAACAGAAAATGAAACGTGGCTGGACTATCATTTTTCAATTATGATTCTTTGTCGTTTAATTTACACTCGGATGGGCATTCAGTGGGATAAGTATTTAGGGTGGGTATAACAGAGTAATTGCTTACTTTTTTGTATCTTTTGCGTTAATAGACGCCTGTAGGTATTACGTAGGCTCACAAACACATTAAAAATCATTCTCAAAACTAATAATGTTAATTATATTAAAAACAAATATAGTTAATTTAATTTAATTAATATATCAAGTGAGTTATAATATAATAATTAATATTGTAACGTACAGGCTATCTTCTATTTGTATTCTATGCTTTGACCCAAAATGAGACGATATTCAAAGCCTGGTTGGACATAATTTTTTTTACTATATAAAAGGTTGACGAAAACATTAGATATACAAATTGACCTTTCATTTTGGTGTTGTTATCGCTCAAGTTAACATCACAAGACTGATTGAGCTGAAAACGTATTAAAAATAGAAGCATCCTACTTTTCTTATTGGTCTATTTAAACCTCTCTTAAATGAAGAGGGCTATACCGTCAAATGGAAAACAAGCGTCAAATACCAGGGCTTACACATAGACTCCCAGCTTAAAATATATATTTTAGAACTTCGCTTTAAAGTCTAAAGGGCTTGCCGCCATTGCGGTCCTTAGACCGATAATTAATATAAAAAGTACGTAAACTATAAAAAATCTGCCTGGAGTAACACAAGTAATATTTTTTCAAAATTACAAGTCATTCAATGCTATACAAATAATATATAACACATCTTTTTATACTAATTAAAAAAAATGCATATGAATCTTAAAATACCAACAATTAAAGAACACTGTAATTTTCTTACTAGAATATTTTATAAAAATATCTCACGAAACCACACAAATCCACCAAGCTCTTGTATCTGATATATCTTTAGTTATACTCTAAACTAAAGAAACACGTGCTTTTGCATTTAATGCTTGTATCTAAATTTAATATTGTATTTATATGTTGTCTTTAGCCTCTAAACTTTAGAGGCTAAAGACAACATATAAATAATTCTATTTCTTTAATGAAATGAACTCAAAAACTATCACTAAATTTATTTTATTTTTTTGTTTTTTTCTGAATTTTTCTTTTTCTTTCGCTTACATTGTAAAAGGGTTTTTAATTTTTTCATAAAATTATATCCAAAAACGTTTGGTCTTATATTCTTATTTTCATTTATAAAAATAAACTAATAACTAATTGTAAACATAAAAATGTTTATAAAACAGTAATATTAATATTATATATAATTAGTATTTCTGTAAAATTATTTGTCTTATTGAAAAAATGAAACTGATTAATATGTTGTGTTATGTTGCGGTTAGGTCAGGTCGGAGGAGGGCCGGATATAGGTTGGATTTTGAGATCGATCAAGTTGAACTTATAAATATTTTACTGATTTATGACCTCTGATAGGTTTGAATCTAATGTCTTATCTGAATTCCACTACTAATATAATGATGGGCCTATTATATAATATTTGGTAGTTAAAATTCATAGATATCATATTTCAGTTTCGCTCCTCATTTTCGCCATCGAAATTATATAACGTGTCTTTTGATTTATGTAAAAGTAACGCATCCATTAGCTTATCTATTACATCCTACGCGCTCGTTTAAATGGTTGTTTTACAATTCTTTTGAACTAATTACCCTTTCATTGATATTAAAAGACATTTTCATGCTTAAACTTTGTGGATTTGCGCGTGGAAGCGTTTTTGTGTATTGACGATCTTTTTGCAATTTTTCTTCCATGTTTTAATTGGTTAATGTATATGTATAAATTATTACGCTCTATAATGTTTTTTTTTATTATTTATACGATACTAGTTTTTTAATTAAATTACATTGAAACTACAAGTAGGTTAATAAATTGCTGTTGATTTTATTCAATTGAGAAAAAAATCATTTAATTATTTATAAAAACTGGATTAAACTGGTAGTTGCATATATAAGTAGTTTTATACCAGCTGTTAAATAACGGATGGTAATATAATTAAAATGTCGACAACTCGAGTTTGATTGATTTACTAATAGTTTGCTTAGTGAAATGAAGTTCAAAACTTCTAACCAACATTTGTTGTAATTGTTTTAGATTATTAAATTATATCTTTTAAACTGATTTACATAATTAAAACATAAAACCGTATGTACACACATTAAAAAGCGAGGTATAATTTGAAAGTTTATTAACAAAAATCAGGAGTGAAATTGAAGAAGTTATATTCATGTTGAAATTTATTTGTGTGCAAATAAACACTGAATAGGTTAAGTCTCTTTTACGTAATCTAAGCCCAATTGATACGTTTCCATTAAGAACGTTATTTTAATCCAATATAGAAATAAATACAATACTATCATGTCTTGAAGATTAATTAATAATCAATATTAAATATTATTACAATTCTTATAAATTATCTCTAATAGGTTTTCTTGGTATTCCTTAATCTCTATATATTTACGTCTTAGAATTATTTATTTAGTTAATTCATTACATGTAATCTAATCCTATTTGCTGTTGGTAAATGATTATTATCCTTATTTGTCCATCGCCTTTTTGTAATATTGTGATACAATATCAATTTTTAATCATTTATACCAATGTAGAAAAGAAACAGCTCCGATAAGCTCAAGACAAATAAGTCCAGATGATTAAAAGCTCATGTGGAAAATTTGGATTTCATTCTTATCTTTTAATAGTGGCGAAGATAATTACTATTATATGACTTTAGTTTACCGAACGAATCTCGTTCTCGACTTGTCTTTGTTTGTCTCAAAATCTTTTAAACCATTTTTAACCAATCTGCATACTTATATGTAATAAAGTCACAATGCTCACGAATTTATTTAAGTAAAAAGGTGATTTACGAGAGTCCAATGTGCTGTTTTTATCGATGCACTTACATGCTTCTACGTTGTTTTATTTTTTTTTATGGATCTCACTGAAAATATATCTCAAGAAACCGAGCATCGTTCCATATGAATTAGATTTTATAGCGGCATCGTAAAATCTTGCCGCTTTTAACACACCCGAGAACCCTTCGGTTGAAAGTTTCAGAGATTCCCACTTACGACACTCTTATAAATAATATTATGGACCTTCTCTGTCGTAGGTATGATTTATTTCGCTTCACTTGCACATATGTATATTATAAAGATGTATAGTATAGAGATCCATGCAATTATATTTTCAACCTTGCTTTGTATTGACTTCATAATATATCTAGTTCAGTGTCGCTATACTAAATATCAAATATATATATATATATTATATAAAAAACATTTTAGTATTATATAAAGATTCTTCATTGTGCCAATCACTAATCTACTGTAATATTTGTTAAATGGTAAATTTTATATCTTTAACTTGAGAACTCATATTATATTAGCACTATTTATGCTTATTTACCTTCACTGTTCTTATAAATAAAAATGAGTGTTTATTGTGCAAAAATATTTATAATATTCATAGGAAGGTGTATTATCAAGACTGATCTTAGGCAAAATTTCAATCAATATGTTTCAATTAAAGAATGGGATTGCAATACCTTTATACTACCGGTATTACAAAATTAAATACCGATAGTACCGGAATTTTATTTTTCTAATCCGTACTCGTTCATTTTTAAAATGTTTAATTATTAACACTAAAACCCGACCAACCCCGACGGAGTTGTGTCTTTCTGCAGTACAACAACGCAGTTTGTCTAATATTGCTAAATTTATCCTATTATATTTGATATTTATAACAACCATGGTCATAACAACCAATAGCCAACAAAGTAAATAATGAAAAAAAGCACGGTGTAGTTGCAGAAATTCCTGAGTTAATGCTGCAGCTGTGGACTTTTTCAATGGCTTTCTCAATAAAGTATTTTTGTCTGTATTTAAAGTAGTATATAATATAAACTTTACTTTAAAAAATAAAAGCATATATATTAGAAAAAAAATATATAAAAAATATACATGCATGTGTAGGATGTCCAAGTTTCATATTTATATTTGCATTAATTCAAACGATTGGCCAAATGGTGCACGCGGTGCAGAGCCAGAGCTTTCCGGAGATGAAAACCAGCCTTTTTCGAGATGAAATAACCTTCGCGTTCGGAATGCGCGATTGGAAAAAAATTCACGTTAGTAAATTTATACTTGTGTATATAATAAAAGACCGTGTGGAAATATTTTCGTGCTTCTTCGATGTAAACGTGCGTTCATTTAAATTTCAAATTTTGCAGTTATTTACGTGTATAGTATATTTTAGTATATTATGTACTTCCGATGTCGAAATTGGATTTTTTCGTTCGATCTCTTTCTTATACAGATGCAGCTATAGATGTATAGGATTAATACATTAAATTTAAAATTGTTAAATACATTTAGTTTCTTACATATTTATTTAAAATCTCTGATAGCTTTTACTTATGTGCCAATGTTTTTTTTTTAATTAATTGCATTATAAATATTTAGCTAACGACTATATCAAGTTGAATGCACCGGTTTCCGTTCGATCATCAAAGTTAAGCAGCAAGGTGACCGCTTGCGAACACCACCGGGTGTCGTTGGCCCTAATACGACAGGTTAATCACTTGTCTATCCAAATGATAAAAAAAGGATTAAAAAACAAAAAAAGGAAACGAGGACCCATTTTGAGCTGTAGAACTAATTTAACGTATTTTTTAAATTTAAAAAATAATGCTACTATTTATATTTTTACTTTTTGCATATGTACTAATTCTCCAAAAAATATCAATATCAACGTTTAATTTTTTCAATAAAATATATATATGTTTTAAATGATCTCTTATAACGTTATTTAAAGTTATAAGAGGTTATAATAAATTATTTTTAATACGTATTAATGATTTTTTTCTTTATAATGTAATGCTCTCATAATTAACATTACATTTATTGTCTGTAGCATTCTATAGAGACGCATAATTTATATTCTTGTTAATCGTATGATTTATAGTCTTCTCTTTTTTGTTGGCAATATGTATTTATACACCACTACTCATTATGTAATAAAATATGTCACCATGGTGTACTTAACTAACGATTAACAAATGGTGCTCCATTTTCGCGAGAGGAATTTTTGCTATATTGCTAACACGTACATACATCGCTGACGAATGCCGACAAAATGGCTTCCAATTTCGCAGGCGTAGTAGCATAATGGTGCTCAACTTGAACAAATTACCCAAATTTTATGAAATATGCTATAGCTATATTATAAAATTTATATCAGATAGTATGTAAAGTCATAAGTAATGTATATGGGTACTGAGTCGTCGCGTTCTTAAACCAGCGCGCATCAAAATAAAAAACCGACACATATATATATACATACAGTCCGTCCAAGATGTGAACGCTCATCGATATAGTATTGGTGAGAAATATTTTAGGGTGACCATATAAAATTACACGTTCAATTAATTTTTCCTTTTTAATTTAATTTGTTGCTTATTTTGTTTATTTATATACATATTTAACTCAAAAGCATGAGATCAGTTTTGGAATCAATCTCCAAGTTGAATATATGTTTAATATAATATTTTAAAAAATACCAACAGGAATTGTTTTATTGATTGCAAAATACTACAACATAACACTTTATAATTTTTAATTCAATTTCTAACGTATGGTCTCCCTACCATTAAAACAGCCCTGATTTAGTATTGGTAACGTTCTCCTATCGCTGTAAACAAATTCGCGGAAAACTGTATATGTATGCATGCATGCGTATACACACCATTATTTCCAACACAATGATGAGCGTTAACATCTTGGATGGACTATACATCCGATACATAACCATCGAACTGTGGGGACCACACAAATAGGTCCACATACAAAAAAGGGCAATTGTTTCATTATTAATGACCGTGATCAAAAACGTTCATGCATTAACAATGAGACAAATATCATGGCACAAGAGAGATTTCTTCGACCACACAACACGAGTCGTTACAAAACCTTTTGTGACAAAATGGTACCGAAGAAGAATTTGAAAGTCTGGACAAGCAAAATGCTACGAAGTGACTGCAGCGATTGGCTAGGAGATCGATGCACAATCGCGATTGCCCAGCAAGCGTGCAACCCCTAAAGGATATAAGCCCGGACTCCGATGAGGAGAGGGCAAACGGTCGGAGACAGCAGAGAGGCAGACGGTCGGAGGCACAATACAAGAGACGGGCAGAGATGAGCAGAGAGCCAGCGGCGCATCGGTCAGAAACGGCAGCGACCCAGTCAGAGAGAGAAGATCTACCAGCAGCCATCCGGAGGAACCAGCCACGCACCTTCACCGACAGACCAGAAGATCACTCCTGAAACTCCCGAACGCAGCTACAAGAGCCCTGAGACATCACCACCAGCGCCACCTTCATCGCAATTGGGAGAAACGTCACGCCGTTAATCGTCCATTTGTCACATGTAAATATTACGTAATAAAAATTCTATCTAGATTCACACAAGAATCAACCACCGCGAAGTCAACCAACTAGGGCTACGCCCCCTAAAGAACCAATTATATATACATTAACCATTTGAGTGAGTGTTGAAATGTCTGCACATATGTAGGTAGCACTTGCTATTCAAAAATTACTTTAATTGTTTTTTTTTAATTCCGTCTATTTTCACGAGGTTTTCAACTCCCGCTACTGAGAAACAATCTCCATTTTGCCATATAGTTGATACAATACAGTTAAAACTCATTTTTTCGCTGACGATTCGTCTAATAAATACTCAAATTTGATCCAAACAATTTTGATTCACTTTTGAAAAAAATTGCACTAATCTTCAAATGTTCAATTTCAATGCCTTATAGCCCTTTCGTACCTCTCCTTTTCATTTTCTCGTCGTAACAAATGTTTTTTTGGCAACAATGCGTCCTACAAGTTTTGCTACCCTTAAACGACGTTGAACGGTTGACACTGATATATTTTCAACACCACCCTTTTTCCTTGGCAGCAAATTACTGTTGAGTAAACTTTTTATTTATTTTACTTGAAATTACTATATGCGGATCCCGTGTTTTGATATAATTATAGGACTTCCAGATCGAAGCTTATCACAATTTACTCCTGTATCTTTAATTATTCTCTTATTTCGCCTAGTTCTATTGTCTGATGAATTGAGTGACAATTGCAGCTCTTTTTTCTGCCATCAAATTACTTTTCCGCCCCATTGTAGCAAGAGATTTTTATTTTTAACGTCCACAAAACCAACGCATATATACAGCCCAATAAGATGAAACTAAAGAAAAAAGGAACAATATTTTTCAGATTGTGATATATATAGTTTTATAATACTACACGTAAATTATTGTACATAGATAAAAAAAATAAAATAGTAAAGCTTTCGCCATCGTATATTTAACAGTTGGACTGGATTAGTCACGCTTGTCGATATTACGACCCTTCACGCAGAATAAGTAAGGGCGAGTCTAAAAAATATGTCATAATATTATTATAATACAGAAAATTGTCTATTCTTTAATTGGGTAACAATATTTTTAATAGTTATAATAAAAGGTTTTGGTCTTAAACTGGTATGATATATACAAATATACTATAAACCTACGTTTATACATATATCCATAACCTTTTATATAATAGTATTTATTTTTTGTATTGTGATATTATTATAGTATTGCTTTACAATAATAAACTGATAATGAAAAACCATTATATTGTTAGGAATTCTATGAAATAACTCAATTGATAAGAAAAATAATTCGAAACGGAATTTCCACTGAATAATAATAGACATTTACATTATGGTTCTCGCTAATACGATAATAATAATAACATGAACAACAGAGAAAATCTCATATAATATGTGACTTGGGCATTTGAATCTGCTCGAGTATTACGATTATGAATTCGCAATATATCTTATTATATTATAATATATAATAATCATTCATGTAATATAACGTAATGCCTTTTCATAAACGCTATTTTCGCCCACGTCATCAATCACGTAAATTCCGTATAACATACGTTTCGAGAACTGATCGTCGTTTATTGATTCTCTGACGAAACAAACAGCTTCCGCACAGTATGGTAGCACCACGAAATACACTTTACGGTTTCAAGCTCTTTGTTCGACACGAGTGACACGACTTAATTGGCGGCGGGATGCTGTATCGATTAAATGCTACGTTTTGATTTTATTATTATGAACGTATTCTTTTGTTTTATATCGCTATGAATACAGACATTCAATATTGTTTTTAATTACGTGCTTTAAGGATGAAGAGTTAATTTTTCATGTAGTATGTTTTATTTTATCTAAATTATATTCTCTGTGAAAACATAACACAATATAGTACAATATAGTGGTTATGGTGACTTCCAAATCGTGACCAATATTGCAGGTGGTTCAAACCTCCAACACTCGATGTTTTATTTTAAGTAAAACGTCGATAAACATACTAAACTATAAAAATATAGATTGTTTATTATCGTTTTATTAGATAGTTTTCTTTGGCTATATTATTGCTATTTTTAATTCAAGTGTATTAACTTTTCCAGGCGTTAACGTCTTTCCGGACGGCAGGAGAGTGAAGGAGGAAGCAGGGGCCGGAGCTTTAGATGGCATCGAAGGGTTAGAAGGGTTCGGCTTGGCGCTAGGAAGAAGACCGTGGTTGGGTTTAAACTCGTCCCTACACCACCAGCATCGGAGAATTTTGGCTAAGCACGATCCCGGACCTCCAAGACTTGTAAGTTTTTCACTTTTTTTCACATCCAAGAAGCGTCGAATAATTATTTTAGCTGCTCTCGAATAGAGGGAAAATATATCTCAAATTTTATTGCGGTGAGGTGTATGAAAGAAACGGACATTTTTATGATTTATGTATATATGTGACGTTGGGGGCGAATACATTAAACCCTTTTTTGTGTTTTCGCGTGCATCGTTGAAGATATATTATTTTGGAAGAGAATTTGCTTGGAATTTGGAAAAAAAAAAAGTTCAATTTTAATTTAATTTATAATAATTTTAATAAAAATATCGTTCTGAGTAAAGTTTATAATTTTATACAGCTGTATCGTTATTGTATAACCCCTTTAGACTTACTTAGGTTACTTAATTTTCTAAGCGAATTATTGAGAATTTTTTAGGCAATCGCAAAATATACGAAACTATATTATTCTCGGGATTGTAAGTTTTCGTTCTACTTTTTTAATGTTCATGCTTCACAAAAACATAAACATATATAGTGATAGATAAGGTTTTTCACAAATTTTCTTATATTAATGAGGTTAGATATATTATTATCATGAATTTATTAATCTTGTATTTTATATCCTATATAATTTTATCACTGAACTTTTAATTTGATCCTTTACTTAGTTATCGGAAGGCTGCGTCGTCAGCAAATATAATAAGATAAAGGAGTTAAACAATGGTTTACGCCCTTTCACAATTAAATTATAATTAAAACACGTACTAGAAAAATCAGCGGAAAGTTAACATAATTGAATAGCACTATGTACCTAAGAGTAATATTATGTAACTCTACAGTGCACTTAAATTATAACCAGTAATATTTTGTACATACATATAACTAAACTTTATGTTTTTTATATAGAAGAGCAATACGGAAATTAATTATGATATCTAAAAAATATTGTAATTATTTAAATCCTATCGTATTTTTTTCCCATTTATCACAAATTTAAGGGAAACTAAAAAATATTGTATTATTATATATACAACCTATTTTTTGTTCCGCAAAAATATACGCGAAGAAAGCCTTTTTGTACTCTTATGGCTTCCAGTCTGCTTGTCTGTATTATTCAAATTCCTTCGTAAGACCAAACTATGTTCGTTGCATTTTTATTCCATTTCTATGCAACTTTAAATAACGTTGAACACATGTCTCATACTATTATTTTCCTATATATTTTAATAGTTTTATATGAGACTTCTAGTAAACAACATAAAAGTTATAAAATGAATAATATTGATCGAGATGTACGATTTCTACACATTGAATTTTTAAGGTTTTGTAAACCTAAGGGGTGTGACTTCGCAGCCTGGAAGACGCAGGTGGAAACTAGTGAGAATTTTATTAGATTATATTACATATATCGCGGCTATTTGTCTTCCGGTGATATATTGTTTCTCGTGACCGTTTCGTAACATAGAAATATTCATTCAATGTACCGGAGATTCCTTGCGTGTTATTTATGGGGGAACCCTTTAGTTCTAGTCGTAACGAGAGCCTTTGTGTAATCGCACTATCTTCTAGTTTATCCTATTGATAAATACTCACTTTTGGTCTAGTTTCAAGAATAAGATCCCCACAAATTAGTGCTCTGTGTGGTCACCACAATTTTTTTTTATGAATATTTATAATTTTTTTATGAATTTCTTAAATTACATATCAAAAATACTATTTAAATTTACTGAGAAATATAATTTAGGAAAATTTGCTTGTCAGTTGACGTATCGACAGGTTATTTATAAATTTGTTAATGAAAATCGGACGATAGATGATGGCGATTTGGTAGCTTTGTCTGAGTCCCATCAAACGCATAGTTGCGACATTCTTCGGATGCAAAGTTTTAAGTAATACGTATACATTTAAGTTTAATGAAGATGATCGATCATCGCCCAAACTTTAAACCGGAGGAATTCGCCAAAGTTTAGGATGTCTAGCGGTTCAGCTACGTTTAGCTATAGCTAAAAAGGTTTTGTACAAGTTTTCAACAAGTTTATAAAGTTTATTTTCATTGGCCTAATGTTCTGTTATATATATTTTTTGCATTAGTTACTGAAATTTCATTGTTTAATTGAGCTTTCCCGTGCTGTGTCTCGCTCGGGGTTGTTACGTGTTATTCGTTCGATAATTAACTAATCCTTATTCAAAGGCGTGTTATGTTACACGTGTGAGCGAATTTAAAACCGTTTCGAACGTGTACTCGAAGATTATACATTTGGTATAAATTCATGATATACATACATATATGTAGTTATTATAATATTACATCTTTTTGATTTAAGGTTATTTTTCAAGCATTTTAATAACCGAAACACGTTTTGTGAAAATTAATTAATGCTTGTAAAAAATTTAAACGCCTAGTTTAATTCAAACCACCACGAATAATACACATGTTTTTTGTTGTTGTTTTTATTAAACAACAGGTCATAGAACTTGCTTAGTTTGTAAGCCCCGAGATTGCTTGTTGATGTTATCTATGCGAATCTTTTTATTATATTTTTTTCTCTCTTGTGGGGGGAAATCTTCAAAAGACGCCAGCGACGGTGTAAACGGCGACCGATTCCCCCTCTTCTGCCACCTTCCCGGTTACTGGTTTTACGCATGGCTTCAGTGGAGGCAGCTGTCCTGGAACTAGTGCTCCTCTATCCGTGGCTTGGAACTGGGTGTTCCTTCTTCTACCTGAGTACCTTAAGAACCCTTATTCAGGGTCCGGGATAGCCCTTCGGCTTCTCTGGTCCATTTATTTGTCGGTCATAACGTACGATGCGAATGTTTGCCAAGCAGACTGGTGTGCCTCTCAACATGGAAGGAACTATGCTTTTCGGCGACACTTGTTCGTCAACTAGAGCTTTTTAAGGTTTTGTTTTTTCTCTTTCCATGCTGGGCGGTTGAAGATCATGTGTGCGGCGTCATCGGGTTCACCTTTGTAGCAGTAGTGGCACCCGGGTTTGGTTTCTTACCTATTTTGTGGTAGTTTAGCACACCGTTTATTACTAAATTTTAGGATGAGTAATAAGTGCTATACACAAATTTGAAACGAGGGTGTTTCACCCCTATCACGTTTAAATGAGACACAAAGTCACAGTACATTTTTAATAATTTTATTCTCATTAGGCGTTGACAATTTCAATAAAAAATAAGCGTTTAATACAACGCCTCTTTAACTACATATATTTCTGCTCGCCCAATAGAAAATAATCTTATAGTTCTGTAAATAGACCATAATCTTTTATTTTTTATTACAAATCTGTCCATCATGACTTGACAGGTTCTTCTTGCACATTTTTTAACATATAATACATTACACGTAGTATCAAATTATACCATTAAATATTTATAAAAATAAAATACTATTGTGGTGCATACTATTCTAAATATATTTCCAGCTCTTCACAGCTATCGCTGAAAACATTTTTGTGTTTGGCAAGCGTTCTTAAGCGCTGACGTCTTGGCCGCGACGGGTAAGAATAAGGGACGCGATCGCGATCGCGACGCGGACAGTCTATAAATTACAGCTGAAAGTCGCTGAGCTTTGATGGACTGCTTATAAATAATCTTGTTTACCACTGGCTAGTAAAAGTAATGTAAAATAATTTTAAAATTGGTCAAGACCGGCCGATTTTTTTATTTATTGAAAATACAGTTTATTTTAGCAGCTCACAATTAATAACTACTTTTTTGAATGGAGTTTTCTTCATAACTGTGTATGTTGTGTCTTATTGCGGTTAACCCATTGTCGTGGTGTTTAATATTATTATACAGAATAATTTTTGTATCACCAGTCACAATTTTAAATGATTATTTTTCCATTATACACCGATGATTTCGTGCAAATGTCAAGATTGAACTCAGTCATCTTAAGGCGCGTACACATTAGGCCAACGAAGGCTAACGAACGACAACCAATGTATTGGGACGAACGTTGGTCGCCAACCCATTGGCGTTCGGCCTCTCATCCCCATCAAACCATGAGGTTGGGGCCAAGGGATTCGGCCATATTTTTGAAAACATTTTTGTTATTATGAATTGATACGTATTATTATAAAGTAGCGTTTCAATTAAAATTTAACCGATCAATATTATGAGGAAAGAACAGGATTTATTAGTCGTCGCATGTGCAGCATTTATTTTACTGCAAGGAGCTGATCAGAAAAAGAAGAAAAAACCTCTCCTTTCAAATGTAAGGAGCAGTGTGGTGGGACAAAATTAATGTCTGACCTTAGTATGGGCTATTTCATACTTTTTTTACGAATGATTTATCCTGCAAAAAGACTTTATCAGCACCATTCCCAGTTTTGTACTCTTCTTTCATGGCGAAAAAATAATATAGATATCACCGATTCTCAGACTTTCAGTCTGGTGGTTAATACTTGCTTGTAGGTTTTATTATATAAGATTGGCTTACTCAGTTGGTACAGATTTTCCCCATTGTAACGCATTGGGCTTTATGCCTGTCAAGTTACAACGGAAGAGTTAATAAAAATAAATTAATAAATTTGGAAATACTGTTTGTCCGTTGAGTGGATTGAACACTCGGCTAATTCTTTCACCGTTAAGATTTTGCTGTACTACCGTTTGTAATATATCATCATTAAACTTAAAGTGACTTTCAAGCCTTGTCTCATTCGCTATAGTTCTCAGACCATTTTTGTATTTGATTCACATTTACAGTGTTATAACAATAAACCTTGCATAGTTAAATTGATTCACAATCCCCGCCGAAAATATTAAAACATAATATATCTTACATTAAATTTCAAATCTGGTCTAGTAATACGAGAGAAGCAATTCAATTAACTGTGGTACATAAACCTCACCTATATCACAGAATGAAGCATAGCGTGATTACTTCTGATTAAATCGAAAATACCGCATTATTTCGTAATATTGGATTCGGTACTGAATATACCATTTTTTTTTAGTAAAGTTTGCTCATCCCTCTTTTATGAACTGCAATCCCAATAAGCTTAAATGTCCGTTTCAATCTAGGTTCTCATTAATAAGAAAGTCACTTCTGATTCTAGTAATGCACTGTACATATGTGATAATAATCACTTTTAAGATTTTTATTACAGCTCCTGAGAGTTTACAACTTTTTTGTGCTATATTTTAATAATCATTTTTAATTGTTTAAGAAGCGGCAGTAAAGTTCTTAAAAATTTAATAATCGGATGTAAAGTTACTATTGCTGTCATGTTTAGTTTTAATGTCTTAATCTCGTCAGTTTTTGAATAGATGGTCTACGATGGTTGATTCAATGTAGTTAATGTAATAAGATTAGGTACTTTAATTATGCGAGAGGCGTGGTATATTGGGGGGCTGTAGAAAAATATTTTTAAAACACGTTAGCTGAACGGAATTAGACGGAAAAATAATCATTGTAGATGTATTCTATTGACTTTTCGTGTAATGTTTGAAACTTGTAAGGTTGAAACGTCTTACAAAATTAAAGTTTTGGTTTGAATTAAGTTTCGGCCATATGTTTTGGTCAGTAGTACTATTCCATTCGTGACGCTCTCTCTTTTTTTGTACTAAATATAACTATCATAAAAATCTTGCACAATACAATATAGAATATGTCATACAGGGATTTCTTGACGTCTGAAAAGAGTTTTACTATTTTACTATAATATATGTACATGTCGTATAAATGTTTTTTCCTCTGTTATATGATTACACAATATAAACTATTCTGTTATGGACCTTTGAGCGCAACATAATCTCATTTTATCCCAATATTCGTATCTAGTAGCCGGAGTCGAGACCGCTTGAAATATAGCTTATTTTAAAAGATAAACAAAGTTAATTTAATAAATAAACGTGAAAGATTCTCTCTTATTTTTTTTAATTAGCTATCTCTTGAATTTAATCATATTTTTATTATAATTGTCCGCTCACTTTTTTAGTAAAGAAATGTGCCCATTTTTCTCTCGCATTCCTCGTAAATAATACCACTTGATCGAAATATATTTTGACAGCTTTTGGACCATGAGCTACGCGCTTGTGCACAATCATCTTTTCGCGAAAGTTGTATTACTTTGGCGAAAGTTCGGTCTAGCGGTGGTGTAGGAGCTTGCGAAGAGTGCGAAAAGCTTCCGAGCGCCATTTAAGATTTGCTACGAAATTTAACGTTTACATTTTTTTGACGTTGCGCGATTTTATTTTTAATAATACTTTCTGCCAACAGTCATGGTTGTAATAATATCGAAATGGGGGAAAATGTGCTCTTGGCAGTGTTTACCCTGTTCATAATGCTCTCAAGTATACTATGAAAAGAAACATTGCGAAATTTGTCGTGTTAATATTTTACCATCGAGGGCAAATATTATTTTATGTGTTCACACATCTTTTATAACCGTAACAAAAATAGCTTGTATTTATGGCCGTTAAGCTATCATACATTATAGCAATATTGATTTTGTTGAACCATAATAATACAAATACCAGTTATTTGCTTATCGAAAGTATAATATAATTATTACATATCAATAGAAGACCAATAATCAAGGGAAGTACACACAATTAGTATAAATGAACGGAATGGAATATATCATTTTATTTATTTGAATTAAATTAATATCGTGAACTAAAAAGTTACCCCAATGCACTATAATGGTAATAAAACAACACATAGAAAAAATAATAAAAAACAATAATATGAAGCGGACCAGCTCCTCGTAGCTGACATTTCACAGATCAATGTGCAATGCCAGCGTATTAAGGAGCCTGATGGCGACAGCCATAGGCTGGTCAGCTATTACGGACGTCCTGGCTCTAGCAATCATCAAAAGATTTTCGAAGACGTAATTCTTCAAATATAGTTTGATTATCGACATCACCCTTAAGTAGTTTAAATGGTTCTAAATGAACTGAGCAAATCGTATCCCAACGCTCCTAAAACAGAAGGTGCTGGGATACAAGAACAGATAATAACTAAATAACCTCTTATAAATGTAAAATAAATAGCATGATGAGTAGAAGATGAGATTAAGACACCCGAAGGGGTGAAATATTCTTTCGACAATCGGCCGCCATAGGTTACAAACTGTCTACGATCGCTCAAATAACTCGAGAATAGACGATGTAAATCATCCAAGCAATCGAGGTCTGACATTTTATTTTAATAATAACCCATGACAAACCTTGTCGAAGGTCTTCTCAAAATTCGTATATATTACGTCTACTTGAATTTCTGCGTCGAGAGATTCGTTACCGTTTTGGTGAAAAACAGAAGTTATTACGATTAAATGGGCGGGACGAAACCTGTGCTGTTGCTTTTTTAAACTTGCTGAAAGTGATTGAAGAAGTAACTGACAACATTGCGACTAGTCTATAGTTCTGTATGCACAAGTTGTCAACTTTTTTATGAATAGTGACTTTTGTCTTTTCCAAAGATCAGGAAGTGGTGACTTCTTGAGAATCAGATCAATGACTATCTGACTTCGCAACCCTTCAAAATTAAATCGGGAACCAAATCAGGCCTAGAAGAACGTCTTCAATTTCTCAAAACCGTATTTAAGATCTGGGCGCTCAGTGTCCTCGATGGTCAATACTAAAGACCAAGTTTAAGAATAAGATAGCGATTGAACGAAAGACGAAATTCTTCGAAAACAGAATGAAAATATTGCGCAAAACCGTCAGCAATATATTTTATGAACCGTCCAATGTTTTTTCGTCGAAGTTCATCACTTTCGGCGTCGACTGAGAAGCGTGTTTCTTGAGAGAAGATGGATGTCTTTCTTTCATAACTTATGGAAGGCGTGTATTATTTTTTGGAATGAAACACTCGAGGGCGCTTTCGACTTATAGAATGCACCTCATATAAGACCAATAGGGCAGATTAAATATCAACGCACCCACTCATTCAATTCCAGTCCATACCTAAAAGTAAATTATTTAAAAAATTAAATTATTCAACAAGTAGTTGAAACGATGTTGTCGTTGTTACGACCTTTAAACTATACACAAATGAAAACAGTTTAAAGTAAATATTATTTTAATGGTTTATTATGTTCGTCACATCGAAGGTTTGTTTTTTGGGCCACCTCTATAGTTATTTATGTTCTCCCAAACGCGAAATAAAGTAATCAGGTATGTTTTCATGGTTATTTTTATATTTTCTGCTGAGGGCGAAAATGTTTTAAGAAAAACTTTTATTATGAACGCGGTTCTTTCAAGATCAATTGACGCGAAGGGGATATTTTTTCCTTGTTCAGAAGTGACATATAACGTGATAAGGGTCCAGACGTTCAGCGAATGCTGAGCAGTTTCAAACAATGGACCGCGCTGCGTTGTTTACGATAAGCGAAGGCTGATAGGGTATTCTTGGTTTAGTACAAACAATTTAAATAAAGCAGAGGCGTTTTAAACAATAACGGATATATATTGGTAAAAATATTTAAAAAAAATGTTAAAGAGCAAATAAAGTATTAAAATCTCTTATATTATAAAAGAAAAATAATTTTGTACTCCAATTGTTGTTTTTATTTTTCACAAAAAAAATACTATAACATAATATGTACATATATTTAATTTGTAGAGTTGCAAATGCAAATATAAATACATTCACAACATAAGAGAGCTTTAAAATGAGAGCGTTAAATCTCGCTTTTACTCGGCTTATCCAATGAACAGTAACATACCTAGCGATGAAATCTGTTCATCGTATATGCACATCGTCGCCACTTTGTACTAAAAGGATATTTTCTTTAGAATTTTACACAGAAAAGCTACATATTCGATAATAGCACACAAAGCAGCAAAGGGTCACCTGTAAAATAATTTAACCCTGATAAGTCTACTGTGGTAACATTGACGGTTGGAATTTGTGAATGTCGCATTTTACTCGGGTCAATCGTTGTGAATGGATTTTATGTATATTATATATACTTATTCAGGAATATTGGATGCGAGCGCGGTTTCATAAAGGAAGTGATTTATAATATGTATCTCTAACGCAAAATAGTGATCCATGTTTAACATTGCGGAAGATGTGTGCACAAAATTTGCTTCAGTATGTATTCAAGGGTTAATTAAATTAAAACCTCACTCAGATACTACTTGCTTGTACGGTATATTAGATTAAGATTCATTGCGGTGTGATAAACTTGCGATTTGGATCGCTATAATGTTGGTTATTTCTGGAAAATAAAAAGCAATGCTTGGCCGATCTTAATAAGATTGTAGATCTGGAAAATGTATGTGTATGATAACGTCGTACCCTGTGGTATATATAATATTTTAAGAACCCACATTCGCTTATATTTATTTAAACGTTAAATCAAGATTACTTTGTTTTACCAATAAATAAATATACTAAAAATAATAATATTAATATCTGGCTTAGTATTTTGAATTAAAAATAAATATTAAAATATCCCTGCCGTAATCTGAGTTAGTATGTTACAACATTAATAGCTTAATAGTCTGATTTATATGCGCATATAAAATTATCTAAAAATATTTTGCCTCCTCTTATAAGAGGTCTATATTTTAAATATAATTGTTCTAAGCACCTTCCGCTTCCGGACGTGCTCGCTTTAAAATGAAACGCTCTACGTTCAATTTGTTACTCTGTTAATCGTATCGCGCTGTATGCACGGTGTATAATAATAACGTAAAGAAAGGAAATATATTTAATTATAATTAATTTATTTTCTAGCCACCGGTAATGAATTCCTTACTGATAAAGTCGACCGTTGAAAAATAAGCATTTAAATATAAAACAAGATGGCCGACAGCAACGTGACAACAATTTTCATTAATTTTGCAACATGACAATAATTTTCATTAATTTTTCATGTGCGTTGATCGATATGATAAATATAAATATTCGGATTGTAAATTAACCAAGTACTTTTTAAATATGAAAATGAAATATATACATAGTCTATGTAAGGATTACATTATATATAAGGATTATAGGTATACACTGATTAAATTATATGAATATTCATAAAAAATCTTTGTAATGAAATGTTCAAATTTGAATTTCCATCGAACTGCTCCGAAACCGAAAAGTGAGATTTTTGATTTTTAATACATCAAAATTATCATTGTTTCTAATTTAATGCACATATTAATTATATTTGACTGAATATAATTGCTCGAATTGCAAATAAACCAGGTACGTTTTAAACATGAACATGTAATACATACTTAAAGTTAATATCGATCAAACCATATAATAAGTTTAATTCACCTAATAAGACGTATTTTTATTTATTGATATTTGGGGACCGCGTGTTAATGATTGTGATACAGGCGGTTATTTTACTTACAATTAAAATAGCTCGCATTGAATTCATCTAGAAATTTTGTCTGCTCAACGTTGACCTAATCTTCTGCAAGCCTAGTGACGATTTTTTTTTAATATACAATTAATTTGAGTCATCTGTGGATGAGGCCGGACTTGGTAAAATATTATATGTATTATAAAAAATGTGTTTTATACTACAGCTGTACTCAATAGAATGTTTAATATGTTTTTTTACGTTTTGTTGTTGTAAAAGATAATCAGTTAAAATATGCGTGTCGTTAAAGTGGTATAGCCAGATGATTTACGCATTCCGTTAAGTTCAATACCATGACAAAATATTGAACGGGTATACATTGGGTTAAGGTTACGCTCATGCGGGGTAAATGATCGTTTTAATCTCAAGAATATATTCAGATTTTTCCTTAAAAATAAATAACGTACGTATAGTCGCACATTGTTAGGTTTATGTCATTTTTCTTCGACTTTTACCCTCTGGCTAGCAGACAGACATTTTGTGTCTTTTTTAGCTCTATCGTATCACGAGAGTGAGGTTTGTCGCAATCTATAATGTGTAGTTTTTTGCAATCGGACAAGATCGATCGCAGCGGAGTGATGCCCCATTAGTCTCTGATAAATTAGATTTGAAAAAAAAAAACAGTTTCCATGTTTCTTCATCATCCTCTACCAATTATTTTCCCACTCGTCTTAAATTTGATTCGACTGTTCTAGCACATTATATAACACAATATATAATCACTATAGAATATTGTATTGGCTTTGAGGCTCATTATTTATTACAATAATATATTATTATATACTCTGGTTGTGCTTAGTATGCCATACTCCAAAATATTCAGCAGCTATAATAAACATCCAGACATTGTCAATGCAATGTCTTATCATCTGCATCAATATTTATATACTTATAGTATATGTATTAATTTATTTTTTATTTTTTCAACAGATCAAATTGGGCGAAGGAATCGAGCTTCTTGAGGAGCAGATTAGATCGGTCAAATGGGCTGATTACAGGAAGCTGACGAGGAGTTTGGCAGCTCTGCTGTTCAGTCCAGCAGAATTGGCCACGTGTTCAGTGACAGGTCAGCGTTGGAGTCGAGCTGGTCTCGAAGAACGCCCAACCAAACCACCCCTGGACAGACACAAAGTACAAGCTATAATATGTAAGTTTTATTTTTTAAATTTGAACAATGCGGATTTTGATAACATCGAAACTGGCCCCCTCTTTCACCAGCTGTCGGTTTTTGTATATATACAGTTTCGCGTAATTATCGCTGGCTTTAACAAAAAACAAAGGGACGTTTGAATGCTTTATAAGACTTATTACTAATGGTGTTGGTACAAGTGTGGGAGGTTTCGATCTTAGGTCGATAATGGAATTTTGAAATGGAACTCGAGGGGTAAAATTAAAACGTATACGCTCATCCTTTGATTTATGTGGTAGACACGTTCCAAGAAATATCGCGTAAACCGAGGTATAAAACGAAATTTGAAATAAAACAGTCGAATAGTATTCACGCGTACTTTTTAACGTTTTTTGAAATTATAAAGTAAACCAGCATAAACTTCGGCGACATGCGTGCACTCCGAAAAGCAATTCAGAACACATTGCATGGACAGTGGGAGAGGTTTCAGATGTAGGTCAAGTGCAATAAGTTATTAACTCATACATCGCCGCGCTACATGTGTGGAACTACATAAAATCAGTATTTTACATTTTTAGAGCAATACGCAAACAATGATTCAGGAAAGGCTTACTTTTAATAAAACTTTATTTAAATTAATTATGTAGCCTTTGTGATTGACAATTTTTGATTTTTATTAATATTGAAATTAAAAAAAAAAATGTATATTAAAAACGAAATACTGTTGTAGTCAATAATAAGTGAGTTTATATAATATATTATAAAACCAGCGCCTCTCAAACTGAATCAATTTACCTTTGAATCAAAAGTGAAGTCTACCAAACCTCATTGTAACACGTACAATTCTGTTTTAATGTTTTGGTTACGTGTGACCGCGCCCGGTTAAATAATTAATCTAGGTAAACTGTGTTGTTTCGATTGTTTGTAGGTGACAAGGGTTGCTATATATTGTATGTATGATTTATTGACGTATTCGACATTTCCGCCAAATGTGACTTTGTAGAATATCCATTAGGTTGTATGATTAATAATTAATACCATATCGTAATCGTAAGCTCAAAGTCAAAATACGAAAAACACGTTTTTTTCGTTCGCGGCATTCAAGTTTAATAAATAAACATTTTCATGTAATAGTTAAATTGCTGATTCTCTTCGCAATAAATTTCAATCGCTCTTTTTACAGTTTGCTTCTAGTCGGTCATTAGAATGATCAGTTTTATGGACGTTATTAACTTTTTTTACTCAAATATAACGCGGTTTTCAATGTTGTAATATTCATGGTAATAAGAACGAAAATTAAACCGGTACTCTGATTTATTACTTGTCAGATAAACTCCATAATGGATGATTTTTTCACCACCTTTATTTTAATATATTATATATTGTAATATTTTCAAGGCGCGGCGAGGATTTAAAATGCAAACGTATATATTATTTAATATATTAGGGTCCGATCATGAATTCAAATCATTATTAATCTATTATAAATTATGAAAAATAGGGGGTAGAATTCGCAAAGCAATGACTGACTATATTGACCGTATTAATGCTCTCATTGCGCAATCCATTTGTTGGTTATTTATTAAAATTGTTTTCTCTTTAGCTATTGTATTTTCTTAAAACACCGCTATGTATGCCAAACGCGGGCATCCCTTTGTTACGCAAAATAAAAACCCGGTTAGCCTTAGGAATACTTTCCACAGCTTTGTCCATGTTCCGGAACATTGCCAATGTGCTATTGTGTAGTTTAAAATAATGAATGAAAAACACGTTTAAATTGAAAAGAATAAATATAAAAGAGTCTGTAGAGCTGCAAATTATACTTGTGAATAATTAATATATTTTATAAATTAGTACGAATGTATAATTATTTATGGACGGGATTTATCGTCGTGCTGTACATATAATTCAACGGGTTAACCAATTATACTGTTTGGCGAATAACGTTTTGATCCCATAGGTCACATGGTTCACACAAGTTGATGGCCCTTATTTTCGCCTGTGTCCTAATTGATACTCGAAATTGATTAATATTAATTTAAGTAATATGTTTTGTAAGCGAATACCTGAGTGTATATAATACCTTAATTATAAAAAAAATACCTTATTAGTGGCTGTATTTTGTGACTACATAGACAAAGTGGATGTATTTTAGGTGGTTAAAATACCATTATAAAAACTTAAGAAAACCTTAAACGATCAATAAATTATAAACGAGACCCTTCGAAATAAAAATAGTAATATATAAAACTGTTCATATTATATATATTTTTTTATTGAAATTAGTTTCTTGTGTGGTATTTACGTCACTGCTTTTTAACCATATACATATTTTATAAAACATTCAACACAAAGTTTTGGAAGCGCTGTATTGAGTTCTTAATTTGAATCTTAATTGATCACTATTTGACGACGGTATTTACATCAGTGTCAGAATCGAGGGTATATATCGATTATTAATGTGTTATTACATCTTTATATGGATCGAAAATAATAAATAAATATGTATTATTAATGTTCACACAGTGATTTATGTTTATGTGCCTATTTGTTGACATTTGAACTCATTTAGACAGAGGTCGACCATAAGGGATTATCAGGTCGTCGGGCATTCATTACGACTTTCTATCGCGACAGAAAAAAAATCGTTTGTTTTTTACATTTTTAATATAATAAATGCTTGCTCTTGTAAGTTTTTAATTTGATATTAAAAATAACCGTTGAACAGATTTCGTGTATTTGGAAAATGCTTTATTCTCTTGGCGAATTATAACGTAGGATTTAAACAATCCGCGGCGTTTTCGAGCCTTTATTGGAAATTATTACAGCCAGATGCTTTTGCAGAATAGTGAAATACGGTCGAGCATTGTGTTCCGTCGCGGTTTGTGAAAATTAAACTTTTTAAAGAAAATCGTATTTTCTCAACGTATTTTCTCAATCGCCTTAGAATTTATACTCATATTATTATTTGGATAATATATTTTTTTTCAAAATACTCGAAGATATCCACATTCGATTAAATGATGAAAAATCGTGTAAGAGATTTCATTTAATAATACAGATTTTTCATTTTTATCTAAAAATGAGAGCATGAATCTCACAGAAGTATAATTTTACTTATTCACATATTGATTACTTTTCGGGAAAATCTTGAAGCAATAAACGATTTCACTAAGATATAAAATAATAATAAAAAACACGATATGGAATGTTAGTTTAGGGGGCGTAGCCCTAGGGGTGGTTGACCTCGCGGCCAATGAGACTCTTCGGTGAATCCTATTAAATTGTTTATTAAGTTATAATTACAATTTTGACTATGGACGATTAAGGCCTGACGCTTCTCGCAATGAAGGTGTGCAGGTGATGATGTCTCAGGGCTCTGTGGCTGCGTGCGGCGAGTGTCAGGTGTGATCTTCAGGTCAGTCGGTGAGGGCGCGTGGCTGGTTCCTCCGGATGGCTGCTGGTAGATCTTGGCTCTCTGGTCGTCTGCGTCGCTGGGTCTGCTGGTGACGTCTCTTGTCTCGTGCCTCAGCCGTCTCGTATCTCGAGTCCGGGCTTATATCCTTTAGGGGGATGCACGCTAGTTGGCCAATCACGATTATGCATCGAACTCCTAACCAATCGCTGCAGTGGCTTCTTAGAATTCGAGAAATCGGATGTGTATTTCGAAAGCCAGTTTTTTGCTTGGCTCCAGACTTTCGAATTTTTCGGAAAGGGCTTGCATTGTGGTGATTGATTGCGTCCGTACCGTTTTGTCACAAAAAGGACTATCTTAACGAGCCGTGTTGTGTGTGGTCAAAAGAAATCACTCTTGTGCCATGATGTTTGTCTCATTGTTAATGAATGAACGTTTTTGGCCACGGTCATTAACAATGAGTCATTCGCCCTTTTAAATGTGCTTATATGTGTGGTCGCCACATTAGCATGAAGAATAACTACGGCTGGTTGAAACATTTTCAATTTTAGAGTTGTTGATTGAAATTTATTTTAATATTATATATATTTGTAATCCTTATGGATATGAAATAATACACATATTACCATGTTCACTCCATAATATAGTCCCTACATAAAAACTGTTCTAGCAACCAATTACATGTACATTTTTAACCAAATCTCAGCTAAAAATAATTATTGGTCAGTATTATAAAAGCATAAAATCCAATATTTTATAAAATAAAATAAAATGAAAGATTTTTTTGAAAAAATAGGTTAATTTCAATTCGATAATTAATCTTACAAATTTTCCATTATATAGAATACATTTTACTGTTTTTGTTATTAGCTACAATATATTAAAAAAATAAGAATATGAAATAAAACGTTGATATTTACAATTTTAGAAAAAAAACTTAAAATTTAAGTGAAGTAAAAATAAAAACAATGCGTTAAAGGATAATTTAAGTACATTTAGTTTAAAATCTGAAATCATTATTGATGTGCTCTTTAGAATCTAAAGCAATATGTGCTTTGGCATTTGGTGCTTATTTAAGGACATTTAAGGATACAAAAGATTCATGGATTAGTGTGGTTATGTGAAATATTTTAATAGTATTTTCTGGTTTGAAAATGTTCTTTTATTGTTGGTATTTGACTGCTATAATGAAGTTTTTTTTAAATTAGTATAAAAATATGTATTATATATTATTTTTATAACTTTATTTTGGATGACTTGAAATTAAAAAAAAATGTATTGCCACACATGTTAAGATGGATACGATTAATTGTT
This sequence comes from Plectrocnemia conspersa, assembly GCF_051122295.1. Taxonomy (NCBI): domain Eukaryota; kingdom Metazoa; phylum Arthropoda; class Insecta; order Trichoptera; family Polycentropodidae; genus Plectrocnemia; species Plectrocnemia conspersa. Next base: position 19,201,819 of record NW_028277175.1, read on the forward strand.
TGTACATTAGGATTTTATTTTTTGTCGTAAGTGCGTTTTTTTATTATTAAATATCGGTTTAAGTGCCACAAAGGTACCCTTTAGAGCAAAGCTTAAAATTTAATCTTGAAGCCCATGTATTTAAGCTAGATTTATATTCACTTTGTCACTTTAAGGAGTTAGGGTAAAATATTTTCTACGTTTCGTAAATATTTTTTATTTTTTATTACAAATCTGACCATCATGACTTGACAGGTTTCCAATGACCATTATACAAACAATAATAAACATCAGTAATGGAGCTATCCCACATATTTTTTCCCAGCTCATCATAGCCATCATCAAAAACATCCTTGTGTTTGACAATGCCTGGATGACTCGTGCAAGAGGAGCGTTCTCAAGCGCTGATGCTCTAACCGAAACGGGCAAGAATAAAGAACGCGATCGCGACTCTAGGGCACTCCTGAGCATCGACACCGCCCCTAGTAACTAAAAAGTACTACACTGAACAGACGCTATACCAAAAATGAATTGAATAGTATTCCAACGCTCCTAACAAAAAGCCACTAGGATACACCCTCTTGTAGAGACATTAAAAAAAATATACAAATTATAATATAATAGTTCTCTCCAATAACAACGAGTACTTTAATATAATTGAGAATAAAGAATAGCCATGGAAAATGCTATTAATTTTTTTAAATTTTCAGTGAGAATAAAGGTTTTTTTATATTCTTCTTACCAATAACAATATTTTAGAGTAGCTTATTAATGATTATAATTAAATTATTATTTCAATTTAATTACTGTGTTGAAAAAATATGTTTTCCATATATAATAAATATGTGTTTTGGTTGTTTTTTAGCGTTATACATACTACTAGTTATACATATCCTGGTATATGGTAAAGGATTTTTATATATATACTTACATATATTATATTTTATGATAAAGGTTAGATTCAACGAACAAAATATAATTTAAGCCGAGCAAACAGAAGGAGACCAACTGGAAGGAAACTTTGCATTGAAAACTAATTACGGTGAAAAAAAAACAGCACCGTAATTATGATAAAGTAAATTTGTGTTATATTAAAAACATATTGAATATTTCTATATGTACGTTTTTTATGCTTTGGTGTGCGCCTGTATAGTAGACCCACTTGTTCTCCCGCAATAAAATAAATCAATTACAGGCAACAGATTTATGGAATTGGGTCGAAATGATTAATCAGCTGGATTTTAGGGGGGAGCTAAATAGCGTAAAAAAAGCGACATTGCCATCGCCTGAATCCATAAATTTGTCATATTGTATTATGTTCCCAGCAGTCGCAGTTCGATAAATAATCATTGTTTTTTGTTGCAAATATTACAATATGTTATTTTGTAGCTACATACTCTTATTCATAATAAAATGCCCGGCTAAGGTATCCCTAAACCAGTATCAGTGTTATTTGTTGATTTAAGTGATATTGTAAATAATTTATAAATAATAACTTACATTGCTAGAATTTATTATTTATCTGAGAATTGCTACAAGTTTGGAACTCCATGTTTGAACAATATATTTACAACAATAATAATATAAGACATATTGTGCTTTCTCGGAAAGCGAAATATGTTATTTAATATATCACATGCTGCAAACGTAGCGTTCAAAGATAATATTTTGGTTTCAACGTTTAAAAGGGATTTGTGCGTTCAAAGGATACCTTGTCTATAAATTCGAACCTCAAAATACACGGCTTTTGTCTTGACAAGCGTGTGACAAAATTACAGGACGCTCATCTCGCTGAAAGCGGCGCGTTTCGGTTTCGCAACAAGATTGAGCAGATGCTCTGCTCAAATCGGATTACGGCTATAATTCGGTTTAATTCAGCTTATCTCCACGGTGCTTGGACGAATGGATACAATGTAGCGGGCAATTTGTGGGTACTGTTTTTTTAAAGCGATCCCGAAACAAACCTTCTATACTCTGATTAATCTAAGAATGTATCGCTTGAAACAAAATAATTCGTTTGTTAAGTATAACTGCATTTAATTTATTATCAATACTCTATTGTCAAATGGACATGGCATAAACGAAAATAATTTACTAATAAATATATAAGAAGAATAGTAACACATTGTAGGTTTGTTTTTGCGAGATATAAGAGGCGGTGACATGCGCTGCTAGTAATATAAACTTAAAACAACTTATGTAGAATCATATATGTGTATTCCTGAAAGTTGGCATGAACGCCTCTGCCACGTTTTCGACGCGCCATGCCTCTAGCTTTCGAAATATTCAATTCACACTTAAATCATAAATAATAAAGTTAGTTTTATCTAAAATCAATGACTTAGAAATATAAATAGTCCCTTTTAACTTTGTAGCAAATAAACATATATGAAATACAATTCAAAAATAAATAGTTTAATAGATGTTCGGAGTTTCATTACCGTATAAAAATCATATACATACGCAAAAATATTTATTACCATAAAATTGAATTTGGCCGAAAGGAAGAAAAGCAAAAACCAATCAAACGAAGCACTAAAGTTACGGGTTCCTTGCTAATACATATTTATGTGACCTTTTAGTCCTAAAATAACAAAAAAAGTTTCGAAACCAATTTCCTTCATAACAGGAGATTTTTTTTTGGAAAATATTGTTTGTTTTTATTGCTTTAATTTAGAAGCGGAAACTTCATGTTTAATATGAAGTATTTTTAAATCGTCTTTAGAAAATAAACACGTTTAATGCTTACTCCTAGCGCATTCAGAGTAATATAATTTCGAAGGTATTTTTCATATTACAGTATTTTTGTCAGAAATTGCATTCTAAAAGTTTCACGTAGTCTGCGCGAAACTTTTGCTTCCAACCCAGGTCGCTCAAATTAATTTTCGCGGATTGCTTTTGAACGTTAAACCATGCAGAAATATTAAAATGTAATTATATCGCTGCATTTTAAAAGTGGTTTTACTTGGAATTCATTTTTAATGGTAAATATTATCTAGTGCAGGGGTTGGCGATATTTTTTCGTGAAAGATCAGATCATAAATATTTCTCGAGAATATTTAAATATTATAGATAAGTCATTTCCTATCGTCAAAATTTATTGCAAATGGTCATATGTATGTTTATACTTACATGAAATTTTGATTTTATGTATTTCATCTTTGAAAATATCTTTTCATATAAGTGTTGCCAAATACAAATATAAATCTTCTAGCATATGATCTTAATTGACCATATTCATCACTTGGAAGACACATTTTTAGGTTGCTAATAGTGTTTTTCTAAGATTTTGCTTTTTAGCATTACTTTGCAGATAAAAAACTTTCAATTGATTGTAAAATGAATGTTTCTCAAAAAGTCGATTAGATTAAAAAAATCGAAATTGAATAACGCTGCTGGAACTGTACACACAGCCACATTTCTTGTAAGAATAAAGCACCTATTTTTTTGCCACCATGGGTAATACACAATATTGATTCACAATACTGATTACAAAAATGACTGCAGGAACAAAGTTTAACGGTGACATAAATGGTTCAATAACACATGATAGATTGAGATATTTTCCACAAAGAACATGTAAAACACACTGCATTTTTATAAGTCTCATAAATTTTTCATCCAATCGAAATCAATTGCCTTGCTTTTTAATTGTCTATTGATGTTACTCACAATGTGCTCAACATTTTTAGCAATTGTTCTGTCTGATAGATTCAAATAAGATTTTTTAAATTTATAATCAGTGAATGACTATATTATTGAATAATAAATAAGTTACTCGTAAACATTATTTTTATTTTCGCATAAAAATGTGTTGTGAAAAAAAAACATTTTTGCTTTTCTGCAAGTTGTGGATATCGTGTCGAGTGCTTAGTCTGGTAATGACGACGTATATTGTATGCTTTTAGTCCAGACATAATGTTATTATACAATGAACATAATGCTTTTTCATCTAATTCGATAACAAAATAATCGAAGTCTATTAGTGTTTTTTTTTCTGACTTTGATAAAGCCAAGACGAATATCCACGAGTTATAAAATTAAAACAAACTATGGCAAAAGGTGTTACACGGGGCACTGAAGACGTGCTATGAAGCAATAGGCCAAATTGCGCAACTCATCAATTCGACAATTGACCGTTCCTCAATAGCGCATGCTAATTGTAAAGAGTAAATTAGTTTGCGGGCCGGATTTGGCCCATGAGCCGTAGTTTGGCGACTCTTGATCTAGTGATAACACTAGATCAAGAGTCAATCATAAGATTACAATACTTGTTCTCGTTATATAGCATTATCCTTAGTAATTTTTATTCATTATTATCATAGTAGCATAATATACGGGCAACAATCAACACATACGATTAAGTATTATAATATTTCCTGTCTAAAATCGAAATCTAGGAATCCATTTTTAATTTATATTTTAATCATTAGAGCACATTAAAAATTACAACTTGATTTAAATATTGTTCAATTACAGTGTTTGTGAACATATGTAATATTCATGTTTATTATTATTATTATTATTTTATTAATTTATTTAGCTTAATAGCTAATCTTTACATCTAACAAATTTAGTAAACATATATAAAAATATATAAAAAATACATAACAGAAAGAAAAAATAAAAATATACAATAATAAAGTCTTAATATTATAATTTATTTCTATATGTACGAAGGTGTTTTTTATTCCATTTATGAAACCCGTTATATTTTTGCTGTTTCGGATTTCTCTTGGAAGACTATTATATAAATCAAAACCTCCGTACATAATTCCCCTAGCCGTACTCGTTTTCTTATACTTAATTATCTTTAAATGTTCTCTATTTCTAGTATTATATTTATGTACATCTTTATTTTTTATTAAATACTTATTAAAATATTTTGGTAACATATTATTTTCTAACTTATATATAAATACTAAAACATTCATACTCAATATTTCTTGAACATTCAACCATTCTAATCTATCAATCATACTTTTACAATTAGTTAATCTATTTTTATTTAAAATTACTCTCATTGCCCTATTTTGTAATTTTTGCAACATTTGTTTATCTAATTTATTTAACATATTTAATAGTGTTGCACAATAATTAAAATGGGGCAATATTATACTATTGTAAATTATTTTTTTTGTATTTATACTTAATATATTTCTTAATCTAGATAATAAACCTATTTTTCTACCAATTTTTTTTAATATGTAATTACAATGTTCTTTAAAATTTAATTTTGTATCAACAATTACTCCTAAATATTTTATATTATCCACTATTTCTATACTAGAGTTATTTATTACTATTTTGGTACTATTATCTAAAACATTTTTATAATTAATAAACATACATTTAGTTTTATTCTCATTTAATTTAAGTACATTATTCTTTAACCATATTTCTAATATACTTAATTCATTATTTAAATTATTTACAATTTCTTTAATGTTATCACCTATGCAATACATTAATGTGTCATCCGCAAATAGATGAATTTTACATTTTTTTACGTTATTAACTATATCATTAATATACAAAACAAATAACAATGGTCCTAATTTAGACCCTTGTGGTACTCCATAAGACACTAATTTCTCTTCAGAATATACATTATTTATTTTAACTTTTTGTTTTCTTTTATATAAGTAATTATTAAACCATCTTAAAACTATATCACTTATACCTATACTCTCCAATTTCTTTAACATTATTTTTCTGTCTATTGTTTCGAAGGCTCTCTTGAAATCCAATATGTAGACATTATCTTTAAATTCTCCATGTCATTGACTTGTATTGTAAATTGTCTTTGATTTTTTACTTTGATATATTTTGAAATATGTTGTTTATAATAATTTATGTCAAATTTCTATTTGCTTTTATAACTCCTTTTGGCTTTCTTTTGTAGGTTTATATTTCAGGTAATCGAAAGTCGCGATCCTTTCAATATCGTTCTTATTTCCGCTCGCCAGTCTCTTTCATTGTTCGTCAGATAAAGCGATGATATTTTCTTATTATGTTCACGATATATTTAAACAAATTTCTGTGTGTATTTCATTATTTAGAATATTAATAATAATATTTTATGTTATTTTGTTGCAGCATACGTGAGTCGTCGTTTTCCTCTAGTCGAGGTGAGCAGAATAAAACAAGTTCTGGCTTATAAATGCAAGGAGAATTGCACCGCTCTTAGAATGAAGACAGTGAGGTATATATATATACACTATTATTATTTATATCAGTTTATGCGTATGTATGTAATTAAAGAACATTTCTTTGATGTTGCTTAAAAACGAGTTCTCCTGCTATTGGAATACCGGATCATTAAATAAATTAAAAAAAAACGATCAAATTGCAAATCAACGCGGATTCAGGACAATACATATCTGGACGACTCCATTCGAATATAACTAGAATATAATACGATTTAAGTGTCATAAAACTTTTTTACGAACGTTTAACTTGATTTTTAAAAAGTTTTCCATTGTCGCTTTAGCGAGAACTTAAAATTTGTTAAAAAATACATAGTATCTTGATTAAAAAATACAACAAAAAGCTCAGACGGACGATTCTCGCGTTGTATCTCTTCTCATTAAAAGTTTGACGGAATTGTTCTTCTCATTCGCTCATCTTGTTTTTGTTTTTATATAAGATATACGTATGTGTGAGTCTGACACAATAAATTCTATATGTTAGAAAAAATTAACAAATTAAAAAAAAGCCTCACATGGAAGCGTTTTTCTCTCACTCCTAGAAAACTCTAATTTCGTCTGGCAAATCGGCACGTTTCTCAGTGACGATCGTCTCGCGAGCAAAATTGAATTTTATAACGTAACACGCATCTCAGTCGTAAATCACGCATTGCGTCGACCGAAAGGGGAGGTTTGCAGCCATCGATACACCACTGGTCTCACCCCTCGATGAATTATTTCTCTCTCGCTCTTCGTACCTATCCGCCTAACGAGGGACATTTGCTCCCTCTATAGTAGCTCTTAGAGATTTATACGCCTCCTTTGAGTTACGTCGTTGTATTTTTCACAGAAATAAATCAAGCGCACGTACGTACGAATTAACTAAACCCTTTAACGCTAGAAAAGTAACGCTTCGTTATAGGGACCGATTTAATCCTCTCGTGTAAATTACATTTTTCTTATACTTGACGCGCTGTAATTTGGTTAATGTGCACGTATATTTATTCAACGATTCCGAATTGTAATTCTGTTAATGCGAAAATAGAAAGAATATTTCGAGAATAAAAATAAGACAAGGCGCGTGGTTGTTTATGTTTTACTGACATTATTACACAGGCTTTCAGCGCAGCCTACCATTCAGGACTCTTATATAAAATTAAATAAAAAATTGAATAATTTTGCGTTTTGTATAAAATATTGTATTCTCAGAAACGGTTTTTTACTGTGAAATTTGAATTATAAAAAACTTGCTATTTTTTAAAACAATACAATTTGAATATAAAAATTAGAACAATAAAATATTATCATACTGTGTTGTTCTAATTGTTTTAATAATATAAACCCATATTGGTTTTTTGCATTTTATTTAGCTCTCAATCCCTTTTATTGAGTATGTTGAATGTGAGAATATCGTGCTGATATCGAGGCTTGGCTGGACTGACTGCCGGACGTAGTGTCGGAACCGGCGGCAGTACTCGTTCGTAAGCGTCGGCGTATCAGTATCGGTCGGCGTATCGAGTGTGGTGACGCCGATCGCTCGCGTGCTCCGACACATGGTACACAGTGATGTTCTTCTACCAATATAAAATGTATGAAACCGTTAACATTCTGACGCGTCACGTTACGCCACGACACGACGCGTGTGTACATGCCTTTAGTCTGCCCTTGGTTGGTCGAATTTCTGAAATTGACGGTGGCTCTCTGAAGAGTCCCAATATGAAATTTAGATTTGGTTACGTAATTGAAGACGTGCTTGCGGCTGAAATGATGTTGTGTTGTTTATGCTACAACTATAAGCATAGTTTTGGTTAAATGCTTTTAAATAACAGCTAGGTTTGGAAAAAAGTGAATTATTTTGAACACGCTACTATTTTGTGATAATGTAAATGTGTTTTTTTCGTTCTCCGTTAAGTGCATTATTCAGCTTTCCGTCAAAGCTTTCAACAAGTCTACTGTTAACCTTAGAGTCCAGTCAAATATGGATATGACCTCGGAATGAAATTTTGTTTTGACGTTCTTAAGATGCGCTGAAAAGTCTCATAAGATCGAGTGTCCGCTAGTCAAGATGTCATATAAAGAAATGAAGTTCGCCAAATTTGTAGAAAATTTTATTCTCTACAAGTTTTGTAAACAATTAAATGACGTGTGACGCATAGGAAGTGAGATATTTGCAAAAATACGATTTCATGACCTTTGACCTTTGGTATATTGACTAGCGGACACTTGATCTTATGAGACTTTCAACCAGTCTTTAAAACGTAAAAACAAAGCTTTATGCAAATTTTTAGCTTTCTATCTTTGATTCCGAGATTTAGCCTTTATTTCGCCTTATTTGGCTGTATTATTATGTATTGTATGTTTTAGCCGTGAAGCTCTATATCAGAGTCTGCCAAACTTTTTTACCTAATGACATACTGGACATTGAGATTTTATTTTGCCGCACACCAAATAAAAATCCCAACAAAATTAAATATATACACCACTGTGCCGCGGCACACAGTTGATTTTTTTTTATATATATTATTATCTTGTTGAGTTGAGTATATGTACATACATACATATGTACATATACTTTACGGGCTTTGTTCGATAGGTTATACTATAAAAATAAATATTTTATGATACTGAAACGTAATTTTGTTAATTACACTCTTCGCATATCCAGCGTCACCTTAAATCTCTCCTACAATAATTTAAGAACAGAATTTTTATCCGATTTTTATAAAACAATGTCTTAATACATCTAGGTGCGTGTGTTTTTGAATATATGTGTAGGTTCATTTTATAGTGCATTTGTCGAAGATAGATAATTTTTTGTGCTCTTTCGTAGTTTTGTACAACAATGAATATCAATAAAAATTAAAAAAAATATGCAAATAAAAAATGAAATAAATTATTGATAATATTGACAAAGTTATTCTGGAAATCAGAAATATTTTCCATTCATTCAAAAGATTAAGACAACGTAGATTTTGAAGCTATATTTAATCAATTTTTTTATTTTTAGAAAATTTGGCAATTATGTTGCATATTGTAATATATATTTTTATGCCTAAAATCATATATTTTTTATATTTATATTGCTTAAGATTTTTTCTAATGTAAAAATTTAATTTCTTAACATAATAGTAACGACGTTCTCAATTAGTGTTTTTAAAAACTCACAGTTTTTTTCTTATATAGATCAACCACGAACGCATACAATAAATAGTAAATTATTTTCTTAAACGAATTACATTATTAAATCAAGCCTTTATTATTTTGATTATTTTATACGCAAATTTAGTGATGAAATTATTATTTTTAAGTTTATAATAAATCGGACAACATGAATTCTTAAAAAAATCAGCCATAATGCGTAAATACCCATTAATTAAATAATAAAAAATAAAATGGCTTTTTTTGCTTTGATAATTTAAAATAAACGGATTATACTTGCAGGTTTTTTAGGCAAAGCTGGTTAAAGTTTATTTTATATGCATGTATGTATATCATAAATTACCACGTATACATGGAATTGTATGTCGCTATTAGGTAATGGAGTTGAAATGGCAGGTCTTGAAAGTCAGAGTGTTCGCTGAAGTGTCGAGTTGAATTATTGTCGGCTGTGATTTGTCGTGATGGGTTCCTGTGATGATGTGGACGATCTGCTGTGACTCCGAGGCGTCTCTTCTAGTGCGTCTTTAACCGCATGTCTGTGTCTTCGCCGCTGATTCGTCTACTTCCCCCTATGACCAAGTGCATTGTCTATTGTGCATCACAGTAGTTTTTCCCGGTACTTGTGGGTGATTAACGTTTCGAGACGGGTGTGTTATTAGATGCTCTGTAAAATATTTCCAATTATTAATGCAATTATTTAGTCCCGAGATCTCCCCTCTCACTTGTTTGTTCGAAATGGTCACTAGCCTAGCCCGGACCAAGCGGGGGACTCGAAGCCCCCTAAGTCGCTATTTTTCGTTGTAACTTTTTAATTACTAATGTTAATAAGTTCATATTATATGTAATCCTGTATTAAATCATTACACATATGTTCTGATAATTTTTAGTAGATTTCATACATAAATAAGGATTAAAAACAAACATTTGTGATGAAATACATTGTTTTGATATTTTTGCGTGCATTCGTAACATAACAAGAAGAGCAGTTGGGATAAAATATTTTGTTTCGCTCACACTTACGGTTATAAATGCATAAAATGTGTATTTCATCCATTAGGTGCGAGCGAGATATACATATATCGCTCTGGAATGCGCACGATTTCCGGTGTCGCACGAAGAAACGGATGACGAAACTGCGCTTCTCAATACGCGTGGTATTTAGTTGACGGCAAATTTACTTTTTTCATCGTGTTTTTGTGATTTCATCGTTTTATATATTAGTGTTATAATTAATAATGAAATTTACATAATTACATAATATTTAGGTATGTAAGAAGTTTTATTGTCATCATTATTTTTATTACATAGTGTTTTTTTAGTGTAACATGTAAAAACAATAATAATAATAATGAATCAAAGGCAATATAAAAATTTAAATTAAACATTTCCGATTAAATCTATTGTTTTGGTCTTTTTGCGTGCATTCATAACATAACAGAAAAAGCAGTTGGGATAAAATATTTTTGTTTCGCCCACACTTTCGGTTATAAATGCATAAAATGTGTATTTCATCTATTGGGTGCGAGCGAGATATACATATTGCTCTGGAATGTTTATGATTTCCGGTGTCGCCAAGGACCTAACGGATCTCTTGCAATTTTTGAGACAGTGTTTATTCAATACGCGCGCGGTGTTTATGTTATATACTTTGATTTTGAATCTATGAATTCCTATAATTATATAATTCAATAAGATTGCGACACAATTTCAACGATGCAACGTAATTAGTTCATCGACCTAAAATCGTGATATACGAACGTTTGTTTATGTTAAAGCAATTAGAGCAAACAAGGGGTCTATTCGGTATCATTCGTTTGAACGAAACCATAAATCGATGGGACACTTGAAACTGGAAACAGTACTAGACTTGTTCTCTTTGTCACAGAGATGATGCGTCACATGTAGTCACAGGGTCGATCGAAGGGACAAATCGATGGTGTACATGTTACCTTATGGAATGTGTCATAAGGAAATGCGTCACGTGTGCAATGTATATAAATATGGGAATCAAATAAAGAGAAGACACTTGATATTGATCTCGGAGAGAGAGAATATTGATGATAATATGTAAAGCCCTGCACATAAATTTATAAATGAAAAAATAAATATGTAGTAAGTAAATATATTATTTTTAATACAATAGTTTGAGAAACAGTAGCACTTGTTGCAACATCGGGTAGTAGTGGGGATAGCGGACACTGTTCTGCCCGCCCACAGTGATGAAAATGACATGCTTCGATGATGACGCTTCTTAGTGTAATTTTATTTTACGTAAAAAAACGATAAAATGTTATAAAATATAATAATTCCATGATATTAATATATGTAATGATTGTTCAAATGCATATACTTGATTTTATGCTATTATTTCTTGTCGAAAAGGTCTAAAAATTAGTATGAAGATCGGGGGTCTTTCCGTACCCACGTTGGGAGCGTACGTTTTTTTCGTACACTCGGTCCGGTAAAGGCTAGAATAACTTAAAACTGAGTTTTGGACTCTAGATTATATTGATGTATTTTAAGCTAAACATCTAATCCAAAAAATAACGTAAAAAAAAACGTTTATGGTTTAAAATGGTTAAAGGGCAGCTCTTTGGTTGACTTTTTATATAATAATTATTTAAAAATGTTACTCTTTGATTCGTCTTTAAAGCCATGCGAATTTATGATTTCATTTTCGTTTTTGTAAACGTTAAAAGTTATTTAATGTCAACTCTCAAAGCTTATGAATCAGTAACTAATTTAGGAAATTTAAATTTAATTAGGTCGTTTTAATCTGAATTTGGATTCGTTCTCTTAACTAAAAGCACTCGAGGGATCACTCCAAATTACTACGTACTTTTTGGTTGAATTATAGTTCATTATTGATTCATAATTTTACAATTTTATTTAAAATATTATTAGACGCGGTTTCGAATTGCATAGGATCGAAAAAACCCATCTCAGAATGTGCACCCCGCTTACATTGCTTCTAATCCCTGGAGTCGCTAAACCATGTTTCAGTATTATTTTACCCGCTTAACTGTTTAAGGGTCGAGCAGTTAATTCCCGAAAGGGCATGATTGCGTTTAATTTTAACACGCTGGATAGTGGTAGCAAATTTTATTCGATTCACGTTTGCCGCTCGTAAAATAGTCTGATTTTTCTTTCGTTTTAATTTCGGTCGTTCCCCTTCGTTGATTTCCCATGGAGCCTATTTCGCAACGCGACACCACTATGGGATAACTATTTTTCGAGAGCTTCTTTTATTATTTATTTCTCATATATACGTATTTCGAATTCATGATATTGAAAATGATTGATATACTTATTGGTGATTCATATCTATATATCATTGAACATATAATATCCTTTAGCTACTGAATGTATTTTGACGCAAATGTGAGATTATATATTATTCAATTATGCGTGGTACTATAACATGTAACAAGATAATAAATAAATGTAAATTTTGAAACTATATTTTTGTTCGTTGTGCTAGTTTGTTAGTTGTGTTAGTCATAAGGATCAATTCCTTCTATAACCAATCGAAAATTATCACCTTAAATAGATACATTTACATTCTTTGTATTTCTCTTATTTTCACTATCATCGATGTAAACACAGCACCTTCTTTTACACAGCAATTACTTAGCACCAAATTATTTGGAGGAATGTTAACATTATCAAATAAAAAAGGTCATGATCATCTTTCTCCGTTTCTATGTTTTCAAGAGTATCATTTACAGAAATTTCAATGCTACTCTTTGATTTATTATTTCACCAGGTGCACTAGTATTACTGATGATATCATTATTTTCTTGATTCATGGTGCTGAAAAATATTTTATATGTTCCAATATAACGCGCGCGCATAAACGTAGAAAGCAGGTAAATAGTTTTATTATATTTCGAAACGTAAGATTAGCAAACTTTTTGTAGCATTTTACATTTTATAACATATATTATCCTTTAAGTGCGCAATTGTAAAATAAAACCTTTAAAATGTTGTCGGTAAATATTAAACATAAAGCTTCAAAGTTACCGATCAACAAAGCCATTATATTGGATATCAAAGCTGAGTGCTAGATGTTTGAAAGTCAATATATCGGTTTTCAAAGTTCTAAAGCTCAAACATTTTGTTAGGTAGATAGCCTAAATTATTATCCAATACGACGAAGAACGCTATCCAAATCAGTTCATATGATCTCGTGTTTTAAGGTGAAAAGCAACAATATGTTATATAGTCCAGTCAAATAAGGGTTTAACCTCGGAATGAAAGATAACAAGCTGAAATTTTGCACAGACCTTGGTTTTGGCGTTCTAAAGATAGGGTGAAAAGTCTCATAAGATATCGTGTCTGCTAATCAAGATATTAAAGGTCAAAGGTCATAAAAATCGTTTTTTTGCAAATATCTCGCCTCTTTTGCGTCGCATGTCATTAAATGTTTAACAAAACTTATAGAAAATAAAATTTTCTACAAGTTTGTTATAATTTATTTCTTCGTATGGTTAATGGTTTTCGATATATAGCGCGGGGAGTGGGAAGCGCGCATCCGTTTATAGGATAACGCTATGTAAACTAAGGAGCCAGAGTTACCTGTACATTCTTCCACAGTTTCGTAGAAAACATCGCAAATTGTTATCTGCTGAATGAAACCATCTAAAGCATTATAACTTTCAATCTCCATATCTTCAAAAATCATCATCGATAATGCAAAAAGTAATACGTATGGCCTCTGATACTTCTTGCAAAAGCGGGACCATCCAACATTTTGTCGACAGAAGTCGATGCATAAATTGTACTGAGAGCTTCCTTGATTCCGCTTCCATTCATTATATACCCTATGCATCCAATAAAAGACATAAGCATATGAAAGCCTCCTAGTTTCACAACTACTCTGGACAAGTCTGAGCTAGCATCTGAAGCTGCTACGATTTCACGTGCTTTTATGTACAACGGCTGATCAAAAGTTATTAACATGTTCTTTGTTCATGTTTCTTGGCAGTGTTTATAGCACACTGTAATGTAGTGTAAAGTGTGTCCATATTACTCACAGGATGATGAATAAAAGTAAGAAACAGAATCCGAGAAGTTACAAAGTTCTCATTGTTTTTTGTAAGTTGTTCAATAAATCCATTCCACCCTGGCAACGGTGAGATATTTTTCCACTTTCCGTACTTCCACAACAAATCAACTACATTAAATATTTGTTCGGTTAGTTCTTCTACATCATTAAAATTTTAAACTTGAATCTCTTGCTCAATCCGGGTACGACATGATTTTCATACACTAGAAGGGGTATATGTGATAGTGCTGCTAACTCCTTTGCACTTGGTTTTGTTGTAAATTTCTTTATGCGGTCATCAGATATAACTTCAGATTTTGGAGTTATTATTTTTATCATTCCCATTATATGAACAGTATTATAGCCATCAAGAGTATAAATATTTTTCTGCATTATCTGTTGCATACTGTACTAAGGCACTTGACTATGATGGTTGATTACGAGGCTGTGGGTGATAAACAGCTGAAATTTAACATTTTACAGTATCACTATATGAAGCGAAAAAACCTAAACTTGACAAAACATCCAAAAGTCTTTTTGGATGTTTTGTCGAGTCTATTAATAACTGCGAAGAAAAGGACCGTTTTCGTATGGAAGTCATTATAGCATGATTTATAGCTGTGTATTTCGTTTTAAAATGCCCCGTCTTTCCTTTTCTGTTCTTTATAATAACTTCTTGCAGAAAATGTAATAAAGTTTTCGGAATTTCTTCATTAATATTTTACTCGGGGGCGGATAAGACTTGGTCTCAACAACAGAAGATCGAATATCTTCTCTAATAATCGCCGCAGCAGCTTCCACTACGCGCAAGTGTTCTTCTTCCGAAGTGCCTTTTTTATTTTCATACCAAGCTATGGATAAAACTTAAGCTTGAGCATCGCGAAAAGAAAAAATAGGGAATGATCCAATCTTCGTTATAACTATAATATCAGTTAAATATTTTTCTCTTAATTTGGAAATGATCTTCTTATCATCTGGTACATACTCCGTAAGGACATCTCTCAACTCTTTCAATTTTTTCGCACAAATTTCTTGACGAGCAATATTTCATTTTTAATTCTTAATAATACAATGAAGAAAGTAATAAAATTATGGTTCAAACGACTTGCCGAGACCACTTTTTTCACGATTGTTTACTTTTTCAAAGCTTATACCAAGTTAAGCAGGTAGAAATACTCGCTGGATTCTATAAACGGATGTACGCCTCCCACTCTTCGCGCTATATCTCAAAAACGGTTAATGATACAAAACAAATATTGTAACTAAACTTGTAGATAATTTTATGCTTTACAAGTTTTGTGAAGCATCTAATGACGTGCAACGCATAAAACACGAGATATTTGCAAAAAAACAAATTTTGTGACCTTTGACCTTTGATATCTTGATTAGCAGACACGATATTTTATGAGACTTTTCACCCTGTCCTTAGAACATCAAAACGAAGGTCTGTGCAAAATTTCAACTTGGTATCTTTCATTCCGAGGTTTAGCCTTTATTTCGCCTTATTTGACTGGACTAATATTATATAACGTCGATGGTATGTTCACCATTCGCACAAGGTTTTTTCAAAAGGCTTACAGCAACTCCAAGTGAATTTGCCAGTTATTATATTTAAAAAAAACAGGTTTTTAATTTTAAAATATATACATTAGGTCGCTTTTTTTGCGGTAGATGCGTTTTACAGGATATACCGCATAAAAAAACACGGCTTACGTTGAAAAATTAAGGACGTGCTCCGTAGTTTTCCATAACCAAATAATCGTGAGTTAAAATATGTATACACAGAATCGCATAAGAATTTCAAGAAAATAATAAGATCGAAATTTTTGTTACATATAATAATCATAATTACATGGTTCGGCATGATTTGAGTCGAAATCACTTTAATCACTAGAAATATGCGCATCAGACGTAGAACGTTAAAGACAACGTGGTTCTTCACAATTTGAACTATCGTTCTGTGCTGTATTTTTTTTTTAACAATCAGTGATTAAATTTTGTGATGATTTTTTTGATCTGGACATATGATTCTTAAGGTTAGGTTAGAATTTGAAGATTCGTTCAGAATTTGTGTTATTAAAAAAACACGATTGTACAATTTACTGCAAAGTTGAATACCCTTTAGAATTATATGTGCAATAAAAGGGTACTAGATTTTCTTCCGCTTCATTATCGTTTTCTGGTTCTTTGGCGATATCTAAAGTTATATTAATAATATTTTTGTTATTTTGGACATTATCTGCAATTAATTCGTCGAAATTATTTGGGCTAAAATTATCAATTTCATTCGCCAATGTAATATTTTTGCTGATATTTTCGATGTTTCAATTGGTTTCACTGATTCCAGTCCATATTTTTTTCTAGCAAGAATCTCAAGTGTGTGGTATTATATCAGTGATAGCGGATGAAATTTGATTTAATGAGTTCAGAATAGAAAATGTTTTCATACGCTCAGTTAGTGTTAATGCATACTTTTTTAGTTTATACACAATACATTGATAGGTACTCTTAATATATGTTTTTATAAATTAGCAATTATGCCTTGATCTAATGGCTGAATAATGATTGTTGTATTGTGTGGAAAAAACATTATCTGCACATTTAGATGTTAAAAATACGGATGCCATGGGGGTATTGTCGACAATCAATAAAACTTAAAAATCGATAATTTTCTGCTTTATATATCGTTTTACTTCTGGTAAAAAACAATTCAAATAAACATTATAATCCTATGATAATAAAAAGGGAAACAAATATTTTTTTTTAGAAGTATATAACTTTAAAATTAAGTAAAACGCATACAAATCGTGGTATTGTTTTTATTGGAAAGATACTTTTATGCCATTAGTGTTTAAGTATGATTGCTGCGGCTGGCTCGAATAAAGCGCAATCCAATTTTCGACAACTTTTTCGAGCAGCTATATATTGGCAATAAAGCGGCGAATGTTGTCCAAAGTCGTCCATCGTCTCTGGTTTATCGGTGTAGACTAGCGGCTTCATATATCTCCACAGAAAATAATCTAAAGGTGTAAATCACACGATCTTGGAAACCAATTCACAGGTCCATTACGCGAAATTATGCTTGTTTCCTTCAATAAATTGATTGTGGAGCGCGTTGTGTTGTGTTAGTAATCATGGACCTATAGCGCTTTCCACTATGACTAACGTTTTGCCCGTCATTATTTTTGAAGAAATATGGACACCAAACAGTAACTTTCTGGCGTCTTAATAATGGCTTGTGGATTTTCTTCACTCAAAACGCGGCAATTTTGCATGTTGATGTAGCTATTCAACTGTGGCGGATCACACAGATGCCCACGTTTGTGGGGATCCTTTCTTGAAACTCTCGTAATTACGATGACCAATAGTGAGATTCACACAAAGGCTCTCGTTACGTCTAAAACTAAAGGGTTTCCTCATAAATAACACGCAAAGATTCTCCGATGCAGTATACGAATATTTATTTGTTGCGAAACGGTCACCGAATAACCAAAATCGCCGTTGCAGTATACGACCTTAGACAATGCCCATCAAGCAAATGTCGCTTTTTAAGCGTGCTTATTTTTTTCATTGATTCTAAGAAGTGAGTGCATCGATTGACTAGATGATTTCTGCATAATTGTGATTGATCAGCAAGCTTTGCAGCCCTGGATACTTAGGCCTGGACTCCGACGAGGAAAGGGCAGTCACAAGCAATCAATCGCAGACTAGCAGACACTCGGAAGAGACCAGCAGACACCCGTCCTCCCGCTGATAACATACTGTTATACTGGACGCTCGCACCAGATAGGGATCAACTTCCGCTATACACCCGCTGCCACGCTACCTACAAAACCTCTGAGGATCTTCCACCGACATCATCCCTCCGCCAGCTTCTCCACCACTGTTTGTTGAAAACATCACACCATTTATCATCTGTCGCAATATATTTAAATATAATCTAATAAAACTACTAGATTCCACCTGTGTCTTACTGGCTGCGAAGTCACACCCTTAAGGGTTTGACTTTGCAAAAATGGGCTTCATCGCTGAACAAAACTGAACCACGATTTTCGAAATTTGCAAACGTAAGTCTATTCATGGTAAAATGGCAAACCAAACTGAGCACAAATCAACTATCAGCGGTCAAATTGGCTGTCGCTGAAAAAAGTGTAGGCAATTCGAAAAACAAACCTCTTAAAAAAACACCCTTTATACACCGCGTAAACTAAACATAGGATAAAACCATTGAAACATATGTACATATCTACAATCAAAACAATAATGACTATTGTATCAATCACCTGCATCGGTCCAACAACCCTAGACAGACCATTTTTTTATTCCAAATATTGAACGAATGTGTGATCGGTCGTAAAATAAGAAATTTGTCCTTTCTTATACTGTTACCCGACGTTTCGAAAACATATCTAAATTGTTTAAAAAACTGGCTTGAAATAAATGTCGAATCTACTTTGATATGAAAGTTCAAAGGGTTGGGAAGTATTTTGTATTTATTTATAATTAATATACTAGCAAATTAAACAAAATCGGAATATGAGCAAACGCCCCATGGTTTATCCGAAACCAGATGTTGACTCTGAACTTAAAATATCAAACACATCGATATGGTTCTATTATAATTTATATTAGTTAATGTATGATGTTTGTTAATCTGTACAAACATTTACCAAACATAGTTAGGGAGGTGAGAGACCACGGTTTAGAAACTTGTATTATAAACATTGAAATAAACTGTAATAAGTTTTGACAAAATCTTATTCCTTCCTTTTATTTTTGATTTTCATTCCTAAGAGAAAAAATCGTGCTGCTGTATTTTGTATGAGCTTTAGTCTGTCTCTTTTTGGGTTTATAAATACATACAATATTTCTCCCCTATGCGTGGACGAATATTATGTATGCTCCAACTGTAGCCTTGCGGATAACGACGTCGATTTTTTCTCTTTTCCGAAAGTGAATGCTTTTCCCGCGTGCCTCGAGTCTAACATTCGCATATGCATGAGATATAATATATAAAATTATTTATTTTATTGCAGTGAGGGTGCAATACAACAGCACACGGCAAACACCCAGACTCCGGAGACCAATTCGACAGATGCCGCTGCTAGATCGTCCGCTTCCAACTACGACACCCAGCAGCATCAGTAAAATGGAATAAAACTAGTAAACGATTCGTAATTCGCGCAGTTTCGCTTAGGGCCGGCGTTAATTCTTTATATATTCTAAAAATATGTAATGTACGTGCACTATCATTATTACCTCACACGCGCGGCTCTGTGCGAAACTGCATCCCGTCAACGAAATTAATCAATTAGCTAGTCGGTTCGATTACGCGAATCGCGCGATGTATAGTCATTACGTAACTTTTGGGAACAGATTGTGATAGGTTTTCGGATTTGTCGACGCCGAAGGGGGTGCCGTCTTTTAATTTCGCGGCCTACAATAATTGTGAGAGTGGCATGTGTGCTGTATCGTGGAACTCGGTTGTGTCGAATTGGTAATATCGTGTCCGACTCCATGTTGAATTTTCCAAACGAGAGCCTTTTGGTATGGTTGTGTGAGTTATATTTTTTATGGGTAGCTACATATCATATGAGTCACTATACTATTCAAGATATTGTTCGTTGACTATTAATATTTTTTATTTGCTATAAAGTACACTGTTCGAAAGGTTTCTAAACGCGATGAATTGCAGATTATTTAAGAACATGACGATTTGTTATACATTGAAAATTATCCAATTTATGTAAGTTTATATCTCCACGATTGATCATATAGAAAAAGTTAGATGAATTGTAATATAAATAATCCTTCTCTACTTATATCGCACACGCTCAATATTATCATGCGTGTATAATGAACGTGGCTTGTGAACCAAAGCTAATCAGAGCTGAAAGCGTTCAATCAAATATCTCTGGCTTCATTGGCGATATCACTATAGTAGCGTGAAGAAGTTAGAACAATATAGCGCTGATTTCAGACACATACTTTATTGATTTATGTGCTTTGCTTCCTGGTATCATAGTATAGTGATTTATGAGTCAAATATTATTGGTTCAAACAATTCGATAGATTCAAAAACACACATGTTTTATTAAAAATCACATTCGATTGTGGCCTTCGTAGATTGAGTGAGAGCGAGTAAGCAATCGTTTGAACAACTACTAGGATCAAGTAGTGATTTTATTTCGTCTCTATTGGTGTGATGAAAGTGTATATAATACGATATATAATACAGTGAAATCTCAGTATAGCGAATAATACAGAATCAGCACCTTGAATGTCGCTTGTTGTGTCAAGTTGTAACGACATTTGTAAATTCGGATCAAAATATTTCGTTATACTGAGATCGGTCTTCGTTACAATGAAAATATTCTGTATGAAGTATGAAAGAAGAGTACCGACATAACTGAGTTTCACTGTATATTGAAATAGCAGTGTCGCCGTGGATCCAATCGCGTCTTTAAGTGTACTATGTGCAATATTTTTTACTTTGTAGTATTAAAACGAGGTACTTAAAACGTTTTCGCGCGATGAAACTATTTATATTCAGGAAATTCGCGAAACGTTCGTGTGCATTGTGCCAAATTTTTACCCCGCCATCGAACATTTTTTTTTGTTCCTTGTCCGAAGAGCAATAAACACTTTAATCGCGTATGCGTAAAATACAGTCTTCCTATTTCCAGTCGTCCATGTATATTTATTTGTTGTTATTCGAATGTTTTTAGTTTTATAGCAAACCTTTCGCACTGATGAGTTGCGATTCGTTTTTAATGAATGTATATATCAGCTACTAGACATCGATATTTTATCCTTAAAAATAAGTAAAATTCTAGACACACATAAAACTGTAAATAGCATAGTTGTGGCGAGAGAGTCCGAAATTGAATTCTTATTTGTAATTTGCATCATGTTTATACAATTCGTCTTTTGAAGATATTTAAGTCATCTTCACGATCGTGTAAGGATTATGATAATAATATAAAATTAGATATGCATAATATTTGTAATCAAAAGAATACGTGAGTTTATCATTGGCAGTTTTACGTTGGCACAGAAACATATCCGATGTCTAGTAATTACTAAAACTTTTTTAATGGCGGACGTCTATACACGCATACGCAAGTCAATTTTATGGTGTGCGTAGTATTATATATTGTTTAAATATATAAGACAAATTCACGTGTGTATATCCACACACATAACAATGCCATGTATTTTATATATTATTACATACCATATCATTAAAAGTAATTTATATAAATTTATTTGGAGCGTTATAGTTGTTATTTAAATTATAGACAGATGATTATTTATAAATTCATATATATATATATATATATATATATATATATATATATATATATATATATATATATATATATATATATATATATATATATATATATATATATATATATATATATTTAAGAATCTATTAAGATTAATGTATTGAAAATATATAAATAGATTTGTTTTTTTCTTATACATATATAATTAAAATTATTTTAAAATATATACAACGCGTCCAATATAAACGAAACAATTAAAGGCTACTTTACTAAATCGCTCGTTAATATTTGCAAAGTATTAATGTATTATATTTATTAATGTGTATTTTTTGTACACTAGATCTCATTCAATAACGTATTTTCTTTATAAAGTATTATTTTTTCAAGGGTTCATTTAGGTGTCTTTTTAGGGACGCGCTGTATATATTTTGTTGTTATTAAGGTTAAATATCGTCGCAATACCATTTTTGTTATAAAACAATGTTTTAATTTAACGATTGGCTGTGATGTTGATTCGATGTGTCTTGTGCAAAAGTTACAAAAATATCGTCGTTAACAGGTCAATTATTCAATACTTACATATCGATGTTGATGATATCATTTATAATATATTTCGAACGTTTGATTAGAAAGTGTTTATGATGGATAGTTTTAGAACGATGACAAGACTTTGTGAGATGCAGGCATCGAAAGGTTAAATCCTATGAGAAATGGTATAGCAATTATTATAAATGAAAAAAAAATTAAGTAGGCGCAGTGTCACATAGATGTTTTAAATTTTTACTGGCCGTGTTATATTCCGTCGTATTATATTTTAAAATAATTAAACACCCATTATGATTTTGGGATTTTTAGTCTATAAGGACGAGATGCGACATTTTTGTGTTAGAATGCGGCATACGTTTCTTTATATTATTTTTTAAATTATAGTAATTATTATTTACATACAGAGGATATCTTCGTTAACGATAATATCCCACAAGGCTTTGTAAATTTATTTATATTTACATATGTTGGAAAATCCAATTTATTGTTTGATGGAGATGTTTTGTTTTTTTTATTTGTAAAATTCATTGTTAAATTTCGAGCCTGTTATTTTTGTTCTTTACAAAGCCTTCATACATATATATATATAAGCATGCTATATTAAAAGCTTCTATAGATTATAATTATATGATTTTTCGATTCCGTCATAACAAAGTGAAATAAAAAAATAATCATTAAACATAGTATAGTATATAGTCAATAAATATGGCAGTTCGTTCTATCTAGTCTTATGTTGTTTCATAGAATGTTCATTTATTTATGTCGTTATAGTTTTTATTAATTATTGTAAAATAAATTAAGCAATATATGCATATAGATTGATATACTTGAGACGAATATATGTAGTGATTTACATTAACAGGGTTCGGCAATTAATAAGGCATATCATATTTTAAAGACGATTTCATTAAAGCTTGTGACTTGCCAATGTATTCTTATCAATACTACATACACTTAGCATGTTTGATGTGAGTTTTCTGCCGAACCCTGTGTCAGAATCAGTTATCACGTTAGTGTGTTCGTCGCAAGCATCAGGTTTGTTGACGAATTTGATGTTCGATCGTTGAGTTTGATTTTTTCGCGGTTCAGAGTAACGACAGTCGTCGTTTGCATGTCAGATATTATACATTAAATTGTGCCAAATAAATTAGCATGCGTTAATGCTAATTGTAGCAGAGACTGATAACGGATTTGTAGGGTTCGCACTGTGAATTTTTACATCGAATATGCGTACGAGTGCGTGTGATAGCGGAGACTGCTAAATGAGCTGTCGTTGATGAAAATATTTAATATCTAAATAAATAAATATATATATATATATACGAAATCAAAATAAGTATTGTTTTTTTTTTTGAAGAAAGGCGAATAAAATACAACATCCCATGTTTGCGTTTTATTTGCGGACATGGAAGTCTGGGTGTTGATCGGTTTTTGTTTGTAAAATTCTATTGTTCGTTGTTTGATTGTTGAATATTATATTAGGATGTCACATGTATTTAATATATATTATTATATTATATAATATATAACGATGAAGTTTATGTATTTATTAAATTCTTTTAAATTTAGAATTACATAAATTTTATGAAATTTTCACTGCTGATTTTATTAACCTTTTCCCATGTCATATCACAAATACTGTGGTGTCTAGACTTGCGAGTTTAATTCGATCCGTGACGGAGCTCGTATGTCAAATCAATTTTCCCCCTTGAAATGAATTAAAATGCCATTAATCAAATTCAATAGGGAAAATCGAAATGGTAAATACATACAACCTAAATTACAGATAAAAATTATTTTTAAGTTTGTAAATACGTTTTTTTGCTCGTATCTCAAAAAACTCGTAAGTTGAGGTTGCACTGTATAACGTTACATTAGCGAAGGTGTGCGTTTTCGCTGACAGAAAAATATTGTCTCATCGTCGCATGACATTTTAATATGCTCTCCATTGGGGTTTAATCCTCCGCAAAGTTTAGTATAGTCCTTTGGTTGTCGAATATTCCAATTGCTGTAACCGATATCTTCAAATTTTTCACCTATAAAGTAAATGTTTTTTTTTAATTCTTAGCGTGCAACAAAAGTACTTGACAATTTAAATCGATTTAATTGTAAATGATTCGAAATAATATGGCTGGTTTTAGAGGCAAGAAAACGAAACTGACTTCACATCTAAATGGAATGTATATATATGTGTCTTAGTGTCATTGTACTAAGCCAATATATAGAAACGCGTTGGAATAATGCGTCTTATAATATAAAAATTGTCTATATAAATCTTTAAATTCCAAAAAAAGTGCGATTACTAGATATATTTTTGTGAGACATATATGATACATACGATGTATATATATTTTTAATCATCTCGCTGGTTACAGAAGACGAAGTGGAAGAAGCACATCAACTATTTGGATCCACGATGTGGTTAAAACAGGTAAAATAAAATATCACATAATAGAGATTGTCTTTTTAGATTATTTAAGAATTGAAAGCTCTACAATTATCACTGCAGAGGCTTATTGGCATTCTTACAATCAGATGCAGTTAAAAATACTGGTTGGACAAATTTAGGCGATCAAACATGTTCGGGAAAATGTGAAAAAAGTATTAATCTAACAATAAAGTTACTATGTCAAACGCATTTTTATCGTTAATGTCTATGTTCATACGTACATGTATTAATACTAATTTATATACACTCATACCTCGCTATACGGCCGCTCTTTATACGGCCTTTCGCTATAACGGCCCTCTTCAATTAAGGCACGTTTTCGATTTACGGCCGAAAATGTTTCGCTATAACGGGAAAAAAAATTTTTTCGGTGTCGATTTTTAAAAAAATTTAAAAATAGATTTAATTTGCATAATTTTAAAATAAAAGGTGAAGTAGCTAGCGCCGATGAGGCCGCATCTAAGGAATATCCCAACATTTTAAAGGGAATTATTGAAAGAGGTGGTCATAAACCTGAACAAGTGTTTAACGTAGACGAAACAGGGCTTTATTGGAAGCGAATGCCTGATTGCACGTACATTTCAAAAACCGAAAAATCTGCGCCTGGTTATAAGGTGTCTAAAGAACGATTAACTTTGTTACTTGGTGCAAATGCCGCGGGTGATTTTAAGCTAAAACCACTTTTAATATATTTGTCCGAAAATCCAAGGCCTCTTAAAGGACTAAATAAAAATCAATTACCCGTCATATGGAGATCCAACAAGAAAGCTTGGATGACTAAAGCTACTTTGGAGGATTGGTTCAAAAATCACTTTTGTACAGAAGTGAAAAAATATTTGCGAGACAATAACTTAAGCAACAAGGCTTTGCTAATTTTGGATAATGCTCCAGGGCATCCTACTAATTTATCCGAACTATCTGAAGATGTCATGATTGAGTACCTTCCGAAAAATACAACAGCTCTGATCCAACCAATGGATCAGGGTGCAATAGCCACTTTTAAGGCATATTACCTACGCCGAACTTTCCGACAACTTATAAGGGAAACCGATGGTAAATCTTCAATTAAAACATTTTGTAAAAACTATAACATCAAGGATGCTGTTGACAGCATCAGTGAATCATGGCAGGAATTAAAATTAACAACAATGAACCATGTTTAGAAAAAAATATGGCCAGAATGTGTAAAAAGTACTGATGCAGAAGTTAATTGCCTTCCTGAAATTAGGCAAAACATTTTGGATCTAGCACATGATCACGGCTTTGAAGGTTTGAACGAACGTGATGTGCTTGATCTACTTGAAGCTGATAGGGAACCCCTTTCATATAATTAACTCATTCAGTTGCAAGCAGAACCGGCATTTGATGAAGAGACAGAGCCTGTTGTATTCAAATAACATCAAAAAAATTGTCAAAAGCTTTTTCCTATTTCGTTCAAGGAATAAACATCTTCCTTGAAAACGATCCTGACGTCGAACGTAGCGCTAAAGTTTCTCGAGGAATTAACTCAGCTATTAGCTGTTATAAATAACTGAAGAACGAAATAGACAAGAAGGCAAGACAAACAACGTTGGACAATTTTTTTAAGCCAGGTCCATTCTTACCAGCGAAAAATGATGACGACAGTGATCTGCAGGTTACCATTTCTTCATCGTCTTCAGATTAAACCCATTTAAAAAAATATTATGTATGTATACATGCACATATTTTATGTAACATGAAGTTGTTTCATTTTTGTTTATTGATTATTGTTGGTTTTTGGAGTGTTATTATTTTAAGTACAAATGTATGTACTTGTTATGTATGTATTTTTGATTTAAATGAAATAAAAAGATAAAATGCATTTTAAATGATAACCCATGTTACATATTTAACAAATTTGGAACCGATCCCATTGAATTTGTATGAATTTGTATTATAATAATTGATTCGTTATACGGCTTTTCGCTTTGCGGCCAAGTTTCGTGGAACGTATCTAGGCCGTAAAGCGAGGTATGGGTGTATTTACAACGTACTCAGAAATGTTTCGGTTTTGGATGAAACTGAAACACAACATTAATTAATTTTTATTTTGGACTGGCAAGGCAGTTTCGATCGGTCTTGGTTGCTTTTATACAATATTTTTTTCAGTTAGTATTGATTTAAAATTGTGATTATTTCAATTACCTGTAACTGTTATCAAAGTATCTCTTCTAAATATGTCTCTAAAACCAAGGAAGGAATCAAGACCAGCAGCTGCATCGTATGATTTTTGAATGTTTATGAGGAAATTCTCTTCAACTTTGCTCCTGATAAGCGCCAAGTGTCCGCCTTCATATTGACAAATTTTCCTAGCTTCGTTCCAAGATTTCCTCTCCAAGTGTATCCTATAAGCCATGTCCGAAAACGGTAAATATCGGTAATCTGAAATTAAATCAAGTACTCAATATTTAAAATTTTATATTTTGTATTTCAGCTTTTATATCATACCTTTATCGTCACTAACACAATAAGTTTCTCCAAAATTGTAAGATAAACCTTTTTTTTCACAAAAAAATGCAGTCGGTATATTACAGTCTGTATCGTGATATGTTCTGGTGCCGTTGTACATTGAAACGCAGTCTTCGTTAGTAAAGTTACTAGGTTCACTAGTAGCCCATTTGTTATAAAAATAAATTATGTCCTCACCTACATATAATACAAAAAAATATTTTAGTTAACCTGCGGTGTAACATAAAATTGTTGATCTGTTATTCTACGAATATTTTAAAACTGATATATTTATCAATTGTAATAGTTTAGTAACAAACAATACTTTTAGCCGCTGTTGTAATTCATTTTGAAGCATTAATTTTAATCAAAATTTTAATTTGACGTTTGATGTTAAGGAACCCCTATCCCTCTTCTTACTTATGTTTTTTATTGAACCTCTACTTCCACATCAGGAATCAAGAAATAATATAATATAAATTTACATATTATTATATAATGTTTTTATTTTTGTTATCAACAACAATATCGTCTGATTTATATTATAGTAAAATTCAAAGTTTCGTTAAAATAATTACACACCCATACACCCATACACTTACGCGAGACTATATCATTCCACAAATTTTTAGAATCGGTGAATTATAAATTTAGTATCTCGGGAAAGTATATTGAACTTAATATTTAAAAATATCTATTACTTTAATTTCCTCGTGTAAACAAGAAAATTGTCAAAACCCTGTTATTTACAGTACATTAATCATACAAACCCGTAAACGCTATAAACTCGTTGCTTTTAAAGATGTCTTGGAATCCTAGACGTGCCAATCCGAGATATAATTGCTGAGTAGGATGTCCTGGATCTTTCTGTTGAATCTCATGTAAAATCTTAGCTTGTAGATTATTAACTGGCATTGCCAAATGAGCATCTTCACCTCTGCAATGCAAATATGAATCGACACCCGATTTCGGTGTTTGATAGTACGCGTAGTACATGTCTACATTTTTATAATATTGATAAGCTAAAAATAGTAATAAGTATTATATGCTTATAAAAATATATAAACGTATTAAAATGATAAAATACCTTCAACGCATTGGTCAACACTTACACTTGAATATAGTGTAATAAGAAGTATATAAAACACCTGTAAGTTTTTCATAATCAAACACTTGCTTATGAAATTTGCTTGATATTTATTTTAAAGTCACTCACAATGACGCGAATACGTTCGTTTCGCGAATTTAGACAGTATTTATTACAAGAGACATTTGATAACATTTGTAAATTTATAATCTGCCATCTTAGTCTATCGTGCGGTTCGGATGTCGATCACTTTTTTATTATTATGCAGATATTATGTCATTTTACACGGTAGTAATTTTTAATGAATTAAAAGTTCTCAATTAAGACTTATTTTTTCTAACGGCCATTACAATAAAGATACTTACACTTATCTGACACAAACAGATTATATAAAGTGATTAATCAAATCAGAAGTACATTTTTATAAAATGCAATGCATGTTCTGCTTATTGTAAAATTGCATATAAAATGCAATTTTACAATAAGCAGAACAGACAACAAAACTCGAAACCTCAACGAAAATTAAGTCAATAGCCCAGAGGCTTTCAAAAATTTCGCTCAATTCTAAGAGCCAAAATAAATTGATATATATACAAATTTAGTTCGCATGAGGGTCTTATGGTTATTTGATGTACGATAGATAACCAATTTTTGATTATTATAAACCAATGATTTTTTAAATTAATTTAAAAAGTTAGAAAATGTCTAAGTAGCTCTGTTTTCTGATGACCTCTACGCATTTATGCTTTTTGACCCTCGTCTATTATCATTGTATGTAATTATAATTATCTCACTCGGGGAATTTCGGAATATAAATAATATGGCAGTCTTGTATTATCTTAGTACACGTACACGCCAGTAAAATAAAAAAAATATTTTATAAATTGCTTATTATATTTTGAACAACAATACATAGGTTAAAATGAAACTGAAAATGAGCTTTGCTTATATGTTTTATATTTTACTTCTTCATATTATAGTGTCATGTTTCGCTGAAGGTAATTGTGTTATATGAATTATTTTATCATATTTTTAATAATTAAAAAAAGACCTTGTCAAAATTGTCGCTTGAATGATAATAATATTGTTAATTATTCTAGATTATGTTCATTATACAAATGTAGACATGTTTTACAAATTCGTCCATACTCCGAAAAAATGGCATGATGCATATTCGCACTGTAAGAGTGAAAATGCTTCCTTAGCAATGCCTAACGACTCACAAGAAGCTATAATATTGAGAGATTTGTTTGCGCAATATCCAGAGTCATTATTTAGGCAAGTTCCACAGCCTCAATATGTATTGTTAGGCTTTCACGATCAATTCTTAGAAGGAGATTATATTACATTAAAAGGTATATATAATATGTTAGCATCTTTATTAAAATAATTGCTTGATATGGAAGTTTGTTTCCCAATTGATCACAAAATTTATTTATAAAATAATTCGCGTTAGAATAATTATTGAAATTATTTTTAATAAAATAAGTTATATTTTGTAAAAAAAACACTTTCTGATTATACATGTATTTATATATATTTTTAATGCCAGGTGAACATATTCAGTCAAAATATCACAGTTGGTCCACAAATGAGCCAAAGCATCACGTGTCAGAAAATTGTGGTGCTATGCACAGATTTGGTGGACTCTGTGACTATCCGTGTGCGAAAATAGCACCGTTTATATGTGAAAAAAATGGACTAACCCGTAGTATACCTATCCGTAATGCTAACGAAGGTAAGAATAATAAATGTTATTTTGATTTTTTTAATGCAAAATTTGTTTTGTATGTAATCCGTTATTTTTTATTAAATCTATGTATATATTTAAGATTTAAACTAACCTAAATGGACTTAGAAAACTAATCGATATAATGGTGTAGTTCGTAACGTCTCAGACTAGTAACTCTGAGGTTGCGTGTTCGAGCCCCGGCAGCGGTACTCGAATTTTTATTTATTAAATATGCGCTATTATAAAAAACCAGCCCCAGTTGCAATGTCATATATTGGTTATAAATTGTATTATACATAATAATAGATGTCACATATTCTCAGACTTTCAGTCTGGTTGTTAATACTAGCTTGCAGGTATTTATTATATCTGATTGACTTACTCAGTTGGTGCAGATTTACTCCGTTGTAACGCATTGGGCTTACACCTGTCAGGTTAGCGAATTCCCAATATACACGCATTAGAGCGCCACAGTGACGTCACGATGACGTTTCACGCCGGCGCCTAAATCAGTTCCACAAATACTCACAGGCGTCGCTTCATACGCCGCTGCGATCGCGGGATCAGTTGGTCATATATTGGATGATGCTGGGCAATTACAAGATAAACCGAAATGAGAACAAATCAATACAATATCATTAAAAAAAGGTTAGGTTGTTTGGTTCTATAGTAATAGTTGGCGCGAGCGGTAGCGAGGCGCCTCCAGGACAATGCTAGAAAGAGACGAGTGAATGCTAGAAAGACACGCGAGATGTGACATCGACATGGCGTCCTAATGCATGCTTTATGGGAATGCGCGTCAGGTTACAACAGAAGATTTAATAAAAAATAAAATAAAATAAAAAATAATTAAATCAATACTAGTAATGACTAAACGCTGTCTTTTTTTGGTTATTTCTATCACTCATTAAAGATATAAGCTTATCAAACCTGTTTTTAAAACTGTGTGTCATAAGAGACGAAAATTCTGCTTTAATCTCGTCCTAATTTCTCACGTAGCTATCTAGCATTAAAAAAGCTCGTCTGTAGAATATGTAATTTGAATCAATCTTAATGCACAACATTTTCCTGTGTTTTCATTACAATATAGGGTCTTGTATTATCTAGCAAGCTAGCCTCTGTCAATAAATAAATAATAAATTTATTAATCCAGTAGTCCATACAAGAGTAGTACTCAACTAATCGTTACTTTACCATATAAATAACTTAAAGAATGAATAATTCATTAGGTTATAAATCAAACGATGAGCTGAAAATGTCATACAAATTACACTTGAGGCTTAGGACCTTCGGCGAAGCGCAAACCATATGCCGATCTGAGGGAGCTGATTTGGCTGTTATAAGATCTAAGAACGAAGAACTTTTCCTAATTGGCATGCTGAATGATCCCCAAAATCATGTACCATATTTAAAACCCCCTAGGGAATATTTCGCATATCTCGGCGTACACGACATGTTTAAAGAAGGAAATTTCATCACTGTTCAAGGCGAGTTTAAAACTATATAAGTTTAAAATATTGTAATGATTATGCCCTAATAAAAAAGTAAATATTTTAGATGAGGAAATATGCAATTTTAGCTATGTCAACTGGGGCCACAAAGAACCAAACGGAAGGACCGGACAAAACTGCGTAGCGATTTCACCACACGATGGAATGTGTGATGTTGCTTGCGGTAAGAAATATATGTTTTTCTGTGAAAAGGAAGACGAGTCAAGTTCATTGCTAGATGTGAGGCTGGCACCTTAACAACCTTATAATTAAAAAAAATCGAATTCTTCAGTCAAATTTGCAAATTTAGGGATTATCATAAGAATTTCTTAGTTAATATCGTTAATACATATTATATTTTAATGCGAAGAAAAAATTATTTCTCAGACGATATTTTATTTTTATTGCAAAGTAGAAAAATAGACAGAATAT
Source organism: Plectrocnemia conspersa (assembly GCF_051122295.1). NCBI lineage: Eukaryota > Metazoa > Arthropoda > Insecta > Trichoptera > Polycentropodidae > Plectrocnemia > Plectrocnemia conspersa. The sequence continues at coordinate 19,233,689 of NW_028277175.1, forward strand.
ATGTAGGTAATATTTGTATCATTTTTGTTATCTTTAATACTGTATATGTAAAGTTCTCAATAAAACCACTGAAACAAGCAAAATAATATTTTTTTGTACCATTAAAAAACAGATAGTATTTTTTACAAAAACAATAGTATACAAGAGCAAACGTTTTTCATTGGATTTACAAAAAAATTGTGAATTTTTAATATTTTTCAATAATAAGTTAATACCTGTATGAATACTTCATAAAATAATAATAATAATTTTCGTTGTTTATATGATTATTTTGCCAGCGTTAAAAATTGTTTTTCATAACTTGATCAAACCATCCTTTTATTTTCGTTTTGAATGCTGTATTGGTTTGAAACATTGCAGTGGTAAATTTTTTTTTAATGAAGATGCGTGTTTCACTATTTTAAAAGTTATAAACATTTCACTTTTACAACGTTGCTATTAGGGATTCTGAAGTCTCGGGTTTTTTCAATTCCCAGGACTCGAGACTTTAATTATTTTTCGTTCGAATCATGGGAAAAAAATTGATATTAAAAAATTACCTATTATTTGTGAACAAACATAGGTACAGTCCGTTCAAGATATGAACGCTCACAGTATTGGTGAGGAAAGTGTAAAATATCACTTTCTTACTTATTTTGTTTATTTATATACATATTTAACTCAAAAACATGAGAGCAGTTTTGGTATCACTCTCCATTTAATATAATATTTTTAAAAATGCGAATAGAATATTACAGGAATTGTTTTATTGATTACAAAATACCACAATATGGCAATAATTTATAATAAAAATATAACACATTCTAAATTTTAATTAAATTTCCAACGTATGGTCACCCTACCATTAAAACAGCCCTGATTTAGTATTAGTAACGTTCTCCTATCGGTGAAAACAAATTCGTGGAAAATTATATGTATGCATGCATGCGTATACGCACCTTTATTTCCAACACAACAATGATGAGCGCTAACATCTTGGATGGACTATACGATAGGTAAAAACTAAAAATATTTTATTTGATATTTTTTTAAATTTAATATATTCCAAATGTTTTAATCGAAATTATTATATCTATATTATATAAAAACTTTTACTTTTGTAAGGCATACTATGTTTTTTACAACACCAAGGAATTTAAAGACGAATCACATAGTCTATTCCTGGTTTTTGTGGCAAATATTCTAGTCGTAGAAAACACTCGCTCGCTTTCTGTCGATGTTAGATTAATTGTAAGCAATGAGTTGAACAAAGGACTTAGATTCGGAGCAGTAGCGTAGCTTGGGTATGTGCCGACCGGGGCAATCCTTAAAATTGCCGCCCCCCTCCCATACATTTTTTGCAGGGTCATAAAATCAGCATTTCTTAAAATAATAAATTGATTATTGTTAAGCTCTTGGTATTCGTAGATTTACATATATTTTAGTTTATTCAGGGTAAAGAACCACACTAGACGATTCCATCGCGAATATGCCGCCCCGAGCAAGTGCCGCCCGGGGCGGCCCTCCCCCTTCGCCGCTCCATAGCTACGCCACTGATTCGGAGTCCGCTTGCCAGTTAAGTCTAAAATCTACTACCTACTCCTTTTTAAAGCTGAATCTTTTATTTTTAATGGTTAAATAATACATTGTTTAATTATTCTTAATCGATATGTTACTGAGATGACAATCGGCGTTTTCATCCTCGATTACTTTAATATTCGAACTTTTGACACTGGAATAAAGTCGTCCTAGTAATTCTTCACCATATTTTAAATGTACTATTTTAGAACAACTTGAAAAATATTTAGGGATTTTGTAAAAATTGTATCAAACAAATGTGGCTCTTATTTCGTCTTTCTTCAATTTTGGCTTTCAGGGTAATACAGGGTGGGTCATATGTCGCGCAAGGTAACGACATATGGCTCACTGCTACTATAGCGAACCATGAACAACTTTGCGTTGAATTTTGAAACTGGACTGAAACTACACCTATATAAGATCCAAGTAGTGCAAAATTGAGCAACCTGCCATACATCCAATGTGACTATACCTGTGGTGAAGCAAATGTTTCCTAACAAACTTATATCGCATAAAGGACACATTCCATGACCTTATCGCAGTCCAGAATTGATACAACTTGATATTTTATGGGGTTATCTCAAAAGTCGTGTTTACTTGAATAAAATAAACCAAAAATATCCCATCTTATGGCAAATATTTGTCGAGAGATATTCAACATTCCACGCGCTTTGTGTCATAGTGTTTCAAAATAGGTGCCAGATGCAAGGAATGCAAGCGGCTGGATGGTGGACATTTATACGATATTAATTTTAGGATATGACTTTCCCAATTGTGTTCTTTCAGTGAAATAAACATTTATTGTTATACGACATGTAGTTTTTTATTGAATTTTTAAAACAGCAAAAGGTTTTGAAATGTATAATAAATATTATTCTGAATTAGTTTTAAATATATCGACTTAATGTTTTATCTTGTCAGTAAAATAAATATTAAAATTCAAGATATGTAAGTAAAAACAACTAGCGTGATAAGATATATAAAATTGTGTAATAAATGTATTTTCTTTTAATTAAAATTTTATTTTAATATATATATTATCATAAAACATTTTTTTTATTTATGTAATTTTTTTTTAGGATTATTATACGAATTTACGATTTTTTTTAAGACTGAGAATTTTTTAATCGAATGGTGGATCAAGCGAAATCATATTTTTATGAGGCTGAAAAGATTGACAATCTCTGCTATAACGTATGTTATATATTGAGTAATTTCAGTTTAATTATACTATTTGTAAGAGTACGTACGCATTAACAGTTGTATTTTAATGGCAATAATGAAATTTAAAGCATTTCTATTATTACTCGCCCTATCAGGAGTAATACCTGAATCAACATCTGAAGGTATTGTTTTTTTAATAATATCATATGATTACATATATTAATTTGCATAATATGGTATGTGTATATAATTATTCAATTTTTAAAGACTTTTTAACAGTTATTATTGTATGAGGACATATAAAAAAATATTGTTTAAACCTGCTATTTTTATTTTGTAAAATTAGGTTTTGTAAATAAATTTTAAATAAACTTTAAGAGTACGTCACTTATTCCGATGTGGGTATGGAATATAAATTCCACAGGAATCCACTGAAATGGTATGACGCAAAGTTAAAGTGTGCAAGTGAAAATGCCGAATTAGCGATGCCCAGAAATCAAGCCGAAGCTACAATTATTAAAAATATTTTCCACGAATATCCAACAAGTATGCTACCTGGCGTTACACGTCCAGATTGGATCTTAATGGGTTTTCACGACGCGTTTCGTGAATCTGAGTTTTTGACACTGAACGGTACTGGTTTTTGATATTGCTTTCCATAATGTTAATGTTGCATTGTATACATACGATTAATTAACATTTAGGCGATTCGATTCAGAATTACTATCATACATGGTCAGATGGCGAACCGGATAATCATGATAATGAAGATTGTGGATCGATGCATCGAAATGGTAAACTGAACGATTTTCCTTGCTGGGCAGAGGGACTATTTATATGCCAAAAAAATAATGTGGAAAACCATTTAGTGATCAACGAACATTGCCCCACTAATGACCCAGGTAACAACATTATTAATACTAATAAGCACGACCCTAAGTATATAAATATTTTCTTTAAAAACGCTCCCTTATTGCTGAGGATCGTGACCATCCTGACGCGTTCCAACCTCATAATAAAGAAATTTATAATAACACATTTGACATAGCTTAAATTTAAATATGCACTTTGAATGCAGTACGTCTTATTTGTGTACGTTTATTCATTGTTCAATTTATTTTATATTCAAGCATATCAACACGCGCCAAAAATCGAAAAATGTTATAAATTACACATGAACCAAAGAACGTGGCCTGATGCAAGAGTAATTTGTAACCTAGAAGGAGGGCATTTAGCGATCATCAGAAACAAAGCTGAAGAAAAGTTCCTAGAGAAGCTTTTTAACGATCCAGCAAATAAAGTTCATTATGCTCCGCACAGAGATTACGCTCTAATAGGTTTTCATGACGCATATAAAGAATCTCACTATACAACCGTTTTGGGTATACTTTTTAAAGCTTTTTTTTTAAATTTATATTACCTGGATTGCTGTATAATGTATGTTAATTTATTATATTCAGACGAAACATTGCACGATATCGGATACGTAAATTGGGCTCCAGGACAACCTGATAATAATGATGGACAATCTACAGAAAATTGTGGTTCCATGTATAAAACAGGAGCACTTAACGATATATCGTGTGATAAAGCAGCTGTGTTTATATGTGAACTGCCTAACAATTTTGATGTTAGATTTTCAAAAACTAATTAAAACAATACATAATATACTACGATATTTAGCATTAAATTAATTGGCAAAAAATATGTAAGACAATACAAATAGTATCTTCTTACAATATAAATATTGTTTTATTATACCAGGTGTTTCGCTTAAATAAGTATGTAATAATTTAAAGAGTTACTAAAATAAAAAATAAATTTAATGCTTATATGTTATTTATGTAAAATTTATTAAGAAAACCACTTATAATATCACTTAAATAAAATAATTGATAAATTTGCCAAATAATAGTCATAAGCATCAATCATTTTTACAGTTAGTGTTTTCTTTTACAGAGAGTTTTTTAGTCGAACGCATCATAAAAAAATATTTAAAAAAAATCATGTTATAGTAATGGCATTTCAATAGAATATTAGGATTATTTAAAACGGCGACGCCTTATTAAAATTTATATTATCATAAAGATACTTAATTAAATACATTAGTAAACAGGTCTGAAATTTTATTAATAAAATATATCGCGTATGAAAGATCGGAATTACGTAATCCGTAAGGTCTAAACTGGTAACTCAGAGTCCGCGGGTTCGAGCCATGACCAGAGACTTGAATTTTCATTTATAAAAATGTCATTATTATAAATTCGCCCCAGCTGCAACGTGACATATATTGTTTATACATTATAATTCACATATTAATTTATATTCAATTATTAGCATATCACTAACTTCCAGACTAAAAAGTTTGGTAATTAATACTTACTTATGTGACTGACCCAGTTGGTACAGATTTACCCCGGTGTAACGCATTTTGCTTACGCCTGTCATGTCACAACGGAAGAATAAATAAAATATAAAAAATAATAGTAAATAATACCGCGATTAAAAAAAAATATATTTGATATTATGCAATTTTTTTTGAAAATGATAATAGAAAAAAGAAAAAGTATAAATTAAATTAAGAAATTATTCACAAGTTCTTACTAAAAGGGCTAAAAAAATATTTACTAGTGACGCAAAAAACAAGTTTTTTCAATCTCTTTTCTTACTACCTGCTCTGAATGAAGCTGTAAATTAAGAAATACTAGCAATAATTAAATTTTGAAATTTTTTTGAAAAACCTGTAAGTTTGTAGAGAAATAAAAAAATGTATAGTTACTTTTAATTCCATAAAAATAAATGTCAGAATTTTATCTATTGAATTTTTTAATACATTTGTCTATTTTCAATAATTTTTTAATTTAACTGAAATATATGAAAAATAATATAAATTAATAACTTTTTTACGCATATATTAATATGTACTGATAATTTATTCCTACCACACTATCTTGTTTTATATGTGTGTTATATTTTAATTACGCCAGCGTACGAAGAACATCGTGACGATCACAAACGCGTGTACAGTCGTATATATATTTAAAAATAATGTTCTTTAAAGATATTATATTATTAATGGCCATATCAGGAGTTATCCCAGCATCATTATCCGATGGTAAAGTATATATGTGAATCTCATAATATTGTGTTAATAAATATAAATCAACGATTTTAGTTTATGTTCGATACCCCGATGTCGATATGGAATATAAATTCCATAGGAATCCATTAAAATGGTATGATGCCAAATTAAAATGTGAAAGTGAAAACGCAGTGTTAGCAATGCCCAAAAATCAAGACGAAGCTACAGTTATTACAAATATCTTCCAAGGATATACAAAAGCTATGCTCACCGGTCTTGTTCATCCCGACTTTGTTTTATTGGGTTTTCACGACATGTTTTCAGAATCTGAGTTTTTGAGTTTGAAAGGTAGGAATGATTAATTTAAAACATGTTATTTTAAGGTAATATTACATATTAATTAATTTAGGGGAATCGATACAATATTACTTCCATTCGTGGGCAAGTGGCCAACCGGATAATAGCAATAACGAAGATTGTGGATCATTGCATAGGAGTGGAAAATTAAACGATTTTCCCTGTGAAACACCTAGTGTATTTATGTGTCAAAAACAAGGAAATATGACAAAGGATTTGATGTCTTTCGAACATTGTGCTAATAAAGACCCAGGTAAATATTTTTATTATCAATGTCGTTAAAATTATTTTTATGTATTGCCCTTTATAAAATATGATTTTTGTATTTATGAAATAGCGCCTTTTTACGGTTATATGTAATATTAAATATTTAGAATATGCCTATTTTAAGTTTATAGCCAAAAAAAAATTGTTTTTATTGATTTTTATTTTAAATGAAGAGATTTATATTATATATTATTTTTATATCTGCTTTTTTTAATTATTGTACTTTAAATACAATTAAACATTTTAAATATATTGACATCACATTGTAAATAAAAATTCACTATAACATTACAGTAACAAGATTAAATAACCACATTAATAGGTCAAATTAAACTTTGATGACTTTATTTTTTACGAATTTAGATAAAATAATGTCAGTATTAAATTAATTTAAAACTGATTATTCGTACTTGAAAATTACGTTTAATACTTGCTATTTTGATGATGTAAGACTTTCAATACACAGAATATATAAATAAATAAAAAAATATAAAAAACCGCAATTCTATTATCTGTGAGAATCCCCATTTTAAAAAACATATCTTTATCGCACAAAAACACATTTTAACAAAAATATTATAAGTTATCTCTGAATGTTACAACAATAAAGATCCGTCTATACTTTATTGTGTAACGATTTTTTAACGTTTTCTATTTATTGCAAAATAAGAAATTGATCCAAATTTATTAAGTATTCTCGAGAAACTTTGACATAAAAAAATATATGTAATTTTAACTACCTATGTATATAAAAAATATTTTTACTATTTTTTACAACAATAGGTAAATAATTAAACATGTAAATTATAATATATTTTTAATAATTAAATTCTAAAAAATGTTAAGAATTGTAAAACATTTATTAACACATACGAGTAATAGTTATTAAATTATTTATTTTTTTAAATTCTTGTATGAGATATTATTATTTTGATTAAAAAATATAATGGTGTTGAATTATAGCATGACATTTTCCCTTGTATAATATTTTTCAAACAATGGTTATCTTAAAGTATGACTCGCATGAAACCATCTATTCGTTCGCAGTCATTGATTCTTGAATTCTTAATATTTTGTTGACTGGCAAATGTTTGAACGATTTCAAGTCGAAACTAAATGTTTACTTATCGTAATTCCTATAGTCGTTCATAAAACGTATATTGTAAAATAATGTGTTAATCGGAAATCCCTGTCCCTTTTGTCGTTATTTTCTCTGACTTCAGCCGGAAATTTAACATATTGAAACCACTTGTTTTAAAAATTGCATCCGTTATAAAACATTTAAAATATTCATATGAATTAAATTGTTAATATTAGGTATTTCCAAAATGTTTTATTAAATATAAGTTTTAACTAAAATTAAAGATAAAAAAAAACTTAATCAGATCGATTCAACAGTGTAAAGACACAATAATAAGTTTGGGAAGCGTATGATTTCCATACAAATCTGGCGAAGAAAACAAGTTGGCGTGTATCCGCATATATTAAAAAATTCTGGGTTTTGAAGAAGGTCGCCTTTTTTCGATCATTTGACAACCAGATATGAGTAATGGGTATTGTACGAGTTGTCATACAATACCCCAAGTTGACTCTTGATAAAATCAAAGAACTTGGCTAGAAGGTTTTATCTCATCCACCGTATTCTCCAAATATTGATTCTTCTTATTATCATTTATTTCGATCGATGGAACACTTCTTAGACGGAAAAAAATAATAAAATGCAGATGATGTAAAAAATCTTGCTTCAAAGCATTCAATATATTTGGCTAATAAATATAAAAAACGACCGAGCGGCCAAAGAATTATATTTTAAATCAATAAAATTTAAATAAACATTTAATGCTGATATTTTTGATTCATTAAGAATTCGACATTCGTTTTGGGATTTCCTAATATTAAAAAATATTAGAATTCTCAAGAATATAATTTTATGTTACAGCATATTCAATTATTAATAATGTAATTTTATGTTTCAGCATATCACTATGCGTCAGAACTAAAAAAATATTATAAGCTACACATGAACCCTAGGGTGTGGGCCGTTGCTAGGGTCATATGTACCCTCGAAGGAGGCCAATTAGCAATCATCAGAAGCAAAGCCGAAGAGAAGCACTTGGAGAAGATTTTTAATGATCCTATAAATAGAGTGCATTATACTAAGTACTATGATTTTGCGTTTCTCGGTTTTCATGATTTATACAGGGCCGCCCACTTTACGACTGTTTTGGGTATACTATTGCTATTTAATGATATCTGTAGCATTACTTATTATTTTTATTATAACTTTGATAATATCTATAGATGAAAGTTTGCACGATGTTGGATACATAAATTGGGCTCCTGGACAACCTGACAATATAGGAAAAGAACGTTGTGGTTCCATGTATAAAACAGGAGGACTTAACGACTTAGCATGCGATGTGCCTTCTGTTTTTATATGTGAAAAACAAATATAAAATTTACCTAATACGATTGAGCTCATGTTAAATAACTAACCACATTAATTACAAAATCATTGAATTATATAACAGCAAATATTTTTGTATTACTTATATTTAAGCAAATATTGCAATATTTGAATAATAAACAATAAAGTATTATTTAGGCGCTTTCTTTTTATTAAGCGAGTATAATTGTAATCAAGTGTGGTGTTGTAAGTAAGTATCAATTATGTTTTACGTTTCCTTGGACGACGTGTGAACGAGTAGAAGAAAAAACTTATTTAGACCAGTGACCAGATGATTTTCCAACGCTTATGTACAGTCCGTCCAAGATATGAACGCTCATCGACATAGTATTGGTGAGAAATATAATAGGGTGACCATGTGAAATTACACGTTTAATTATTTTTTCTTTTTTAATTTAATTTGTTGAGACAAATGTAACATATCACTTTCTTATTAATTTTGTTTATTTATATATATATTTAACTAAAAACACGATAGCAGTTTTGGAATCACTCTCCAGGTTGAATATCTATTTAATATAATATTAAAAAAATACTAATAAAATGTTACAGGAATTGTTTTATTGATTACAAAATTACACAAAATGACAATAATTTATAATAAAAATATAACACATTATAAGTTTTAATTCAATTTCCAACGTATGGTCACCCTACCCTTAAAACAGCACTGATTTAGTATTGGTAACGTTATCCTATCGTTGAAAACAAATTCGCGGAAAACTGTATATGTATGCATGCATGCGTACACGCACTCTTATTTTCAACACAACAATGATAAGCGTTAACATATTGGATGGACTATACTATAAGTACAAAATATATGTATTTCATTTGACCGCGCTCATTTGTGACAGTGCCAAAAATAATATATATGTAATATCACAGTTACTGGTTCTCAACTCCCACCGTATGGTTATGTTAGTTCCAGCGTACGTGTGTTTTGGATAAAAAGTTGAAGATGTGACGCTCACTGCTCTAAATAAGATTTTGCTGATAAGGTTTTATTGCTTTATGACCCATCGGTCACTCAATATTATTACCGTTGAATATATATTTTTTGGCATTTTTTATCAAAGACAGTGAGACATCATATATTTAAAACTAAATTCGCGTATTAAAAATAATTGCAAACCGTGTAATTGATTATTGTTTTAAAGCCAATCGCCGTTAGTGATTCATCTAGAAGTGTAGAGATAGGGTTACATATTATGCTTGTTTAGTTGAAAACCACAATCACATAAAAATACGTAAAGCTGATGTCCGAGTGTGGTGAAGCTCGGACAGATCTGTTTTGGTATCCGTCGGACATATCTATGCGTGTGTGTTCAGCTATTAACGGTTGAACGGTTTGCTTTTAGTGGTAATAACTAATATCCAATTATTATCAAGTCAAAATATTATTAACTAATTTCTACAATTTTCGCCATAAAATTAAGATTGTAAATTTTATATTCTTGTGCAGGTAATTAAGCTCAAAATACATTTCATTGAAGTCAAAATTAGTTCGCACTATACATTATTTTTATTTCCGTCATAGAGAAGTTAACCAGTATTTAACCGTCAGATTCTGTTGACATTCCGTAATAAAATAAACATATCAACTAAACAAAAATTTAGATTTATCTTAAGTTACGATCAAAATTTTCCACCGGAATTAAACAATCAATGATCATAAATAATATGAACTAATATTTTTTTATAGCCACACTGTATCTGGTTTTTACCGTATGCTATATATGTAAATTACGTCAGTTCAACAAGAACATTAGGACGCACATAAACGTTCGTCGGATTACTATATACACTAGTGGTATTTATAATTGATAAAAATGATACTTGAAAATTATATTATACTAATTGCTCTATCCGGAGTCATACCAGCATCTCTATCTGAAGGTATGGTGTATTTTATTATTGTAATAATATTATATTGAATATGAATATAATCTCGATTTTAGTTTACATCCGCTATACCGATGTGAATAAGGAATATAAATTTCATATGACACCATTAAAATGGTATGACGCCAAATTAAAATGTGAAAGTGAACACGCCGAGTTAGCAATGCCCAGCAATCAAGACGAAGCTACAATTATCACAAATATCTTCCAAGGATATACAAAAGCTATGCTCACTGGTGTTGTACATCCCGATTATGTATTGTTGGGTTTTCACGACACGTTTTTAGAATCTGAGTTTTTGACTTTGAAAGGTAGTAGTGTTTAATTTAAAATATGTATTATAAAATAATATTACGTATGAATGAATTAATTTAGGGGAATCGATACAATATTACTTCCATTCGTGGGCAAATGGCCAACCGGATAATTATAACAACGAAGATTGTGGATCGTTGCATAGAAGTGGCAAATTGAACGATTTTCCTTGTGAAATACCAGGTACATTTATATGCCAAAAACAAGGAAATTCAACAAAGCAGGTGACGTCCATCGAACGATGCGTCACTGGTGATCCAGGTATATATGTTTATTATTTTAAAATATGGTTTTATTGCCGACAACAACTTTTATTTTGTTTATATAAAATATTGCCTGTTATTTTTGGCTTCTAAATATCGTTTCTTAAGATAAAACACAAGACCACGACCTTCCTGATAATATTAAAAAATATTGTAATCTAAACCTAATGCTTAAAAAATGTTATGTTTTGAAAAAATAGTAAATTTATTTTTGAGGTATTTTTGAAAAAATATGATAAAAACATTTAATGATGCATATACCCTAAATGTTCTTATCATATTTTGAGGTCATTTGGTATCTATCAATTTCTGCAAATCAGGTAATTTAAATGGATAATATCTATCTATCTCTGCGAATCAGGTAATTTAAAAATGTTAAAATAGTTTTACTTACCAATATATTATATAATAAATAAATTGTGTTTTTATGCTTTTTAACGGAATTTATTTTTATTTTTATTTTATTAACGAAATCCATATTTTTAGAATTATATAATATATTTTTATAAATAAAATTATATATCAATAAAATAAAGATAGGAATTTAATGTTTAATAACTAGGACAGCTTTCAAGAATAATCAAAATAAATTAATTTATAAATATATTAAGTGAAGATAATTCCTAAAAAAATTGAATATATTTTGTTCCAGCATATCAATACGCGCAAGAAATCGATAAGTACTATAAAGTACACATGAATCCTAGGATCTGGCCTGATGCTAGGATCATTTGTGCCCTTGAAGGAGGTCATTTAGCAATAATTAGAAACAAGGCCGAAGAGAAGCACCTAGAGAAAATCTTTAATGATCCTATAAATAAAGTGCATTATACTCAACATAAAGATTACGCACTACTCGGTTTCCACGATTTATACAGAGAAGCACACTTTACGACCGTTTTGGGTAAGCTGTAAAATGATTTTTGTAATATAAATAGATTTTTATAATAACTTGGTTTACATTAACTTCAGACGAAAGCCTACATGATATTGGATACGTAAATTGGGCATCTGGGCAACCTGACAACTATAATGGTGAACATTGTGGATCCATGTATAAAACTGGAGCACTTAACGATTTTCCATGCGGAGTACCAGCAGTATTTATCTGTGAATTAGAGGCTTCAATTATATTTGACGTCCGTTTTTCAAACACTAAATAATAAAAACTATAAAATTATTGCATTACTAATAAATAAGCAAAATCAATTATAAAATTATTGCATTATGATTTGTATTTAACTTTTTTGAGGCAAATATTATATTATTATTTTTGTAACACTCTTTTTTATTTTTCATTTTAAAACTTAATTTAACTAATGCATTACAATTGCCATTGCGTTTCAATGGGGTAAACACAATTAAATAAGTAGTGAAAGACGACATTTAAAACTAAGTCAGTAAATAAAAGATGTTTTATTAATATTTATAAACTACAATTACAGATTACAATCAATATATGTCACATTGCAGCTAATATAAGATTTAATAATTGCGCATTTTTGTAAATACAATTTTTAGTATGCTGCGGGACACGAACCCGCGGCCTGTAGCTTACCAGTCTTATCGCATTACGTACTACGCTATTCCGGCATTTTAGAGCAATCCTAATAATAAATATTATGCTTTATTAAAAGTATGTATTCAATGTTTTGAAATCGACCAGTTTCGCCGAAACTCACCAGTTACAAACATATAGGCCATAGCTACAAAGGAAATTTTATAACACATAATTTACTTTTCTTACTAACAATTAATGTTAATAATCGAAATAAACATACAAATATACACAGTTTTGTCAATTAATTAACAGTGTAATTATTCTGGTGCTAATTTTTTTTTTATGTTTCTTAGTAGATTATCGAAATTTACTTCTGACAACAGATTGGTTGTTGAAAACCTTACACTGTAAGAAGTAGTCAAAATGGTTGAAAACATGATAGTATTTAAGCGAGATGTCTGGTAAGTATTGAGGATGAGGCAATATTTATTTGAATTGAGCCAATAAGGCGATCGTGCAAAATGTGGTCGCGCGTTATCGTGCAAGAGAAAAGGACCTTAACAATTGAGTGTAATAATGTTACAGTCATTAGTACAGTTCGTAGATATCTGATAGTTTAACTACAATTAAGAAAATGTGGTGAATTATACTGAGTGCAGACCAAATCTTAATTTTCTTTTGGTGTGATTTTGGTTTTGCGAACCGTTTAGACTTTTTATGCAGACAGCTTTTTGTCATTCTAAAGGATCTACTTCTCATCGTAAGTTTCACAGAATATGATTGTCTCTCTTCTATACAAGATGGGCAAAACAAAATTCGTAATATCGTTTTTTGTGCTAATTCAGATCACTTGACACCCATTTGTCATGCTTTTCTCATTTTTCTAGCTGCTTGAACTGCCCCAAAATTTCCGTTTTTAACGCTTTAACTGTTTGTAAGCAAAATTTTCACCCTAATTGAACATTGAAATTGACCCGAACCCGTGGCCTCTGGTTTACCAGTCTTAGCGCCCTATGTACTACGCTATTCCGGTATTTCAGAGCACTCCTAATATTGAATAATATACTTTATTAAAAGAATATATTCAATGTTTTTGAACCGACCATTTCCTCCTTAAGCTCGCCAAGTACAAAAATATAAGCCATAGCTACAAGGGGCTTTTTTTTATTTTTTTCTTATTTATTATTTATTTATTTTATTTTATTAATTTATTTAGCTTAATAGCTAATCTTTACATCTAACAAATTTAGTAAACATATATAAAAATATATAAAAAATACATAACAGAAATAAAAAATAAAAATATACAATAATAAAGTCTTAATATTATAATTTATTTCTATATGTACGAAGGTGTTTTTTTATTCCATTTATGAAACCCGTTATATTTTTGCTGTTTCGGATTTCTCTTGGAAGACTATTATATAAATCAAAACCTCCGTACATAATTCCCCTAGCCGTACTCGTTTTCTTATACTTAATTATCTTAAAATTTTCTTTATTTCTAGTATTATATTTATGTACATCTTTATTTCTTATTAAAATATTTTGGTAACATATTATTTTCTAACTTATATATAAATACTAAAACATTCATACTCAATATTTCTTGAACATTCAACCATTCTAATCTATCAATCATACTTTTACAATTAGTTAATCTATTTTTATTTAAGATTACTCTCATTGCCCTATTTTGTAATTTTTGCAATATTTGTTTATCTAATTTTTTTAACATATTTAATAGTGTTGCAAAATAATTAAAATAGGGTAATATTATACTATTGTAAATTATTTTTTTGTATTTATACTTAATATATTTCTTAATCTAGAAAATAAACCTATTTTTCTACTATTTTTTTTTAATATGTAATTACAATGTTCTTTAAAATTTAATTTTGTATCAACAATTACTCCTAAATATTTTATATTATCCACTATTTCTATACTAGAGTTATTTATTACTATTTTGGTACTATTATCTAACACATTTTTATAATTAATAAACATACATTTAGTTTTATTCTCATTTAATTTAAGTACATTATTCTTTAACCATATTTCTAATATACTTAATTCATTATTTAAATTATTTACAATTTCTTTAATGTTATCACCTATGCAATACATTAATGTGTCATCCGCAAATAGATGAATTTTACATTTTTTCACGTTATTAACTATATCATTAATATACAAAACAAATAACAATGGTCCCAATTTAGACCCTTGTGGTACTCCATAAGACACTAATTTCTCTTCAGAATATACATTATTTATTTTAACTTTTTGTTTTCTTTTATATAAGTAATTATTAAACCATCTTAAAACTATATCACTTATTCCTATACTCTCCAATTTCTTTAACATTATTTTTCTGTCTATTGTTTCGAAGGCTCTCTTGAAATCCAAGAAAACTGCTCCAATGATTTTGTTTGTATCCTTAGCCAACAGCCAATCATTTATCACTACTTGTAATGCAGTTTCAGTGGAATGCTTTTCTCTGAATCCCGATTGTTGTTCACATATTATGTTTTGAGAAGTAATAAATTCCTTTAATTGTTTGATTACTACTTCTTCTATTATTTTTTCTATACACGGTAGCATGTTGATTGGTCTCATTTCTTCAACTTTTTTACTATTTTTTATTTTAGGTATAGGTACAATAGTAGCAAACTTTAAATATTCAGGCATTTCTCCTAAGGAGAATGCTTTATTTATTAAATAATTTAATTTAGTACCTATTTCCCATGTTTCTTTAATTATATTTTTATCTAGTTCATCAGTACTAGTTCCTTTTTTAAATTTACATATTATGCTATGAATTTCATCTAATGATACTGATTTAAATTTACTAAATTTTACAATTATTGCTTTATTATTATATTGTACTAAATTACTAATCCTTGGTATTGAATTCACAATTGCGATATATTTTCTTCAAATGATAAAATTTACTGTTTTATTAAAAAGATCAACACTTGGAGAAGTAGAGTGAAAAAGGATTCGTTTAAAATGTTTTTCAGTATCAACAATTTTATAATCCAAAAAAATCATTGTAAAACTGTAATCGCAAAAATTATTATAGGTCACTTAAAAGCGCTAGAAACACAGTTTCGTAAATATTTTATATCAAATATTTGATTTAAAAAAGTTATCTTGTATTCAAAAACCATTTTTGATGGCTTGAGTTAGATTGATCAACTGCCATATAAAGCCCAAGAGGAATTTGCGGAGCTTTCGAATTACTTAAATTTAAAACTAGATTTTCCAAACAAGCCCTTGACTGAATTCTGGATCGGAAATAAAACTGAATTGCCCACAATTTCTGATATGGCATTAAGTGTTATTCTGCCATTCAACACCTTTATATGAAATTACTTTTTCAGCTTTAACCCATATTAAATCCTAATATCGTTCATCGCTAAAAAATGTTAAACAGATTTTACGTCCAGCAGTGTCAAATATTGCACCAAAATTAAATTTGTTATGCAGTAAAAAACAAGCACATCCGTTTCATTAAAAAACGATTTTTCCCCTTAATTTTTGTATACTTATAATATATTCCAGCGACAATATATATTGCTCAATATTTTTTTTTATTTATGTTATTGCAAAAAATGCAGTTTTGATGATAAATAGGACATATAATTTTTGTAACTATAATAAATACAATTTACAACTTTTTGTGCAATTTTAAATTTTATATTTTTGTATGTTTCTAAGCAAATTCTAAAACTATATTTTTTCATATGTATGTAATATGTATGTTGTTACATAATCAATAAATCAGCACAAATTATTTATATATCTTTATTTTATATGTATCTGGGGTTGCAAAGAAGCTCATAATCATAAATGGGGTCGTGAATGAAAAAAGTTTAAGAAGCCCGTGGCTAGATACATATGTATGTATAATACAGCTAAACTTCGGTAATGGCGTTATTATATTTTTTATTAAGTATAACAGAGCGTCACGAAACGTGTAAAGTAATATCTGTATTATCTTTATACGTGGCGGGGGTTAATTGTTAGGAGGGTTATTGGCACGGGGGGCTAATTGTCGGGGGATTAATTGTCGGGGGGTTATTTGCTCGGGGGGTTTTTGTACAGGTGGTTAATGTCCAGGGGGGTTTTGACGGGGGGTTATTGTCTGGGGGGTAAATGTCGAGGGGGTTAGTGTCCTAGAACCCGCTAAAACATTGGTAAGCTTGGTTTTGCAGCTTTTCTAGCTGTTTTTAACCTACATAAAAAATTATCACCTTTGAATTTTTTACCTAAATCAATAGCCTAAGTAAATTAAAGTAAAATTAATATTTGAAAAAATTATAAAAGAGAATTTTATCAAGACAAACTTATTTTTTTTAAATTTATATTTGTGCAACAATTTGAGTGATATTTAGTTTGTATAATTTTGTTTGATATTTTTTTTATATTATTTAGATATTCTATAATATAAGCAGCATATTGTAATTACTTATAGTGTTGATGATATTAGAGATTTTTCTTATTAAATTAAAATTTGACATAATATGGTCTTTCAATTAATTGGTATTAGTGCGTTAATCCATGTTTTGAAAGATTAGTTTAAAATATTAAAATTTTAATATTGTATCATTGTTATATAATCATTAACGTTGTATGTATTTTTTGCTATGTCTACGTTGAAATCTCCTAAAATTATATTATTTAACTTATTTTTTAGTAAGCCTAAAAAGCATTATGTACACAATTTGGAGCCCTATAAGCAACGTAAATATTTAACGGTGATCGATTTATCCCTGTCATATTGATTCCGAAGGTAGTGAATAAGTTAATATTATCTTCATTAATAATTTTATAATTAATATTATTTTTTATATAAAAACAAATTCCTCCGCCCCTTTTCAATTTTTAATACAAATACAGATCGATAACCTTCTATGTTAAAAATATTCTTCATCATCATTGGTTCATGTCTCAGTAATCGCCATAATATGTGCGCTTAATTTTTTAATTATATTGAATATCTTCAATTTTGTTTTAAATGCTATGTGCATTGAGATAAGTAATACGGAGAAATGAATGATTAAGTTGGAAATTCAGCCTGCCTTAACTTATGACCGCTATTCATATCCTTTTTAAAACAATTTACACAGATTTGTGGAGAGTTCAATTGAGGGCACTCCCGTGCGCTTCATAAGATTCCCATGTCGTCTGGACGAAGTACCGTTACACGAAATAGCATGCTTTATCTCTTTCTTCGTTGCGTGCGACACCCCTCCCACTTTTATTTCTAGGGGATCAGCATCAGTTCTGGATTGTTAACCACTAACTTTATTCCATAATTTTGCTACTTACTTATGTATCTGATTTTTTTTTAATTTTGCGCAGAATTTCAAAGATTTTTTAAATAAATATAATTATTATAGACATTATTAAATGTGTTCCTACTATTATTGTTTCCAAAAGCAATAACATATTTGTATTTATTATAAGTAAAGAGCATTATTATATAATAAAAATAAAATGGTCAATATTTCTTTAGATGCGCAGGGTAACACCCCCACGGTGTATGGCTGAGAGGCAAATAGTATTGGATTCTAATTAGAATGTAACGGTAAACCGTCGAGCTCGATAGGGAATCTTATGATGCCTCCCGTGCATTGTATCCTTGTTTTGCACAATGGTGGCATATTGACAGCTGTAAAAAAACTTTGGCTATGCTAACTCGGCAGAGTTAAAAAGGTTAATATATATATTTTCTTAAATTATTTGTATACCGATAAAATCTGCCTCTAGATTGAAAAACTTAATTATATAATTGCATCTATTATAATCCGGTTAATGATGGAATATTAGGGATAACAATGCGATTTTAATTTACAAAATATACATTATTTATAAAGAAATGATGTACAAATGTGACGTATAAAATATTTATAAATGAATTTACTGTCTGACCTTTTCTTATTATTAATTTAAAAACATAATTATCAATTTTTAAACAGCTTAAAATTGCATTGGAAAGGTTCTTAGAAATAAAAAAAGGATGAGATGTAAATTAAATGTATTTTAATTAAAATTCTATAAAAGTTAAATATATTAAACTACACTAGTATAATATAATCGACTCAGTCAAATTTCTTTTCACATATAAACATATTCTGTGAAGCACAATCAATGTCGTTTAGTAAAGCATCTGTGTTTATGGATCCACAATCTTCATTATTTCTGTTATCTGGTTGGTTTGGTGCCCACGTGTAAAATCCAGTATTTGATAGAAGTTCTCCTGTTATGCAATTTCATTTTATATATATATATATATATATATATATATATATATATATATATATATATATATATATATATATATATATATATATATATATATATATATATATATATATATATATATATATATATATATATATATATATATATATATATATATATGTGTGTGTGTGTGTGTGTGTTAATGACGAGACAAACCTTCAACGGTCATGTAAACTCCTTCTTGAAGAATATCGTTGAATCCAATCAAAAAGTGAATGGGTAATGGTTGACTCGGTACATTTGAGAGGGTTACGGACATTCTATGTTTCAGATAATCTGATTCTCTAGCACTGTTGATTATTGCCAAATTTCCGCCTTCGGCTCTGCAAATTCTAAAAGCATCATGCCAGTCCCTTAAGTCGCGGTGGACCTTATAGCACCGATCGAGATCGTCGTTGTAGCTGTAATCTAAAAATATTTCATGAATGACAAATTATAGTATACAAGTAATCGAATGTTGCTACTTACAAGGATCATAAGTTTCGCATTCGACATTGAGGGGTAGCCTTTCCACGTCGATCATGCACACGAACGTTTTCTTGGCGTTGCACCTTCCGTTGTAGTATTTTGTGTTTCGGTCGACTACAACGCAATTGTCTGTTCGGTCATCATTTGGTTCGTTTTCGGCCCAGTTCACGAAAAGTTCGCTTTGTTGTCTACCTGATAGCGCATGTTTACATTAGAACTTTTTCTTTTATGTGTAAAAAAAATATGAAATTACCATCGATGGGCGCAAATGTACCCTCTGCTAATCGGTCGTGCAATCCAACCCACAACAGGTCTCTCTTAGGACTCACAAACTCAAATACTAAATAGATCTCCTTTCTCGATTCTGGTATCCAAAGTTTGGCTCCTTCTTTGGAGCACGCTTCCACCGCATCAAAAAAGCTCAATCTTTCTTCGTGCCATTTGTAAAATCCGTCAAATTTGTCGATAAAAGTGTAGTCGCTGCGGTAAAATTGTTCAAATATTGTTGCTACAAATAAAGAATAAATTATAAAAACAAAAAAAAAAAATATATTGAAAAAAATATTTTTACAATGGTGCGAATGATGATGGTTTTCTGAATGACCATGATGATGATCTTCCGAAAGCACAAAAGGAAGAATCAATAATAAAAATTGTAAAATCTTCATTTTGATTTGCGTTATTCGGCCAACGATCCGCAAATAACTGTTAAGATTTAGTTCAGGCGTTTTGTATTTATATCACTACATCTCCTTTCCGTTATATTGCAGAGTGCATTTTTTTTATTATGTAAATTGTTCAATTTTTGATTCGGGATACACACAAAACCAGTATAAATTTACATGATAAGTTACTCCCACGAATCAGTTAAATGAAACAGGTTCGCAAATATGTAGGATCGACATGAAAATGTTTCTAGTTTTGCTTACTTATAATTTCACATATTAAAAAAACCAACACCGCCGATTCATTTAGCGTCATTAAACTAACGCGATATGATAAAATCCGATTTGACACCATGTTAAAAAAATAGAAGCTTAATCTTCATTAGTAAATTAATTAAATAATTAAGTATGTATAATTTTACCGCTTAACTTTATAACATTATTAAAATATGTTTCATATCTTATATAATATTGGTATTTGATTATAAAATATATATAACAATTAAATCGTAAATAAATATTTTATAATGATATTATTTTTATTTATTAACTTATTTTTTGATAAGCCTAAAAATCATTATATACACAATTTGGAGCCCTATAAGCAACGTAAATATTTAACGGCGATCGATCTATCCCTGTCATATTGATTCCGAGGGTAGTGAATAAGTAAATATTATCTTCATTAATAATATAATAATAATTATTATTTTTTATATAAAAACAATATCCTCCGCCCCTTTTCAATTTTGATACAAAGACAGATCGATAACCTTCTATGTTAAAAAAATATTCTTAACCATCATTGGTCCATGTCTCCGTAATCGCCATATTATGTGCGTTTAATTTTTTGATTATATTGAATATCTTCAATTTTGTTTTAAATGCTACGTGCATTGAGTTAAGTAATAATTATCAATTTTTAAACAGTTTAAAATTGCATTGGAAAGGTTCTTAGAAATAAAAAAGGATGAGATGCTAATAAAATGTATTTATATTAAAATTCAATAAAAGTTAAACATATTAAACTACACTAGTATCATATAATCGACTCAGTCAAATTTCTTTTCACATATAAACATATTCTGTAAAGCACAATCAATGTCGTTTAGTAAAGCATCTGTGTTTATGGATCCACAATCTTCATTATTTCTGTCATCTGGTTGGTTTGTTGCCCACGTGTAAAATCCAGTATTTGATAGAAGTTCTCCTGTTATGCAATTTCATTTTATATATAAATATATATATATATATATATATATATATATATATATATATATATATATATATATATATATATATATATATATATATATATATATATATATATATATATATATATATATATATATAAATATATATATATATATATATGTGTGTGTGTGTGTGTGTGTGTGTGTGTGTTAATGACGAGACAAACCTTCAACGGTCATGTAAACTCCTTCTTGAAGAATATCGTTGAATCCAATCAAAAAGTGAATGGGTAATGGTTGACTCGGTACATTTGAGAGAGTTACGGACATTCTATATTTCAGATAATCTGATTCTGTAACACTGTTGACTATTGCCAAATTTCCGCCTTCGGCTCTGCAAATTCTAAAAGCATCGTGCCAGTCCCTCAAGTCGCCGTGGACCTTATAGCACCGATCGAGATCGTCGTTGTAGTGGTAATCTAAAAATATTTCATGAATGACAAATTATAGTATACAAGTAATCGAATGTTGCTACATACAAGGATCATAAGTTTCGCATTCGACATTGAGGGGTAGCTTTTCCACGTCGATCATGCACACGAACGTTTTCTTGGCGTTGCACCTTCCGTTGTAGTATTTTGTGTTTCGGTCGACTACAACGCAATTGTCTGTTCGTTCATCATTTGGCTCGTTTTCGGCCCAGTTCACGAAAAGTTCGCTTTGTTGTCTACCTGATAGCGCATGTTTACATTAGAACTTTTTCTTTTATGTGTAAAAAAAATATGAAATTACCATCGATGGGCGCAAATGTACCCTCTGCTAATCGGTCGTGCAATCCAACCCACAACAGATCTCTCTTAGGACTCACAAACTCAAATACTGAATAGATCTCCTTTCTCGATTCTGGTATCCAAAGTTTGGCTCCTTCTTTAGAGCACGCTTCCACCGCATCAAAAAAGCTCAATCTTTCTTCGTGCCATTTGTAAAATCCGTCAAATTTGTCAATAAAAGTGTAGTCGCTGCGGTAAAATTGTTCAAATATTGTTGCTACAAATAAAGAATAAATTATTAAAACAAAAAAAAAAAAAAATGAATAAAAAAATTTACAATGGTGCGAATGATGATGGTGTTCTAAATGACCATGATGATGATCTTCCGAAAGCACAAAAGGAAGAATCAATAATAAAAATTGTAAAATCTTCATTTTGATTTGCGTTATTCGGCCAACGATCCGCAAATAACTGGTAGGACATAGCTTAGGCCTATCGTATTTATATCACTACATCCCCTTTTAGTTATATTGATGGATGTATTTTTTTTATTATGTAAATTGTTTAATTTTCACTGAATACGCACGTATACGCACAAAACCAGTTTAAATTTACATGAGACGTTACTCCCATGAATCAGTTAAATGAAACAGGTTCGCAAATATGTAGGATCGACATGAAGATGTTTCTAGTTTTGCTTACTTATAATTTCACATATTAAAAAAACCAACACCGCTGATTCATTTAACGTCATTAAACTAACGCGATGTGATTAAATCCGATTTGACATCATGTTAAAAAAAATATAAACCTTATCTTCATTAGTAAATTAATTAAATAATTAAGTATGTATAATTTTACCGTTTAAATTTTTAACATTATTATAATATGTTCCATATTTTATATAATATTGAATTTATATTATAAAATATATATAACATATATTAAATCGTGAATTGTCAAATGTACTTATTTTTGTGAAAAATATAAAACAAATGGTTAATAAAATTTGTGGCATATTTATTGGTTTTTAATCTTAAGTGTTACATAATGTTTAATATCTAAGTACAGGTACACATTAATGATTACATTTAAAAACGGTACAGTGTTATATTATAAAATATTTTATTTTAAGTAGAGAGATAAAACAGGTTTGACTCTATCCAGAGCAATGTATGAAAAATGAGCATTGAAAAAAAACAACTTATAAATACGTTTGACCGGAATTTTTCCACCAGTTATTGTCGAAACGTTGATCGAATAACGTATCAAAATGAAGGAATTTAACATTTTGTTATTGTTGTTTTTTCAAATACACGTATTTCGTTCTGTTAGTTCACATATGGGTAAAATATCGAATCAATCTTAGCTTATTTATTATATAATTTTAATTATGTAAAAATTTTATTGTGAGAAGAAGACAAAGAGGACAAAGTTGTTGATCATTTTTACCGGAACGACTACACCTACATTAAAAAATTTAATGGATTTTACAAATGGCACGACATTAGGGTGAACTTTTTCGATGCTGTTGAAACATGCGCCAATGAAGGAGCTGTACTTTGGGTACCTGGATCCTTGGATGAAGTTTCTGAGATATACGATTTTGTAGATAAAAAATACGATCTTATGTGGGTCGGCCTACACGACAAATTTGCACAGAATACGTTCGCTCCAATAGACGGTAAGCATGAAATGAAAATAGTATTTTACATATATACATGAAAGATAATTTATTTAGGCAGACCTGAAGATCAGATTTATATAAATTGGGGAGAAAACGAGCCCAACGACGAATCGCATGACGATTGTGTGGTCGTGGGTCGCGATTATAAATTTTATAATGGCGCATGTCGTTCGAAGAAGACATTCATGTGTCGTATACCAATCGGGAAGAATTCTCTCAACGCTGAGTGCGAAACTTATGATCCACGTAAGTAAAATTTGTGGTAGTTTATTAGATAAGATGTTATCATTTGGATTCATTTCAGATTACGTATACGATGTTCATTTCGATCATTGTTACAAGATACACGCAGTAAAGAGAGACTGGCACGATGCTTTTAGAGTGTGCAGAGCTGAAGGTGGAAATTTAGCGATCGTCAATAGCTACAGAGAAGCTCGCCATTTATCCAAAATGATAAAAAAGGCACTCAATAAAGATTCTCTCAATTATGTGTACATAGGATTTAACGACTTGATCAGAAGAGGATTTTATATGACCGTCGAAGGTGTGTTTAATATTTATGAATCGAAAATTATTGCCATTAATTTGCTTTCTCGCTTACAGGACAACCTTTAGAGCATTCTGGGTATACTAAATGGAACAAGGGACAACCGGACAATTATGCAGGAAATGAAAACTGCGGGGCTTTGGTCAGCAATGGCCATTTGGCTGATGTTCCTTGTTGGAAGCGAAAGATGTTTATATGCGAAAAGACTTATGATTGATAAATGTATTAAAAAAAATGTTTGTTTTATAGATATTATTTTACAATGAAACAATTCGATCATAACCAATAAAAAACACGTCGAAAACTGAATCTAGCTATGATCAGTTTATAAAGATATCGTTTCCAAATTATATTGCTTACTACCTAATTAATAATTTCGTTATTATAACAGAAAAAACGTTTATGTAAAAAATATGTTTCTGGAAGATTCTTTTTATAAAATAAATAATTTTTTTTTGTATGTATGTGTATGTAGTAAAATAAATACTATTTATTGTACCATAATTCGCTTTTTATTTAATATAATCTGAATTATCGATAATTAAATCATAATTTCGGTGGTATGATAGTAAAAGGATCTATCGAAAAACATTGTTTTTAGTTATAAACATTAAATTTATTTATGATGATAAAATATAAATAATGATAAAATGCATTGTTTGCATAAAAAATCTATGTTTAACACTTTATATTATTTAATTAGAAATTTAAATATTAAGGTTAGGCATCTAATGCTTAATGAAAATTAATTGTAACGACAATGATGTTCATTTTATTACCAAAATAAAAATTAAAACAATGTATTATAGTAGATAAAAATTATGTTTAAAATCTATAATTAAATACATGAACCTAAATATATTATTATAATACTATATTAGGTTTATGATAATCATGGAATTAAATTATACATTATCTAATATTATACATTTATTGTAAAATTCAGAATAAAAATAGTTGAATAGGTAAGTTTTATTTACAAAATAGCTATTCAAGGAATTTTTATTTATCATAGCTATTTACATTTTTAAGATTGTTAGTTACAAAATTTATGACTAGTACCTTTATGAATATGTATATTTTATAAATACGAATTAATTACTAAAAAACTCGATTTAAAAAATGGTAAAAATTCGCAAGCAGGAAAAACTAGTTTTACAGTTTGCTAAATAAGGGGGTAATAACCCTAAAATTTCCATTAATTTACGCACATAACGGTAATTCAAGTGTTGTGATATAAAACTTGACCAGTCACTCGATTTAGGTGAGTCTCCACCTGGCCGGGGATCGTTCAAGTCCATTTTCAACATGGTTCGCATTCAGATTTTGGTGATATTTCAGCTATGCCTACTGATAGCGGCTGATAGGATTCACGATCGCGATGATAAAGAGCATCAGCACCACGGCTCAGGTAAAATCAATAAATCCAGGAATTAAAACGTCACAGTAATCGATGTATGTATGTGAATTGTAGCTTTTGAAACAGCGTTTTTTCGCCACGACTACAAATACGTAAACAAGTATAGGTCTTTTTATAAATGGTACAATACAAGAAAGAGTTTCTTCGAAGCGGCAGAGGAGTGCGAAGAGGATGGCGCTGTACTTTTCATACCCAGTTCCAGAAATGAAATTTTAGAGGCGATGGAACTAGTCGACAAGGATAGATTTTTGCTTTGGATTGGATTGCACGATAAATTCTCTCATGGAAACTACGTGCCGATCGACGGTAAGTTATTCATATTTATCTTCATAGACTCAATTCCCATTTTTTAAATAAATCTAAGTTTTTCTGATGAAGCAAAATCGTTGTAAGACTATTTTTTGTCTTTATATTCGTTATGGTCACACAATCTTTATCTGCAACTTATATTCATAATTATATACAAATCCCAAACTCTTTGATTATCTAAAATTCGTTGAATAAAAATAGAACATATCATAAGTAATTTTAATAGCAAGTTAAATTCTAATGTAAATTCTAAAAAAACTTAAATAACAACTCCACTGTTATGATTGTAGAAAATCAATTGTCGCATTTAATACATAGGATTAAGAATTGAATAATGACGTAATGTTTTTCTTTGGCCTTCTACATCGGAAATAATGGATGTTTATATTGCTCAATATTTATATAAGCTAATCATATGTTATATAAAAAACAGAAGCTAATACAAACGTAAATTTGAGATGATCAATTGGAATGTAAATTATTTTATTCAAATTTTAAAATCGATTTCAGAATTATCGTATTAAGTTTTTTTGTCGAAAAATATAAGATGATAATGTTTTTATGATACATATATCAATCATTAGATAATTTCTATAATGATGTTTCAGTTTCTTATGCAAAATAATTATAACTATATTTTTATTACTGATTATAAAACCAATTACATATTATATTATTGCTGATTTTTTATTACGTATAAAAATAACTACCCTTTAGTATCTCCTAGTCTATTCATGTAATTAGATTTTTGCCAGCATATATAATATATGATATTTTGAAGTCAAATGCTGTGTATATTTTGTTGTAGGTATATACAATATAGTAATAAATTTATAGCCATCATGTAGTTTTTTATAAATGATGTATTAATATATTATTCATAGAAAGGCTTATATTAATTTTGTGTTTTTATTCAACAGGTACTCCAGAGGAGTTTGTGTATAGAGATTGGGATATAAACGAACCAAATAGAGACAAAAAAGATGACTGTGTTGTCATAAGCAGATATGGAAAATTTTACAATGGAAACTGTCATGGTAGGAAGACGTTCATTTGCAAGAAAAATGTAGCGCATCTACCACTCAACGTTGAATGTGAAACATACGACCAAGGTAATATATTGTAATATATAACTTCGAAGCAATATCGATTTACTCAACTCTTAAATTTTATTTTATATACAGCATAATTTTATATTTAGATTTTAACGTTAAAATTTCCCAGAAACTTTTTCATATAACAATAACACAGTATGGCTAATTAGCAGTTGGAGATGTGGAATAAACACATATGTTTTTGCATATATATATATTTATTTTAGATCATATTAAAGAGCAAAATATTAATTAAAGACAATATTAATGCTATTTATTTACAAATATATGATGTTTTACAAAACAAAATGTACATTATGTATATGTTGACTGGTTTCACATATATTTGATTAAAAAACACTGTTTTAGATTATCATTATTCAAAGACTCTACAACGATGTTACAAAATTCACACCACGCCTGATACTTGGTTCGAAGCTTTCGAAAGGTGCAGGGCTGAAGGTGGAGATTTGGCTGTGTTAAAGAATATTGAGGAAGCAGCATATTTTGTCAGGAAGGTTAACATAGTAAATCCAGCCGACCTGTTATATCCCGGGGTTTGGAACAGGGCAGTCGTTCACTTAGGTTTTAGTGATTTGGTAAGGCATGGAATTTGGACGACAGTATATGGTGGGTAGTAATACATAATCATATATTAATATATTCTACATACGTCCATTTATAAATAAATTTTCACAGGAAAACCTTTGCAAAGCGGATATTCATTGTGGGCCCATGGACAGCCAGATAATTCGTTCAACCTTGAGCACTGCGGAACAATGTTTAGAGATGGAAGATTGAACGATGAAAATTGCAGAACTAGGGCTATTTTTATATGCGAGAAAAAACTGTTGTTGTAAATAAAACTTATTTTTAGTACCAACATATGTATTTTTATTTATTAATTGTGTTACTCACTAAATAATACAACACAATTGTTGATTATACGAATACATTTAAGGTTAAACAATAGCTTATTGCTATCCGGAAAAATTGGTATCCATTTTTAAAAACACACTGGTAATGCTAGTTTGCCTTAGCAAATAAAGTATTTGCTTAAAAAGATATATACACGTACTTGAAAAGATATACATACATTTTTGTTATTGCAGAATAGGCCATACATCTACATAGTTTTAATCTTACCTATTAGAACCCATTTATTTTATAGTACTACTTTTATTTTTTAAATAAAATAGTTTGTTTTAATTAAAATTTTTATTAAATTACATTTTTAATTTTTTTTTATTTATGTTACATATGTAAAAATAAAATATTTATACATTACAAATAAAAAAAAAATATTCGTATCAGCTTAACGAAGAACAAGTATTAAAAGAAAAGTAATAATGTTTTTAAGCAGTAATTTTAATTTATGTATACTTCTTTATCATTGCCAATATTATGTTGATACGTTGTTATTTCGCATATAAATGGATATTCATTGTCACAATTTGTATAATGCATTCTACCATTTTCTTGCAACGTTCCACAATGTTCATTTGCTTTCAGGTTACTTTCAGGCTGACCAGCAGCCCAGTTCGCAAACGGCATTGGATCGCCTAAAAACATAATAAAAAAACAATAACTCTAAATTTAAATTTATAAAATTTTTCTGAAAGTAAACCGTACTTATAAAACATATTAATTTAACACGATCGCAATTTTTTTTACGAACTAATAATTTTATATATTCCTAATATTTAACATATGTATTATATATTAATTTACCAAAAACAGTGTTAGGTTCTCCATGTTTAAACATGTCGTGGTAGCCAATCAAATGTTTTCCTTTCGTCACATGCTTAGGCTTTCTCATTAAATTATAAAGATAGTCAATTTCTTCTTGTTTTGTTAATATGGCTAAGTATCCGCCCTCAGCGTGGCATATAGCTCTTGCAGTGGACCATTTTTGTCGCTCCGAGTGAATTTTATAATATTTTGAAAATTGTGGAGCGTATATATAAGCTGAAATATATGAAAAATACATAGATAGGGTTGGTAAAAAATTACGACGAAAAAATAAAATCTATATCTGGTGCTTCATCATGAAAATACGATACAGATCACAAAAATTAATATTAAAGTTATTTATGCGCTGCTTCTTAAACTTCTGAACGACCTTTTTTAAAACCTAATCAAAATTATTGTGTTATGTGAACAAGTCACTGAAATTATTTAATAATAATATTGCGATTGTAAAATAAAATTTATATTTCTAATTTTCTGGATTGCAATCTATAATTATATTTCATCTTTAAGCATTTTATGCACAATATGATATTAACCGTAAATAAAATATGATATAAATTATTTATTATTATAATACAATATATGATTAAATACAAACCCGGATCTATTACTGAATATTTGGAACTATGAGTTGTCTTCAATACATTTCTTTCACATACGAAGGCCCATGGACTCTCACAATACACATCGTTTAATTTGCCATTTTTCATTAATGCCCCACAGTTTTCAACATTATTGCCATTAAAATTACTGGGCTCATTATTATGCCATTCACTATAAGCATATTGAATTGTGTTACCTTAGGGATTAATATAAAATCAATGTTTTATTTTGTAGTAAATATATGTAAGAATAAAATTAATTTGTTACCATTATCCATTAAATATTCTCCTTCTTTGAATATATCGTGATAGTTTATTAATATACCAATTGGATTTTCTTGATATTGTTTCGTTATGTTAGTTAAAATCGTTGCTTCATTTTCATTGCACGGCATTGCTAGTTTAGCATTTTCCGATTGGCATTTCACCCTAGCTTCACTCCATATTAATTTTTCAGCATAATATTTATAATACATACCAGCATTTGGATAGTACGTATATTCTTTATCTTAAAAAAAATAGAATATAATCTATATTACATATACTATATATGTGTGTAAATATAATAAATTATAAGTTACAGAATTTATTTTATTTCAGAGCATTTTTATATCTAAATTGATTTTTTTTTAATATTTTCCGAGAATTTTTGCAAAATTTTCTACAATTTTTTTTATTTGTAATATATATTTAAATTATTTTACAACAAGTTATAATATACTTTTAGCAAAAACTGTAACTTTTAATATGCAAACACAAGTCGATTCATAAACCCACACCATTATTACCCAAATATTGTAAATTAATTCCTGATATTATAAAGCCTTATTTTGACTATGATACTTAAATAGTATCATTTTTAAAAGTTTGGTTAATTGTCAAGTAAGTAAGGTATGCATCGTTTTTTTAAAAGTACTCGTTTCAGAAATATGAAATATGAAATATGTATATAAAATCTACAATGCCGGAATTATCTCGAATATTTTTTTATAGTGAACAGTAATGTAGTAGAATAAATCCAGCGTTAAATACCTAGGCTTATTTATTTTTAACATATTTTGTAATTTTGCATTAAAAAGCTTGCTGTCTTATATTTAATAGAAAAGACGGGCTTACTACAAGAAATAAAATTCTAAATAAAAAACGGCTAATTAGACTAATTTTAACATATTCTTTAACAGTGTGGAGAAACATTAATAATGCTATATTTTTTTAAATTCAAAGTAATTCAAAATAAAGTTATAAATTTTTTACATATATTACATTTTTTAGTACTAAGCTTAAATATAAGTATTATGGTTGTTGCCTACAAATAGAAATAATTAAAGAGAATTGTCATTTTCAGACCAAAAATTTTTTATTATATCGTAAATAAATTTTAAACTTTAAAATGTTTATAAATATCTATAATTTATCATATTGATCAAAACGTATTTACTCACTTGAATTATCATTAAGACAAGGCTCTCTTTTTTTCTCTTCAATACCATTTTTTTGGCATACATAGACTAGTAGATCATTACAAGACATGTCGTTAAGTAGACCAGATCGATGAATTGTTATACAATCTTCATCATAGGAATTATCCGGGTTGCTGGTCATCCATTTATGATAATATTTCTGCATCGAATCACCTACATAATAAATTATGTGTTCGTTTAGCATTCACAATAATTAACTAATACATAAATATAATAAAAATGCACCGTTTAACGTAATATAGTTTGATTCTTCGAAAGCATCGTGAAACCCTAACCATGCATAACTAGGCTCCGTAGAACCGGTAATATTATTAATCGAATTTTCATTGAATATTTTTTTCAGTTCTAAAGCTTCAGCATCGTTTTTGGGCATTGCTAACATTGATTCTTCATCTTCACATTTCAGTTTAGCATCATACCATTTTATTGGGTTATTATAAAATTTATACTTCATTCCCACGTTGGGGTAAAATACGTAATCTGAAATATTGAAAAAATTATGTATTATGTTAAGGTGATATTATATATTATAACTTACCATTGCAAAATGTTTCTGTTATTACTCCTAATATAATAAATAATATTATACAATTTGGTAATTGCATAATTTTTCAGAATATAACAAAAAGTAATAAGTGTAAACTGTCCAGCTTGTTCTGATGAACTGACGAGATAGTTATGTTAACTTGTGTTTTTATATATTTTGATAAGAGCTTTCTAAATGAAAAACATATTTTTTACTGCTTCGCAATTTTGATTAGATCAGAGCAAGCTGAAACCTTTGCTCCGGTAATAAAAACCAGATTATAACTTTATCTCTTAATTACCGTTTATTATATTGTATAGAAAACAAAACTAATACCATGGTGTAGTTTAGGTATACAGGGTTATAGTAATAGAAAGACATTTATGATTTTTTAAATAAATAACTTGTTTTAGGATCTATTTTTTACTAAAATACATTCTGTATGATTTTATTTCTAAAGAACATTCTGTGTGTTTCAGAGAAAAAAAACATTCCACAGACTCTGCGTTTCAAATGATTGGTTTTTGGCCAAAGGTACGAACAAAATCATTGTATTTTTTCTTATATATATATGTATTCTGTTTATATTTAAATGTACGTTTTAATTAAATTTGTTTAGTGAAAGAACAATAAGCTTAATAAATTAAAAAATAAATAAATGTGTTTCATGTTCCATAGCCTTAAAATTCCTTACAAATATTTTTTTGAAATTCTTCTAAATTGTTGATAGATGTATTTCCTTACCCTTCCTTTTTATTATATTCTTCTAATTGTAGATTTAAATGCGGTAACGACTCTTGTTTAATTTACAAAATTATATATTTCACGAAAAATTCACCAATTTTCAAAGAAAAAAGCTTAAAAAATATTAGTGTAGTCTCCAAATATTTATAGTATAGTAGCAAATATTATTGTGTCAATTACAGTATTATTAAAGCATTTTAAAGTAGCTTTATTAAAAGCTTGTGTGTTAAGCTATTTTTGTAGATAATCATAAATTAGTTTTAATAACAACACTTATAAATATTTCTAATGTTTATTATTAAAAATCTTAAAAAAATTATAAAAAAATTGCTTATATTTTTAATGTATTTAAATATAATATATTATCGCATACAACAGTAAAAAGCTCCAATTTCATATAAATTTATTTTTATTATACGTTGCGGGGTTATCTCGAGTTTACAGTAAAAGTGGTGATATTATGTATGACATAATTATGAAAGCTTTGAATACTAATCTTGTCATGTTTATCTTCTACTACCGATGCAATTGTATGTGGGTTTGCTTTTTGTTCGCATATGAAAAAAGCCGAAACATTACAATCGAAATCTTTAAAAGCTCCTTTTTTATCCATTGATAAACAATGATGTTTACTTGTCTTCGAATCCCAATTGCCATATCCTATATCTTTGAAATTTTCATCTGAAAGCATAAATTTACAGTAAGAACCGAAAGGATTATACTATTTTCTAATAACATACTTACTTAAAACGGTTGTGAATTTTCCATTTTCGAATAAATCATGTACGCCCAATAAAGCGATATTTGGAAATTGTCCATAACTACCTGAATATTTTCGCTGGTTAAACATGTCCACTAAAGCATTTTCTTCTATCTTACTTCTTATGATAGCCAAGTGTCCCAATTCAGCTTCGCAAATAGCTCTTGCTTCGGTCCATTTTCTAATATTCATATGAATTTTGTAGCACTTATTTATACTTTTAGCAAATATGTATGCTAAACAAACCATGATAATATAATTAGATATTATAAAATATTCTTAAAAATAAAAATGTAAACTATATTAATTTAATTTAATTTTGATAAAAATGTAAGGTTGGATTATTATCAATATGTTTGCTATAAATATATGGTTTTAAAAATATACTTAAATATTACTTTACCTCGGTCGTTAGTCAGGCATTTTGATTCTTTTTCTACAGCAGGATTTTTTACCAGTGATACTTTTTCACACATAAACGCCGTCTTTAAAGTGCATAGAGTATCAATTAGTTTACCATTATTTTTTAAAGTAACGCAGTTTTCATTATCATTATGAACTTCATCGACATCCCAAATATTGAAGTAATATTGCATCGGGTTTCCTGATAAAGTACAAGCTCAAAATTATTGTGTTATTAAACAACTAGAGTTAAAACACAGCATACTATTTTTTTAGCGATTTTAAACTATTTCAAGCTCTGCATTAATATGATTAAGCAGCTATAAACGGTGTTTCAATAAGATATCATACATTAAATGAATATATATACAGAAATCTATATATTTATATAATAATATTATATTTACCTTTTATAGAAACATATTCGCCTATGCCAAATAAGCTATGCATTCCAATGAACACATTGTTTCCTTTTGAT
Organism: Plectrocnemia conspersa; assembly: GCF_051122295.1. Taxonomy (NCBI): domain Eukaryota; kingdom Metazoa; phylum Arthropoda; class Insecta; order Trichoptera; family Polycentropodidae; genus Plectrocnemia; species Plectrocnemia conspersa. Next base: position 19,267,780 of record NW_028277175.1, read on the forward strand.
TCGTTTAAAATCGCATCTACATCATCTTGATTTCTAGGCATTGCTAATAAGGCACTTTCTGAAATACATATTTCTCTCGCTTCTTGCCACGTGGCTACTTTATCATGAAATTTGTATAACCTGTCGTTATGTAACGCGAATTCTAAAATACATAGATATAATTAAATTAGATAGTTAATGATTTTTTATATAAAAATATTAGCAACCTTGTGTATATGCTCCAATAATGCATGGCAATACATATAAAAATACCCATTGCCATTTAAAACACCACATATTTACTTCTTAATATTATAAATAATGAATTGACAAGAGATCTGGTAACTTTTTATATATTTAAAATCAAAGTTGTGTGTGTAGTTGTGACATGATAACAAATTGACCTTAGTTCATGGATAGCCCTGGCGTATATAAATATAATATTTATTTATAAATATAATATGTGTTTAGTATAGTTTTTTTCCAATGTTTCACCAAAAATACTTTCGACATTTTTGGAGGATAAATTTGAGTGTTATTTATAATTAAAATCATAAAAATAATATAAAAAAACATAGTTTAACAGAGCTAGCCTATACGTATAATCTGCTCCGCGGCTAGGCGTGCACTAGAATTGTTCGATAGAATTTTACGCATTTATATTATTATTATTATTATGCAAAAATATTATTAAGACGATTATACACATTCATGTATACAGAATTCATAGTATTTTTATACTATATGTTTTTATTTAAAGCAGGTTTGAATAAAAACATATATTTACGATTTTCCTCTCCTACGTATTTTTCTTTACGTTTTGCAAAACTATATTTATATCCCGGGGTCAAGATATTCTACTGAGGATGCCTACCTATAATACATATTGTGAATATATTTTATTATTTTTTGGGTAAAATATTATACAGTACAATTTTGAACCAAATATGTATAATTGATTTATAGATGCATGGAATATATTATATTATTAATAGCTTGCATTATTTTTCAATATAAAAACCTATTTTATTTGTGTAAAAATTTTATAAAAATAAAAATTACTTCTATTGTATTGTGGTTTAGATTTTATTTTTGCTAGCATATATATTTTATTATTAGCATAGTGAATATTAACTATTTCACTGGAAATACACTTAGTATTAGTTGTATTATACTTTAAATATATAAAAAAATTGATAGTCTAATTGCTTTTTAACATAGTCGATTTTCTTTGAATACGACAGATGCAATGAGCAAGGTCATGGCTATATTGAGTATCAATATATTAGCCTGTTTCTTAATATTTGTTATTTGTTTGTGGAACATTTATTTAAATTTGTAGTGAAATATTTAGAAATTTTTAATTTCTGAAAACACTAAAAACTGATAAAGTTTAAAAACACAGTTATGTATTATTTCTTAAACTTTTGTACTTCACCAACACATGTACACATGTTTTGATGTTTTATAAAATTTACCTTTTTATATAAAAAAAGAACAAGGCTAATTGTGCCTCATTTTGCGAAATTTATGTTATAATTTTAAATTTAACTAACAGACATAGTCATTATAACTAAAGTCGACAAAAAAACAGTGATTAAAAAAACACTTTGTAATTGCAGAAGCTACAGAAATTACTCATACTTCCAAGTTGTGTATCAATTGTTGCAGCTATGGACATTCTTACTGGTTTGTATTGAATTTTGATATATTTTAGATAAATACAGATAAATACAGATCATGATAATTTTTTTTAGCCAGCAAGTTAAAATAGTTATTTAAAAATTAAAATTATATTGATACTTTTAATTGCTTTTTTTTTATAAAATCTATATTTATTATTATAGCAATATCTTATAATTCTTTATAAATTTAAGTAATAATACATCTAAATACTTTCTAAATAGATTTGCTTCCAATTATATAATAAGCTTGAATTAAAATATATTACAGTATTTTTATAGCATGTTTGATTCTTGTTAGTCTATTTTTCCATATACATGACAGGTACAAGAAGCAAGGTCAGTAAATACAGGATTGTCAAAAGCTGGTCATTACTACTTTGTGGTGCCATTTTGTCGAATGGCACCACAAAGTTTTTTTAAAACGCTGCACTAGAAGTAGATTATTACTAATTTTATGTCTGTCCTATTGTTTAGATGGAGCACTATTCGATAATATTAATACTGCTCATTATGAGGCGCCACAATTAAAAATATTGACAGTTGTAATATAAAAACATACACAAAAAGCATTTAAGCATAAAATAAGTTTACATAAGTATTTATTGTTAAGCTTTTGTTGTTGGCCCAATACGTCACAATAAGATGAAAAAATAATCAACGCCACGAGATTTTTTATAAACTAATAATACAGCTTACAATCAATAGATGTCATTATGCATGATCTAGTCTGATTTTATTTTAACAATTGATCTATGATATCTATGATCGATCAGGATTATATAATAATCACTTATTCTTATCCCATTGACACGATAAAAATTAAAAGATTTATTATAGGATTCCAAACCAGGTATGAGTCACATATATTGGTCTTAAAAAAATGTTGTACACTGTAATTACTAACAAAATAAACTAATGTTTGATCATGTTAAATTTATCTGAATATCAGATTTTTAAGGTAAAGATTAAAAAATAAATATATGATTTATAAAATTATTTAATTTTATGGTGAATAAAAACAGGACGCCATAATATTATATATTCTTCATTAAGCTAATTGTATAACAAATAATGTTATATGGTGATTCGCCTGACATTCATTATCAAATTGATTTGAATTTGCATAATAAATGTGGTGGAACGAAATTATTTTGCTATTGAATAAATTAAGCTGATTATTAATATTATTTATCAATTATCTGGGAAATACCCTAACTAATTAACGTTATTTCTGGCATGATTTACTTTATAACTAAATAACAAAAATTATCTTTGGGATTTTCCAAAAAAAAAAAAAATATCATATATTTTAAGAAAAAAACAATACGACATCCTTGATATGTATAATTACATTTAAATATAAATGTAGAGCATAATGTTATCAGTGATATGCTAGTGACAACTCGCGTAAACATCTCAATTCTGTTAAATTAAACGTTATATTCAATCTATTAATATTAGTATAGCATAATGTATTCTTGGAAAATTATATTTTTACTATTTATATGTGTCTTTTTGCCATTTAAACAGAGTATGTACATTTATTTTAAATGCAGTGCAAAATTATAATAATTTTAATCATTTGCTTTAGTTGACAGTTTTAACTTTCATCCTTCGGTGGGTATGTACTATAGTTTTCACGAAACGAAGATGGTATTTATGGATGCTCAAAACGAATGCTTAAAAAGGAACAGCACATTGGCAATGCCCAAAAATCAAAACGAGGCCGATGTTCTAAAGACTTATATTACTCAAAAATATTCTTATGGCGTATTTTTGGGATTTCATAGTCTGTTTGGATCGTGCGATTACGTCTCTTTAGAAGGTATTATATATAATTTTGTGAATCGATTGATTTGATGGAACATTAAAAAATCATTTGTATATATCCAATCAAAGAATGATTTTATTTTGAAGTCGTTGTTTATCATGATATAGACATTGAGAACTCAGTGTATACATTATATGCCAATGACCTGTAATCATTTCAAAGTATTCGCATAAATGTAAACAATCGACAGCCAGCCATATTTAACACAAATATACTAATAAATTATTTTCGTGACAAAAATATTAAACTGTGTTTTTCAAAGCATTTACATACAATATCTTAATATATACATCAGTTTGATTCTTTCACAGATAATTCAATTCAGTATTATTATCACATCTGGGAACCCAAAGAACCAAGTGATGCAGTCGATAAAAGATGTGTGGCTATGACTGGAAGCGGTAAGCTTAGAGACATGAAATGTGACAGGAAAACTTATTTTTTTTGTCAAAGGGGCGATTCAGTCAACGTTTATTCTGAGGCAAAGAACTACGATTGTATCTCCAAAGATATAGGTTATTTATTACACATTTATTTAACAACAAAAAAGTTTTTCTCATTTTATAGATTAAGATAAAGCACTCTAAAAAATCTTGTACTTGTAAGTACTACTATGATTGTGCGAAATTACTCATTTTTAATTTTACTTCTTTATAAATAAAAATGTGATACTTATATATAAAATTATATATTCATCCAAAATTTTCAGAAAAGTAACCGAATTATATATTGAAATAAATTGAGAATCTTTATACACTTAATAACATAAAAAGAACTGAAATGTAAAAAAATATCTTTACAAGCTCAATAAAAGGTTAATTTATAAATATCACTTTGCTATAGGTATAGGATTTTTTTTGTTATGCTCATTACTTGATCAGAAAATAACAAATTTCGCATTGAGACTTTTTTCTATTATCTCTCACAAACTTTTTTTTAGGTTATTCTTACGTTTATAAGCTAAGAAAATGTTACAAAATGCATCTAACGCCAAGGAATTGGGGTAACGCCAGAGCCATCTGTAGATCAGAAAGAAGTAAATTGGCAGTTATAAAAACTGATGCCGAAAAAGAACATTTGACCATGCTAATCAACAATCCTGAAAATTCTGTAGTCTGTGGTCGTTATCCCGAATACATCTTTATAGGCACTGATAGATTAATGACTACAAACTCAACACATGGTAATTATATCTCTTACTTTATTAAAATTAAAACATTATATTTTCTCTTTCATTTGTGCTAAATATAGATGATAAAAATGAAGTTAATGTAAATCTACACAAGTGTCAAGCTTTAAACAAGAACAGCGGAGACATAGACGATGTTGGATGTGAAACAGAAAGTGCCTTCATATGTGAACAGCAAAAAAGTCCACAAAAATCTGAACAGTTTAAAGACACAGTTAATTTTCAAATAGGCAACATTGGAACTTTCAATATGTATAATAAACACTGATAATTTAATGATATATACAAAAAAATAAGATAATAGATAAATCACTGTTTATGTTATTTTTTTTGAAATCAATAAAAAGTAAAGTATAATTTATTAGATGACCGTGTTCAAATAGTATTAAATTTGTTTATGCAAATATTAAAAATCGTTTACAATATTGTCCAATATTATTTCGGTAATAAAAACATAAAAAAACGATTAGTATTTTTTTATTAATTATTATACACGGAAAATGTGAAAATAATATTCATCGTCGTCGAACGACGACGAACGGCGATACTTACTTGTGTATGTATGATCATTTGAATCATATAAACACATGGAGATATTTTTCTAAATAAAGACCAGTTATTAGTTACTAGAAAATATCAAAATTTGATTTATGCAATTTAATAATTCGATTTTTATTTGCCAAATGATGAGGACATTGACACACACGGGCGTTTATTATTATTTTTAAAATTAGCTATCAATAGCAAGATTGTTTTTCAACCAAGCATGCATTGAAACTGAGCGCAAAGCGTGTATGAAACGCCCTCTACGTCTTTATAAAAAAAAAATGTTCTCATAATACGCATGAACAACAAAGCTCTATTACGCATCAGTCCAACTCATGATAGTAATGTCTAACCTAGCAAATTAAACATATCCATACTTTAAATGATGGAAGATCTTTATACCCCATATCTTGGACGTAAACAAAACTAAAATACGACGTTTTAAGACAGATAATAGTATTGCATACGTAACCAATGGCAGACAGCTAAAAGTTTTTTTCTTTGATTGTAATATTTTTAATTATTACAAGATAAAAAATATTTTTAATAAATATGTTTAATATTACATATGTATTACAATGTCAAGATAAAATATATAAAACTCCATATTAAATATTTTATTTATAAATTGAAAATTTAAAAACTTAAAAATTTATATTGAAGCATCTGGTAATCCAACGTCTTGAGACGTTATTTTTTTATTTTCAGTTGGTGGATTTTCTTCTGTATTCGAATTAGAAGGCCCTGATAATTTCTTTTCGCAAGCAAAAAAAGCTCTTGCATTACAGCGTATGTCATTCAATGTTCCATCTCTAAACATGCTACCACATTCTTCTTTATTATTCTCATTATCTGGTTGATTATGGCTCCACTTTTCATAGCCACTTTTAGACAGTAATGTTCCTAAAAAAATATGAAATCAATAAATAAAATCAATATAATAAATTATAAAAATATTTATAAAAGCTGATTTATAACATACCATCTATTGTAAAATGTACTCCTTCATTGAACATATCATGAAATCCAATATGTATGAGTCCTTTTTCGAATCTTCCGCTTAGCGTATTCTCCGGATACTCTGCAAACTTTTTTACTAGCATCTGAGCTTCAACTTCGCTATTCAGAGTAATCAAATCTGCTTCTTCTGCTCTACAAATTTTAAACGCATCTGTCCAGGTTCTAGGATTTGTATGCATCTTATAGCATTTATCCAATTCGAGTTCGTAGAAGTATTCTGAAATAAAATATACATAAAACTTATTGAATGAAATACATGCACCATATTAGTTAATTTACCTGTGTCATACGTTTCACAAACTAAATTTTCCGTTACTGTTTGCATGTCTTTCCTGCAGACGAAATTCTCTTTAGCGGCACAATTACCATCGTTGTATAAACCATGTTTTTTAACTAAGACGCAATCTTCGTTGTCGTTATGGTTATTTGGTTCTCGAGGAGCCCAATTATGATAAACTTCGTTGATAGGAGTTCCTTTAGTGAAAATATGTTTTCATAAAAAAGATATTGCAATTAAGTAATGTAAAGAAGCATTCTAGATATAAATCTTACAAATGTAACGTGTAGCTTTAAAACAAATATTTAAAGTGACTATTAAAATTAGGTAAAAAATTATTTTCTACATATTTTTTTAATTGGTATATGTCTTAATATAAATTTATATAGTATATGCTAATTTTATTTACCGGTAAGTGTGACAAAGTCTCCTTCAGAAAATCTATCATGAAGTCCAATGAAAAATTGTATAATAGAAGGGTTAGCAATTTTAAATATTGCCAATAATTCTTCCTTTGACGATGGTATCAATAATTCTCCTCCTTCGGCTGCACATGTTGTTATGGCTTCGGAATAATTTTGTTTTTGATTATGCACCTTATAGAATCCGCCAAATTTACTCAAATATGTATAATCTTTTCTAAAGGGTTTATCCGGTTTTACATCTAAAATTATGCAATTACGTAAATATTCAAAAACATCAGGTTATTTAACGCAATACTGTACCATCATGTTGTTTTATATTAGACGATTTCATCATGGAGGGCTGTTCACAAACAAAAAATGCTTTTAAGCTACAAAGTATATCGTTCAATCTTCCATCTTTATCTATAGCCAGGCAATGTTTTTCTCGGATAGATGGTTTTTTTGCGGCCCAATTCTTGTAAAAGACATCTTGGAAATTTTCATCTAATTAAAAATAATTATTATGTTTTAGAATATTCAATATCACGTGCTAAATGTGTGTTTTATACAATCATGGTAGACGTGAATAAACTTGAGGCCTTCAAAAGGTCAATATAATCTATCTGAATGCTCAGTGTATCGTAAACTAAATTTGTAAAAAACCTTATGTATTTTTCTACAATTTTACTACAATTTTAAAAATAGTCTAAGCTACCATTAGAATATAATATTTTAAGCTTTGTTTAAAATTAAAATAATTACCTAAAACTGTCATGTAATTTCCCTTCTCAAACAGTTCGTGTACCCCTATTAGCGCCAAAGAGGGAAATCTAGTATTTCTAGCTGTATACTTAGGCTCCCTAAACATCGCCGATATGAACTCTTCCTCGCTCTTGTCTCTAATTATAACTAAATTAGATCCTTCTGATTCACAAATGACTCTGGCATCTGGCCAGGTGTGGGCGTTCATGTGTATTTTATAACACTTTTTATTTTCCGGCATGTGTCTGTATTCTATGTATATTATATAAATATATTTAATTTATTAAAATAATAATATAAAATACTATATTACTTGCTAATTACCTGAATCGTCTGACACACAATATGAATTGGTATCAAATCCAATATCTTCCTCTATGGAATTCTTCTGACAAATAAATGGATTTTTATCACCACACAAGAAATCGTAAAGTCTACCATTTTTATGCAAACCGATGCAGCTTTCATCATCAGCTCCGACAGGCTCTGTAGTAGCCCAATTATTATAATAATATTGCATTGGTTTTCCTAAAATAATATTTAATAAACTTTTCATTAGATTCAAAATATAATACTTATTTATTAACATACCTTTTAGAGTTAAGTACTCCTCCGATTGAAAATATCTGTGTATCCCTATATAAACAAAGTCTGCAGTGTTTCCAAAAATATTTAACATTGTGTCAACGTCTTCTTTATTTCTCGGTAAGGCCATAGTAGCATTTTCTGACATGCAAATTTTTCTGGCATCGTTCCACAAAGTAGCATAATTATGATATTTATAATGCATTTCTATCTTTGGGTAGTATATGTAGTCTGTAAACGATTAATAAAACATTCTAATAATGGTTTTAAAAAAGTTTTAATCTAACATATCTATTTTATTATTAAACGAGAAAAGTACTAATTGATTAAAAATCATCTTTACAGTTTTATGCCTAGTTATTAACTTATTCATTATTATTTAAAAATATTATAATGTAGATATTATTGAAAACAATATTTTTAATACCAATAACAGGAATTCGTGACAAGTAAGTTACATATTAAATAATTATTAATAATTTAAAGACGTATGATAATCAAAGTCATAACATTGCAATAATGTAATAGTCGAAACATTACCACAAATGAACAAAACCAATTTAAGAAAGTGGACCATCAAGATGAAATACATATGTATTTTATACTATTACTATTTACACAAAAAATAACAAACCCTTTTGAGTTAAAATTAATACATTTTATTTTTATTAAAATTATATCATTAAATCTCTATGTTAACATTTTTACCTTCAGCGAAGATTTGTAATGTTGAAACTATTAAAAGGGCTGCTAATTGTATACATATTTTATTCATTTTGTCACAGTATAAAATCAATTTAAGAAAATACACTACTTTGATTTTAGAACACTGTCGGTAGATGTGCTCATATAATACGAACAATCTATACTAACCATAATGTTGTATATTTAGCGTTAATGACAGACGACATTACACAATATGTCGTAATTATGAAATCACTAGAATCACTAGCTTTCTAAAAATATTTCAATATTGATAAGAATGATGAGCAATTCGTATGTTTTCTTGATATTAAAGTGATGTTATTAATGGGAAATTTCAATACAAACATAAATTAAACCTTAATTGTATACTACCTACCATAAACTATCATATAATTTTATTTCTCAAATTAATTATATCTTTGTAAAAAATTTTAGATACAATGATTATGTATCCTATATAATACAATTGATTTATATTAGTTAAATGCACAAGAAGTAACTAGCTATGTTTAAACATAGATGAGAAGGATAAGGTATATTATTATGCATTAAATAAATTTGTATTTGCGACATTTTTGTATCTAACACAATAATCATAAGTTTAAGTACATACATTTGGTACATTTAGGCTCAAAATCATGGTTAAATTTCTTGGTATTTAAAGTTTTCAATTGCTGATTTTTTTGCTTTTGCTTTTTATTTTTTATTTTTCAATTTATTAAATCAATAATCAAGTTCAATTAAAAATATAAAAAAATAATATCATCGTTTTTTAGTATCTTGTGCAGAGCATATCTACTGCTCGAAATATTTATAAGCGATTCTTGATATCGATTCTCTTAAAAGCTCTCTTAAAAATTATGCCAAGAATGCCATTGATGTCATCTTCGAATGTAAATAAAACACTGAGATATAATCCAAAGACAGGGCTTGGATACAGTGCATTCTGTAAATCCTGAAGTTATTCATTATTAATTATATGTCTATGATTAACTGTGTCATATTATTAGTGGAATTATGCGTTGCTGGTTTTGGGTTGTGAATATCTATGACAGCCTATCGAATTGATTCGCATTAGAAATGACAGTTGAACTAGTTGAAATAACAGAGCTTCAAAGTCAAAACACGGAATCAAAATCACTTCGTAGGAAGCCATCTTATGGAAAATTATATCCAGCGAAACATGTTAAATTTTTTTAAATTTTGAATCACGATGATTAAAAAAATTTAGGTTTAATCTCACGTAGTTTCGCTTAATTTAATTTGTTTAAAATATCAGGTAACACGTGATCTTTATTATATCCGTGATTAAAATAAGTTTATAAGGTTTTCCAATAATTCGTATTGTAGTTCTAGTAATGAGTTTCTAATTATAAGGAAAACTTTGTCGTAAACTAGACTTGATGCGACTGTGTCTCTTCTTCATTAGAGTTAAACTAAATGAGATGTCACTTAATAAATATAATTAAAAACTACATGTTAAAGAATTTCAATAATATTACAAAATAGTTATCTTGGGTAACGATTCAAGGTTTGTTTTGCTCTTTTGGTAAATTATCGCATCAGCTTAAGGTACATATATATTAGCATTGCTTCATTATAAATTATACATTGGCTTGCATAATATTTTTATAAATATTTTCATATACGTTAATGTCTAACAATTGTGGGAATAAATTTGTTTAATTTTCAAGTTAGTAAAGCCCATAAGAAAAGTCTTTCATGTTATTCTAGGTCCTTTGGTCCTTCTTGTGATTATATTTTAAGCATATAAGTTAAATGGATAAATAAAATTCGAGCACAATTAACCTGGAATTATATTTTTTCTACAAAAAATATCATATTTAAAATTTGTTATATATGCTGTGTTTTAGAATCAGGTAATATTTAGTATTAAAATAATTATCTCATATATTTAATATCATTTTTATGTAATATAAACATACATATAAAAATTATATTTCTATTTTTTTATCGCATATTTTTGCTGTTTAATGTATTGAAATATCACATATTTTGATAAAATTCGCTTCTATTTCGAACAACAGTATTGAATATAAGTTTTACAAAAAAAAATGTGAATTGGAAAGATGCCAAAATACTATGTGAAAACGAAAAGGCTCGCTTAATAACATTCAGGGAGCAAATAAACCAAACATTAAATAGAGAAAATCTACTAAATTTCACGCTCTTTTTTAAAGAGTTAAAATTAATTTTAATAAACGTAGAACCAGCTAATTTTCAGATAAGCAAATGGGTATTCTCAATATAGGAAAAATAAACTACTTTTGTTGCAGTTATCTTACTAGCTTTATTTGCTAAAGAAATATTTAACGTATGATTGCATCCACAATTTAACACCAAATGTTGCACAAGAGATATCGATATGATTCTATCTAATAAATTATATTTATAAGCCACTAAATTTAATTATATTTTTTTATTATAGCTTACAAATATGCAGAATAAATAGATACATTTTAAAAGATATATACATTTGATTCCACGACAGTGGACATCAGCCGAAGCAATTTATGAAGCTGAAGATGGAATTTTAGCTTTTATTTGTAATAAAATGGAACTCGACTTTGAACTGAAAATGTTCAATTAATTCGATTAAAAAATAATATATACCTAATATATCTGAATAAATGTAACCTGGCGTCTCCACGTTTGATAAAGCTAAGAAAATTGTTACTATACTAGGTACAGTTTTTTTTATTATTTTTATGTGATATTATACATTTGAGCTGATTTTTATTATCTTGTGCAAGCTTTTTTATATGCGAAAAATCTTTAAGAGCAAAAGGAAAATCTCAGACTTTTGTACATATTATAACTAATGCTAAGTATAGTAGCGCATGAAATTCAATATTAAGACCATGTTACAAATAAAATATAGTAAAATGTAATAATTAATTTAAGCATGATTAATAATTAATTTTTTTTAAGTAATAAGCAAGATATTTGTATGTAGTATTAGCACATTATTAAAATAATTAACCTAAAATAAAATATTATTTATTGAAATTATTTTACATCTGATGCATAGATGTCGTTTATTAAATTTATTTTAAATATTGCTATCATCCTTTAAAACAATCTTGAAGTAAGAGGTCAAATTATTTTTTGACTATATTAGCTTGATGATAAAAAATAATAATATATATGTTTCTTTCTTATATTTAGTATAGCATTATTTTATTGACTGACTAAATCGTAAATATTTTATTTTATAACTGATACACAACTTAGTTCAAATATACTTATTTATTATCACATTTTTACAATTGATTTTTATTTAAAGGTTATATGAAATATTAAATTAATTTATAGACAATTAATTTTATTTTCGTCATTAGCAAAGTAGAATTATATTATTTTAAATTGCGAAATTTATTCATCTGGTAATCGAGTGCCATGAGACATTTTATCATTTCCAGATGCCGGATTTGCTGATGCTGTATTAGAAGATTCCGATAATTTCTTCTCGCAAGCGAAGAAAGCTCTTGCATCACAGCGTATGTCATTCAAGGTTCCGTCTCTGAACATGCTACCACAATCTTCACTATTATTCTGATCATCCGGTTGATATATGCTCCATTTTTCGTACCCACTTTGCGACAGCAATTTTCCTAAAATATGTAATACAGTAAATAAAAAAGATCTACAATATTTTTGATAAGATTATTGTTTTGTACAATTCTAAGATTGGTATATCACAAAAATATCGTTTTACTTTTAAGAATGTATACTTGTGATTTTAGTTAGCAAAGAACAAAGTTAAAATACAGTATTTAAAGACAGTATGTTTTTAGTAACAACCAGAAAACTATTTGGGAAACAATAAAAACTTTTAATAAAAGATTATCAAATAAACATACATGAGAAAAATAAGCCATTCGAAACCTGTTGAATTATTTTTAGACTTCTCATATAAAACCTTCGAAATCCTTATTAGTTAAACAACAATTATACGACAACCGAATATTAAGTAGATACTAATGCCCAAAATCCCATGATTAAAATTTCAACATGGAATTAGATTCTATGTACTTTAAGTCATTTAGTAAGCCAATAAACTTTGCACGAAATACTCGCAAAAAAATAAAATAAAGAGCGAGAGTGAAAAATTACTATTTAAAACATGTAAAAAAATTTAGTATATTCTAAATATTTAACATCAATCACCACACATAATAAATAATATTAATTTGTGTTGATATTTATATATATATGATACCTTCCAATGTCAAATGCACTCCTTCGTTGAACATATCGTGAAATCCAATGTGTATAAGTCCTTTTTCAAAGTTTCCGCGTAGTGAGTTTTGTGGATGTTCAGAGAACTTCTTTACTAGCATCTGAGCTTCAATTTCGCTATTTAGAATAATCAAATCAGCCTCTTCTGCTCTGCAAATTCTGAACGCATCTTGCCAGTTTCGAGGAGTTGTGTGAATCTTATAACATCTGTCCAATTCAAGTTCGTAGAAGTATCCTATTGATAACACATAAATTATTATTTATTTTATAAACACATACAATATCTTATCTAATTCACCTGTGTCATATGTTTCACAAATTGGATTTTCTGTTACTGTTTTCATGTCTTTCCTGCAGACGAAATTTTCCTTAGTGGCACAATTTCCATCCAAATATTCACCATACTTTCTTACTACGATGCAATCTTCGTTACCGTTATCATTATTTGGTTCTCCAATAGCCCAATAAGAATATACTTCATGGATAGAATTACCTTTACTCAAATTATTATCAATATATATTAGTTAGTACAGGTAGTAGGCGCGTACGGTGAGATACTTTCCGTTATCTCTCACTCACTCTCGACACTTAACACGCGAGCGAGTGAAAGGAAAAGTATCACACCGTACGCGCCTGACAGGTAGTCATGATGTAACAATGATTTTTATGTTTATATTCTAAATAATTAAATTATAAAATATTTTTGCTAGAAGAAAATGATTTTAAGAATAGAAAAATATCTATATTAAAATAAAATTTGGGTTCACAAATATGTAACGATAGTGTGAAATAACTAAATAATTTTATAACTTAATGCACAAAAATATTTTAAATAATGTACTAATAATATAATATCAAGGACTTTAAAAATGTACACCGACATCAGTACAAATCATTATTTTAAACCTACATAGATAAATTTATATAATTGTGTTTACTATACTATTAAATAAAGAACAGCAACTTTATATAATATGTGTATACTATACTAATAAATTAAAAATATATTTGAGATAATCAATGTGAATCGTGATTTATAGTATCAGATTATATATAGTGTGGTTAATTGTTTATTTATCTTAAAGCTATCCATCATAAAATTAATTTTAACTTCCAATGTAAATTTCCATTATAATATAATGTAATGTTTACAGTGACTAGTATAAATGGGTATTAATATAAATACTTGTACGTATTGTAATCACTTAGACTTTAAAAATAGTTTGTAATCTAAATTTATGGCTTATTCTAAAGAGCCTTAATTAAATGAATATACATATATGTTTTTATGCATGGTTTTAAGTTTATCTAACTAGCAAGAAAGATCATTTTTCAATCATTTTTTAATAATTAGCGTATAGCCCTAAATTAAATTGAAACATATTAATAGTATTTTTTCATCCTTTCTTATGTGACTGTGTGTATTTAATTTTATATTCATAGAATATATCAAATGCTTATTAACCTCTAAGTGTAACAAAGTTTCCTTCAGAAAATCTGTCGTGAATTCCAATGTAAAACTGCGTTATAGAATAGTCCACAATTTTAAAAATAGCCAATAATTCTTCCCTTGAAGTAGGGATCAACAATTCTCCTCCTTCGGCTTCACACGTTGTTATGGCTTCGGAAAAATTTTGCTTCACATTATGCACTTTATAAAATGCACCAAATTTTCCCAAAAATGTATAATCTTTTCTAAAGAATTTATCCGGTTTTAGATCTACAACTATATACTTATGTAAAAATTTAGAAATGTTAAAAACTTATATATTATATTTTAATAGTTTACCATTAGGTTGTCTCATTTCAGACAATTTCGTTTTGGAGGGTTGCTCACATATAAAAAATGCTTTTGTGTGACAAAGTATATCGTTTAATCTTCCATCTTTATCTATAGCCAAGCAATGTTTATCTTCAATAGTCGGTTTACCTGAGACCCAATTCTTGTAAGGAACATCAGAAAATTGTTCATCTTAAATGAAAATAATTTAAAAAAATAAATGTAACAGTCAATTTAGTTTATTATATATTTACTAGAATAAATATAATTTATTAAAAGATTAAAATAAATTAAAATGTAAATATTTTATGTATCGAGGAACATTTTTTAAGAACGATAATTGATAATTACTAAGCTTATTAGGACGAAGTATTTTAGCAATAGAAATAACTCAAGTGTCTATATACGTCTGCAGGTAGATAATCATTAACTGTTAAACACAAACACGGCAGTAAATTTAAATATACAACAACAAGGCATATTAAAAGTAAAATACATACCAAGGACTGTCATGTATTTTCCTTTTTCAAACAATTCGTGCACTCCTATGAACGCTAAAGATGGAAATTTGGTATATCTAGCTGTATATTTAGGCTCTTTAAACACCGACGATATAAATTCTTCCTCTGCCTTATCTCGGATTATAGCCAAATTAGATCCTTCTGATTCACAAATAGTTCTAGCATCTGCCCATTTTCGGGAGTTCATATGTATTTTATAGCATTTTTCAATTCCAGGCAAATGTCTGTATTCTATAAAAATATTTAATGATTAACTAGCATAAAGCATTTTTTATACATTTATTACCGGAATCATTTGAAGCACAATTAGGATTATGATGAGTGATTCTATAATCAGTATCATATTCGACAGCAGATTTCTGACAAAGAAACGGATTTTTATCACGACACAAAAAATCGTGAAGATTTCCATTTTGCCTCAAAGCTATACAGCTCTCATCTGGGGATCCATTGGGTTCACGGGGGAAATCCCATATATTGTGATAGTATTGTATAGATTTTCCTGTAAATTTTATTCGATTAATTTATTATAGTTATTTATATTATTATTACTAAATACCTTTTAGTGTTAAATATTCTTCGTAAGTAAAATATCTGTGCATTCCTATATAAGCAAATTCACTATGGGGTTTAAAAATGCTTCGCATAACTTGAACATCTTGGTCGTTTCTAGGCAATGCCAAAGTAGCATTTTCTGACATACATATTTTCCTTGCGTCGTTCCATAGTACGTTGTAATTGTGAAATTTATAATATACACCAATATTTGGGTAAAACGTGTACTCTAAAATAATATTAATGACAGTTGATATCGTTACCTGATAATGCAAAATTAATACCTTGAGCGTTGCTTTTTATTATTGAAACTATAATTATAAATACGCAAAAGTTGTGAAACAACCTATCCATTGTATTTTATTATAAGAACTGTTGAATAAAGTGACGTAAAGACGAGCGAGTACCGCTTCGCTTCTATCCGACTGACATTGGTATGTGTGTAATAATGCAGAGATTTTAAACCATATTTCAAGGCTAACAATTTTTATTTAAATATAATAATTATTAAATTAATAAAATACATAGGACAATCCTACAACAAAATTATGTATATTATTTCGGTAAGAAATAGTCGAATATATTTCCATTTCCTTATATTAATACTTTATAATTATTATACAAAGGAAATAAATGTTTTAAAATCAAATAACCTAAGTAATTATTTAAAAAGTAAGAATTATTTTAAAACCATTTTCATCATAAAAGAAAATTATTATTTTAAATAATTTTTTTCTATATTTGCATTTTCTTTCTGTCGATAAAATAGATTAAATATTTAGGATTCATTAAAAATCGGTCTTTCTATATTGTGTTAAAACATCCATGAATATAACTATTATATACAATATAAATTAATTTATATAAATTTACTAAATTATTATATGCGTTTTATGAATTTAATGTAGCTTTTATAATTAATAGCATATTACAATTGCTGAACATATTCTACAGTGATTCAGACACTGGATCTGAAACATCAATGGTGATTTTACAGAACAGCTATATTTTATATATTTTATTATTTTATTTTCTCGCATATTTATTTTTTCGATTTAACTAACAAAATTCCTCTAGATGTATGCTAAACATTTCTATCATAAATTATTGAAACATACATATTTTAAAAATATGAAAAAGCAAAGAATGTAAAAATGAAAATATAAAAATTTATAAAAATGACACATTGGGTGTCGTTGGCATTGATGCAACAAGTTAATCACCTGTCCAACCAGAAAATTTTTATAAGCCCAATAAAAATATTAGCGTCGGACAAGTTAGGCGCAAGCGATCGGCAGCCAGCGAGCGTTGGACAGAACAGTGAACACCCCATAAATAACTATCTACATTGAATCTACTTAAAATGAGTATTATATAAATTGGCAATAAAATTTACCTTACATAAATGGTTTGAAATACCTATTAAATATATAAATAATAAGCAATATTTATCTAATATATTATTGTGATAAATTTCCTTGAGTTAAATAATTTTAGTATTTTAAACCATTTATGTATGGTAAATCTTATTGCTAATTTACATAATTCTCCTTTTAAACAGATTCGTTACAGACAATTATTTATGGGGTATTTACTGTTCTGACTAACGCTCATTCGCTGCCACTTGCTTGCACCTGACCTGTCTAACATTTAAATTAAAAACTTGTTATAATTAATTAATAACTCGTTGCGTTATGGCTAACGACATCCAGTGTATCATCAAGTACTGATCAGACCCAATGCTACTTAACTTCAGTCATTGGCTACACCAATGCTAATGCACAGTTTATTTATTTTAGTGCACATATTATTCGCTCAATCTAATATTTTTTATTGCACATAAATGTATTTATTTCATGCTTATTTTATATCAGGATAATATAACGTGTTTAAAAACAAAAACATTATTCTATTTATTCACTAAATATTTTTTTCTATTTTAGAATTTTTTTTAAAATATACACTTGCTCGGAAAAAATCTTTTACATTTTAGACGGATGTATTTTTAGCAGAAATACTTCCGTCGATAACTTGGGTTTGAATATCGAGAAGGAATGGAGATTTTCTATGCATATCGTTAAAATTTGCGATAAGACGTCGAGGATGCTCAGCTTCGTTATGCGGAACGCGTGTCACTTTAATAATGTATCGTTGATTCACGTCATGAACACCTTGTTGTTGGAGAGAATTAAAAGTAATTTTTTGAGGTATCTCTACAAGAGGGAGTACGAGTCTTTGTATCATAGTGAATTTTCACTAGGAGCGTCGGATTATAATTTATTGCATTCTTTAAAAGCATTTTTTAAATGTGCTAAAGAGCAGTTTTGACAACGCGTCAATTCTAAGTGCTCTAAGAGAGTCGCAATCGCGTTC
This sequence comes from Plectrocnemia conspersa, assembly GCF_051122295.1. Lineage (NCBI taxonomy): Eukaryota > Metazoa > Arthropoda > Insecta > Trichoptera > Polycentropodidae > Plectrocnemia > Plectrocnemia conspersa. Next base: position 19,286,255 of record NW_028277175.1, read on the forward strand.
CTCATTCTTGTTCTTTGCGGCCAGGACGTCAGCGCTTGAGAACGCTTCTCTTACACTAAACTTCCAGCTTCCCAATGAGCTCCTTAAACCCAATGATGCTTTTTTTTTGCTTGTTAGGTATGCATCCTAACTGTTTCTTAATTATTTTTTAAATGTTTAATTGTGTAATTATTGTTTGTATATTTGCCATTATGTCGCATTGGAGAAATTTGTAAAATCCTATTTGTCAGATTTGTAATAAAAAATTAAATATAATATACTACCTAACCAGTTTATAATATATTTTTTGTACTATTCAATTAACTACTTTTCAGCAATATTTGGAACAATAAAAGCATCAACCTTATAATTATATCTAAATATAAATTTCCCATTCCTATTCTTTCATCGATTTATCAACATTATTTTTATAAGCATGTATAAAAACGTGTAATTATAAGTACATCTGTACGAAAATTTATATTGCTAAATAATCTTTCAACGCACATATCTAATAAATAAGTTATCGAAGGTCAAATTCATCAATATTTCTCTTAAATTAGTATAATTGTAAAATATTCCATACTTTATGTATCATAACCAGAGATCAAAGATCATAAAATTAAAATAAATAACAAGAACGATATTTATGTATAGATTGAGTTTTTTTATATTTTTCAGTATATAGCAGAAAACATAAACCAGAATTTTTTTTTTAAAAAATACGATTAAAATGATTTACATCACCACTTTACTGACCATTGTTAAACCACAGCGGATTTTTTTTTGTTCATAGTAATCGAATAAAATTCGTAGAAATGATATATATTACCTTTTCCTTATTTTCTATATTATTTCATTGTATCTTATATTTTATTGCATATAACTATTTTTGCTGTAAATCATATTTGTTTTAAATTATTTTTAAAGCATGTGCTTTTTTTTGTAAAATTTAATAATAATAAAAAATACATGTTATTCATATTTGATATTTTATTTTATATAATATAATATAATGATTTTTATATCCTATTTTTCATATTATTATTAGTAACCTTATATAATATGATATTCATTGAAATGTAGAAAATACTATTCATATGATTGATGATTTAAAATATTTTTATGGTAAACTAATTTTTTTAAGGATTTCCAGTATTTAATCATCTGGCAATCGAGTACCACGATATTTATCATTCCCAGATGCCGAATTTGCTGATGTGGTATGAGAAGAACCAGATAGATTTTTTTCACAAGCGAAAAAAGCTCTTGCGTCACAAGGTATGTCATTCAATGTTCCGTCTCTGAACATGCCACCACAATCTTCCCCATCGTTCTTATTATCAGGTTGATTTAAGCTCCATTTTTCGTAGCCACTTTGGGAAAGTAATGTGCCTAAAATATGTAATACAATACATAATAATAAAAAAAAATTTAAATAGTCCACAATATTTTTAAATAAGAAAATAAAATAAAAAATATATACAAATACTTTGGCAACGTCACTAATGAGCGCGGACAAATGGGCGTGCGTCAAAAGAGCGCTGCCTTATAAGCGCTGCGTCATAAGAGCGTTTACCAAAGTAGCGCTGTAACAAAATAGCGTGCGTCAAATGCGCAGACAGCCATATGAGCGTTTGACAAAAGAGAGCACGTCATAAGAGTGCAAAAATACTTAGAGAAAATCAAGTAATGAATATTTTAGGAATTAGGTATACAAAATATATGTAAATTGTGAGAAATTTCAAAAAATAAAAATTCACGAGATATAGGTGGTAAAATTAGTATTTTGTGTGCCAGAGCGTAGTGACGATTAAAATAATTAGTCAATGAAAAAATTATTATTTATTAATTATTACGTACATACTCTAGTATGGCTTCCCATCCCCATACGTACGATATACATATATTTTTACTAAAATGAAACGCTGATTTTTAATTTATCATTACATTTGTTCTGTAATGTTTCATTAAATTGACAAATAATTATCAACTCGACTTGGCAGGTATACAAAGGTCATCCGACCTTTTTTTTTCATTTACTTTAGACAACTACATTTTATCGTGAAAGTCGAAAACAAGCACAATATAAATTTTAAGAGCTAAGTGTAAGATAAAAAAAAATAATCTGAAAATAAATGTGATTGCAAAGGGGTAAAACATTAATTTTGCTAAATTCATTTTAATCATATAATTATCAAAAAGGAAGTTACCTATGATTTTTTAAATACCTAATTGTAACACTTTACAAAAAAAATTCACCGCTGTCCAGGTGCATAACAATGCATGACCTTATTAAATGACACGGACGATACGCAATTATTTAAAATTATTTTTACGATATTAAAACTAAAGTAGTAATTGGTGAATCAGTATGATTTTTTTTAAATACTTTTTTAGTCTGATATTTAGTTTTAATGTGTTATTCATAGAGACTTTAATTTTTCGCGATTACGATAAAAGTATTTTTTTGTGAATTTCATGCTTTGTCCATTTCAAAAAGGGTAGTATTTATACAAATAGAACAGTTAGAAAAAAATTGTAATCTGTCTAATATTCTAATATTTTGTCCGGGTCCTTGCCTTTTTACCTGGTTATCGATATCATATTTTTTTCCCTTATGTTACATATTTGTTAAGCTCCAAAAACTTTTTGGCGGCACGCACATTTAGAAACTGTTATAGATTAAATTGTTATCTATAAAGAAGATTAATCCTTATAGATAGTTGTAAGTCATTCGTGGTATTTTTTTTTTATACTCTTCAAAGACGCAACGAAACTTTTTGCGAACGTTTTCAGTCAAAATTCAAAAGTATACTGAGCGCTATTATATTTATATATAACTACCCTATCTAGCTTTAAATAGGTAACTGTAAAATGCAATTTTTGTGAATTCCTAAAGTTTATTCTCACACTAATTTCCAAGGCTCAAAACATAAAAAAAAATCGCGTTAATGGCAAAATCCGCGATAAACACTTATCAGCGCTATTTCTTGGTTATTGTATTTATATATAACTACCTTATCCAGTTTAAAATAGATAACGGTAAAATATGCGATTTTTGGAAATTCCAAAAGATTGTTCTCACAGTAATTTATAAGTCGCAAAATATAAAAAAATCGCGTAAATGGCAAACTCCACGATAAACACTTATCAGCGCTAGTTCTGTGTTATTATATTTCTATATTACTATCCTATCTAATTTAAAATAGATAACTGTAAAATATCCGATTTTTGGAAATTCCAAAAGTTTGTTCTCACAGTAGTTTCCAAGGCTCAAAACATAAAAAAAATTCACGTAAGGTCCCACTATAAACATTTTTTTGGTAGGTATTTATAATAAAATTACCGACTTTAGCCTAAGTGTTTTATGATATCAAGTAACTCTCTTAAATTCTTGAATAAAAATATCAAACTGTTTAAGTGATTAATTTTATGATTAAATATGCACAAATGATAAGTAAATATACATATACATATATCTTATGTAGGTATATTATATTTTGTTTAGACCGAATAATGTTTTCATCTTTTAATTCTTTTCTAAAAAATATTATTTATATTTTCGTATGTACGTATATGTATATATATATATATTTTAATATGTCTTAAATTATGTTAATTATTTAATTAATTATAAGATCATGATTTGCATCACATTTATTTGTAATGCATTTTTATTGTTTTGCCCAAAAGACCATCGCCAATTTTGACCAATTGAATTGTCTCTATAGTATGTATGTATACTAAACACAATAATTCATTAAAATACTAAATTAACCTAAATTTTCGATATACAAACATATCATATGTGTATGATTAATGATAGATTAATGTTCTTACAGTTTAATATATAAAACAATAATCGTTTAATTAACTGAAATATATTATATAATATTCGTACTCAGTCGTTATTCGAGATAGAGTGTAGTCATATAAAATATATACCCAAAAACCAACCAACTGTTTATCGTCAAATAGCAAAAAAATGTCTATACCTGTCCTAAACTTTATGCATTCATTGCAGGTAGAGTAGATATATATTTGTAAATTTAATGAAACACTACCGAACAAATCTAATGATAAATTTAAAATCAGCGTTTCATTTTAGTACAAAATATATGTATATCGTACGTATCGGGATGGGAAGCCATACTTTCGAATGTACGTAATAATTAATAAATAATAATGTTTTCATTGACTAATCATTTTCATCGTCATTGCGCTCTGGCACATAAAATACTAATCTTACCGCCTATATCTCGTGAATTTTAATTCTTTGTAAATTTCTCACAATTTACTTGTATTTTATATACCTAATTCCTAAAATATTCGTTACTTGATATTCTCCAAGTATTTTTGCGCTCTTATGACGTGCGCTCTTTTTTAAAGCGCTCATATGACTCTCTGCGCATTTGACGCACGCTATTTTGACCGGCTGCCAAATACTTTAAATATCTAAATAAATATATGTAGATACAAGGTATAAAGAACAAATGTTCAAAAGCCCAGAAAATCCACAAAAATTTTATTGGTCTATGTCTGTTCCTGTTCTCTTTTTGTATCAATCGGTTTTCAACACTATGATCATACTATTTTACGAAGCTCAGGAGCAATTTCTTTTTTTACAAATTTAATCGATCAATTGCAGAATTTAAACACACTTAGACCTTTTCTCAGGTTAAATCGGACAAACTGCAGCCAAATTCGGTATGGAAATTAATTAAAATAATATCAGTAATAGTACATAATTAAGAATCAGAATAAGTAAAAAATTATATTACAATATGTACTATTTTACTAAAATTACGTAAACATATTATATAATATTCAATAGGGTTAATAAATCATATACCTTCCAATGTCAAATGTACTCCTTCATTGAACATATCATGAAATCCAACGTGCATGAGTCCTTTTTCAAAATTTTTGTGTTTTCTGGATGTTCAGAAAACTTTCTTACTAACATCTGAGCTTCAACTTTGCTATTTAGAATGATCAAATCCGCTTCTTCTGCTCTGCAAATTTTAAACGCATCTGCTCAGTTTCTGGGATTTGTGTGCATCTTATAGCATTTGTCTAATTCCAGCTCATAGAAATATTCTGGTAAAAAACATATAAATTAAAATATTTTTAAAAATGAATACAATATAAACATTAATTTACCTGTGTCATATGTTTCACATACGGTATTCTCTGTTACTGTTTTCATGTCTTTTTTACAGACGAAATTTTCTTTAATAGCACAATTTTCATCGTGATATACACCATATTTTCTCAATACGATGCAATCCTCGTTTTCGTTATAGTTATTTGGTTCTCCAGGAGCCCAATGAGAATATACTCTATTAATAGGAGTACCTAATTTAGTAAACATAAAGTTAATCGTAAGTGAAATAATACATATTCCTAATAATTTAGAATTTATCTAATATTTATTTTTGGTTCATAAATATCTGTTAAAATATATTTAAACATATAGAGTTTTATATAATACAATAATAGTATGCTTACGCATCCTTATTATTAAAGTATATTTTAAAGTCTGTTTTTAACAAATTTATTTAGTAATATACGATCTGTAATCTGCCTAGCAATGTGTTCTAAAACTTAAGCCTAAACTTACAGTATGTGCTGAAAAATAATTATGCTATCATGTCAATCAAAGCAAGAGTCCGCAAAAGAATTAAAAAATACAGGTGCTATTGATATGTAATTAAACTTAAGTGTTGGGTATAAACTATCATAACTTAATTACGTACTTTCTTTCAGTTGAAACTATTTCCTGTTTTTGGGTATGCTATCTGAATTTTACTGGAAATAAAGCTAGCAAAAACCGCCTATTGACATAGGAGGTTTTGACGCTTAAGATTTATTGACACCAATGATGAAAGGCAAAGCTTACAAATATACAAACCCAGTTATTTATTAGAAACATACCCATCAGATTATTTTTTTTAAGTAATTGCAATAATATTGACATTATTTATATAAAAAATGCTAATTGTTTTTAACCTTTAAGTTTCCTTTAGAAAATGTATCATAATTCCCAACATAAAATCGTGTTATAAAATGATCGGTAATTTTTAATATAGCCAATAATTCTTCCCTTGAAGCAGTTATCAACAATTCTCCTCCTTCAGCTGCACACGTTGTTATGGCTTCGGAAAAATTTTGTTTAAAATTATGCACTTTATAAAATGCGCCAAATTTTCCCAAAAACGTATAATCTTTTCTAAAGAATTTATCTGGTTTTGAATCTACAACTATAGAATTACGTTTATATTTAACAGCATCAAAATTTTTGATATAAAAATACAATACTGTACCATTGGGTTGTGTTAGTTCAGACAATTTTGTTTTGGAGGGTTGTTCGCAAATAAAAAATGCGTGTGTTACAAAGTATATCGTTTAATCTGCCATCTTTATCTATAGCCAAGCAATGTCGATCTTCAATAGTTGGTTTTCCTAAAGCCCATTTTGCGTAAAGGACATCAGGGAATTGTTCATCTAAAATTAAATTAATATAACACATAATTAAAAAAGAATGCAAAATTTTATATTACATTTTTTTAAACTATTTATATTTTTTCTACTGTAGGGTGATCCAATTTGAGTTTCTAGAACTATAAATCAGAAGACTTTCAATAATCACGCGTGTTCAAAGTGTCAAAGTGAGGCGTCCATTTAATTGTTATTATTTTTCATAATTAATCAAATGTTCAATTTATTAAAAAATTTAAGAGACGTCCTTAAATTTGTATGTTATTTTTTTAAAGTTTAGAAACTAAAGTTGGATCGTCTTTTAATATAAATAGAAATTCAAATACACTTTTATGTTAGCAAGAAAAAAACTTTTCATTAAGGTACTTTAGATGATTATTTAATTAATTAAGACTTAGAATTAATCCAATTGTCTATATATGTTTGCAGATAATCACTAGCTGTTAAACACAAACACGACACTCGATTTCAATATATAATAACAAGGCAATTAAAAGTTTAATAGATACCAAGAACTGTAATGTAATTTCCTTTCTCAAATAGTTCATATACTCCTATGTACGCCAAAGTAGGAAATTTTGTATATTTAGCTGTATATTTAGGTTCTCTAAACATCGACGATATAAAATCCTCCTTTGTCTTGTCTCGGATTATAGCCAAATTAGATCCTTCTGATTCACAAATTACTCTAGCATCTGCCCATTTTCAGGAGTTCATGTGTATTTTATAGCATTATTCAATTCCAAGCAAGTGTCTGTATTCTAAAAAAATATTTATTAATTAACTAGTCTAAAACAATGTTTTGTGCGTGTATTACCTGAATCTTTTGAAGCGCAATCTGGGTTGTAATGAGTTATTCTATAATCTGTATCATTTTCAAATGCAGACTTCTGACAGATAAACGGATTTTTATCACTACACAAAAAATCGTGAAGATTTCCATTTTGTCCCAAAGCTATGCAGCTCTCATCTGGAGCACCCAGAGGTTCATTGGGCAAATCTCATTTGTTGTGGTAGTATTGTATAGGTTTTCCTGTAAATTTTATTTGGTTAAAATATTATAGTCTATATAAAATTCCAATATTAATAATGCTTAATACCTTTTAGTGTTAAATTCTCTTCTGAAGTAAAGTACCTGTGCATTCCTATGTAAATAAATACACTATGGGATTCCTATGTAAATAAATACACTATGGGATAGGATAAATACACGAGTGCTTGTGGTATGTATGCAATCGCGCAGATATGTTTAACCAACTTTTCATTATGACTATTTTTATTTTAATATAAATAAGTAAATAAAACAGATTTATGGTTAACTTAAATCGAAATATTTTCTCTATTCGAATGATAAATTATCAATTTTTTTATTTCAGCTTTTTAATTATCATATAAAAAAAATTACCATCGCAAATATTAATATCCTAAATAAATATTTAGCCAGTACAAAATATTTATAAAACCTTTTTTCATTATGAAATATAAATATTTTAAATTCAAACGTTTTCTGAGAATAGTAATCAAAACCTGATTTTTAATACACAGAATCTTTGCCACACAGTCTTTAATACCTAAATATATATATAAATTATATATCATTGAAAAAAATATAGAGCGCTAAATGGAGATTATGTTAAGAAATAAAACTAGTTTTGACGAAAAAGTTGATTTCTCCCCTAGACTGACTAATTATCAACCTCACTCCGTAGATAAAATAAATAAAAATACATGTTATCGTATTTTATTTAGAAATTAGTTATATTTTGGTTATACTTTATTTCAGTTTTAAATTTATCTTTTGTATGTCCTCTTTCTTTTAAATCTATGATTTTTATTATTTAATATTTCGTTTCTCACGGATTATATTTTTAATTATTTTATTTTGCACGTTTAACAAATATGTAAATAATTTCATGTATCATATTTATCTACTAATATAAACTAAACAAATAATCAAGGGTCATTTTTATCAGTAATAATTTGGATTTATATTGAATTTTTAGCTAACCTAAATTTATGTATGTATGATTGTTTATATTTTTCAATGTATATTAAATTAAAATAACTTCTCACATTGTTAAATAATTTACTTGCTTTGATCAAAAACTTGTATTATATAATGCGAAATATTAATTATTTTAAATGTGTTAAAAATTAATTAAGCTTTTTTTATATAACAATTTAATTAGATTAAATATTCATTCAACTGAAATAAATATATTTACACAATCTACGATATAAAATAAAATTGTTGTTCATTGAAATTATTATTATTGATTTTTTTATATAATCAAAAATAATATAAATTTTAATATTTTATTTGAAATATAAAACTATGCATAATAATTGTGAATTTTTAATAAGTCAACTATTTTTAAACACATGTAAATTAATTACTTGATTAAATTTGTAAAGCATCCTTTTAAGCAACATCTTATTAATCTTACATATAAATAGTTTTTTTAAGTAAAAGTGACTTTTTTGTAGTATTTAATAATAATGATAAAAAATATATACATATGATTTTTTTGTATTTTTTTAATTAAACCAGAGAACACAGCGTCTGGTTTTCAAAACAAAACAACCAGTTTATTATAAAAATACAACTAGATATATTTAAATTATGTCTATTATCGTAATTTACAATGAACGAGATCGAAGCCTAATTGCTAATACTGATACAAATTATGACGATATCTATGAAATAATCTGACATTGACAATAATATTGCAAAATAATTCCTAAAGATAATATTTAATTTGAAACTAATATTCTATGACGATTTAATACAAACTTGAGGAAAATACATAATGTTTAAAATTCAATGTCGTAGGGGTCAAAATTTAATTTATCAATTAAATCTACTCTTGGATGTTTTCATGAGCTAGAAATTTGATTATTCCAACAGTTATTAATAGCTATTAGTCACATATAATAATATTTGTACTAAGAAATATTTAAAAATGGTTTGATGATCTCAGCTAAGGTAATTATAAAAATATTTTTTTTATATTTCTTATTATTTATTTTGGGACTTTGTATTTTTAAGAATTAAATTTAAAAACATTAATACTCATTCGGAATAATTATTTAAGTATAGAAAAGCGAAATTTATTTTGTTTGACTTTTTTTACTCAAAAGCACATTTGATTTAGTATTAAATAGTTTGAAATATTTTATTATTGATTAAAACACTACATATTACAGATTAAAAAATATTTTTAAAAACGTCTCGAATTGGATACCCCTAAAATTTGCTCTTACATACACATATGTAAGAACTGTAAACCGGAATGTTCAGTTTCTTGGTTTATGACAATAACAATAAATGATTATAACAATAAAAATAAAATAAATTTCAGTCAAATTAAATAAATAAATATAATATAAATTCGGCTTATAATAAATATAGTTCAGAACTTATCTAATATGACGTTTACACGTTTAGAAGCGTAATAAACGTTATCTTATGTATGGTTCTGTCATCAATTTATTTAATAAACGCTTGTAAATGAACGTACTAATTTTAATCTTGGCTCAGTATATATGTGCCTGTTTATATGTAAACATTAATTAACACAATCATGTTCGCAATATATTTTTAACATGAAGTTTATATATTTTTTCTTATTCTTTATAATATCGTTGTCTTATATATCAACAGCAAGTCGAAAAGGTAATTTATTAAAAACATATATTTCTTACTTTTAAGTGATCTTTTGACAGATATATTCCCGTCATGGTCACACACTACTTGATGTCATGTGAGAGTGTTGCCACTTATCACGCTCGCATTATTTATTTATTTAAATTAAATGCGTCAAGATGGTTAAAAAAATGCATCGTATTATTTTAATATACAGAAAATATATAATTAAAATAATACATAGAAAGAAGCAAACAAAAATCATAAAATATGTAAACTATATGATACGAACCGGGCCAGCTCCTCGTAGCTGACATTAAACAGTGCAATGCCAGCGTATTAAGGATCCGTATGGCGAGAGCCATAGGCAAGTCAGCAAGTGCAGACGTCTTAGCCCCAGCGGTCATCAAAAGAGGGCTTGATCGTGAATCTCGAAGACGTTCTGAAACCCAATTTGTATTAATTGTATTGACGTCTGTGTTTTGTTTCGTGTGTGTGGTGTTACTAAACGACTATTATATTGATTATAATTACGTTTGTTCCTTGCTTATTATTTTTTTTTAATGTCATTTTCGGGATTTCGAAATTCATAATTAAAATCTCCACACTACCCTTTAACACTCCATTAAATTTTTAACGAGTACAATACTATTAAATTATACAATAAAAATAATTTAAAAATTATGTTTGTATATTAATAATATTATGTATATTTTTTTAAGGTATATTTTATATTTTTTGATCGATTTATATTCCTCTTTTCAAGTTTTCTATTTAGTAAAAATATAAATTATTAATTTTCGTTATAAATTACTGATTGAATACCAGTTACGAATAAAATATCATTAATGATTAATTAGACTGGAAAGCAACACATAATATTCTATATTACTAAGGGTGTTAAATATGTGCAGCAAATTTGCTAAATAGATATATAACTATCAAAAATTTCTAGATATTAATTTGATTATAAATAATATAGTATCATCTTTAGACGCTATTCAATATGATTAATCAATAATTGCTCTATAAAAACATTAAATTAAGTTAGCTTAGTGTCTATCGTTCTTGTTGTAAAATATTATCAAAAGTATATTTTTGTTATAAAGCTTCCTATATAAACTGTTTCTACTTTGTGACTGAATTCGGAAATCTAATGAAATAAACGTTCGTGCTTACGTGTATTTTCATTATCGTCCTTTATTAATGTTTCTTAACTATTTTTAGCATATACACTACACAAAAATAAGAAAGTTAAATGGAGTGTTGCAAAACAATTATGTGAAGATAATGATGGGCATTTAGCAACACCCAGAAATAAAGAAGAAGCAAATATAATAAAAAATATGTTCGGAGTAAAAGAGCAATCTGTTTGGTTGGGATTTCACGATATTTTCAAAGAATTTGAATTTATTACAATAAATGGAGACTCAATGCAAAATTATTTTATTCAATGGCAAAAAGACCAACCTGATAATCACAGAAATAAAGAAAGATGTGTTTACATAAGTTACAAAGGACAACTTAACGATTTTAACTGCAGAAGTCATTTGTATTAGGTTTGTCAAAATAATGTTACGCCCGTGCAACAGCAAAATAATACCAAATGCTTCACGAATGACATTGGTATGCATTATTTAATAAATTATGTTTTTAACTTAACATATGTAATAACTGTTTTTTTTTACAATAGCCTACATGCATGCAGAAAAAATAAATAAATGTTACAAGATACATTTGAATCCACAGAAGTGGTCAGTTGCCAAAGCAATTTGTGAAGCAGAAGGCGGTACTTTGGCTATAATCAGAAATGAAATGGAGCTTGAATTTATAGTCGAGATGTTTAATCGCCCTGATTACAATAAAAGATATACTAAATACCCAAATCAATTGTTAATTGGCATCCACACTTTTTACGGAGATAAGAAAATCGTTACAATATTAGGTACTGTATTTAATATATTTTTTGTTAGCTTCGTATTTTAACTTTCTTTTATGTTTTCAGATGAAAATTACCATAATATCTTTGAGATTGACCAATATTTAAAAGAGCAAATAAAATTCAAGTTTATAGAACCCTGCGGTGCTATAAATAAATATGGTCAAATATCAGATTTCCCTTGTCTCGTGCCGGCGTTTTTTATATGTGAAAAATCTTTGTTATCAGCAGAAAAATATTATTTACATAATGTGACTATGGAACGTACAAAAGTGCACGAAACTGAATATTTTGGTTCTGTTATGAATTTGACAGTTAATGCTGGAAAAATAAAGATTTTACCCTAACATCTACAAAAATATCCAATATGTTTTTTTATATACTGACTTAAGATGCGTTATAAAAAATATGTGCCTATTACAATAATTATCACATTAGTTTTATTATATGCTAAGATGAATATAAATTTATTTACAGTACTGTTGGACTAAGATTAGGAGCTAACCACACCTTTAAAAATCTAAAAGTCTAAGACATGCAATACACATAACTATGACATCACCTTTTTTGATGCAGCACATTTTTTGCTTGCTTTTAAAATTATTTTTTGACACCGTTTACTTACTTGTTTTTTGACTTTTAGAAATTATTTATAAGAAAATATTTTGAAACTTAGCCTTTTGAGTAGTGAGTTATTTAAGCACATTTGTTAATTTGTTAGAATACACCTGGGAGCGAGTTAATTTTACGTATTTTTCATTTTTATTTTTATTCTAATTTATTTATTATTATTTATATTGCATTTATTGTAAATAATAAAAATAATTGGTGTTTCTCAACGTTGAATTGCTTTGACTGATTTTACTACTTTTATGTATTAGCGTGTTTTAAACATTTTTTTAATAATAAATTACATTTTTATTATTTATTTTTCGGCTTTACGTACTCCTTAATTTATAAAAAAAAATATATATAAATAATATGTTTTTTATTTATTATTTCTTTATATATTATTTATCGCCGTACTTGTACGGCGATACCGCTCAAAGGGTTAAGTTATTTTAATTTTAGAAGTATTAAAGTAAAAATGTTTTTGTATGATTTAATAGTAATGATAAAAAATACATATACATAAAAAAATATTAAATTTTATAAATTAAAAATTATAGAACACAGTACCTGGTATTTCTCATTTAGAATTTTAAAATTTTATATAACGCCGAATCAACAACTTAACTGCTGCCGTTATCGTAACTTATATTTAATTTATAATACTACGATATGTATAGAATGATCTGACATTGAGAATTATGATGCTGAAGAATTCACAGAGATAACTTCTAATTTGAAAATAATATTCAATGACGATTTAATATAAACTTCAAGAAAAATCTTGATCTTTGAAATTCAATGTCGCGGGGGTCAAATTTTTATTTATCATTTAAATCTACACAGACGTTTGCATCAGCTAGAATTTAATTATTCCAATAATTAGGATTAGCAAACAGACAGTTTTTAATAATAGTTGTATTAGGAAATATTTAAAAGAATGGTTTGATACTCATAGCTAAGGTAATTTTAAAATTTGTAAATAAATTAAATATTTTTATTCTTCTCAATAAAATAGTATTTTGTATTGTATTATTAACAAAACTTAAACTTTTATTATCAAACAATGTAATTTCTTCAGAGAGTGATGAATAATCTTATAAAAATGTTACTAAACGCAATTAAAAATAAAGGAAATATTTCCATTCATTTAATAAAAGCATTTATTTTTCGTTTATTTGTATATCAATGAAACATAAACTTTATTATGTAATAAAATTACACAAAAATGCGCTTATAGCCATAATCCCTAGAAGCAACCCTTATTTATAAATGTATATCAGATACATATTGTTTATTCGTCAGGTAATTGATGATGGTTTGGTTTTGTTTCTATCACCAGTGGCAGTTTTGGCGCAAATGTTTTTTTCGTTATAGGAGCAAAAGAAGAAGTCAATGCTTTTTCGCAGACAAAAAATGCTCTTACATCATCGCAATTAACATCATTTAGAGTCCCATCTCTAAATATGCTTCCGCAGTCTTCACTTCCAAGCTGATCGTCTGGTTGAAATACTGACCATTTTTCATAGCCACTATCTGATAATAATTTACCTGTGAGAAAATACGCAAATTAAATTATCATTATAGCCATACTGACACATTAAATAAATTCATTTAATACCATCTACTGTTAAGTGAACTCCTTCGTTAAACATATCTTGAAATCCCACATGCATGATCCCCTTGTGAAAATTGCCAGCTAGTTTGCTCTCTGGATATTCCTGCATCTTTGACACTAACATTTGAGCCTCAGATTCACTGTTTATGATAACCAAATCCGATTCCTCAGCTCTACAAATTCTGAACGCATCTCGCCAATTTCTTGGTGTTGTATGCAGCTTATAACATCTGTCCAATTCGAAGATGTAGAAATAATCTATAAAAGTAATAATTTGTAACTATTAATCGGATATATAAATATCATGGTGAAATTACTAAGATCATAGGTTTCGCAATCAGGATTCTCTGTCACAGTATACATATCTTTCCTGCATACAAAATTTTCTTTCGTAGCGCAATTTCCATCGTTATAAGTTACATCCTCTTTTAGCACAACGACGCAATCTTCATTGTCAAAATTATTGTTAGGCTCTCCTGATCTCCATTCATGATAAATTTCTTCAATTGGAATGCCTAAAAATACATATTTTATATAAATACTTCTGTGATAGGACTAACAATGATTATACATAATTGTTTCATGCATAAATTTAAGCATATTTTTTACAAAATTGTTATTGACAATAGTTGTGTTTTAACATAACTGGCGAGCTAACGTATGTAATGATTATTATTTTCCTCTTTGTGTTAAATAATATGTTGAACTATTTTTTTTATAAAAGTAAACTTAATATAAAAAAATCTTACTTAAAACACTGTTGTGTATGTATATGTATACATAAAAATACCTGCAATTTCGTATGCTTTTTTTTAATGAAAAATGGGCAATAAATAAGTTTTAATTTAAATGTTCATTATATACCATCAAGTGTAACAAAGTTTCCTTCGGAGAATGTGTCATGAATTCCAATGTAAAAGTGCGTGACAGTTGGTTTCGCAAGCTTAAATATAGCCTGCAGTTCCTTTTTCGACGAAGGCAGCAATAATGATCCTCCTTCAGCTGAACATGTTGTTATTGCGTCGGAAAAATTTTGCCTTGCGTTGTGAACTTTATAGAAACCTCCAAACTCACTTAAGAGCGTATAATCTTTACGAAAAAATACAGCAGGGGAATCTGAACACAAAATAATACAACATGTTAAAGCAATCATATTTTTATAAACATATTACATACAAAAATATAAATAAAATGACATATTTTAAATCACAAAAACTTTAGATGTATAAAAAAAAATGTTCTTAAATTTATGCGTTCATTAATATGCAGACGTATTCTTAGAAAATATGCGTTCAAATCAGTATAATAAAAACAAGTTAATCAGAGGTTAGCGTTTATTTATGTGTTTTTGTTTACGCAGAACAAAGGCAGAAAATAAAATTAATTTATTAGGAGTTCTGAATCTTTATGAAATGATAAAAACATATTTATTGCATTAATCTACATTTCTTTTTATTAATAGAATATAATTCAGAATCGCAATTATGGTTTTTATATTAAAAACTTACCGCATGCACTTATATCCAGTATAGATAAGATTACAAGAAGCAGTAAATAGACAAAAACTTTCTTTTGATTCCACTTGTACATTTTTTTATTAAATTTAAATGAATTTAAAGAGCACACACAAACGTGCCTACTTGACTTCGATGTGAGGCCAAAAATGAAATCCATAACGTGGTAGTGAACCAGGAATAGCAAATTATCGACTCGCGGCCTGCGATTATAAATATTTTCTTGGGAAAAATGCAGAGTAAATAAAACCACAGATTTTTTTCTGAATATTTGTAATATACAAAAAAACTCTAATTCTAAATTAAAATCTAAAAAAACGCATTAATTTTTACCGCATCATTTGTCTCATATATTTTAGGAAGCTTGTATGACTTATTTAGACATTTTGTGTTTTTCTGTCTTTTTAAAAAAAAATTTAGTATCCGGTTTTTTTGGTAATATTTTTATAAAAATTAAAATTACTTTTAATGCCATATTTCTGTAAACATGTAATAATAGTTTAAAATCACAAAAATCAATAAAATATCTGAATAATATAAAATCAAAAAAATATCTGAACAATTGATACAGCCGGTGCCAAACATAAAATATTGCGGTACGCAATGTGATGAAATGCACTGATAATTATTAAATATTTTTTAGGCTTGCATTAATTTTAAAGTAACGTAGATAGTCTTACTAGATAAATATAAGAAAAAAAAAAATTTTAAAGGCGTATATTAGCTATAGCACAGCGTACTAAATTCACTTTAGTTCAACTCGTACCAAGCGGAACTACGCCGAGTATCAACCAAGATGACGTTTCGAAGATTGAAAAAAACAGCCGCTTCCCACTTTGGCTAAGTCAATCAGTCATGTTTTTTATAACTTCACAATTTATACGGAGAATTTTAAAACTGTTGTGAATTAAAAATCTTATATTTTTTGTGTTTTTTTTAGAAATGTACCAAATATCTCTAAGCATTTTAATTTAAAAATAAGAACTCGTTTTGAATAATAATTTTAGTATAGAGAAGAGACACAGTCATATAACTTTTTTTTACTTAAAAGCATATTCATAGTTGATGTTGTCTTTAGTATTATTTTGTTGAACATATTTTATTAATGATTAAAACATTTCATATTATATATTAAAAACATAAGGAAATTGCATATTTTATTTTAAATATCACTTTCGAATTGGATACCCCTTAAATTCTCATACATATGTAGCAACTGAAAACCGGAATTCTCTGTTTCTTGGATTTCTAAAATTTATATTGGATACGATAAATAGAATTAAAGTAAATTTTTATTAGTCAAATTAAATAAATAAATAAAATTTAAGTTTACCTTATAATAAATATGAATTAAAAGACGATTACAAAGCAATATTTATTATTAATAAAATGCATGTTGAATGTTATCTTATGTTATTATAGCTCTGTTCTATCATTTTTTTAATTTAACGTTTGTATATTATATGAAAGTACTAATTTTAATTTTCCCTCAGTATATGAGTGCCTGCTTATATGTAAACATTAATTAACACTACACTATTATTACAATATTTTTTTAATATGAAGTTTATTTATTTTTCCTTATTTATTCTCATATCATTGTCTTACATATCAACAACAAGTCAAAAAAGTAATTTAATAAAAAACATCTTACTTTTAAGCGAACTTGTGACAGTTTTGTGTTGTGTTTCGTATATATAGTAATACCATAAATAATATATTTTATGTTTATAATCTATAACTAAAAGACTTCTATATGGATTTTCTATAATTTAGTTTGTTTAGTGCTCATCCTATTTTTTTATTACATATAATATATTCTTTTTGAGCTGACTCTTTATGAAATAAGTTTTAATATTTTTATATGAATGACTTTACTCGATTTTAATTTACCATCACATCTGTGACGCTCGATCAAAATTATATTAATATAATTATATAATATTTACTGATTCTAATATTTCAGATATGATCCATATTGGTCGATCTTAGGTCTTTTAGATCAATAGTCATATAATTATGCAACTCGGCTATTGTACTGGTTTGGTTAAAATAATTTGTGCTAAACAATAGATTAAAAATACTGTACGATTTACAATAATATAGTATCATATTTAGACGCTATTCAATTTCATAAAATATTACAATAACTGCTTAATAAAAAATATAATATCAAAATTAAATGTTCATTATTCTCATTGTCCATTATTTTAGTTGTAAAATACAACAGCATAACTATTTTTCTGTTATATTTTCGTTATAAAGCTTCCTATAAAAGCTGTTTATACTTTGTGACTATGTTCATGCTTACATGTATTTACGTCCCTGTCCTTTATTAATGTTTCGTAACTATTTTTAGGATATACACTACATAAAAATGAGAAAGTTAAGTGGAGTGTTGCAAAACAAAAATGTGAAGATAATGATGCGCATTTAGCAACACCTAGAAATAAAGAAGAAGCAATTATAATAAAAAATATGTTTGGAATTAAAGAGCATTGGGTTTGGTTGGGATTTCATGATATTTTTAAAGAGTTTGAATTCATTACAATAAATGGAGATTCAATGCAAAATTATTTTATTCAATGGCAAAAGGACCAACCTGATAATTACAAAAATAAAGAAAGATGTGTTTGCATAAGTAACACCGGACAACTTAACGATTATAACTGCAGAAGTCGTTTGTATTATGTTTGTCAAAATAATGTTACGCCCGTGCAACAGCAAAATAATACCAAATGCTTCACGAAAGACATTGGTATGCATTATTTATTAAATTATGTTTTTAACCTAACATATGTAATAACTGTTTTTTTTATAATAGCCTACATGCATGCAGAAAAAATAAATAAATGTTACAAGATACATTTGAATCCACAGCAGTGGTCAGTTGCCAAAACAATTTGTGAAGCAGAAGGTGCTACTTTGGCTATAATCAGAAATAAAATGGAGCTTGACTTTATAGTGCAGATGTTTAATGGTCCTAATTTAAAAAAAAGATACACTAAATACCCAAATCAATTATTAATTGGCATCCATGCTTTTTACGGAGCTAAGAAAATCAGTACAATATTAGGTACAGTATTTTTTATATTTTTTGATTTACTTATTGTTTTAATTTTTTCATATTTTCAGATAAAGATTACCACAACATATTTGAGCTTGACCAAAATTTAAAAAAGCAAATAAAATTCAATTTTATAGAACAGTGTGGGGCTATAAATAAAAATGGTCGAATATCAGATTTCCCATGTCTTGTGCAAGCATTTTTTATATGCGAAAAATCTTTGATATCAACAGAAAAATATAATTTACATAATGTCACTATTGAACCTGATGAAAATAGTGGTGATAAAGTGATACGTACGAAAGTCCATGAAACTAAATATTTTAGTGCTGTCACGAATTTGACAATTACTGCTGGGAAAATAATGCTTTTACCCTAATATCTACAAAAACATTTGATATTCTGTCTTAATATGCGTTTTAAAAATATGTGCTCATCACAATATTCTTAGAAAAATGCACATTGTTAATTAAAATATGCTTTAATAATAATAAATAAAATACTATATGGGGACCGATTTATTTGGCCACAAATTACTGGCAACATTCTTCATCTTTCGTGGACCACGACAGAAACGCGACGGCCGCCGTCCACTTATAATTTATATCACAATAAATATGAATGTAACTAGTATATAAATTCAATCAAGTGAAGATATCTTCGTCAAAGCCGGCATAAAAAGTTCGAGACTGTTACTGAGACTGAAACCCAAAACTAGATATTTTCAAGAATAGAAGGATTTTTTGGTGCTCCGTTTAATAATTAAAAAAATGGCAATATACAACGTTCTATGATAATACAGCAAATTTTAACCAAAGTTTAAATATTAAAATAAAAATATGCTAGTATAGAGAATAATAAGTATATTAACCGAACTCCTTCAAATAGATTTACCAATCATGAGAGAATATTTGCCATGCAGTAGTTCCAAATTAAAATATTATTTTAATATGTTTACGAATTGAAGTGTTATGAAGGACATAAGTCAACGCGTTTTTAACAAATTTTAACAAAGAAAAACACGCTCTTTTTCTCTCTCTCTTCTTCGAAAATCTCTCTTTTCAGTTAATTTTCAGCTAGGCAATAAAAACACTCCATGTGCAAAACGATACGATACGGCACAGCTTAATTTTTTATATTGACAGGGTTAATGAGTTTGTTTTTCTGGGTTCTCTTATGAACGCAACATTTATATAAAAAGCACCTGAGTCCAAGGTATTCGGCAGACAGATATTTCTCAGTAGTTACATAAGGGCTTGGAGTTTGAGCATAATATTAACTACAACCCTTATCTAACTGGACTTTCACTTCATGATACTGCGCAGACTGAGACTATACCTGACGTCCAGATAGGAGCCTGCTAATATTTAAAAAAAAATATGGAACATTTATTGCGTATGTGTAAATTTCCAAACCTGGGTATTTTGCGTCTGCGTGCTTTTTTTTCCTATTCTTCGCACAATTCCTAACGAAAGATATATGTATATATTGTGAAAATGTTATAAGCAAGTAAAAAAAATATTTATGTACTTGAATATCCCTGCCGCGTTTTGTGCTAATGTGTTTGTAATCACTTCTCTGGAGTACCAGCTATGGAGTATTTCAAGCGATCTGGTTTCCACTTCAGGAATGTCTTAAGTCAGAGATAGCGAATCTTTGGCACGCGTTAAATGAAACATTTTTTTCTCACGTGAAAGATTTACAGATGATATTTTATATTATTATAAAGTGTTATATAATGAATATAATTTTATATACTTACAAACTTACAAATATATTTTTCTTATTAAACAGTAAATATAAAAATATTTTAATTTAATTCATCATCATTAAAAAGTGGTTAATTTTCGATAATATACTAACATTGAACTTTCATTAAATTGAAGGGCTCTCAGAGTGATTCTTTAAAATAATGACTTCTTCGCACTTAGCCTCACTCCAGATCCTGAATTTTTGTTTGTTCGAGATGAATTGAGGATCGCTAATTATTGCAATATGTGACTGTATTTTACACGGAAACAGGTTTAAGGTTCAGAATACGCTGGAGTAGCCCAGACGCCCTTCGGGTCGATGTGCTCGATTCTTCTACAGCATTCTCCCTTACACATTCAACTGTGTCTTCGTTTCTAACCGAATGCGTCAGCCAGTTCGTGAAAGGTCGTTTATTGAACCCTGTTCTTGAAAACGAGCAATCAAACGTCTAGTGGTTTAATTTCTTGAAAACTTGTACCATAATGGTTTCGATATCATAGCTGAATTATTTAGTTATTGTATTTTATTTAGTCAAAATTATTTATCCTCGGTTTTGATAGTACACTTGCAATTTGTTTTTCTCTTCTGTCGTAAATTTCTTAATGGTTAATTTCCAAGGCCTTTTTATATAAATACCGGTTTTAAATCCTTGATGGTATTAGACTTGTAACAAGAATAGTCGATTTTATACATGAAAACGTAAAACATTTTTCGATTCAACACAATTAATAATGGTACAACAACATCTAATGGTTAAGTCTTGGTAAAGTGCTTAATATATATAGTTGGTTTATGTTAAAATTAATGTTATTTATGTGAACAGATTTACAATTATCACGACTTAGATGAATAACGTTATTCTAAATAAAATAATCTAATAAGAATCTGATTGAGTGCAGTATATAATTTTATTCAATACACGTTAGCAATGGGTAGATGAGCCATACTAGTTTTGTAAAATATTTAATATATATATATATAATCTTATCGAATCGCTTGTAATGTAGTTCAATGTCGAAAAGTTGCCAAGTCATCTCAAGGCTTGAATTTAATCAGGCGATTGAAATTGAAATGCTGCTGAAGATCTAAACTAAGACTTGCTCATCGTAATACTGATTTAGTTCTTAAAACTGTATTATCGTTATTCTATCTATCAAAAAATTAAAACTTTTTCCCCGTCTCAGAAACCAATTAGAAATGGATAATATCATATGTTCTACGATTTAAAAATAATTCAACTTTATTGGATTTTATAATATATTAAAGCAAATCAACGGTATTTTTCTTGGCTGACATATGGATATAAAAAACAACGATCTTTTATCTGTGTTTTATTCTGATTTTGCCCGAACCTATTAAAAGAACGTGTTAGTGACGTTCATGAGTTGATTTAGTAAAATATGATTTTTTTTAATGTATACATACTCAGAAGACGCGGGCGGTGAGATACTTTCTCTCTCGGTCGCTCGCGTGTTAAGTAGCGAGAGTGAGTGAGAGATAAGATCATGCAGTCCAAATGCCCTTATCTCTAAGCGATCAAGAGGGAAAGTATCTCACCGCCCGCCCCTGGTGAATATCAACGGCCAAAGCACGACTAATGTTAAAATGTTAATAACAGAAAAATGACCTTTATTTTAGGAATATCTAATATTATAAATACATTTGTACATAAGTTAACTTTTTTATAATAAATAAATGTAATTTAAATTGTTTGAAAATTTATTTTTAGCACACATTTATAGAATATAACAAATACAAAACAATTTTATTTTAAATTGTACATATTTATATAATTTTAGGAACAATTTAGTATTATTGTTTAATGCTGACATCAGCAATTTTTTTCTCACAAACATACATTGCTCTGCATTCGCAATTTATATCGTTTAAAGTGCCATCCCTAAACATGCTGCCACAATCTTCTTCTCCTAAATGACTGTCAGGTTGGTTGTTTCCCCATTTACTATACCCAGTGTTCATTAAATTTTGTCCTAAAAAAATATACATTATAAATAATATTTTGATAATATGCATTACAAGTCTTTCACGGTAATTAATAAATTGCCGTTGTAATTTAACATGAACATAAGATATTCAAAATATAATTCTATATGATTAAATTCTCATAAATTCATTAAAAATTGTGCTACGGTATTAATGTTAAATTTTGTGGCTTCACAGACATGTTTTATTTATTGATTTTCAGTACCTTGAGTCGTAACATAAACACCTTCTCGGAGAAGATCAGTGAATCCGACGAAAATTAGGATTTTTTGAAAGTTTCCAAGGAGCTTGTGCTCAGGATATTTGGCAAATTCTTCAGTCAGCATCTTTGCTTCAGATTCACTATTTATTATCACTAAATCTGCTTCTTCACCTTCACATGTCCTGTAGGCATCGTGCCATTTAATCGGAATTGTGTGAAATTTGTAGCAACTGTTTAGATCAGGTCTGTAAACGTAACCTAAATAAAAGCATTATTAAATTACGTCAGAAATATTGCAATGAAGGTTTTTCTATCTTTGTATATTTTTTAAATGTAAATTATTATATCTAAATATTATCAGATTAAAAAACAAACTTAAAACGAGCATATTTTAAATAAGTAAGAAACATACAATAATGATAACATTGATTATTAAAGGGCTATGACAAGCATCGTTACATTTTAAATACATTAATGTCAGTTTCGAAAGTTTCACAGATATGTGTAATCTTTATATACAGAATAGTCAGTAAGTCCCTTAAACATACAACAAATACAAAAATATTATTTTATACAAAATTCCATAGCATTTGTAAAAATACAAATTTTAAAATAATGAGTGTAGAAGCAAATGTATGTTTTATTAGAGTCTTAGTGACGTTTGATATATAAGAAAAAGAACACACATTATCGTTTTATAATAAAATGTTTTATTTCAGTAAATTTAATTGATCGTACCTGGAATATTTGTGTCACATTCGACGTTTCTTGGAGCCATGTCTTTGACATTAATTTTGCACACAAAGAATTCTTTATTTTCACAATTTCCATCGTTATATGTTCCATCGCGATATGCAAGAACACAATCTTCTGCGTTTTGATTGTCATTTGGTTCACCTACAGCCCAATTTAAATATATTTCATTAGAGCGCCTTCCTGTAAATAATAATAATATGCCCATAAGCTAAACTTAAAAGCTTATTATATACTACATTGACAATGAAGTAAATTTAATAATTTACAATAATAACATTGTGGTTACATACGTATTAAATATATAATTAAACTATAAACATTCAAATTGTGGTAATAATTTGTTAATTTATTAATTCACAATGTGTGACAACACATAAGAATGTATAATTGCCAAACAATACTTTTAGTTCCAATTGATTTTATAATACTACTTTGCTTCTAATATAATATTATTATATACGCTATGAAAATCTCTCTTAAGAGAAACAAACCATATACAAGCGTCAGACAGATTTTTAAAAACATTTTTAACTTCAACCAAAGGCAACAATGTAAATATCTGAAAAATTAATCACCATTTTCTTTGTGCACTTTTGTAGTAAACGAATGAAATACTCCTGTAAAATAAATGGTTTTATGAAAAGACAAGAAAATATATATTTTTTTCATAAGTATAAAGAAAAAAGTGAAACTGAAAAATTTGGGTTTTAGTAGAAGAAAAAGTATCCATAAAAAAGTTCAATCTTATAACCCATAATGTATTAAAAAGTAATAAAAAACAGATTAACAAACCAAACTCGAAAGATAAATGTTATTTTTGTTATTTATCATATGTATTATCTGTTTAAAAAATCATTAAAAAAAATGTAAAAGTTTACTTGGGCTAAATAAATTTTTATTTTAGATTTTTTTTCAACCAAAGCTTAAAAAATCCAAAAATCCTAATTTTATACCATTATTAATTTTTTATGGCATATTTATTATTGTAAAAAATATATTATATTTATAAAAAAAACA
This sequence comes from Plectrocnemia conspersa, assembly GCF_051122295.1. Taxonomy (NCBI): domain Eukaryota; kingdom Metazoa; phylum Arthropoda; class Insecta; order Trichoptera; family Polycentropodidae; genus Plectrocnemia; species Plectrocnemia conspersa. Next base: position 19,310,862 of record NW_028277175.1, read on the forward strand.
TTGGTTTATAAGAGTAAATGTTTTCTTGTATAAAAAATCAATAACTCATAAACAACAAAAATCACCAGATAAACATTATGTTGCGTTATTAAAATTGGTATAATTCTAGTTTAATCTGATTTGGCAAGTTTATTACAAAAAATATGTAAGTTTTAACGAAGTTGAGTATAAATTTTTAGTTTTAGAATTTTTCTCATTAAATTCTCTAAAAAATAAAATGTATAATTTTTTTACTATTATATTTTTAATTGATGTTTGATTTCATTGTGACATTACTATTTTATTGCGGATATTATTTTAAAAGAATGACTCATAATAAAATAAATAACACTTAAAAATTTAGCTTTTCGTAAAAAAGTGGCAATAATTTTCAAAAAATCATGTCACAAATTATGATCTGTTTCAAAAAGCTTATTTCAAAAATATATGTAAAAGTTTTAACGAAGCTCGTAATAAATTTTAGTTTTAAAATTCTTCCAACAAACGCTTCAAAATATTTTATACCAATATATATATATATATATATATCGATGTATAATTTCAAAAGTATTAATATTGCAAAAGGCATAATAATCTATAAAAAAATACGATATTAAGAAAAACTAAACACTAAAAAGTTTGGCTTTTTAGCAGTAAATAAAAAAGTTTGATCTTTTCAACCATTACAACCATTAAGATAAAGATAAATTTAATTTATATTATATTGTTGTACTTTATGTATAACTTACTTTAAAAAGGTTATTACAAAAATTTTAACAAAAACCACATACATAAACCTAAAAGTTTTAACGAATTTTAAACAAACGCTTCGAAAAAATTAAAAAGTACTAATTTAACAAAGTTGATGATATGTTTTAGATAAAAATGTTTTCAACAAATAATTTTAAAAATAATATTATTAAAAAACACCAATATTTATATTGATGTACGATTTAAATAGCATAGTTATTACCAATGTAACAAGCAAAATATTTATAAAAAAAAGTTTGCCTTTTTAAAAAAAATTAGCACTAAAAATCGCGGCTTCTTAAAAAAAAAGTTTCGATATAGAGCTTGATTTTGAGAACAATAATGTATTACAAAATAATCAAAATCGAATAAAAAAAAATATTTTCATTGTTACACTTCTATGTAGTTTATTATAATAATTATACTACTGTTAAAAATAGATAAAAATAGTGACAATATTTTATTACTTATTATTCCAAGAACAAAAGAATCTTAAATTTTTAGCTGTTTTAAACAACTATTTTTTCATTACAATGGTGCTATGATCTAAAAAAATGAGGGAAAACAATTTTATCAAACGAGCTGTCGGTACCTCACTGTCGTGAGGTACCACAGCTAATGAGTGTGTGTGTTAATTCCGGACACTCGTCTTTTTGGATTTTAAATTATCGCTTCCACCTGCTGATTTTAAATAATTAAACTAACTATGCTTATTTAAATTGGTTAATAGTTTATTTAGATACATAATTTTTGCTTTTGGTCGTAGAAACAAAATTTCACAAAACAAATCAAAATTTTACTTATATGAGTATGTTGTACACGCTAAGTACTGAATTTTTCATATTATCTACGAGTATTGAGTTTTATAAAGAGCATATATATATATATACTGTATTTTACTTTAAGAATTTTCGCATAGAAAATGTTAAAAATCCTTAACGATGATAGGATATTTTGATAGAATTTAGTTGATTTTAAAAATTTATGTTTATATATTTAAAATTCGTGCTTTTTACCATAATTCAAATACATATCTTATTAAACCATGACTTTACTTTACATAAAATATGATTTATACTAATATATGATATTAACAACTATTTCAATACTTTATTTACTACATAATCTGCAAGTATTTGTTTTATAAAGAACATACAAAATTTTTGATAGTGTATATCTTGAATTTGGCCATTCCTAAAAAAAATGATCTGATGGACAAAAATGGATAATAATCGTTTACCCAGATAAAAAAATTTAATTTACACTTTTAAATGTTATTATCAATGTCAATAGAATTAAGGCAATCAAATTATAAGTTGAGAACTTCAAATGTTAAAATTTGAATTTTGAGATATCAAGTAATTTTAAATTATGTTTACATTTGATTTGAATATTTATTTGTGATAATAAAAATTGTGCTAATAAGAAACAACCAGTACGACCTTTATGGTGACTTCTAGTGATTAATATTTACATACAAAATAATAGCAGTATAGAAAATAAATTCCTACTCAGATGTTATCATATAAAATTTATTATAATATAATTTTAAATACCGTCAATTGGTACAAAGATTCCTTCGGCATAAATGTCGTGTATGCCTATGAAGTACTTGTTGATTGCTGGTTTAGTAAAGTTATTGATTGCTCGAAGTTCCTCTTTTCCGCTAGGAATCAAAAGTTGTGTTCCTTCTGCCAAGCAAGTAGCAACGGCGTCGGAAAAGTTCAACTTGATAGTATGAACCTTGTAGAATGCATCGAGCTCGCTTATCAATATATAGTCTTTTCGAAAAACTAAATTTGGCTCTGCATCTGGAACTATGTGTTTAGGTTAATATTTACCAAAGTCATATCGTAATGATGGTTATGCTACCAATTGGCGATGGTGTTATTCCGTGAACAGAAACGCCGATAAAGGCCCAAAGCAAAAATTTTACGTTGTTGGACATTTTGCTTGAGATACGTGTTCACACTTGACAATCCACCGTCGAACTGTTCTTTACACATATACTGATTAAACATAATACTTGAATAAATACTGGGATTTCCCTTTCCATTACAGTAGTGGGTATTAAATCTAAGCTAATCATGTGGATGGCGTGATTGAAGTGTTATTGAAAAAATGTGTAGTAACGAATACAAAATAAGTATACAATTATAATTACTACACATATTTTTTGCTTGTTATGGTAAATATATTTAGTATATTTTACTTATTAATAACAATTTTATTTGAAGTTGAATTGGTCGTGAATATGCATTCTCATTTCTCGATGATTTTCATTTCTAGAAAAATGAGAATTCGAGAAATTTTGATAAATGAAAAAAAATATGTAATACCGTATTGCAGATACTTTATTATTAAAATAACCCTTTAAAAAACACATGCCATCTAAAGTAGAATCAAACATACTCGTTCTTTTTTTTTGTTAAAATAATTTCGGCCGTTGAAAAATTCTTCTCGTTTTGTGTCGATATTGATTTATTCAATTACAAGGCTTTTATTTTACATATTTTTGCTTTTGACGAATATCTAAAGAAGCATTTTTTGACCGGTGAAAGATTCTGGATTTTACAAATATTTAATTAATGACATCAATGTCTGGTTTCTTTATAATTTATTTTTAGTTTTCAGTTGAAATTTTAAGCTTAGTTTAGCATTGATACTTTCCAATTGTTTTAATAAAAAAAAATTGGGCTCCTTTGGTTGTCAATAATAATTGTGAGACAATTGTCAATAACAGCTGTTGCTACTTTACAAATACAATATAAAAAAAATTGTTCGGATTATCGAAAAAATAGCCCTAATTCATTTTGCATTCTGCAGATTTCCATGCGTAATTTCTTCTTATCTGAGCGGATTCTTAAATAACCAAAGCAAAGATAAATCCACCGGCCGGTTAGAGTAATAGAAAATCCCAAAAAAATTGTTTTTAATCTTTCGAGAAAGTATGCATATTTTGAAATATCTGGCACAAACACCTTCAGAATGGTTTCTTATCTGAGTGTCTTATTTTATTACTTAAGCAAAAAGAAGGCGTCACGATAAATACAATAAAATATGCTAGTGTAAAAACCAATTAAAAAATGCACGTAAATAAAATAAGGCATAATTGAAACCAAAGATGAGTTAAATTATGCGTTAGCTCGTCAAAGGTATACTAATGGCAAAGCTATAATAATATATGCCCTAATGATAAATTCTTAGAAAAGAGGAGCAATTTCGCTGTCGTAAAAGTCGGTCATAGATCTTTAAAAAGGATACGTATTTCATAGAAAAGTACCCCCATGGCGCTGCAGATAATTGCCTCTAAGAAATGCCGTTCTTCGCGAAATTACGACACTCCTATCGATTTCCAATTGGTAAAAAGGACAGACTAGAACCCGAACCCAGTGTTTTTAAAAATTACATATCTGGTTGTCCTCTGACATGACTTTGCCGAACTTTGCAGAGCGATAAATCATAAATACGATATAGAGAAAAAACAGCTTTTATTCTCGATGTCACAATAATACACATATGAGATTTTAAACGAATCAAAAAATAATATAATAAAATAAATGCTCGCTTAGTTTAGAATTGAAAGCAAATGTACGTCGCACACATTGTGTGAATTGTGCTGTATATGGAGTTGATGTTGAAGATGACGTGGTTTCGGATATTTAGAGAGGGAACTTTTGATGCATGCAATTTTACAAGCTGTCACCACAGACGTGGATAAAGACTATGATTGACAGTGACTGATATTTAACAACACGGGATATTGATCGAACACTAAACATTATTCCCACTACTGTTATGAAACATTTACAAAACCTTGGATGTGATATTCAAGCAGCTCTATAAATTAATTGAGCAGTAAATAATTAATGAACATAATTTCTGCTTGCCACTTGTTTTTAAAAGTGGAAACGAGTTTTCTTAAACAACTTACGCGTAGATTCAAACAACAACGTTAGTTGAAAAATATCACGGTCACAGCGGGATAAGCCAGTACAGATCATCGAAAAGGTTAGATTACATCCAAAGGTCATGTTGTGTATCCGATTCGATTCGAAGAGTACCGCCTGCTGCTATCAAACCGAAAAATCCATTCCCCTAAATACTGCTTACAATTGACGAAACTGAAAAAGGTTAGAGTTTGTCAATATAAAGGGCATCGTGTTTCACCATAACAATGCCGGAAATAAATATATGATGAATGAGATGTTTTAGTGCGTCTAACATATAATCTAGTTCTTTTATATAGAATCATAATTAAAAGTTTAATTTTATAAATATATATTTTAGAAAAAAATATATAAAACATTCTAAGAAAAAATATATCATAACTTTTAAATATATATTTGTGCTTTATTGTGGAGTGGGTAAGAGAAAGTTAACGAAAATTAATACAAAATAACTTGACACATCAAGCAAGACTAGTTAAACATATCTAGTAATGTATAATCACAATAATAACAACTTAAAATAAATAAATAACTACTGATTTATAATAGTAATATGCGTGACTCTGATTAGCGTTATTCTTCGAAACGTCCAAAATTTTCCACATATGTAATTTCAAACAAAAAAATAGAGGGTTTTTCCCAATATTCAACATCCGTAAACATATTGCCTGCTACTACTTTCCTTATGCATATCTCACCATGTTCTTGCCAGAATAGGATAGTTTTAACCTCGGCTCCATTTTTTTCATTTTTTCAATAAATCGTTTATCTCAATACGATAATAAATCTTATATATATATATATATATATATATATATATATATATATATATATATATATATATATATAATATAATATTAAATACAATACATGGGACTAATTTATAACAATACAATATAATGCAAATAATAGTATGTATATAATAAAACGTTGATGGTTAGAGTTTACAGAAAAAAACTAAAATCCTTTATCAATTTATAAAATAAAGAAAAAACAATGGATGCTAAATTTAATACAATAACCTTAAAATTTTCTTTCTGAAACCATTAAAATGTAACATTTAGCCTCAAAAGAAATATGTACCTTAGCATTTTATGCTTGCATTTAATTATTTTAAATGGTTGTTTCTATCCTAAACAACGATACATGATATTATTGGGCTAAATGTGATTACGCCAAATACTTTTATATTATTTTCTAGTATGAAAATGATAATATTCTATCAATGTTGGTACTTTCAAAGCTAATAGAATCTGAAGATAAACAAATCCCCAGTTAACAATGTAGTTGCAGCGGAAATGATTAATTAACTTGGAGAAAATGGTATTGCCATGTTGTCTTATATATGCAACAAAGTATAAAAAAGCGGAATATCGCCTCAAGACTTGGTGGACTTTATATTTATTCTCTTTAACAAAAAAAAAGATCTACCAAAAAGTGTAAACACCAGTAAAATATTATTTTATTATATATAAATAAAATTACGATTACATTATTATATAGGTTGGATCTATATGAAGGAGTATATTCAATATTTGCCAAATTATCTTAAAATGTCAAGAAATTAAAAATCTATAAATTCTTTGTTACTTACACTATACAAAGGCATATGATTGTGAAAAGTAGGAAGGCTTTTGAATGTATTGTCAAATATGGGAATCCTAACACACTTTTAAGCTCAAATCGATGCAGCAGTAATACAATTGAAATCCTCGAAATGAAATAAGTTCGAAATTGGAATAGGAGTAAGACAAGGGTGCATTTTATCACTTGAGCAATTCAATATCTACTAATAATATATAATTTGAAGGGCATTGGATGAATGGAATAGCGGCATATAAATTTGAGCAAACAACAGTCGAACTTTGATACGCCGATGATACCACAATAACCCTTTCACCGCGAATGGCTTCTATAGAAGTCATCAAGAAAATCGCCAGTACTCATTAGGCACCTAAAGGTGCCATTAACATTTAAGCCTAAAAATATAGTTATTTATAGGGTTTCTAAACCGGGTTAGAATCGAAACTGCGTAATTTTAACGGTTATCTGGTTCTTCTTATTGCAATATAATGTTCAATTTTTTTTTAATTAAACATCTGTTGTAACACGATTTTAAAGAAGCAAAATTCTGTCTTTTTTTATATTTTGCAAAACCGATTTAGTGATTAGTTAAACCCTTCCAGGCAACAATATTCGGTGCTTCCAAAAAGTCCGTTAAAATCACAGCTGCATACAGAGTAGGTAGTGATAAGCGGGGTATCGAAAATCAAATCGGGGTATCAAGATAAAATTCAAAATCCGAGATATATAATATTCGTAAATTAATACTCCGGGTCAGTATATAATAGTTGACAAAAATTACCCGGAACTGAACCGGGTAATGAATTTGGGCGGGTATTTGGATGCCCTAGTTATTTAGTATAAATTAAGGTTGTAAATCAATTGAATTTATTGAACCATAATATTAAAAAAAAATAAAACATGAATAGATGCTCCCTACATATTAACAAATTTCTAAATGGCGCGCAAAAATATCAGCTGCGGTGAAAGGGTTAATAACAAGTACTACTGACAAGTTGTTAAACTACGTCAAAATAGAACAACTTTCTAGGCCTTAAAACTCACAGATCTAAGAAGAAAGTCATGATTATCGATAGAAGACATGTCTCACGCTAATTATTAAAACAAATACAAACATTGGAGATATTAAATGACTTTGTTTACTTGCATTTTGAATAAGTAAAGATGAAATGAAGCATGAAGCGAATTCTTCAGAGAAAGATCCCTGATTCGCTGGTCTTGGTCGTAAGAGAAATTATTCGAGCATACTTCTCTGGAAAACTTCAGATGGAATTTTACGCGGTATCGAGTATTCATTATTTAGTGATAATCGTTGGATCTTATATTTGTATAGTTTGTTAATCTAACTTTTATTCTCTGTTTTAGCTGCGTATTATTTGTGCTGTATTAAAATTAAATAAATTATATAGTAATTTATATCATTTTATGTTTTATTTTTTTACACACTAAGAATAAGTTAATCAAAACATCTTGTGAGCATTTATATCTAGTTGTGTTTATCAAATAAGCAATCAAGAAAATTTATTTATTTAACAATATTTATTTAATATGCCTAAAACTATAGCACAATATCTTAGCCATTTATAATCCGATTCTTTACAGATACTATACGTGAAAAAATTGTTTTCACCATTTTTCCGTCTCCGTTTCACACTTAAATTATATTATACATTATGTAAATATATAAACCGTTAAGAAACTATTGTATATATATAATAAATTATTTTTCGAGGATATTACATTGTCATAAACCGAATTAGTTAATCTGCTGATTTTTTTCATAATAATCATTTGCTCTCATCTGGCAATTTTGGTATATTTTGCGTTTTTGTGATATATGGGTTTGAGAGAACCTTTTCGCAAATATACATTGCTCTAAGTTTACAGTTAGCATCGGCCAGATCTCCATTTCTAAGCATGCTACCACAATGCTCATTCCCTTGAAAATTATCAGGTTGCGATGGAGCCCATTTTTCATATCCACTTTCAGATAACAACTTTCCTGAAATTCGAAATAATATGTTAAACATTTAAAGTCAGTTTTTTTAATGAATGTATTCAACTCACCATTAATAGTCAAATAAGTTCCACTGTAGATTATATCATTAAATCCTACGTGTATGTGCCGCTTTTCGAAGTTACTCTTTAATCCGTATTCAGGATATTTGGAGAATTCCTCAACTAAATAATCGGCTTCTGCTTGGCTATTAATTTGTACAAGCTCAGACTCTTCGGCTTTGCAAATTTTAAAAGCATCTCGCCAATTCGCTGGCAATTTATGAAATTTATAGCAACTGTCCAAATTAGACACGAATTTGTAATCTGAAATAAATGAAATATTTAATTTTGTCTATTTACTTTTCGGACTTTAAACTATTAGTAAATTTATTGATGCAAGCGAAACTTATTGCAAATTGGTAATTCAATTCTGATGTAAATAATTGAAGTCGTATGTATTACATTTAGTCAGTCAGCTTCAGAAAATGTAAAGTAAATATTATTTTTTATCTTATTTTCATGAAATGTGTTTATGTTTATATTATGTATTTGTTATATATATATGATACATATGATATATATAAGTGTACAGAGACAGCAAACTTTGAACTCTTCCATCTATTTTTTTCAGATCTAATAAATTATTTTATTAATTATTTTATATGTGTAATAAATTATTAATACGGTCAAACTTTTATAGAATGATCTAAATCATCGGATATTGATAATATAGACTAAAACAGAATGGAGTGTAAATTTTTGTGTTATCGAAAAGAATACAAATATGTCGACAGCACACGAATTTTTAATTACAAAGCATTTTTTCGCGAGAAAAAAAAAATGAGGCTGTAATAAAGCTCATTTTTTTAATATTAAATAAAAGCTATTTACCGATAGTAAATTAATAAGGTCATGTTTGATTCTTACAGTTAAAGAAATGTGCCTGAAAAAATATGTTTATTGCAATTTAACAGTATTTCGATGAAAACCGTTGTGCATATTGTGAGTGACATCAATAGGCAATTGAATAGCAAATAAAATGATGCAAATGTTTTTAAGAAGTTTCCAAATTTTTTTAACTCATGACACCCTTTTTAAATCCATTTTAAGCGCTAATAATTAAAGATTTAGTTAAAATTAATAAGATTAACTACCCATTTTTAGAGTTTTCTGCAAACAGATAGTTACTAAGTGAGTTTATGCTTTGCACCATATTGTTTATTCGATGAGTCAGTGCTATATATGTATTGGCTATCATGGATAGTCTGCATCGAACAACTACAGACGAAAATATATTTAATGTGTCACCTAAAATGTGTCACGATCAGATGGTGGTCAAAATATACGCAGAACAGGTTATGGTTCAGATGGAAAAAAATACAAAGTATTTAAACTCTCTGATTATTCATTGTATTATTCACCAGCAAGTACTTTGTGGGAAACATATCAATCTAGCATGTGTTATTGAACCAGTTCTTGTGAACATACCGTCGTTAATTTCGTGACCCTTTTTTATTAAAAATATTAGCCAAATATTCTGACTTGCTCTATTATAGAGCAGTAAGATGGATGTCGTGGTAAATTTTTTGATCTCAAAGGAACGATATAAATTTTTTCTTGAAAAAAAACCACCCTATTTTATTATTATCGAATTCTAAATGGCTTTAAAAATAACCATTGCTGCAGATATTATAATATTTTTAACGAGTTTAACTTAAAACTTAACTACTTGGAAAAACAGTGCTCATAAATTAATTTTTTCTTCATAACCTGCGGAGATATTTACGATTTAGCCCTACACAAAATAATTCTTCCGACCTTTGTTCTAAATTGCAAGATATTCTATTTAACGACGTTTTTTATAGGAACATTTACTATCAAACTAATAGAAGAAAAAATATATACAGATTTACCATTATCACTTTAAGATTTTGTATATGCATATACACAACATAAACTTACTAAAACATAAATAAATTAGATAATTCATAAACACATTTTTTTTGTACAGCATTGAACTGAGTTTCACAGTATTATACAAGCAGACTCGAAAATGCTTTAAAAAAAGTTGCGAATAAAAATAAAAAAAATACATTGCTTCAATTCGAATCTGGCCATCAACTGAACATATGTATATAAAGTGTTGGGAAGTTCAGGTTCTTTTTATTGTACATTCACAATTTTACTGAACCATATATTACTCTTTACACCGGTAATTTTATTAATAATAAGAAAATTTAGTTTACACATTCATATTAATTGTGAAACAATTACCAGCAACTTAGCGATGTAATATAAGTTTATAGTACTATTAATTTTCTATAATTAGACTCAATATAAGATCTAATTACATACTTAGTATAAGTCTAACCTTCGTCGTATGTTTCACATTCGTCATTTCGCGTCAATCCTTTCAATAGCCTTTTGCATACAAAGAATCTTAAATCGTTACAAGATACATCATTGTTAATTCCGTCACGTCCTATTATAACGCAATTTTCGCCATCGCCAACATTGTTTGGTTCACCAGCACCCCAATTGATATATAGCTCGTCGATTGATGTACCTTGAAACATTTAAAGTAAATATAAATATGACTTTTTAAAAATAATTACGTTTTAAAATGAAATACCGTCTAAGGTTATAAAATCGCCCTCGTTGAATATGTCGTGAGCTGCTATCCAAAAATGGTCCATTTCTGTACTTGCTATTTTCTCAATTATTGTTTTCCACTCTTCAGCTGAACTCGGAAAAATCAACTCACTTCCTTCAGCGTTACACGTAGCTACTGCATCCGAAAAGCTTTGTTTTACTCTATGAGCTTTGTAAAATGCCTTCTGAGTATTTATATATTTATAATCCTGCCTAAAATACTCTAAAATTCGATTTTATTAAAGGTAAGTTATTTTATAATGTAGTTCATATTAAAGACTTACCATTGTCGCAGTTACACAAGGTTGTGCCAAGGCAGAGGAAAATTAAAATTCTCAACATCGCAGATTTTGACACAATACCGCCACTCTTCAATAATAAACGTGGAATAAAGATTCAGGTAGGAGCGATGCAAATATAAAACTAAAAACTGGTTTTATACTAACTTGTACAACTTATGAATCAAGCGGAGTGTATGTTACAAAGTATTTTTATACTTATCTGAATTAATTACAGGGAAAAACAATTAAGATTTATTAACACTCGATTTATGTATTCTATTATTCACTACTTAATTCACCACTTACTTAATTAAATTTATATTAACAATTATGTTAGCTCTAAATTTTAATTATGAATGTAGTTGGCCTTTGCCAGCCAAGCACATTTCAACTGGAATCTTAATAGAATTTGACTCAACAGCCAATTTAAGATTAGAGAAGACAGGGGACTACAGATAAACATACTACCGGCACACAAAACATTATTGTTTCAATAACCGTATGAATTGCGTAAATAAGACTTCTGCGTCTAATTTAAATTATTGTTTACATTAAACTTTATTTGTATATGTGTATTTAAAACTAAGTACTCGTTATTATTGGAGAGAATTTAAAGATAATTCTAAGATATCTTCATAAGGAGTGCCTATTGGTCGTATTTGGATCCTAGTGCATTTTTTAGGAGCGTTTGAATACAATTCATTGCATTCTTGGCTTAGCGTCTACTTAATGAAGCACTTTTTAAAGTTGCAAAGGGGCGGTGTCGACAATCCGTAAATTTTCGGCTTTCGGTTGCGCGCTTTAGAGTGCCCTGGATAGTTGCGATCACGTCCCTGATTCTTACCATGTCAGCATGAGCCAACAAGCTTGCCAAACACGATGATGTTTTCAGCGATAGCTTTATTTTCGGTTTGCATCATAATTGTTTTCATTTATTTTTTGTTACTGGTCATCATAACGCACTGAAAATAAACCTGTTAAGTCACGGTGGCCAGATTTATAATAAAAAAAGAGTTATAGCGCATATGTATTAAGGATTGGAATCTCCGTATATTGATAATAAAAACTTTTATTTAATTTATACATATATATCAGCATGCATAGACAGCATATTGGAATTTAAAAATATCACTTAGTTTCTTAGGTCACCAAAATATGATGTTATATATTATATTTATTTAAAATAACATCATCGTTTATTCTCATCTGGTAATTTTGCTATCGGTGATCCTGTAGTATGTGTTTTTATGTTATGTATCGAATTTGTGAGAACCTTTTCACAAACAAACATAGCTCTCAGTTTACAATCGACATCGTCCAGTTCTCCGTTTCTGCGCATGCTACCACAATGCTCATTCTCTTTGTTATCATCAGGTTGCGATGGAGCCCAATTTTCGTATCCAGTTAGATATAATAACTGACCTGAAATTGAAAAAAAATATTGTTTAGATACACAATCGGTTTAATCGAATAAATCTGTTTCGCGTACCATATATTGTAAGATAAGTTCCATGATTAATTAGATCGTTGAAGCCCACGTATATATATTCTTTTTGAAAGTGACTCTTGAGAGTAATCTCTGGATACTTGGAAAATTCTTCGATTAAATAATTTGCTTCATCTTGACTATTAATCACCACAAGATTAGACTCTTCGGCTTTGCAAATCTTATATGCATCTCGCCAAGTCATTGGTAACGTGTGAAATTTATAGCAACGGTCTAAATATGGTACGAACTTATATTCTGAAATATTGTTACATAAATATTTAATAAAATTAATAACATATGTGAAAGTTAAAATTGATTTAAATCGTGACCAAAAATTGTCTCTAGAGATGTCGCTTACTAACCATATGACAAAATTTAGTGATTTCAGAAGGCAACCGGCAAAGAAGCAATGTTCTGTTTTTAGTATTTTTCCTTCAATCAACCACCACCGTTTTATTTTATATTCTTATTTTTTATTTAATTGTAACTAGGTTAAAAGGTTATAAACCATTAAAATGTATAGTAAATATTTTTGGTATGTTTTTAAAATGTTTCATATTCTTAAAATAAACGTTTCATAAAAAAAAGTTATTTTATCAAAATTGATTTTCTTTTACTTTAAAAATAAAATGGTAATTAAAATTATTGTTTTAAAATAATATTTATATGCTAACAAATAAATGCGTAAATAAATTAACCTTTTAACATATATCTAGGTAAACCATAACACATACGTAATAAAATGCGATAAATGTGTTTACTGCATAAAAATATATTTTAATTAATATTTTTAATTTTCAATAATAAAATCATAATATTAGTTAGTATAAGTTGATTAATAGCATTAGAAATTAATAACTATTTATATATAACTTGCACAGATATTTAAATGCATAATACAGTGATTGAGTCACAAATATATTTTCATTGCCATTTTATTGAAATTAAATCAGAATACGATTTCAATTGTAGATTTCTACTAGACGAAATATAATTTATCTAACAGGTGCTAGTAAAATTATTACTAATTACCACTAGCAAACTTCGTTTTAAAAAAATAATTGTAAGGCAACACATCATCTGTCACAAACAAAATGTCCCGAACGTAAATTATAAATCAATTACTTGATACATTTTTAATAACCATGTTAGTGAAATTATATTTAATTTAGTAAAAATATAACTTGCGAATTCATTTTATTTCCAAGCTCAAACTAACAAAATGAAATGTAGTTTCTTAACTTTCATTACTTTAAGTTTAACTTTAAACATTAAATGAAAATTTGATATGATATGATTTTAGAAAAACTATTCTCATCGCGTAATCTATGGCATTCTACTACAATACATAAATTGATAAAAAAAATATTTAAAATATTGTTCTGGTTATATTTTAATCCTTAAATATTTCTCGATAATAACTTAACAATTGATACAACTAACAATATATTTGTTATATTTACCTTGTTGGTTCAAGGTAGCATTAAAGTCACACATATGTGTTCTAGATACAAAGTAAAGCCTTAACGACAATAATGTTATAATATTCCAACCTGTATCATATGTTTCGCAGTCGGGGTTCTGCGTTAATCCTTTTAATTCCCTCTTGCATATTAAAAAAATTTTTCTGTTGCAATTAATATCGTTGCTCAATCCACTACGTCCCGTCTCAACACAATTTTCATCATTATTAACATTATTCGGTTCTCCGGGATACCAATTGATGTAATGCTCGTCGACAGAAGTACCTTAAAGTATTCAAAGTATAATTTTCTAAGAACTAGTAATTTTAATATTTATATTAAATTAAATACCGTCTAAAGCGACAAAGTCGCCTTCAGAAAATATATCATGAAGAGCTACCCAAAAAAATTCCATGTCTTTACGAGTTGTTAGGTCAATTACTCCAGTCCATTCACTGAGTGATGTTGGCAAAAACAGCTGACTTCCTTCAGCTTTGCACGTGGCTAACGCATCAGAAAAGTTTTGCTTCACATTGTGCGCTTTGTAAAATGCTTGTTGGCCTTTGTCAAATTTATAATCTCGCCTAAAAAACTCTAAAATGCGATTTTTTCCACATGTTTATAGATAGATAGCATCATAAAAAAATAGACTCACCATTGTTACAGTAACACGAGGTTATGCCGAGATAAATAAAATACAAATATTTTAGCATCGTTGATAACACGGCACCGCGACGCATCGGTTATAGACGTATACTGAAGTAGTGGTATTAATGTAAGAATTGTTTATTTCCAGGCGAAAACTGGTTTCGTGCCGGATAAAGTGGTGTGTGTTTTTTTATATTATATTATCGTTACGCGTTTTTCCATTATAATTACACTCCATATGTTTTTAATAATTTAGTTTAATATTTATACATTTCTTATTTATTTTAATTTTTTTTTTTTAATCAAATTTTTTGGATTTTATAAATCTTACAACTACTTATGACGCGTATTTTATATGATACATATTTATTGCTTATTATAGAGTAGTGTCACAAATATCCCAAATTAATATTTTGCTTTTATAATTCCCATAAGTTGTAAATGTACCGCAAATTTTCCATTTACTCCAATCCAATTAGTATACAAAACTACTTTAATTAGTAATTAAATGCTTTTAAATAAAAAAATACAAACTTAAAAACTTAAAATAATGTAATTATAATCAAATTTTAGTATTGCTTTGATTGCTCTAAAAAAATTTTAAATCCTGAAAATTTGTCTGTCTGGCATCATTATTATTAAAAATCGCTTTTTTTGTCTTTAAATACATCAAAACTTTTATTTTGACGATGATAACAAACGATATTTAGACATCTTATAAATTACCTGTATTAAATCATCTATATCAGTATATGCCACAGCTTCCAATTTTTACAAACATATATTCGCGCGTACCAGAGCCGAGTCATAAGAAGAAAGTCGTATACGTCGCACCAAAATACGATTGTGTGTTGTTTTTGTTTCTACCTGCGCTTCAATAAAGATTTTTATCGGGAAACTGCAGTTTACCGGCATACTTTGGAGAGCTTAGTAGAGGTCGATAACAATATTACACGTATGATATATTTTTAAAATAATTAGATTAAAAACATTTTAAAAATTAATAAAATATTTTTTTTATACTTCTAAAAATTACATACATATAATAAACATTAATTTACATATCATACATACAAAATATCTATGAATAGAAAATTTACATAAAAAATATATATATATTAAAAACAATTAATTACATTTGAAAAATAAAAATTCAAAACAAGTATAAAGTAAAAATACTAAATTTTTTAAGTCATATATTTATGAAAATCTACAAAAAAATAATAAACAAACAATAGTAGTAGCTTCGATGTTTTCGGTTAATGATTTGTGGAGGACATTTGTACAGCGAACTGTACACAGTGACTCTTATGAATATCTCCTTCTGGAAGGCGTCAGTGCTTGTCATTGAGAGCGTGTCCTGGAGGTGATTTATCATACAGGTAGCGAGGCATAAATCCGAGGTTGAAGGAGTCCGTTCAGCGAAGAGGTAGTCCGAGGTCGAAGATGATCTCACTTACAACACTATACCCAAATACCATCCCCCACAAACACAAACGCCCACAACCTATCCTAACCCGCCAACTACCAATCACATCCCCACCCATTACCCTAAATCCAGTCCAACCACAACTTTAATTTAACAATCATCAATAATCAAACTAGGAGCACCAAAAAAACATCAGCGTCAAACATCAAGGTGTGACCTCAGATTCGTGTATGATGCATAAGAGTCGCTACACAATTATCTTTCTTTTGTACAAAATCAATCGCAAAATTGTGAAGACAATTTCGCACAAAATAAATTTAAAAAAATATATATGTAATATCACAGTAACTGATTGTTAACCTCTACTGTATGATTATGTTAGTTCAGCGTCCGTGTGTTTTGGATTAAGAATGGAAGCTGTGACGTTCACTGATCTATATGATTCAATAATTTTATATTTTTTGTCCCCTAGATTTGTTAGAAAACAACGTATGACATGTTTATAATCAATGATGAAAAAATGCATTTAGGTTAATAATTTATTTCTGTTATTATTTATATTGTTCTGTAAAAGTTTTTTGCTTTTTTTTCTTAATTATTTTTATGTTTTATTACTATAAGTCTTATTTTATTGATCTAATTTTCTCTTGTCAATTGAAAAATGATTTTAAACCAACAATTTGTACTTAATTTTATCATATGGTATATATGTATTTTCATACATTTTTATAAAAAAATAAATTTGAACATTTTATTAAATTGAATATATGTACTATATTTAATTACAAATAGTCAACGATTTGCTTTAAAATAATTGCATAACAGTCTCAAATATTATTAGTATATTTTTATGATAAAAAACTGTTTAGATGTACCATATTTCCTGTAATTAATTTTAAATTGTGCCTTGTCTAGTAAATATTTGCGCTCAGCTATTCTTTTAAAATTATAAAATACTTCTGTCGGTTATAAAAATAATTTAAAAAGTAAGCAAAGACACAGTTTTATTTTTTTATGCGTAATTTTAGAAAAAAATATTACTTTTTCATCACAAAATGCAATTTACATCCTCCTAATATTTATACTTGCTTTTAGTTGGTCCATTACAGTGAATTCTTGGGCTATGAAAACTGTATATTATATATTGTTCTACAATGCACATATTTTTTGGTCAAGTTGTATTTTTATCGTATAAATTTACCTGTCATATTTTTATGCACCATGTTTATATTTGAGACTAAGTAAAGCGAATTGCGGTTATAAATGGAAATACATTTTTTCTTGAGTAAATTTTCGATGATAAATAAACAGACACGAACTTATAGGTCAAAATGTTCAACCAAATTGATGACAATAACATGATAAAGATGTAGTATATAACAAATCGGTCGTCAACATAGATAATGACTATTTATAAAAAAAATTGAATAATATTATAATTTTTAGTAAGTCATTGATTTATTTAGAGTATGTTTTTATTCGCGAGTCAATCACTGCAGTTACTGGCAGATGGTTCATATGTATTTTTGCGTACTTATTTGCTATTGTAAATAAAAATTTCGGCTGAAATTTGGCGAATAGAGTTTACGTGAAATTTTTTCTTTGTATAATGCAACATCAGCTTGGGGCAGTATATTCAATGAGAGCTTCATTAAACTTTTAAGAGGTTATCTTGACCTTAACAAACATTGGCAATAAAATTATTGCATGTTCTTCTTTCGCATATTAAAAAGTCAAATTATAATAATATAAATAAATAAAAATAACCATTCACTGTAACGTATGTACAAATTTAGCACAATACATTATAGCAAGAACATAATTTATCTTTAAAAACAAAAAATTATCTTAGGTCCATATATGAGATATCATAATTTACAAAAAATGTAGTTTTAGTTTTTTCAATTTATATTAATTTTTTTAATAAATAATTTAAATATTTTTAATTGTACAACTAAAAAAATGAAATTAACTTAAACATTAATAGTATACTCAAATGTGCATTTTTATTGCAATTTGTGATTTGACATGTTTTATTACAAGTGTTCCATATATTAAAAACTTATATAGCGCGTAATCGCCTGTCAACGCATCAAATTTCATCTGGCAATCCTGTTTTTGGTCTGAATTTTATAATACGAATACCAGAGGATTTCTTTTCGCAAACAAACATTGCTCTAATATTATCACATTCAGCGTCGTTCAGCTCTCCGCTTCTATACATACTGCCACAGTGCTCTTTCCCTTGGTAATTATCCGGTTGTGATGGTGCCCATTTTTCATATCCAGATTCAGATAGCGTTTCTCCTAAAATTTAATTTAAAATTTAAAAAAATAAAAAAAATACAAACCAGACTTTTATATAAATATTATTTTTATACCTTCAATCGTTAAATATGTTCCAGGGTTGATTAAGTCATCGAAGCCTACATGAATGTATTTCTTCTCAAAATTTCTTTCTATACTCTTCTCAGGATATTTGTCTAATTCCTCTACTAGATAATCTGCTTCGGCTTGACTGTTAATTATCACAATCTTTGACTTTTCAGCTGCGCAAATTTTATGAGCATCCCGCCAACTCCTTGGTTTCGAATGAAATTTGTAGCATCGTTTTAAATTATCCACATATTTATAGTCTGGAATGCGTTAAATTTAAAATAAAATATTAGCATTTTATCTATAAATTAGTTTAATTATAGAAATAAAATAGGTAAAATCGTTTCGTAAATATGTACAAGTAAAGCACAGAGCAACCGCAAATTATTCTATCTTAGTCAAAATAACTTAATTAAGAACACCACAAATTAATATTTCATGATGTCGGGTTAATCAATTTAACACCATTCTATTAAAAATTAAGCCCCCACTAATGGATTAAATTGGTGGGTCTAAAAATCCAGCAACCTTTTACCCCAATTTAGAATCTGAAAATTATGCTATTAAATCATTAACTGCGAAGAGAAAATCAGTCGGCATTTGATAAACAAAGATAAGTTTTAATTTTTTTTTTGTAAAATAGGACACCACCGTGAGAAACTAATTTTTCAGATTAAGTATTTGACAAAAAACTTTTTCTTGAGAAACGATAGCAATGATGAAATGAATATCTCTCGAACTGACTGTGTTAACGCAAATATAGTATAATATTACGACACATTTTGTACTGAATATATTAAGCTTTTTTAGTATGTATATAAATGCTTGCAATATATTAAAGAAAATTATAGTTCTATGTACGATTTTGTGTACAACAATAAAAAAAAATATTTTACGTCATTGATCCAATAATTTTGCAGTAAAATTATTTTAGAATGCTGCAGGTGCTTATTATGATATAACTTACTTAGTATATAAGTCCATTAATAATCTAACCTGGATCGTATGTTTCGCAGTCATTGTTTACTGTTAATCCTTCTAAAAATCTCCTACATACAACTTGTCTTAAACTATCACAAGCCACATCGTTGTTAGTTCCCCAACGTGCCATAACTAGACAATCTTCGCCGTTATCAAAATCGTTGGGTTCGCCTTTGTCAAAATTTGTATACACATTTTCAATGGATGTACCTATTATATGTATATTAAAAATAAACTATTATAAGCAAATAAATTAATATATAGATACAAAACTGACCATCTAAAGTAACAAAAATATTTTCGGCGAATAAGTCGTGCGCTCCTATCCAAAACCAGTAAGTTTCTGGCAGTAATATTTTCTCCACGATTGAATTCCATTCTTCGGCAGACTTTGGTAAAATCAAATGACTTCCTTCAGCTTTGCATAATGAAACTGCTTCAGAAAAGTTTCGTTGTATCCTATGCGCTTTGTAAAATGCCTTGTGTTCATCAAGGTACGTGTAATCAGGTCTAAATGAAACTAAAATTAATTCAAAACACTTTTACTATTATATAAATCAAAGCATATTTCCAAATATGTTACCATACGCACTTGCAGATGATGGTGTATTAGAACCAACACAGATACAATACCTTATCGCAACACAGACGAAAAGAAAACATCTTAACATCATGCTAAAATAAACTTCCACGAACACTATCGACACAAGACAGGCAGAGACTAAAGATACAACGCGACGTTAGTACAATGTGGTTGATATTGCAACAAAAACTGGTTTTACTTAAATAACAAGCACGTAAATAACATAACTAAAACCCTAGAGAGTGTCGTATACTTTAAAATGTAATAATTGAACGTTATAAAAGTTAAAATTAAAATTAAAATAACAACCTTGTACATAGAATTTAGTAATAATTTTACATATATTTTGGACCATATAATAATCACTTTAAAATATGTTTATTATTATTATTTTATTATTTTATATCGGATATATTACCAGACTGAGAAATATGAGAATTAATAATATTTTAGCAATAACACAGAAGCAGACTTCCATGTATTTATTTTCAAATCCAGATGAAGCCTGTCAGTTCTATAGTATAGCCACGCATTCACGTTATGGTAATACTTTGACACGACGCAATATTTCTGTTCAGTTTTGGTATTTTTCTCACACGTCATCTTAACGGTGTACCATATGTCCAGATATTAAAAATTCTGAGTGCCAGCACAATTTTACAAAAATTGTTATGCAGAGATCTTCGCTCTATTGCCATACTGTAGGACTTCTCAAATAAATAATTAATTAGCTGATATACAGTCTCATCAAATTAGATTAGCCACATCTTATATCACTTGTTGAATTTATATTTTTTTTTGGTTAAGAGGACAGTCGTATCCGTATATCGCAGAATATCGGTCCCAGCACACTAACATGATATCTTCATTATGGATGTAAATGTGTATTTTTGCTTTACTTTAGTACATAATACTTTAAACAACAAACAATATGATTAAGGTGGAAGTTTTTTTAATTTTAATACGAGCTATATGTCCCACCATTTATTAAAGGATTCAGCATCGTCCAAAAATAGTGCTAAGTACATATTTTTTTCCTCAAATGTTTTATCAGTAAAATTTGCCATGCGTTTTTTGATTTTTCATGTTTTGAGACGCATAAGAAGTAGTTTCTCAAATATCTTAGGAAAAAAAAGCAATATCTGCTGGAATGAAATGACATTTTCTATGTGTTTTCTTAGTTTGAATAATAAACTTACTTTTTAATCTTTCGTTTCTTAGGCACATATTTCTGCCCAGAAGCAGTATTTAATATATTTTCAATAGTTTCCCAAGGAGGTTTAGACCACCAGTCAGTGATGTGGGGGGTTTTAATCACCTGCATCATTATTTACAATTTAGTTGTCATCATAACCAGCACTTGAACAACAAAAATATTAATCAATTTGTTTCGACAGTTCACATCACCCATATCGATACCACAAATGAGGACCCTAAAAAATTAGAAATATTATATGGACCACCTAATATAACAATCCGTCGTTATCACCAGAGAAAAAACTACCCTTTTGTATGAGATAGCGCGTGCTAGACAACACATTCGATCTTACATATGTATATTACGTCACGTCCCTTTGCCCTTTAAAACCTTTTTTGTCATGGAAGTAGTTAAAATGTGTTCTTCAAATGTATGAAAGTCTTTATTTTATAAGTTTTTTTTTTCTTGTGTACTTCATTCTATAAGATATATTCTTGTAGTACTGGTCTTACTATTTTTTAAGCGGATCTTCACTAAGAGTATTCTGTAATTTTATTTGCATAAATTGATTTATGTATTTTTATCTCGAGCTAATAGTTAATTAATTTATTACTCATAACAGTAGCAACTTCGCATTATTTCTATTAATTTTCCTGCATCAACATCAACTACCACATTATTATTATCAGTTAACGGGATTTCAGCGAATAACTAGTCGCCGGGTTAACGATTAGAAATAGATTTTTACGCGGCAGAAAATTTATTTAGCGTTTAAATATTTACGTAGTTTAAATGATTATTATTTAGTGCTTCAATCGCGATTAAAAAAACAAGTATCTATCTCCACTTTTGCAGTATCGCCAGAGTACCGCGTAACTCCAGTGTTGCCAACAACAATCAGTCCCTAAATGTTTTTTATTGGTGTCAAGAGAAAATTAAAACTTTTTTGCTTAAGATTGCTACAAGCGACAATTAAAATATATATTATTTTGCTTTGAATTGATTTGTAGTAATATTTATTTATTTTGATTAAATTAACCATCGTCACCTAACAGGCTATCCTAATGCGTCACGATGCTCGAAAACAATAATTGTATTATTTTAATACACAAATATACATAATTAAAATATTTAAAATAATAAAAAACCATAAAATATAAAAATTAAATTATACAAACTGTACCAGCTTCTCGTAGATAACATTAAACAGATCAATGTGTAATGTAAGCATATAAAGAAGCCGGGTGGCCACATCCATAAGCGAGTCGGCGAGTGTGGACGTCCTAGTCCCAACGGCTAGCAAAAGAGGACGCGATCGTGATTCTCGAAGACGTTCCTTGAGAGTAGCAAGATTTTTGACAGTGCCCTTCAGACATTTGATAAAATCACTAGCAACATACAACTTTCTGCAAGAAAATATATAAAATATATATTTTTGGCCATTTTTTAAATGCAAAACTAATTATATAAAGCCAAATATGTAAAGCATACTGCTTTCAGATTATATTATTATCTTTAAGAAATAAGAGATGGGTTCACAATTTTTTTGTTCATGTAATGTTTTGAAAGATGTTTTTGAGACTCCATGCAACTGGAATACCGAAACAAATTTTAAATAGTCCTAATTCATATAAATTCTATAATAAATTAATGTGTTTTATATTCTACTTTGCAAAAATATTTTTAAATTTATCCTATGATCTTTTTTTATCTTTATAATTTATTCTTATGAACTATAAAATGCTTATAAACCAAGAAATTGTATTTTATTGTTATATATGATATATATGTTCCTGTATTTTTAATTTTATAATAAACGTTTTTATATATTAAAAATATAAGAAACAGGAAATAATTTTGACTTGAAATTACACAAATGAAAATATTATTATTTAATGGAAATTTTATCACAAACCCAATATGGGGGATAATTGAACTTGTTTTCAAGAAAAAGGAAAGCAATTAGGATTTAATAGTCATATCGTATTACTCAAAGGCATCAACGTAGGAAATGATAAGCTTTGAGATGAAGAAACACTTAGGGATGAGAAGCTTAGCAATAAAATTTTTCTTTATATACCTGCTATATTTAAAAAAATTAAATTATGTGACATTGCTACAGATACAATTAACCACAGCGTATAAATATAAGTAATGTATTATTTAATAATTACATATTTTCGACTTTATAGAATAAAATATTTGTTTTTAATAATAATATACTTACTACTACAAATTGCTTTTATATTGATTCATATCACCCTATTATAAAAAAATAATTACCAATACATTATGTGAGCAAATTATTTTAGTAATTAATTATTTAATTACTAAAATAATTTGCTCACATAATATATTTAAAATAATTAATTGCGAATTATTTTAGTAATTAATAAAATAAACTTTTCATTATAAATTTGGTTTCTAATTAAATTAAACATTTTTTTATACAGTGTAAATAATCACTTTTGCATTTTTAACGACTCATACTTATGGGCATTCAAGTACACACCCTCTAATATTTTTATATTGTCAGCTGTAGTTAAATACTATGCAGACAAGCAATTAAATTAAATTATCTAGCAAAGTGTATGTTCTACATTGATAGTTTTCTCTTAGGTGAATTTATTTACATATGCATGCTAAGAATATATTTAACTAGAAAATTACACATAAACAAGATTAAACAATTTTAGTTTGACTTTAAACAGAAATGTTTACATATGTCAAACAAAAATTCGCTATTAAATTAAATAAAAAAAAAACAGTTTGTGGATTTATAAATAAATCAAGAGAATCAACGGTAAAAAGTTTTCTCTACAAATTTTTGTAGCATTCACATTTAAGAATATTCTAAGTGCTTTTTTCAATCCATTTTTATACACCTAAATAATGATATAAATGAGTGCTTTGTATGGTGTCGAATGAGACGCAATTCGAGTCTTTTAGTTTTATATTTATTGTTATATTAAGTTTCAAGAGAAAATTTAAATATAAACAAAAATATTAGTTATAGCGCAGGCCTTGTGATGCGATATTACTGGGGGCACTCGACTGCCATCGATCTTCTGGAAGACGTATGCGCAGTTGAACAGGTCCTCTCTTTTTTGTCATTTTTTAGGGAGAGACGATCGACTAAGGGCGGAGCCCTGTCATAGGGCCTTTTGTGGCTCTTTATATTTTTACGTCCGTCCTCGGTAGATGCAAAACTTAAGCATATTAATTGATGACTTTTCTTACTTGTTCACCATGACATTTAAATTCCGTAAATGTATGTCCATGTGGCACATGTTGTCCCCCATAATCAGCAATTATGTTTCTGATAAAATGTATAAATACGTTATACTAATATTTCATTTATCTTAAAATCGCTCAGCACCGCGAAAAACATTAATAGTTTAATTTGATTTTTTTAATTATAAAATGTATAACCTTTATAATAAAAGGTGTTTTTTTTACAATAATAAGATATTATATTTTTCTTATGTATTAATATACATAGTAGAGTAGTTTATTCTTCATCTGCCAATTTATTAAAGATAGGCCTTCTTGTTGTACGGCTGTTTGAAAGACTTCGTTCGCAAACAAACATTGCTTTTGTCTCGCAATTGCCATCATTTAGACCTCCATTTCTGTACATGGCCCCACAGTGCTCTTGTCCATCTCGGTTATCTGGTTGTGTGGCTGCCCAAGTAGTGTACCCAGACTCAGAGAGCGGTTTTCCTAAAATAAAAAAATATCATTCAAAAGAAGCTCGCTAAATCTGTCAATCAAATATTTTGAAACATACCATCGATGGTTACATAAGATCCATGATTAACCAGATCGTTGAAGCCTAAGTGGATGTAATATTTTTCGAAAGTTCCTTTTAATTCCAGCTCTGGAAAATTTCCGAATTCGCCTATTAAATACCTGGCTTCGGCTTGACTGTTGATTATCGCCAAGTATGACTCTTCGGCTTTGCATATTTTGAAAGCTTCTCGCCAATTCATCGGAATCGAATGAAATTTGTAGCAGCGATCTAAATGCTCGACGAACGAGTAATCTGAAAAAACAGTTTTGGTCAATTATTTATTGGGTGACCTTCTTATCAATTAATAAAACCAAAAAGATTTTTGGGTTAAATGTCACAATATATACTGCTTTGGCAATTTAATACCGCAAAAAATAAAAAAAATATAATGTATTTTATTAGTTTTTTTTATTAAATATTTTATAAGCGTGATTTCTTTATATATGTTTTTTTTAGTTTTAACTGTTTTTCCATAGTAACGCAATTTATCGTGCTATTAAAGTAAATGTGCTATTTTTATTTTCAAAATATTTTTTATCAACAAATACGCAAATGTATTATCATAACTAGACGTTAATAGGCAAAGTGATTAAGATTGTGGTCGGTAATCTACGGTCCGCAATCGCAATGTAAAATATTATATAAGCTCTCCCAATTTTTGTAAAAGAAAATTACATTATTAACATATTCCAAATATATTTTAAGATTTTATAATATTTGTTACCGTTAAAAAAATAATCATAAAATACTAAAATGATTTTATTGTAACATTTAGAGGTCGTAAATGAGTTCAATTGACCACAAACCACTATTAATTGACCACAAAAACATGTAATGATTAGCTAAAATTTTAATTACCTTATCACTATGTATAATTTATAAAATATTGTATGAATTGTTTAGTGGTAAACGGTAATACAAAAATGATAAAGAATATGAAGCTTAGCCAAAAAGTAATATGAGGTAATGAAAAAAAATATATATTTTTTACCTTGATCGTATGTTTCGCAATCAGGATTCTGCGTTATTCCTTGTGCATTCTTCTTACATACAAAGAATCTTCTTTCATTACAATTTCTGTCATCGTTAACTCCTTCCCGGTTTACGGTAATACAATGTTCATTGTCATTATCATTGCTTGGTTGATCTTCACCCCAATTTATATAAATTTCTTCTACAGGTACACCTGTAATAACAAAATAAATATTACTTAAAGTTTAGAAAAAAATATAAATTTAAATGAATAAATTATTTACCATCTAGTGCTACAAAATCTCCCTCAGAGAATATATCGTGTCCTGCTACCCAAAATATATTCATATTTGCACGCGACGCAACATTGATAACTTCAGACCACTCTTCAGCTGAACTTGGTAACAACAATTCGCTACTTTCGGCTTTGCATGATGCCACCGCAGAAGAAAAGTTTTGCCTCACTGTGTGCGCTTTGTAAAAAGCGTTTTGTTGAATGCTGAATGCATAATCTCTCCTAAAGAATTCTATAAAAAAATTAATTAGATCAAAATATATTGTTGCAATTATTTTTATATATTTTAATTTAAAAATATAAAGTATTAACTTAGTAGATATATCAATGTTTTTTTTAACATTGTATCGTCAACTTTAATTTGATTAATTTGCACTTTTTAATATATTCATTTAAACATATTATCAACTTATTAAATAGTTAGCTAGATTAATTTATGAGGGAGTGGCAATAATCTTAAATGCAATTGGAGATAGTGGAAAATTCTAAATTTGACAAAATCAATTATTGATTTTAAATATGCATACGACTCGATAAATCAAAGTAGATGCTTATATATTTTTTATTGGTAAATACATTTATAAAAGCGATAACATATTAAATAAATATATACGTGAAATATAATTGTTAAATTTGTAATAACATTTGTTAAGTGTAAAATGATCCAAAAGTGTAATTATTAATTATTCTGTACTATTTAAAATTATACGCTAAAGCTTACAGCGGCAGCTTAAGAACAATAAAATATTAAGCATTTATTGCAATTTACATACTTACGTTGACTAGAACTGTACGATATAATTCCAAGGAAAAATAAAAATAAAAGTTTGGCCATCATTGACGGTGCTGCGATACCACCACGCTTTGAAGACTAAAGAGAACTGAAGTAATATTTTATCGAAATGTATATATATTATTGAATTTCAAGCCAAAACTGGTTTTTCACTGATACGCTGCGGTCAAGAGTACATATATACATACATGGTGTTTCCCACTTTGACAGCGAACTCTGGCAAACTTTTAATTTTCTGAGAATCGTGTTTTATAATTGCTTGGGTAAACCATCTGTGTGAGCTTTTACTCATTTTGTACTATGGTTTTTTTCTTTGCATATTTCCATCTAAATAATTTATAATATTCGAAAGCCTGTCGTTTAAAAATATTTTAAAATATACTCTATGTTACAAATTATTTGCAGCGCTTACTTTAAGTAAATACCATCTTTCTGGTATCAGAAAAATTGCTTTCTTAAAAAGCTTATCAGCTCTAAATGTATTTAAGAACTTGTAACTGCGGTAATGTAGCAATGGCATTAAACATTTTTATTTATAATGATAATTTTTTTATCACGAGTATAGTAAGATTTTGTGAAACTTCGTAACAACCAAAGAATTTTGAACTTTGATAAAAGGTTTGCTGTTGGCATAGTGGAACACAATGCCTTTTCTTTATATTGACCAACTAAAGTGGAATCGATTGTCAGTACAACACAATTCTAGAAAACATGAAATTCTTTATGGGAAATCCAGACATAGCTATCGTCTGTACTGGCTCACCTTGCTGTGACCATGATCTTTTTCGTTCGACGTAGTTGTATTGAATTTCCAGTGATGATTTATTTGAGCAAAAATTCGAAAAGAAATCGCAGGCGTAATTTTGATCGCCAAATTAGTGTGACACCTAAATACTCGCGTATTTCCCTACTTAAGCTTTAGTAAATGTCTCGATAGAAGTAGTAGTAATATTTAGTGTTAGAGCAATCCAACGTATCACTGTCCTATATGTGGGGATAGGTTCAAAAAGTCTCATTTTTACATAAGTTTGTGATAGTAAGTAATGGAATATCACAATTTGGTGAAAATGTGTGAAATTGATAACAGCACGAAAGAACAATGTTCTGCAAAAAACTGTATGACTATATTTTGCTATTATTTTAATATATATGTACATACGTATTTAAAGAGATAAAATGCATCTATTAAATTTCAGTTAACAAATCGTTAACCAGCACACCAAACGTACAAAAAGTAGCATTTTACTACCCCTTAAGAAATATTCTCTCATATCTTCAGCAAACTTTTAGCCAAGTTTTTTTTAGATTTTGTCTCCTTATTGAGTACACGGGCATTTATTTTCCAGGACAGGTCAAGTATTTGCTTTTATTGTTTTCCCTATAATTTGAAATATTTTAATAACGGATTTTCTTAGTAGGTATACAAGTGCATACACCTAAGCCTAAGGCTGTTTACTTTTATTTTTTTATTTAAATTTTGCAAATAAATATTGGTATAATGCACGTCACTTGTGTCGTATCACGTACTTTTGTAGTATCACTTGATATTCACCAAGGTTAGTTATTTTTATCTTTAACCTGATTTATTGCACCCACTTTTTTCTTAAATGTGTAAACTGATTATTAGATTGTAAAAAGCGTTTTGTCGATAACCTAATTTAGCACTACACAATTATATCATGTTTTTCTTAAACTAAATTATAAACCATTTATCTATATAATTTTATAAATATATTTACAACGAAAGCTAATGATTAATTGACTAGGTAACCAATTAAAACAATGTAAACATACAACTAAATGAAGGATAAAGTTCTGAGAAATTCAACAAAGGATTACGGATCTTAAATTATTTATGATTTTAAGAAGTGATACGTTTTTTGTATGTATGTAGATATATATATGTATGTACATAATTTTATTATATATTTATTTATACAAACATTTCTGTATAATAATAATGTAATCTTAATTAACACATTAATTTTTTATATAGACTAAAATATTTATTTGTAATATCTTATGCATAAATATTATGAGATAAACACAATTTTCTGTTTTATTATTCTAATAACTTATAATGAAAATTATTATTTCATACCTGAATGTAATATAACAAATATATTATCAGGGTGTTTTTATAGACATGGGTTTCTATCCTTTTTCACCATTGTTCATGATGTAATATATACGATTTCAAAAATGTGATAATAACACTTGCTAATTCTTTACGTGATATGAAGCGTTTCGAATATTAAAGGTCATATCAATAAAAATATATTTCAATAATAAATTATAACTAATCTCATGGATCACAATCCGTTAATATCATAAGTGAAAAGTGAAGGTATGAGAGAAACTGCGTTAGGTCTAAAGATTTCTATTTAAGTTAATCAAAACTATTTATTAATATGTATAATAAAATAAAACAATCGTGACATAACAGGTTACCTTCAATGCATCACGATGGTCAAACTTAATGTATTGAATATAAGAAGACAAAAAAAAATATAATCAAGTGAAAGGATATGCAGTGCCAGCGTATTAAGGAGCTGGATGGCGATAGCCAGAAGATCATATAATCTAAGTTAAAGTAAAATAAAATATTATTTTGACAATCAGCCGCAATAGCTTACAACACAAATAATCTAATTAGATCATATGAGCAACCAATTGACAAGCTTTTTCTATATAAGTATTGACGACGCCGACGTTTACAAGCTAATTTTCAAAATGTTATTGCAATAATATTTATTATTTTATAAGCCCTTAGGGATTTACTTCGAAATTAATTTTACTGTATTGTTTTAATATGAAAATAAAATGTTTGCTCATAGCAATTTCAACTCCTCATATGAGTATTATATTTATATTTGAACGCTTAATTTGAAAATATTGGTTTAAGATATACGGAATATTAATATTAATATAACGGGCTAAATTGCGAACACGAAGAGTGTAACCATATTATTCTAGTCTTAAATTCACCTCAGCAACTTCAGCTTCCTTTGGTTAAGTTAAGAAAATATTTTATTTTATACCAGTTTTAAGGCTGTTGAACTTTGCGTATACATGAATATATACATATTATAATACATACTCCTAGCATGTTAGTTCCCATTTAATGTATATAAAATAATGATAAATAATAATTAAATAATATATTCTTATCCTTTATATACCCTAACAATAAATTCAACGTAGAAAGCTATTTATATTTCCTAAGAAATGAAATTAACATTGGTGTTTCAGTCACCATTCTTAGTAAATGAGGAAAATTAATTAAATTGTAATGGTAATATTACGCACAGTTTTACCTAATATATTTTATGCATTATTCAATATTGAACATTATTATAAAATTATTTAGCATGATCTATGTATATGATAATAGAAAAAAATAGAAATATATTAAATTAAATATTATCAATGAGGTCATTTATCTGCCCATATTTGTCAATATTTTTAACGTCAGGATTATACGTTGAAAGAAATAATCGTAAACATTGGTCAATATGTTCTTTCAAATAATCAACATGAAAAAATTGAACCTACTATAAAAATGCAATTAAACAAATCTCTACCATATTGATATTTTAGACACACGATTTATTGAAAAAAACACATAAAAATCCTTCACTATTAAACTCTATAGCAGCCTTAATTTTTCATAGAGCAGACAAATTTTCGGATAGTGAACATAAAACTTATGAATTTAAAAATGGCAAAGAAGCATTAAAATTAAATGGCTAATATTCGCGATAGAAAAAAAAAATATTGGTATTTTACACTTACCATATGTTCCAAGGATTTCAAAACATAGGACGAGTACTTTCCAAAGAAGATGTTAAGACAATTTTCAAAGCACAAAATAAAATAGGAAGCATTTTATTGAATGGAAAAGACAAAATTAATAACGTATCAGAAGGAGTATACCAAATTTATTATAACGATTGTGACAAAATTAACATTGCTCAGAAAAATATTTGGTACACTTTTAGGCAAAATAAATTTTAATTAAAATAAAAATAACACTTAATAAAAAAAGACGATGCGAAAGCAATTTCGTATACATGGTTACCGGTTTAAAGCAAAATAAATTAAATTTGAACAAAATTCATACAAATATTCATTCAAACAAATAAATTCGAAAATGCATTCACTTGTTGTTCCCTTAGTAACAAACAAATGTAAAAATAATAAAACACAAGATTGAGTCAAGGACGGTGCCAAGGTTTGCTGCGGCGCTGAGATAGGGTCAAAATTACGCCCAAGATGATGGACCCCAACATCGGTGATCTAAACGTCGGCAAAGCGAGTAAGAAAAGGCGCGACACGAAAGCCCACACATCTCATAAAGTAAGTGACTTGTACAATAAATCCGGTAAAACCTTAAACAAAAATATAAAACCGCTCGTTAATTTCAAATATTCATCATCTTGATTCTTTGTGCATCTATTTTTACTAAAAAATCTTTCAATACCAGTGCAGTTTCTATCGCGTCAGTTTAATTATCAAATTGTAAGGAAAATGCTACGTACATATTGATGTCCTCTTTTAGTTGACATATTATTTCTTTATCTATTTTTTTTAATTCATCTCGTGACTGTAACTTTCTAAAGTTGTATATCTTTAGTTTGTTCAATATTACAATATTTTTTTTAATAATGTTTTATGGTCAAAAACGATTCTTTAATAAATTTCCATTGACAAATACATTTTTTTGTTTTTGGTTATTATTTAACACTCTCAAAGGTGCAATGGTTATTCTAAGCTTTTTTTTAAACATGTAGAGCTTCAATGGTGAATATACTTTTAAATCTTTAATTTTTGCTTTACGTATTTTAATATTTCTTGGATATTCTGTTTCGTATTTGGACTGCATTGTCTAAAAATCTCGTTCGAGATTTCCTTTATTCGCAATCGCCACAGTTGAATTTTATATTTGGCAATGGTATTTATCCTAAGTAATATTAAAAAAATATTCATGTTTCCATTATTCGTGGTTATGATACGTTTTTATTTTTTTTATTCAACTCATGACTAAGAGAAAAATATTTTTGAAATTTAGTATTTACAATTCCTTGTTATATATTGAACGCACCAATAATTAATGAGGGCTCTTAACCCTTTTACCGCGGCCGTATAATTATATAATAAACGTTTGTGCGCGACTCTTTCACATAAAAAAATTAAAATTTAGTTTTTTTCCTTACATAAACACATTGTTTTACTATATAAAAGAAAATACACTAGTCAATTTACATCTGAATTATTTTTTATATTAATAAAAAAAATTAAATTGCCTGCCTGTAAAACTGCTTATAGAAAAAACATGGCAAATAATTTGTTAAAATATAGAGCGTCGCGTTTCTCTATAAGTGACCAGCGAACAAATACGCAATTAATTACTGACTGGCCAATCACGAATCATTCGAATATTTTATCATTTACTATTCGATATTCGAATAATTGAAGGCCCTAAATAGAATTAAGAGTTTTGATTTTTTTAATACATTAATTTTGGGATTACTTATTAAAAAGTATTTTATTATTTAAAATATTATGTAAAGATCGATTCTAATTTAGAAATGTAACATATTAAAACGGTAATATTATATTTCATAGATAGTCTAAATTAATCTTAAACATAAATTTTACTTTTTCATGATAATTATTTTTTAATCTATTGAAAAATAGTCTATATAAAAAACAATGCTTAAAAGTTAAGTTTTACTTTTTTACCTGGATCATATGTTTCACACTCAGAATTTCTAGTTCCTTCTTTTTCATCCCTTGTGCATATAAAGTTTTTTTTTTTCAGTACATAGAAAGTCGTTATGTTTTCCATCGCGTTCTAAAGCAACACAATTTTGATCTATTGTTAGGTTGATTTCCATACCAGAGCAAATAAGCTTGTTCGATAGGTGTACCTCAAATAGTATTTAATAAAATATATTTAGGTATAGCGCTAAAATCGAGGAAATGTATTTTTTTTCTTAAATTTTAATTTAAGAAACACAAATAAAATATTGCATGATTAATAGTAATTAAAAAAACTAAATACATTGCTTTATTTTTTGCCAATTTTAACGATGATTATGTCCTTGAGATGATTTATATATTAATAAGATAAAACAATAGTTTTTTCAAATAACAAGGATCGACAATTGATTTTTTGGATTGCGAAAAAATTGATTTGACTCAAAAAAGCAAACCTCAATTTATAATCAATATAATAAATTATAAACGTCAAAAATAAATTACAAATTAAATTTCTTTAATCTAAAAAATCTATATTTACAAAAAAATTAAACTATGTATTTTTTTACTATATCATTTTTAACTGAAATTCAGTATTATAATTATAGTCATATAATAAAATTAAGATGTATTAGAAAATATATAATTAATAACTTTTTGCCACAAATATTATTCTTAATATATGTACATACAATATAAAGTACATTGTATTTTTTTATTCAATCTGAAATACATATTGACTAAAATTAAAAAAAAATATACCTTCTAATGTAACAATTTCTCCCTCAGAGAATATATCGTAAGCTCCAACCACATTGCATTATCAAATTCAGGTACTCCATAATTAATGACGTCTGTCCATTCTTTGTGGCTCTTAGGATAGAACATTTGACTACCTTCTGCTCTGCATGTTGCCACAGCATCTATAAATATGTTTGTTTCCATGTGCTTTAAAAAAAGCTTTTTGCTGCTCAGTATATGTATTCCTGAAGAAATCTACAACATAATATTCAAAAATTAAATTTAAAAATCGTTTTGATAAAAATTGTGTACTCACTTGAGAGTAAAAATATAAATTTTGGCATGACAATTTAACTAAGGTCACAATACCACTACGCATCAAAAGTAAATGTACATTGATGAAGCATCATTATGTATCAATGAAAATACTGGTTTTGAGACGATACGCAACACAAATAAATTTAACTAGTTAATTTATATTTGCAGCTTAATCAATCAAAGTTTCAAACCAAAAACTGAAGTTATATATACATACATATATAAATATATGTGTATATATATGAAATAAATTTACGTATGGGTTAATCGTTTGTTAATTTATTAATAATAAAAATGTATTCTGCATAATTACAAACATACTACAATACATTAAAATATATAATTCATTTTATATTAGATGTCATTTTATTATCAATATATGAATGATGACTTAATTTATTATTCGAATACGGAGGTTTTTAGTAAATTGCGATTTAATATTTATTAATGTTATATATACAGGCTTGGCCATAATACTGGGGCACCCCACTAAATATGTTATAGCTGAAAAATTGTGAATATATAAATAAAAACAGATTATGATTGTTCAAAGTGTTTACCTTGAGCTTATTTTTAATACAATATTTAGTAGGCCCATCCTTAGCTTTAATTACAGCTGTAACCCTTTTTGGCATACTGTTAAAAATGACAGTTTTCTCCTTTCCATCTGCAATTTTTCTAGCAGATCAATTTTGGATTTGCAATTGTGTTGGGCATTTTGAGCCCACAAATGTTCTGTAGTGTTTGCTCTATTGCCATTCTAAAAGCGTCAAATCCTTTGACGCAAACCTTTTAGAGAAGTATGACACGGAGCGTTTTTTTTTTAATTAACATTTGACAATTTAATAGACGCATCACATACTTAGAAAATGAACACTAAAATGCTCTCTTACGTCAAGGGGTTTGACACTTTTATAATGGCCTACATAGGCACCAGACCTAAATCATATAAACCATTTATGAGCAATTTAAAGGAAATGTTGCCCATCACAATGGATAATCCAAAATTGATCTGCGAGAAAAATTGCAGATGGAATAGAGAAAACTATCTCAGTCCACCTGCAAGTCATTTGTTGACAGTATGCCAAAAATGATTGCAGCTGTAAAAAAAGCTAAGGTTGAGCTTACTAAATATTAAAAATAAACTTAAAATATACACTTTAAACAGTTTTATAATAAAATTTTTACGATTTTTTTAAGATATAACACATTTATTGGGGTGCCCCTTTATTATGGCCAAGCCTGTATATGCATACATATATGTATGCATATATTCACATATACATAAAAACTTCTCACAACCAAAGCAAAGACATTCACATAGGTTTATTTATGATTGAATTTTTTTAGTGAAAGAATCGGGGTGAGCTCTCCCTGTCCTGAAACTTGTTAAAAAGAGGAAAAGGGTCGGTCAAGGTCATGCCTTTTGTGCCCATTCATATAAATGTTACATTTTGAATGAATGGATCGTGTGACATGCGAAGATAAAATGCTGACGAGTAAAAAGATCAACTCAAAGCTGAGTCATGGCAATACGATTAGAGGGGCTTAATATAATACATAAAAAAATATGAGCTCAAAAGCGATGTACGAATATTGATAAAAAAAAAAAAATTGTATTATCTTACTTCAATAACTGCCTTTCTAACTATATATATTTGTACTTAATGCATTGCTTAGATTCGTATACCTTTTATTTACAATGTTCTTATAAATTTTTTAACAAACTTCAAGCAACACATTTGTGAGCTTATTATTACGCGGAATTAAATTTTGATCAGAACTAATTTAATTCACAACTGATATGTATATGTTAACAAGCTAGGGTTTTTATCAATTGCAACATCCACTGCAGCGATGCTAATTGATGTTTGGACTGTTTAATATGTTAAGTCATTAACCAAATTCAATAACTATAGTTCATTAGCTTTGAGCATTGCAATTTGTTATAATATTTACTTTTAATTTTATTTTAAATAATAAACGTTAAAGTATTTTGGAAATATAAATTAAAAAAAGATACCGTGCTAATTTTATTGAAAAATAAAAATTAAATATTGCTATTTTATATTGGTTGAGCTAAAAGCTGTATTAAACATAAAATATATTATGTGTTTATTGTTTATACGACGATTACAATAATAGCCGAATAATTTTGGCAGAAATGAGCCACTTATTTTTGTCTGATATATTTTGACCCGTCCCAATTTTATTACAAACGTAGTTTTAACACTGTATTGTATAAGAATGTTTTTTGAATAACAGTAAAATATTTTGTTACATAATTGCTTTAGATTTTTAAAATACGTATGACCAAGCCAATTATTATAAAGTTTATGTAGGTAAAAAAAATTGTATATCGAAATATAAATCAAAACATTTATAGACTACGTTACGGTGATAACGGGCAGTAGTAAAAATTCCGCCATCGATGAAATTCTCTAGTGTCTTGGTATTTTTATATGTATGTAGATTTAAATAAATGTATAAAAACAAGTGCATTTTCATATGTGACTCGAATGACAACATTTTATTTTAAACTGACTTAAAAATTTAACCTTTAAATAAATGTTAATAAAAATAGTCGTAAAGAGAGATACTTTTTTATATTTCTATTGCAATCTAACTGTCAACACAGCTAATAAATAAAAAAAATTCTTTGGGTCACGAAAACTTATTACTGAACAAATTCATGTGGCTTCATTCTCATACATCTTCTTTTTCGATTTTCAACATCGAGGAGACGGACAGCTTATTTGTTGACATGCCCTTGCAGCCATGCTTGTTGCTGTTTTTTTGTATTAGCAGTTCAATTTCGAATTTTGGAGATTGAGGTGTTTAGTGTTGCTGGTTACAAAAAGCTGATTTACTAAAATACAAAAAACTGAATTACTTCCGAACGAAGTGAGAGGCGATCCAATGACGCCATTGGCGTTTATGCACTAATATTTGAAGGACGTAATAATAGTTATTCATAATCCCCAATTCAGATTTGAATATATATTTACTTTATACATATATTCCATATAATACATTTTCAGTAAATGTAAATATAGAACCCTTAGTCTCTTAGTCAAATAATAGTTCAATAAATCTCATGGCATTATATTTATTCAACGCAATTTTTATACGTTTTATTTAATATTTTATGTAAACGTATAAACTTGTATCTTGTTATAAAAATCATTCAACAGTTTTTCATTTCCTTTTACTTTTTATTTTGCTTTTCATAACATATATTAACATCATTTTTCATAAACTTTTATTACGTATAATATATCTTTTCTTCGCTGTCTCGCAAAGCAACACAAAATTTTTTAAACACATTTACTCGTTTAAAACTTTAAACCTTGTTCGAGAATCTACCTTATAAGAGTATATGTTTTTATTCCATTTTTTAAAATGTCACGTAGGCTCTCAGAGTTTAAATAAAATATTAGTGGCTGACATCCCCCATTATGTGGGTAATTCGATGAATATCGATCGCTCGCAAAACGGAAGTTTGAAAACGCCGGAGAAAATTTTTATTTAATTTTCCATTAAAGAAACAAAAGCGGGAGAAAAATAAAACTAATTTAATTTTAGATCGTATGGGTTTACGGTAGTATGAAAGTATGAGGGAAAATTGTAGCTCACATACGAGCGGAAAATTCATCAACAGTCGCGGCGCGGATGCCGTGAGGGAAGGACGTGTCGTGCGTTATACTAGTTTTATTTTCACTGGACTGTAAAAACTCCGCGAAAAAATTTATTATCTAAATTGAAAAATATATTAAATATAAACTATTTGAATAATATTTTGTTTAAATTTTAAAATAACATTTTGAATACTTTTTGCTACGTGAAAGTTATTTATAATTAGTGCTACACAGAAACAACATAAATACAGGTGAATTTTCATACTTATGTATTTATATTTAGATTTTGATTTATCGAAAATAAATTGCTTTGATTGATTAATAAATTAAATATTTTAAAGGTATATAAAAATTAGGTATAGCAAAAAAATATTATTTAATTTTATTATTACAAACAAAGCTTTATAAAAACATATTTTTTAGAATGTCAACTGTTATATTGCTGTATTTTTTAATGACGACTACAAATATGGAAAACACGTTGACACATTAAAGTTAAGCATATATTGATAGATTTTTGCTTGTGTTATAATGGTATTTTTTACAAGATATATCTAGTTTGTAAAACACATTATTTGGGGACCAATTGATGTTTCCCCTTACTTAAATTACTCTTTCCGAGCACACGTATTTTACTACCCTTTAAGATATATTAGATATGTGAGACCTGTTGTACACTATTATGTATATGAATGTAATTTTTCATCTAATAAATTATTTTTATTAGAGCATAAATTTATAACCATTAAATTTTTCGTGTAGTCATTCACAATAAAAAAAAACTAAAACCTGCTTTTTGATTATTTGTTAAAATTCTAAAATAGTATGAAATATTATTATTTAAATCAGTACTTTTCTTATTTTAATTGGAAATATTGTTTAAAATAAATACGTATGTATATAAAAAATATTTATGCTTCGTATATCGAAGTAATACATAATATGTACACCTATAATTCCAAATCTATCAAAAATCACTTAAGAAACATTTGTGGTATGTAATATAATAGTAAAATGTTTTCGAATTACCAGTTTTTTTAATGTGACTCGTACAAAACATCTCTCGTCCATTATCGTCATTGAATGTGTCAAAAATAGTTGTTTGTATATCATATATAACTTTTAACACGTCAATTTTTATGTTGCAAACACGTGTTTTTTATACTTATATTTCAATATTATTATACTGATGTTAAATATATTAAATTAAAATCTAATTCACCTTTGATTTTATAAAGTATTATATATTAGGAATATATCTATAAATAAAAACAATATTTGATTTTGCTGGTTTAAATAATTATTTAAGCGTAATAATAAAAAAATTAATTATATATTAATTTTCACAATTTTTACCCAGTAAAAAAATGATTGAATGCTTAAAATATAAAAGTATATTCTTATAAAATACACAGAGTGTACCAAGTAGTATGAATTATCCGAAAGTTAATATATTTATTATTAATGGAATATATATTGATAATAATAAGTAATAATCATATCCTAAATACATTAAAAAATCTAGTGTCTTGCTATGTATAAATCTAAACCCTATTAAACCTGAGTGTGAATCCCATATTGGTATAAATGCTGTTGAATTTCTATCGTGTCTGGTAATTCAAAGTTAGTGATTATTATGAAATTATAATGTCAATTGATCACTACAGATTGTGTTTTCCTAGATTTTTCTGGGCTCACTCACTCTTTTCTGATAAATAATTTAAAAAAACTTACCTACGTCTATTTATTTTAGGTTTTAATAATAGTTTATAATTAATAAAATATTTGTTACTGATTTACAGATTGATTTCAGTCTGATGTCTCGCTAATAAAGCATTGTGCTAAAACCTGTCATAATGCAACGAATAAAATAAAAATATATCAATTGAAATTCACATAAGCACTTTTGAATTCATACAACAAATTATTACGCAAAGAAATAGTATTGTTGTAGAATATGAAAATAGATTAATCTATGACGTCATGATTATATAAAATTAAATAATTTAAATATTTCTAGATATTCATATGTATGTATGTATATGCGTTTGTAGTTTGCAATTGACATAATACAACAAATTTTAAACAGTTACTAAATAAATGTATATCTCTTTAAAAACATTATTTAAATATGTATTCTTTCATTCGCGAATATATGAGTTTATTATACATATATACATATAGTATATATATGATGTTTTAAAGTATATATTTAGCTAAACCATTAAATAATATTAAGTTATGTTACTTTAAATTTAAAATAAAATAGATTTTTATTTATATGTTTTATTATTAGTTTTCTAGAAATCTGAAATATTTTCATTGTGACATTGTGGCACTTAGCCATTTGTCGATAAAAATGGTTTAAAATTGAATTTACTTTATAGTTTTTTTTCTATAACATTAACAGCTCGTTAAAAAAATATTTATGCTTATTTTATTATTATATATTTTGAGACAATACAACAGAAATTAAAAATAAAGACGATTTTTTATAAAGCGAGTTGAACTTTATAAAAAATAATATTATACTTTTTGCTGGATAATTGCACCATTGAGAAAAATATAAAATTACATAAATTACCATGAAATTCAACAGAGTGTAAAGAGTTAATGAAGCAAATGCTTTATTTCATCTTTTTTTCTATATGCTTAAATTAAATCATAATGAAATTAAAACATTTCTTATCCTTCAAATGTTAAGGTTTTCTTATCATTACTCTTACATATTAATTAAACAGACAATTATTCTGGTTTCTATGTCAACTATGTAGACGCAGTTAGTCTTGGGATTAGTTCGAAACGTAAATGTTTACAATGCGAATTGTTAATCCCGCATACCTCTTTTTATCTAACCGTTTCGAAATCTATTCTTGATCCTCGCCCAAAATGTTTATATTCTCTATATTTTTTTCTTTGCATTATCAATGTTTTTTCGTGTGGGACGTAAAACGCTCTAATATTTTCCGCCTTAAATAATTTTAATGCACACCAACGGATTCTTGTTATAGAATTAAATTAAAATAAGCGCCCGCCTGAAGTTTTTACCGTTCTTCTATTTAAACAGGAAACGCTTGTACATTTAAATTCCATTTAAATTAATTCTTGGAACAATTAACATAGATTGGTAAGGAATTTAGCTTTGCAGTAATCATATTACATATAATAAAACACTATTTGTGTCTAAGTGCTTGTTTCTTTTATATATTGTATTAACTACTTTCTTCAGAATGTCAGATTAGATTGACCCATATATGGAAAGCTTCCTGACAAAATAAACCTAATTAATATGAAGTTACATATGATACTTAAGTTAATTGTACAAACAGAGATTAATATATCTAATAATAATAATTTTTTTATTACGGTAATTACTACGTGTGATTAATGTGTCTTGCAGTTACATTTTAATTTGTTGTGATCTTGGTATAATCTAATGTATTTTTTACTTACAAATTTATGGTTGTAAGGAAGTAGATGTATAAATAGGAGTAAAGTGGACTGTGTCTGGGGAAAAAACGTTTTACCTAAAATTGTTTTTGTTACTTATAGTTCTCTGCTACAAGTAAATTACAATATATTTTTATTATAAATAATTACTAACTCTACCTGATTTATTTGTAAATCATGAAACTGACGCAGTAATCGAAGATTTCTACTTTATTTCCTTTATACACTTGGGTTTTAATTAACTGCTTTACATATATTATTTTATATTGTACATATAGGATGGTATGTAAAAAGATCAACAACTTACAAATAGAAAGAAAACAATTTAATTTTTTTTTTTAAGTTTTTAAAAATAATAAACTCATGTTAAAGAGGTTTATTGTGTCATTGTTGTGAAAATATTGCTAATTTTCATTTTTTTTTGTGTGCTTTTCAAACAAGACATTTATTATTTATTTTTCAATATCATTCACGATTCATAAAAATATAAATTCTTTGAATCCATAAAAGTTTACTTAATAGTTTTTAGGCTTTTTTGATAAATAATTTTTAGGTTTTAAAAAGGTTTGCGAATATATAAAAAAAGTAAAAGAAAAAACTATATGATGGTTGAAATGGGAATTTGCTAAAAAATCGCTATTCGTTTTTTCAAACGTTTAAGTAGGCATTATTTTTATGTGAATGCCCTTTAAATGAGCCAATCAATTAACTTTCTCAGCCCTTAAAGTTAATATAGCTTTTGGAATATACAGAGTATTTACCAATATTACCGTTAACAGTAGCGACGTGACATTTGCACATTTTTTCACTTTCAAATTTTAATGTTGAAAATAGCACAGTTAGTTTAAAAGTCAGATGTCATAAAGCCGTCATGGGCCAATATTTTAAATACTCCTTTACAATATGAGAAATACAGCGTAGTTAACAATCCACACTCACAAATACCCGAAATAAATTTATCACAATATAATTATAATCTGTGATAATAGATTTGAATTAGAATTATGTATTAATAATTATTTCCGATATCCCAGATACGATAGAATG
This sequence comes from Plectrocnemia conspersa, assembly GCF_051122295.1. Lineage (NCBI taxonomy): Eukaryota > Metazoa > Arthropoda > Insecta > Trichoptera > Polycentropodidae > Plectrocnemia > Plectrocnemia conspersa. The sequence continues at coordinate 19,353,033 of NW_028277175.1, forward strand.
GAAAACACAAGGGTTCATATAGAATACGAAACCATAATTTTCAGACAATAGTAATCTATTCAAACTATTAACCTATTGTGTTAGTTAGACAAATGGCTGATTTACACAAAAAATCCAGAAGATAAATAGCCAAAAATAATTATTTAATTATTTTTTATATATGTGTTAAATCACTTTTTTTATTGATTAAATATATTGAATTTATACAATAAAATACTAAAAATGCTTGTTTTTTTATAAGAATAAGTGTGTCTGTATTTTCATAATGTTCTTTAATTATCTCTCTAAATAAATTTTGTAGTTTTACATGAAATAATGATCGAATGAATTATCATTTAATACATATTTCAGAGCATCAGTTAAATCTGTTTGCCTTTGTTTTCCGCTTAATGCAAATTTAATCACGACCAATTGGTCAAATGCATCAGCACAAGTAAGTCACGTCGACAGAGGTTCGACAGCCAATTATAAAGGTTTCAAAACTTCTATGATATCTGCCATTTTCATTGTATGTCACGTAAAATTCTCCAAATCAATTATCGTTACATATATACCTAATTTCACTAGTATAAATCGCTTCAGCATACTATAAAGACTATTCCATGTTGTTTTTCGTAAAAAAAGTATAATTTTTAATAGGTGATATTTTAAATAAGGCAACGAATTTTCTACTACATCGCTAATTTTAACACTGATTTTTAGACAAAAAAATATTTCCCATTTTGCTGTGAATTATTTAAAATCCTCCTTCTTTGAATGCAGCATAAAAATCAGTAGTTTGACAGTGATTATTTTCCTTAGAGAGAGAATTGTACTGAAATCGTTTTGAACATAATTCAATAAGCGATGCACTAGTGATGTTCTGCTTAAGTTTTTGAACGTATACCATGACGCTTGTCTGTTGTTTATTCAATAAATATGTATCTACAAGCATTAAACATTTAAAGATATACGGAAATCAAGTAAATGATTTTTGACAAAAAAACAACCTCGACATTTTCGGAATGATTACTAATCCCATCAATCGTCCAGGGTCAGATTCCCAAGATACGACTAAAGGGAAGCTGCGGATTTATTTTTACTTATATCTTTCGTGATAATTAATGTGATTAAATCCAATTATTTAAATCGCATGAACAATTTTTATTCTACAAATATTAAATAAACGCGTACATCTAATGTTTTCGTATATACATATGTATGCAAATGTATTTATATTGTATTTTTTTAATTATATTTTATTTTATTAACAACCCATAATTATATTTTTACTATTATTAATTAATTATATAGATGTCACCGATTCACAGACTTTCATTCTAATGGGGTTAATCCTTACCGACATATCACATGTTAAGGCTAAAATCCAAATAGTGTATGAATACAGTTTCACTGATATGGCCCAGTGAAATTATAAATAAATTGTTTGATACATTTTAACTGGCCTAGTTAGTAAAATTATATTTATATTATTCAAAATTTACCTTCACTAAAGATACACATTTACTGTAACAGTTTTGAAATGTCCATTTTCTATTCATACCTAAACCTAACCTAAATAAATTAATTAAGCCCAACTTGACCTAATTAAAATTCTAAGACCGACTATAGTTTGTGAATTTGCAATTTGTTTAGATTATGTTTGGGTTGGAACAGCAAATAAATGTTTCGCAACTGTCAAATAGATATTTTAGAGCTGCATATTTAAAGCATTATGCTATAATATAAAAAATATTCACGATAATATTTATATGCAAAATATAGATATTAAACATAACAATAAAATAGTACTTATTTGACATATGATAATATTTTTTAAATTTCACTATGTGCTATAAAAAAATTTATATACTTCATACGAAATTAATACAGAGAACTTTTAACGATATACATATATGAATTTAAACCACACATTACAATCAATAAATTAACTTTTCTGTTGAAACAAATTATTATTATTGCGCAAAGATATTGATTAGACAAAGACACCCTTACTTTGTGTCATGTAATTAAAACTAATAAAACACTAATTCGAAAGCAAAGCCATCAAAGAAAAGCTTTGCAGCGTCGCCCTTTTTAATAAGATCTCTAAGGATTTACCCAACCTATACATCGTATCGGCGTTATCTATATACATATATGTATGTATTGTATATGCATACATCTATACATATAATAAATAAACACATATATCTAATACAATATTCGGGTATAAGTCAACTACAACTAAATCGCTTATGCAAACATTCGAGAGATACTAATTTAATTTCCCTGTCGAAACCACGAATTGATTATCACACGTTCTAGGTCGAATGTATGTTATTTAATATATTTTCGTTCTCTGTTGAATAATCTGTTATTATATTGTAGTGTTTTTATATACTATATACTATGATATAAATTTTAAAATTTATGTTTTGCGTAAACGTATTCAATTTATTCTGATTTACGTCACGTAAATAATACTATAATTAAAAATATGATTGTGTAATGTTCGATATGGTATGTTCGTATTATATATACATATACATTATGAATGTATTTTAATTTAGATAATTAGCTTATCATTTGTGTGGTGTGCGATAGTCTAATCAAATATGTAGCAATATGGAATACGTGATCTCAAACTGTGAATTTAGTCAATTGGGAGGTACATGTGATATGTAATATATACGTATGTATTTCGATAATTAGAACATTGTTTTGGAAATAACGTAATAAAGATAATACCATAATATCTTTCGCAAAAATCAAAGCGATTATTTATTTCTAAGCAAATAAATATATTTGAGTATTAATAAAAATTGCGCACAGCGAAAATTTTAAATAACAAAAATTATAGTCATAGATAAGAAAACTATATATATATTTATATTTTAGAATACGTAAATATATAAAAAAAATCTGTATTTAGAATAGATGTTAATATGATTTTAATTTAAAAATATCATGTGTTGCAGATATTTTACAATTATAATAGTAATTTACATTTCCTATGATTACATAAATTTTTACTTAAAAATAGAGCCGTTGGAATTAAAAGTTAAATATATTTGACAATCAAGCAATCACCTATATTCAGAATTTTTGTGTGCGCTATTTTCGTTTGCGCAATAAATAATCCGCTCACCAGTTTTAACGTTATGAAAAAACGACATTTCATACACATCAATTAAATAAATTAAACACTATGAACGTTAATTGTTGTCCTCAAAGTGTCGACTTGTGTAATAAATTAATTTTAATGACACCTCTGCGCTTGGTACTAATTGAAATAAAAAAAAGTATACGGCTCTCTAAAAGCTTATACATAATTAAAAGCCGAAAATAACCCGCAAACACCAGTCGCTGTCAGCGCAATAAAAACTCATAGTAAATACACAATATTTTGTAAATATTTGCTCGGATTTCGGTAGCACAATTTATCTCGTAATACGAGTAGAATGAAATATTTGCCTATTCGTGCGTAATGATGGCGTATATCTCTTGTGACTTAATCAGTAAAGAAAAAGTCATATAATCAGACGTTATTTACTTCCTATGGGACGAGAGAAAATTATCGCTGCTTTGTTTTTAGAATGGATTTAAAGGATGGACGAGAAAATAAAATGTGTCATTTACCACTAATTTAAGTATATATTACGGGAATATTTTTTTGATAAGAGTTAACGAATTGTTAAATAATGCCTCGTTGTTAACGACGGTAAAATTAATTATTTTAGAAATCGGTTTTGCTACCTAGCTGAAAATCGAATTTAGGACCTTTTGTGGTAAACTTTCGTACATTAAAACTCAATGTACAAGTTCGTTAATGTGTTGAATTTTAAAGTATAAATTCAGGCTTTAATTATAATCACGTATATTCAAAGTGAAATTGTAAAACTATTTTAAATCCCTATAAATGTAAAAATATTGCACAATCTATTATTGTTTTAATTTTTCTAGCACATAATTTCGGTCTTATCATTTTTTTACGATTACTGTATTTATAATATAAGGATATTGTGTTGGTGCTAGAGACGCGATTTAGACATTGAATAACAAATACTTAAAATCATAACATTAGATAAAAAAATATTTATCAGAAACACACTGAATACACGGTTTCCGAAACACATACGTGGTGAAGCAGACGTGATGAACCTTTAAAGTAGGTCTCACTCCGTGGTTGAGCTCAATAAATCCCTCTCAGGATGTGAGCGTCTATGACTGTATATTGTACGTGGGTGGTCCGAATCTGCTAGTCTCTTCGAGTGTCTGCCGGAGTCTTCCAGGTCCTCTTTGGAGACCAGTCTTATGTATTCAGGCTTGCAAAGCATGCTGAGCAATCACAATCACAATCATGCAACAACGTAATACGTATACGCCTTTAGAAAGTGACAATTGTGCAACGGGAATGTTATGCTCTTACGGTATTTTTGCCTCAGGGTGATATATTGTTTACCGTGACTGTTTCGTAACAAAAAAACATCCATTTAATACACAGGAAAATCCTTGCGTGTTATTTATGAGAAACCTTTTATTTTATTGTCATAATGAGGGCCTTTGTGTGATTCCAATATTATCTAGTTTGTCTTTATTGATGAATGATAATTTTTGGTCATCGCGAGTTTCAATAATATGAATCCCCACAGTTATAAAAAATATAGTGTAGTTATTATACTATTTTTTTTAATTCCCTAATTAAAATTGTGTACCCAAAATTAGGTTTTTAATTTATTTAATTAGTTGCCCTATACATAAAAATAATATTTAAATATTTAAAACTGTTCATAAATATACTTTTTTCTAGGATAAAAATGCTAAAGACTTCTAAAATTAATTTGATATTTCACATATTAATGAATGTATCTAGCATTAGAACAAAAATTCAAAACTGGTGTATAACGAAACATTTAACCTCTCACAGTTGTGAAAAATAATATATATCTTAATAAAATTAGTTTACTAATTACCCCATAAATGTTATTAGTTTAATAACGCTTATAAGAATCAGGGGTAAAAAATATTAATGTGATGGAATTATATTTATCTCATTTATTTTCATTTGGATATTATTATTTATATTTAATATAAACCTTATTATTTTTATTTATTATAAACGACAAAGTCGTAATATATTTGATGCATTTCAACCTCATGTCTGTTTTTAGTGAATACGACAATATTATCTATCGGTTCATATATAATACATAGGATTATATTATGTATGAAAAATCAATTATATTTTACTATTGTTCATGTATAAGAAAATATTCAGTAATGAGGCAAAATTATATATTTGTTTATTTTCTTTTCACATTTTCCATTTGAAAACCATGTCTACCAAGATTCACACAAACAACTTTCCGATATTAAAGCGTGATTTGTTAGAGTAATTTATTCAAATGAATACTTTGAGTGTGGTTTATTCTATTTTTTTCTAAAAGGGTCACTTTGCCCTTTTAGGTTTTGTATTGTCAAACCCTCTTTCGGATAAAGCCAGATTTTTAATATACAATTTATATTTCATAATATATCTTTCGCTCAAGCAAGTCGCGTGGAATCAAACTTTTATTAATTTATTTAATAAAACATGAATATTTCTAACAATATTTTACCTTGATTGAATAATGAACTTATCGCTGAAACTTTCGCAATATATTATTTATAATATCCTTTAAAACTATAATACAGTTCTCGACAAGTTTGCCTATTTGCTCCTTGAAAACTCGTCTAAGTTTAACAAGTCAGTGATAGTAAATATTTAAGTTGTGTTATTGACGTTCTTGGATAATTGGAGATCGGAAATATTTCCGTGTTAAATATTTAACTATGTGTGTAATCAGTGTGACAATAACACAATCAAATGTAATTAGTTTTTCGTTTTCGCATGTCGAAAATTTGACAAAGAATTGACGTCACACGTTTCAAACTGTATACAAATTAGCATGTACAAATAAGACGTATTTCAAGAAGACAATCGAGACATTTGAGAAGTGTTGAAGAATATGTGAAACGGGCAAAGTAATTTATCCTAAAGGAATTTAAAACGTAGGATAGTTTTTGACAACTTGGACAGGTTTTCTTAGAGAGGACATTTATGCGGATTACGATCTTAGATTCTGAGGGAACGACGAGGGAAGAATTGTATATTAATATTATTTATTCATTAATTTTAACGATCTAAAAGTCTTTAATGAGCTAACATTATGGACGGATCGTGTTGCTCAGGCGTGCAGGCAAAAGCCTGTGAAAATTTGTGTAGAATAAAATTTAATTGATCAATAAAATAACAAAGAGAATCGCATTATGCTCGAAAGCGTTTTTATGCGACACTTTGTGCCGCAGGTGTCACAATTTATCATAAACAATATACATTATTGTGTAATAAACTACCTATGTCATTTATCTTGAAGTGGGGCTAACATTAAACACAATATTAATATTCTTGAATACAATTAGCAGCTTTTAAGAATTATTTTATAAGTTCTTTCTAAGCAGCTAAATAATATATGATTTATAATGCGCGACTAAATAAAATTAATCATTTTCTCCTAGTAAAAAATATTGTAATATATATACAATAGCTGAATAAAAAATATTTAATATCTCGCTACGCATCCAAATAACTTGTGACAGTATACGATGCTGTATCTACTATATAATATACAAAACACTTTGTGAAATTATATTATATATAACAATGCCTAGAACACAATGAAATTACCTGAATAAAAACAAATCAATACTCTCTGACAGATGACTAAAAAGTCGGTTAGCTATGCCTTAGGAGTTGTTCAATACTCTTGCATGCAGTACTTTCAAAGTACTGGTAATCAAAAGGCACATAAGAACGAAGCTCTTTTAAAATCTCTGGACTGTGTATATTCCCTACCAACGGCTTATATAAGTACTCTGCAAAGTACACCCGTCGTTACGACCCAACGGAATCATAACTCAGCATACCTAGTAGTAATTTAGTAAAATATAAAAATGTTTAATATTTATATTTGCTTATATACAGGTATCAGATAAACATTTTTATAAGTAATTCAGTGGCATTATTTGGCAATCAGACCAGAGAAGTATGATCAATGGTACTAGGTGTTTCTACAAATTAGACAGTAATTAAGAGTTCCATAATTTACCCATATCGCTAGAAAAATCCTAAATTAGAGTAGCAAAGTATAATTGAAAAAATGAATAATGTAACGTTAAAACCTCAACCTATACTTTTTAAAATGCATGACAATCTTTATCAAAAGCCTCTTCAAAAACAGTATAGATTATCTACCTGAATCCATTAATAAAGTTTTTGCTACTGAGCGCGATACACAAATACTCTATAAATTAAAAAATGGCATCTTTTACAGACTAATTTGCTCTGCGTCTGTTTATGATGGTTGCTTTACATTTATAACTATGAACACCATGCCATTCAGATTTTTTAACGGTACGAATTAAATATTTTCTATTGATCACGTTTTTTTTTTAATATTTCGATCGTATGCGATCCACTGGTTCCTCTCACATATCAATAATACCAAAATATATATGAAAACTGCAAAGTTTTTGTAAAGCTACATACAATTCGGTGGTTAAAATTAAAAATACTGTAAAATTGAATGGTCCGAAAAAATACAACCTAGAAAATGTTTTTTTTTAAATTAAAAAAAATGATTAGGTCGTTACAGACCATAATCGAAAATATATTTGAATAAGACTGTACGAAATAGATTTCTGAAATATAAATACATATAATAGTATAGATTAAAAGCGAATATTAAAATACCTGATGGAAAAATAATTTTATTGATAAAGGTTAGTTAAACTGGATATCAAATACAAGGGCAAAATTACATTATAAATTCAGAGGAAATTTATTGAATAGGTGTAGCTCGTAAAATATGTTAATAAAACACCATTATGTTCAGTACATTTGCCATAGATAAATAATCACTTAAGCTATAATACTACCTTTAAATCATTATGGATGATTTACTTCGCATAAATTTTACAAAAATCCTTAAAAAAAAAATCTTTGTATACTCTGTATCTGTTTCTATTATAAAAAATAAATAATGTATCTAAGTATTTATTTTATAGTAAAGTCTTAGGAAAATAATATGTACGAGTATTAAATAATTATGATTGATTATTAATTTACTTACAAATTTTAAAATGTTTATGTGATTTAATAACATCGTGATCAGTGTTGAAGTGTAATGTGTAAAGAGTAAGGCAACTATTTTATGTGGCAGGTTATGACATCATAAGCAGCCCAACACTTCTAAATTTACACGATGTGTCTGTGTATTTCTCTAATATATTTACCTGAGGTATTTCTCAATTAATTTATTTTTCTTAAGAATGTTTTTTTTTATATTTCGAAAAATTTATTTTATATAATTTAGTAAATATATTAGATGTAGATGTGTATGTCAATAATATCGTAGTTGTCGTATATTATTATTTTTATAAAAGGCAAAATTATTAAGTTTTAAATTATTTTTATTGTGCAACAATTATAGTCACAAAAAAATTGTGAAATTACTATAAATACATCATGTTTTTATAACCTTGTCCGTGTCCTTGTCTCTGAAGATCTAGTTAAACTCTGGATTTTGGACGTCGTTGCTGTACCGAGGTTGACGTGAAGAGAGAAGCGGCTGCTTTTTTGACCTTTTAAGTCTCGGTCATTTCTTGACGTACCTCCATCGTATATCTCAAATCGGGAATAAATAATAAAATTCTTTGATAAAACTATTGTCAATTGCAAAAGGAAGTTAACCTCGTGTGAATATCGAAAGCGTTGACAAAATCTAAAATCCAGGTCGATGTAGTCCATACTGACTTTTAAAAAGCATTCGACAAAGCTTGTTATGTGCTACTTATTTAGAAGAAAAGCAACCTTTAACGGTCTTGTTAACTTTTTATGAGCCATGGCAATCGTCGCTCTGATGAGTATTTTTGTTAATCGGGAATACCAAAAGGATCCAATTTGGGTCTTCAACCCTTTTTGATTGCAATTAATAACTAGTAATATGTATTATATCCTAACGACTTAAAAGTGTTTCGCACAAATTTATATTCAACTCAATTATTTTTACAAACTTTTTCTTAGATTTCCGTTCCCGGCAGAATTCTCTCACAGTTTAGGCGGAGATGTTTTAAGCATAAATTCTTCTGTCAGTGGTTTAGTGGTTCTGCCATTTGAGCTGGGGTGTAGATTTTGTATGTACATCGCCGTGGCGTCATGAATGCTCGGCTTTGTTATGCGGAGCGCGTCACTTTAATAATGTATTGACGATTCGCGCTATGTGAAATCGAGTTTTTTACCATGCATTAATTGCATCTATTTGGAAACAGAATTAGATTTGCTTATTTCTGTCGTCTTTCTTGAGGGAATCGTTGTGTGACCATTAGAGCTTAAACATGTGGAGATTAAGCAACACTTTACCTGTCATATAGCATTTGTAATGACGCGGAGTGGCTAATATCATTTTTGTTTATTCTCATGATTAATGCGTATTTTCAATACTGCGTTTTATCTACCTACGTGTTTCTATGTAGATACTTTAGTAATGAATTATATTTTACTTTTTCATATTCTTTTTACAAGCATTTTTTATCATTTTTGGTTATTTGAATAGCAATTATTAAATCAGCCTTTCTGAAGATAAATGTTATTTTTAATTAATTTTGTTAGCAATCACGGCCAACGATATATGAAATATGTTGTAATTAATTTTACAATTTTATTCACTTAAAATATTTTAATAAAGCTCTTGAAATATTTTAATAATTTTCTTATAATATATTGATAAATAAAATATTAAACTTAGTTTAACAATCAAATTGTATTTAAGTTGTACAACGAAATACTTAAATACAATTTGAAAGTATTTCAATAATAAATGTAAAAAATATTTTAAGAAGAATGAAAATGCTTGCGTCAGAAGAAAATATTTATAACTCCTATATAAATTTATTTATATACAAAAAATCAAGTCAAACATAATTTTAATGGGTTGTTGAGGATATACGATAACTTTATGACTTATCCGAGCATTAAAACGTTTCGGCTCAAACTTCGATTGCGATGCTAATGGCAGCCGAGGTCAAATAGCAAACTCGCCCCATTTTACCCATACCGGTTTAGAAGCACTTGAAAATTTGTTTTGTGTATATAGGTACATATGTATTTTTATTATACTTTTATGTGCAGTTCGCTAAGTTGAACTGAAAAAATAGACTGACATTAATTACCAAACTTACTCGGTTTTGGTACGATAAAATATAACTTAAACTAGCAATTATCGTTAGTAGCGATTCCACTACATGTTCTTTACATAATTATCCTGATTATGTATTTTTACGTCAACACTTAAAACAATTAAAATAATTCGCTTAAAAATATGATACTCAATGTTTTAATAATATGGATTGGCATTTTCTTTATTAACCCTTTAAACGCCAGTAGCTTTTTAATGGGTCACCTGTTAATCAAATTAGGCACAACAATCACATATCAAATTAGGCACTCGAATTTGCATTAGTCTGTAAGCATATTAATAACAATAATTTGACTGTAACATCATAGAGAATATGTAGGATAAACTTAATACAAATCAATCATTTAAATCCTAGTTACAAAATCTTTTTTGGCCATTGTAATTAATTACTTATGCTTTTTATAATATATTATTAATAAATTTTATATATAATAGAGTATATTTACATTATTAATGTATACCCCTAGAATCTGTTGCGGTTATTGAGCTCAGAAATCAGGAAATTTGCATGAAGTAAAGATGTGGTTTTCACTAATGGGAAATGAGGTTCTAAATGTGTACATACGTATGTAAATATCATATTATATATTATATTATTTTCTGGTAATATCTTCTGACTCAATTTAAAGTGATCCTGAACTAAACTGAAGTAATTTATTCAGAACATCAATTAATTTAATATATTATCTTTAGGGCTTAAAACACGTTTATCTTGATTAGTTTAAACTCTCTTTGTGTTGACAAAGTGTCGTTAAAGTTGTTTGTTACAAAATTGTTTTGATATGTCATACCATGTCAAAATAATGTACTTCGATAGAAACAAAAGATACAAACATTTTTTATTTCTTTTTTTCGTCCAATATAAATTTTTGAATTCTATAAAATGAGAAACAGCGTAAATTCTTTTGATGTATTATTCCTACAATTGCGTTTTAACATTTTATATATAAAATACAATTCAATCATAAACGTATTTGCCCTCGCTTTTTATAACTTTCTGCCATATTTCCAACAATTTGCGAATTCCATCGCAAAATAAAGAAGGCAGCTTGTAGGCGATGAATTCGTAGAATAATTTTCCGATATCGGTAATATTTATTAGGCATTCTGTATTGACCGGAACAGTTCTTGTGAAAACCCCTCACGCGAATCAACTTCCTGTCCCTTGAGTAGTTAGGGCGACGTGTCGTGTAATAGTGTGACCTTTCACGCCCTTGAATATAATTTTGATTTACATTCAATCTCTAACGTTTTTTATGTGCTGTTCTTCAACATAACAATCACATATCAAATTTGCATTAGTCCGTAATTTTGGTAAAATGGATGCATTTTTCGTACAGGAAAAGTATCATAGATAAGGTACCCGCATCAATTACGGTAACAAGCCCTATCGTACGCTGATAGGCTAATTACTATCCGATGAGAGATTACGCAGCCCGTTTAATTTCCATAATGTTTTTGGCGACATGCGTGGGTGCGGGTCTCGTTCTCGACTTTGTTTGAAATAATAGTAACACTCGGGCATCGCTTAGCCTAACCCGTAGATTAATCCAGGTGACCCTTGTACTAATTTTCACGTAGGATACTGTTTCCCATTTACCTTTTGTGGCCATTCATTAACGGATCATCGTGATAGTTATATGTAAATCAAAAACCATATTGATTTAGTAGCTGTTAAAAAAACAAAATTTATGGGAAACCGTAAAACTTTGTAAACAGTGACATATACCTTATTCTTATAAATAGATATTCAATACTATGATTACTTTATCTACGTTTAAAGAATCCTATTGGCTCCGAAGATTGTGTTGAACTCGCTTGAAAGCAGCTGCTTTCTTGGTTTTCTTTGTCTCTGTCGATGGTTGGTTTAAGAGTTACTCTTGATCTGCCTGGAAGATATATCTTGCTTACCAACTTTCGCCAATTTGCCAGTCTGATTATTATTTGCCGTTCCGTGACCATTAGCTTGTTCGAATAGTAAAAAACGGGTCAGTATATATTTAGTTTCAAATACTAAAAAAATTGGATTACAACATCTCTTTATACATTATAAAATTTATGTATAACAGTCATGTAAAATCAAAAATAATTATCAAATTATATATGTAAATGTAAACAAGTTATCTATAGTGTTTATTATTTAACATTACCATTTTATTAATGCAAATTTACTAATTCTAATGAAAATATTATGGAAATCCATTCCCAAAATATTTCAAACAACAAGACTACGAAACCATGAATAATTTAATATATTTGAACCAAAGTAGTATTTGCGATTAACCCTTCAGTTACTTGTTAATTGGTAACGCTAGACAGGAAATCGAAACATGTGCAAAATTATCACGTAGATTCCATAAAGTATGACAAATCAAAAGGACTCGCTTTAGTAATAACATAACCACACAACACAAACTCACGGTTCAATTCGTATTATTAGCGTTACCCGTTCTTCGGTTATTGTAATTTCGTCCACGTGGACCCAAGGCCACGCGGGTCTTTTCAATTCATGTCCTGTGGGGAAAGTGACTTTATTAGGCGCGACAATTTAGTGAACAAAAATAAATATTTAAAATAATATGTACATACATATAAAATAGTACTAATACAAGGTGTGGCATATTTTAAGGTGACACTGATGTAGTAAGTTAGATTTAAATTAGGTAGGTTAGACTCTGGCGTATTTTTTGCTCTGATGTTCAAGCGCATTATGGGAACAACCGCAGTTTATAAAAAAAAATATTTAAGAGCTACCCTTCTTATTTAATCGTAAAAATATTATATAAATTAAACATATCGAAAGTCGTGCAAAAATTATGAATCCCATCAGAACTGTTATATAAGAATAAATAAAAAACTGAAACAATAAAAAATGTTAAGTCCCATTTAAACTTATAACCAATATTTTCTCTTCTAAATAGGTATTAAAGAATGAAATCGATTGTTATGTAAATGACTTTTTTTAAGGAACTGGATAGAATGCAATAAACACTGTTTTTTCAACAGTATACTCAATACATAACAAAATAGCATATTTGCTAAACATATAAAAAATGGTATATAGTTTATTTTATAGCAATATTTATGTCGGGAAAATATTTTTTTTTATTAAAAAAAAATATATTTATTTTAATATACAAAGTAAAACATTGCTTTAATATGTTATAATTTACTATATTATTGATGTTTTAATAGTTTCTTTAGCTTGAATATTGTTGAAATTTGTGATAATAAAGTCAACCATATGACAAAAAATAGGTCTCTAAAACATTAGGATTGTGTCTCTATAATATAATACGTAATAAACATCTAATTTATTTTATCTTGCGTGCAAGCTCTAATTTTTGCATAATAATTAAAATACATCATTAAAATTGGTAACAAATATATTTTTGCTATTCATGCCATAATATTTTAATACATTTTAACAAATTTATAGTTAACATTATTATGATTATTATTATTTAATTAAATAGACCCCATGAAAAGACTGGATTTAAATATTTCATAATTTGTCTTATGTTCATATATATTTTCTGGTGCGATGCATTAGTCATTTGAGTAGGCAATATTATTATTGGAATATGACTTAAAAAATCACTAAAAGCCTGTCGGATATGAAACAAGTTGTGATGTTGCTATGGTATTAGAGCTTTGAATTTCGCATTTGAGCTCGTTTATTTTTATATCTTAGTGTATGCTATATATACCTCATTGAATCTGCCGCAGATTGTTTTAATTACCAACACTCATTCCATCTAGAATTAACCTATAAAGTAAAAAAATTGCACTGTATTTGAAATATTACATCCTTGTCCCAGTTTGTTTCACACAAACGATATAAACTAGAATTGAGTATATTCACAAACCGTAAAATGCTCATAAAGGACTGTCCAGCGCGCAAAACACCACTGTTCGCAATAGATAAAGAAAATCCAAAACCTGTTCGAAAAAGATCACATAAAAACAGGCATTTCAGGGGAGTCAACAGGGGAACCCTCTCTCCCTGTTACAATCGCCCGAGGCAAATTGTTTGCTATGGGGTTTTGGCACAAAGGAGCTGAAAAGTTAAACAACTCTGATAGTCGGATTCTGATTCATTATTCGACCGTGTGTGCGGTCACGTTATTGTCAAGGCGAGTCCTTTAGATGTAGATATTTACTTCGGGGAATCGAGTATTTTACGTGATTATATTTTCGACAATTTTGCACATGAGAGATCACGTTCTAGCTCTTCCTGCGGTGCGATGCCAATTAACGAGTTTCTGAAAGGCCGTGCGTGACTAATACTTGTTTCGGTATACATATTTAAAATAATTCATGATTTCGCATTCCCGACGCGACGTTTTGAATATTTCCGGAATCTGGAACGGGAAATTGGATTTCTTGAGGATGATTCTATTAATGAATAAAACTGTAATTCAACAATGTCCACAGCGCGATCCAATACCACTATAATCATATTACATTTTTTTACTGAGATATAGTTGCAACAGCAGAGGTCACAGCCTTTAAATTATTTATATTTTCTCTAAATCTATACAAAGTTCTGTATTGGAGGGACAATGCTTTTATTCATATACATACATACATTGTTTGACCATGTAGAATTAAGTCAAGGGGCAAATTAGCTTAAATATGCAACCGTTAATGATATTTGTATCGTTTCAGTATAAGACAATGAAGCATAATTTTATCCATTATGTCACTGCGCAACAATAAAAATCTTTATTAATTAATTAAAATATAATTGGTGTATAAATACGATACACCAAAAAATGAAATGTATGAACAAATAAGCATGCATACTATAAATGTTTAATTATTACGTATCTGTGGAACTTTCTGGTTATAAGCTTCTATCTGGTTATTCCTAAAATGTTGTAAAACAAACTTTATACAGATTCAGTAATTAATTAAATAGAGCAATTGTTTGCTTGTAAAAAATCCTCAGGTAATAAAAAAAATGAGTTTTTTCGTTTTAATGGAAAACAACCGTAAAAATCTTTTAATTGCTTAAGTCAAATGTATTTGCTATAAATTAGAAAGAATTAAAATATCCGTCGCCTTGAGAAAAAAATCTAATATAACATTTGCTAGTGGGTTTTTTATAAAGCACCTACCTCTATAGCGACTTTAGGATTTTTTTAATAACAGCAAATCCGCATTTAAAATTATTAATTGCCGTTTATATGTCATTGATAAAGACAAGGAAGAGCAATGGGTCAAAGATTGGTTACTGCGAGTACCATAACAATGGCAACTATAAACATTTATTTTATTGAATTATTTTTTTTATTTTTTATGCATTACAAATTAAAATAAAATGCAATAAATACGTTCACCCAACCTACTAATTAAGAACGCTTGTATTAGTTGCAATAGTCTATTTTAATTAGCTTTTAAACGCTACAGATCTATTGTCGATATTTGTGTTACTTAATTCGTTGAGGAATACGCACTTGTTAAGCCAAATTTGACAAAATTTACTGCTTAATCTTCTGGTTGGTTGCGAACGATATCTCCTGGCTGGCTCAATTGCGATTTTTGTTATCGGTTGCGTTAGAGGTTTTATCTATTGTCTGTTTACAGCTTTGATTATTAGATTATCTGCGTACGTAATTCTTTCGCAACTGTTTATAATACATTTTTATATAATGCATGTTTCCGATTTAATCAAAAAAATAAATCTTTAACGATCATCATCTATTGTATAAGAATGGATGACCCTCTCTAACATGCAAAGCAGTGCTACTCACAAAATTTGTCAATATTACTGCATCCATATTTATATGATAAAACAAATAAGTTTTCACCCACGCGAATACTTTTATATGTTTTCAACCCCAAAAACCTTACCATAACAACACTTTGTTCTGGAATATCTGAATAAATACAATTCTTGCTATTACTCAATAACATACGTCCAGAAATACTTTTTGGTATATCATTAATTCGTTGAATATTTAGTTAATATTAAAACATAATAGAAAAAACACACATATGTTGTTTTGTTTATAATGTCAACTATTGTCATTAAATTTTTATTGTTTATAATTACATGTCTTACCCAATTCCTATAAAGATTTATGAAACAGAGCAATTTAGTAATTATCGCGGACCCGACAAAGCCGCGCCGGACAATCCCGCGCCGACTAACCGCCCCGACATAGCCGCGCAAGACAATTCCGCGCAATACAACCCCGACATTGCCGCGACGATACAGCCGCGCCGACATTGCCGCGCAAATCAAAATTATAAAATTGAATAAAATGAAAGAAAATGATTTTTTAATTCTAATTATTTTGTTTTGTGGACAGCTCTATCACTAGTGATTCGCTTTTTGAACAGTTAGTCATAGATTGGATGATGCTGGACAGTTACAAAATATACCGAAATGAAAATAAATCAATACAATATCATTAAAAAAAGGTTAGGTTGTTTGCTTCTACAGTGAAAGTTGGCGCGAGCGGTAGCGAAACGCCTCCCTTTTCCTATATATATATTTGTAATTATTAATAAATAAAAAGCATGTTATAAAATAAATGTTGTTTTGACTTTGCGCGGCTATGTCGGCGCGGCTATGACGGCGCGGCTTAGTCGGCGCGGGATTGTCCTGCGCGGCTTTGTGGGGGTGTCGTAATTATCGATTCGAAAATATCAGACGTTATCTTTATAACACTTTTATATTAATTACATATTTACCATATATATATATTTTAAACATAAACATATTTTTACTGTAAATTATAGTCGACCCCCCTATAGCGTAAAGATTGGAACTTCATTATAAGAATACTACGTTATAGGGGATTAGCTACAAATCTTATTAACATATTATAGTAGATAATAATAGCAATATTCTACGAAAGCTTACCTTGAGTTTTTAAATAACAACTATAAACCGGTGGTATATTTAGTGAATAATACTCAAAAGACATGGGTTTATAAATTATTGCGATTTTTTTAATTTGAAATTAGTTATTTTTATTTACTTATAATCCCGCTCGATTATCTTATTTTAGGTTTTCCTAGATTTTTCTAATCTCGGATGAGCACCGAGATCAATGCGCTACTTTAGTTTATAGAAAATATCATATATGTAAAATAAATCGTCAGGTTTGCTTAAAATCTTTAATATTAAATACAAAGCGTGTTTGTTAAATATATAATATAATACATTATATAACAATACATAAACTGAAAGCGTGTATTGTTATACAGTGTAATATACCGCTGATAAATACAACTAGCGCTTCATCCGAACAAATACAACATTTAAGCAAACACTCGACTGTTGGTTTCATATGCAATAATTAAATACATACACATAAAATAAATATAATAATTAATCCATAAAATCGACAAATTTTTCAAGGCTGGTATTTTAAGCAGCAAAGCATGAGGAATACTATATGCACATTGCAGAAATTTATGAAAATGGCACTTATTTAAGAGAAATTCAAAGGAAACCGAGTTTAGCCTGTTATGTAAATACGAAAGCCTAAAGGGTGAATTCACAAAAGCAAATCTGAAATTTGTTGCATACAATACAAAAATAAATTTATGTATTCATAAAGAACTTGTTATACCTACAAATAAAACTATAAATTTGTTAAATAAACACTCTGCTATTGTTCTGTAAGTTCAGTATCATTACTAATATCTCTGGTATATTATAAATCTTTTTTTGTGAAGTTTTAACGCCGCATAAAGTTGGTTAACAATGTTAATATTTTAAAAGAAAAACAAAGCAGCAATTGTCTATGAATTTTAAAATAATAATAATACATAATTCATATAACAAGCGAAAAACTCATATAAATATTTATTTTTATCTTTGTAAATATTTATATTTTATTACACTCATTAACAAACTTGCATTTTTTTTTTATCTAAGGCGTAAATGTATTTTGTTAACAATGAGAGAACGAAAACATTAATATAAAAAAGCATCTCTTATATCATTTTTATTATATTGGGTCACATTTAAATTTAGGTTCTTGCGTGCTACGTCGCACTAGATCTAAGCTATGTTTTATGGTTTTTTTATTCACTAAAAAGATTTACGTTCACGTTAGTAACTTTTCAGAAATAAAATAATCAGTTAACAAATACCTGTATACCCGGAAATTTTAAATGTTTATTTTAACAATAAATTATCATACGACCAATTGATAAACCACATTTTAAAGAGAGAAAAAAATATATTTATTACACAAAAATTATTTTACAGAAGAAAAATTTAGGTGAGCCCTTAAAAAACCTAACAAGTTAAAGGTGTCATTTGAGCAAATTGTTTGTTAAGGAAAAAACTCGATCAAATTCTATTTTTATTATTGCAAGATAATCAGATGCAATTATAAATATTTCTCTCAATTTTTTCTTTATATTTATATATTTTTTACCTTTTCCAAATCATTAGTTATGTAATTATTGGCTTAAATCTGCATATATTATTTTGGTTTGAAATTTACTAAAGTTTATTCTTCGTTGATACTTCAGCATATTAATTATACATAAATCAATCTCTCCATCTTTATTAGCCGTTTTATTAGCTTGATAATTTGTTTCTTAAATTAATTTTCACTATATTATAACGGAATATAATGATGATATTTCAGTGGGATAAAAATAATGTAACTGAATTTCTACAGAATCTTACAGTACACTAACGCAAGATTAATTTGAATACCCAATCATAGGACGTGTAATATTTTGTCAATATTTATTATCAACTTCTCTCGATGCGGGAATTCAAGTAGACGTCGTGTATACAGATTTTGAGAAAGCCTTTGACAAAGTTTTTCATAGGTTATTATTAAAAAAATTGTCGAACCTCGGTTGTTCGGATAATTTAACTCGGTTATTCTCGAGTTATTTTAGCAATCGTAGACAGTATGTAACCCATGGTGGCCGATTGTCGAAAGAATATTTTACCCCTTCGGGCGTTTCTCAAGGATGCAATCTGGGACCTCTGCTTTTTGTGTTATTTATTAATGACATAAATACAGCAATTACAAATTCAAGTTTTCTTCTGTACGTAGATGGTTTAAAATTATACAATGCATTCGATCTGTTGTGGACTCCTTCTCTCTACAAAGTGATTTAGACTCTCTGTGGAGATGGGCTTCCGTTAACCGTCTGCCCTTTAGTGTCGGAAAGTGCCATACTGTATCATTTTCTCGATCCCGTTCGCCATCAGCTTATTTCTACCATCTCGGTGGTAACATTTTGACTAGAGAAACTTCCACTAAAGATCTTGGAATTACTTTCGAGAGCAAATGGAGGTTCTCTCTACACATACACGACGTTTGTGATAAATCTTCCAAGATGCTCGGCTTTGTTATGAGGAATGCCTTTCACTTTGACGATCCGTCAGTTATTCGCATCCTCTATGACACCTTAGTTCGTAGCATTCTTAAATCGGGATCTATAATTTGGAATCCCCGAATACCCAAATATTCCCTTTTAGTGCAAAAAATTCAAAAATGGTATTTAAGATACCTTTACAAACGGACATTTGGTTATTATCCGTACATATATCCCAGCGCCTTTCCTTTAGGAGCGTTGGGATACGATTCGATGAGCTCTCGCAGAAAGTTGTAGGTCGTTAAGTATTTTTTCAAATTACTAAAAGGTGTTGTCGACAATCCAGCTATTCTCGAGGAATTCCGGAACATTTTCGAGAATCACGATCGCGTCCTCTTTTGATGGCCGTTAGGGCTAGGACGTCCGCACTTGCCGACTCGCCTATAGCTGTGGCCATCCGGCTCCTTAATACGCTGGCATTACATATTGACCTGTTTAATGTTAGCTACGAGGAGCTGAT
Organism: Plectrocnemia conspersa; assembly: GCF_051122295.1. Taxonomy (NCBI): domain Eukaryota; kingdom Metazoa; phylum Arthropoda; class Insecta; order Trichoptera; family Polycentropodidae; genus Plectrocnemia; species Plectrocnemia conspersa. Next base: position 19,373,142 of record NW_028277175.1, read on the forward strand.
CCAGTTTGTATCATTTAATTTTGATATTTTATAATTTTCTGTTATGTTTATTATTTTTAAGTATTGTTCTATTTATATTTTTAAATTTTAAATTTGTTTTCAACTATCGTGGCGCATTGGTGTAACCTGTTAGGCCACGAGGGTCTTAATTTAATTTAAAAAATAAAAAATTAATTATTTATTAAGTTTGAAAAAAACGACACAAAACCCTATAATTCTGAATGTTTTATTCAGACTATCTCATTCAAATGGCATAAAACTGCAAGGTAATACTTCGTATTAACCATTCGATTTCTAATAAGAATTTATAATGGTCTATACTATTATGTTTATTACACCTTGGTGTGTTTTGTTTTTCTTGAGTCTTGATGAATGTAGCTTGGTTCTATTTATATTACAACCATACACCTATAATTTATCACTTGTTATGATACGTTAGAGCAATCTTATGTCAACAGAGTTTCTATTCAACAATTTCAAAGCAATTTTGTTGTGAGCATTTGACAGTTCTTAAATCAATTTGGCAGCTACTTGTTCCAATATGAGTCAAAATTGATTCGGCAGCTATCAAGGTTGATCTGCTAGTCCACCCATCTCTCCTATCAACTTTACCGTCTTCACAGTGCTTTCAGAAACGTTCGTAACGTTCATAAACCTATAATTTTGATATAGTATAATTGCAAAAGCCTTTATCTAACATTTGCACTACTTTACCATATATTTTTTTTAACGCAAAATTCAATGCACATTCATTGTTTGTTATTTTTGTAATAAAAATTCTGAGTGTGACAAAATGCTGGCAAACACAAACAACACATTTGACAATTGCCATGCGCATTACAAACAATAAAAATACAATATAAGCTCAGCTGAAATTAAAGATGTGCTTAGCTTATGAAATCCAAAAAGTATCGGTATTTTATCACATCACATATGGATAAAAATATAAATTATAATATAACACTCTTTTATATTGGACATATAAGTATGCCTTTCTAATTAATTCGATTTTTGCTTAAAGTCATACTTACTAATTAAATTAGTCATGACTTAAATTAATATAAAATTTCGTTGTGTTTAAGAGATCGGAATAAGTAATTATAATATAATTTTAATTCCGATCGATCATTGCAGATAAATATTTTACCTTACCTCACGGATGAATATCGCGATTAATAATTGAAATATGTAAAACAATGATTTTATCAATCTTTAGGAATGTATTATTTTTAAATCAATATACAAAAATATTAAAACTATATATTGATCCTGTTTTCTGTCGGTGTCTTAGAATCATTACCACGATAGACTGATTTCAGTCTGGTGTCTCATTACTTACTTAGTAGTTGTTTATTGTTTTTACTCCGTTAAAACGCCTGTATGACGCAACGTAATATTTACAATACATAAGTAATAAGCAATATAATATTATATATTCAATACTATTATATTTTCTTATTAAAATATTATTTTAATTACCATTTTTTTATAGTGCAACTCAACTTGTATCAGTGATAGTAATTATAATGAACCAATCTTATGAGAACATTGCTTAGGGTTGTATTAATATTATTTTTCAAGCTAAATAATTGACAATATTTTCTCTCAGTTTCATTTTATTTAATGATGTAATCTATTTTTAAACTAAATTTATTATAAACGAATTATTTATCAGTTAATAGAAATAGATGGTTAAAATATGTTTTAAATCCATGCATTGTACATAAAATTGAATTATTAAATTACGTTTAAAAAGAAATAATGTAGTAAAAAATAATTTGTTATAAACCACTGTAAAATCAAATCATATTTTAATATTGGACGCTCAACGCAAAAGCATTTTAATTAATTTAGAATTACTTTTATTTTAAATAAAAACCGTACAATTACGCGTTATGACTTACGATTTCTAAGAAATATTTTCGTTTAATTAAATGATTTAATACACGTTATTATGGTACATTTTACATTACATGTACATAAATTATACAAGTCACATTATTATAACACAATAAACTCTATATCCCTCTCTCCCACTGAAAAATGATTTTTTTTCGATTTTCTTTGTTATTTATTGCGAAAACTCCGAATAATTGCCTGTCTTGATTTTTAATGGATATACAATACTTTTATTTTAATGAGATGTTCACGTATAGATTTTAATAATTTACGTAATATTTTGTATAAGTATGTGCTGCTTTATATTAAATCAAAAGCAAAACTTTTAGTTAAAATTGTCGTTAAAAATTCGTTCGTGGGTAGAATGATTAATTACAGACCATCTGTCGGTCAACTTAGCAGACTTCGTAAAAGTCTAATTGCAAAAGTAAAACATTAACTATTTTAATATAATATTTTGCTAAGAAACTTATTTCAATCTATGAATAAATTTAGAGTTTAATTTCGTTCGAGAACGTACGAATAATATGTATAAATATGTTTTTGCGGCTTACATAATTATACTGAAAAAATATTGGGACTCGAGAATTTATGGCATTTAATTAATACTATGTTACTGTCGTGCGATATCATATTATATTTTATTTATTCCAAATTTATAGTGAATATTTTACAGAAATATGAGTAAATCAATAATTAATTATATAGGTTTTGCTACCCATTAAAATTATTATATACGTATAATAAAATACTAAGCAAATTTTCCGTGTATTACTATTTTATGTGGTAAATAAATTGTAATTTTTGTCCTTAATACCGATATTTATTGTAACACATTAATTTCAACCACTTAGTCTTATTTAAGGTAATTGCTGAAAATTATTTATGTTTCAGAAATAATTGAAAATTTTCCAACGAGGATTTATTAAAATTGCACGGTAATCATTTTAGGTTACATTTTCATAGAAATGCTTGACATAATTAAATTTAAAATTATAATAACAGTATAAGTAATAAAGTATTTAGGTAGGTATCTTATTATTTCATTTAAATTAATTAAATGGTATTTTTAATATTTAATAATGAAAATAAAAAATACCTCTATATTAATATGTATTATAACAATTAACATTTTTAAACTAAATATATTAAAAACGAGTGGTCTTAATCAATATTACTTGTTCTATGTTATGTGTAGATATTATTTTCTAAGTTATTCACTAAAGCTAATAATATTATTTATCGTTTTTTTTATTGAAACGAAAAAATTACTTTTAAGTGTTCATTTATTTAATGATACAAAATTTAATTTCTTTCTAAAGATACATTTTTCCATATCTCGATCTTTTTTTAATTTTGTTAGCATAAAAGTTTGGAGGCTTTGACTAAAAATATTCCGATTTTTTTTCACTTCATCGATTGAAATTAATTAAAGTCAGAAAGAGCAGGCTTTAAGGAATAATGTGGATGAGATTAAATCTGTTTGAGGATAGAGTCCTAATATGTACACAAATATATGAAAAGACATACTCAGTTAATATCAACATCCAAAATATCAACAACCATGTTAAAACATACATTAAAAAAAACGGCATATATTTCGGGATTACTTATTATTAACTTAACAGTTTGTTCTTGAACAATTTTGTATATTTCTATAATTAACAACCACAAAAATGGTGAACTATTTTTAACTAATTGTTAGTTTATTTTGCGCTACTTTATATATAATGTTTAAAAAATATATATCGTTTAAAAAATAGATGATTTTCCAAAATATTCAGTAAAATTGTTTAATCAGAAAAGACATAGATACTACAATTTTTTTATGTTAAAGTGTTTTTTGGGCTTAGTTTTTATTTATAATCAGTGTAGTAAGCATGTTCATAAGTATTTTTACGTAGAACCATTGTTTAACTTTATTTTTTGCGCAGTTAATATAATTTTATTTCAAGTTGGTCATACATATTCCAACAAGAAAAACCCAGTATCTAAAGATAAACCAAAACATTTCTTATTTAAAACAGCACAATAACAATGGCATTTAATGATATTTCCAAAAATTTTCTGCTTATTATATGAATATATAATAAAAGAACATGGTTAACAGAAATATTTTTTTGAAGATTGGTTTCGTCATTATTTTATGAAAGAGATTGAATAATGTTAAAAGTGTAATAGCCCTTTATTTAATATGATATTGTATACGCAATTAGTGAAACTTAGCGTGTCAATGATTAAAAGCAACTTATTTTTGTGAACAAGAGAAATGCTAACACTAGAGTCTTCAATTACTCGAACCATCAACTACTCGAGTATCGAATATTAAAATTTTAAAATACTCAAGTACTCGAGTACTTTCGAGTATTTACCAAATGTACCAAAATAGCTATTATTCAAATTCGTGCACATATAAATAAATAAATAAAATACTTAGTATGTTAATTTTTACAATTATTTTAACTTCACGAACATACTTTTTAAAAACAATAATGCAAAAAGTGTCTCGAATTTAATATTACTGCTAACCTTTGGTTTTATTATTCCCGTTATGGAAAAAACCCTTTCCGTTGCTGTTGATGTTGGTCTTATTGTCATTAACGCGTTGGATAGGGCTTCTAATTTATATCTGTTCGCTTTTTATAGATATAAAATTTTTTGAACTCTCTTTTTATGTTCTCTTCTTTCATTCCCTTCTCTGCTTTTCTCTTATTTCCTTCGACTATTGACAAAATAGCATTTTGTAATTCTTCTTGAATAGATTGTTTTTCTTAACAATATACAATATTCTACTCCTTCTGATTAATGCGAAGAATTTAAATCTATATCCTTCGAAGATGTATTTGGGTGAATCCCTTTCACTCTAGAGCTAAACGGTTCGCAAAGAACTGACTTTACTTTAAATGCCTTTAAAACACACAATTGTTTTGATTTATATGTTAAGCTGGGGGATCAGTATAAAAAATTTACAACACTTTACGCTACAACTGCATAGTCATAAAACCTAAAAAAAATTTTTGTTGATATTTCATATTGTTCATTGCCATAAATTAGATAAGTCGGGACTGTCGAACAGAAAACACAAAAGAAATTTCTCCGCCGTACCCACTAACATAGCCGACGACCGGAACTATGCAACTATGGAACTATGAAAAAATTATACCTGATAGTAACCGCTCTAACTCGGGACTTCGGGCATAAACGCCAAATAAAAGCAAGACGTTAACCTTTACCGGACCGAGTTAAAGTTATTTTTGTTTCTGAAATATTTCAAAATTTTTCAATTTCGAGTATTAATCGAGTAATTTTCAAAATACTCGATTATCAAGTACTTGAAAAATAGACAAAAATACTCGAGTATCGAGTACTCGATTACTCGAATTGGGGACTCTAGCTAACACATATACAACCTTGGCCATAATAATGGGGCACCCCTTAAAATGCTGTGTTACTCTTTACAAGTGCATAGTCTGACCGAAATATTTGGGCAGGTAGTTTTAACCGTAATTATGAGAACTATACAAAGGAATTTGTCGTTCATATTTGCTCATCTGACTTTTAAAAAAATATTGCATGTATATTTGTTCAGTCTCGCTTAATGTAAGAAAATTGCATGATCAATGCAATAATTAAAAAAATATTGCATGTATATTTGTTCAGTTGCGTGATTTCTATCTTTATTTGTCGTTATATTTTTTTTATTTAATAAGTTATTTTGTATATTATAAAGTAAAGTATTAAGCAAAGCAAAAAAAGCAAATATAATTTTATTGCATATTGACTGAATATATCGGAAATTAGTGAACACATTAATTGTTTACGACACGCTTTACAAAATACTTTGAAACGGTTCAACGAATGTGGTTCTTACAAATCAAATGCAAAAATTGGAAGAAGACCAAAGACAACTGCCCAAGAAAAGTAATACTTTCCTAAAAAGTAGGGATTGGTTTGCATCAAATGGTTTGACGCTTTTAATATTGCCTACACAGTCACCAGACCTAAATCCTGTTGAGCATTTATGGGCAAAATTAAAAATAAGTGTTGCCCAACACAAGTGCAAATCTAAAATTGCTGCAAGTCTACTCAATATTAAAAATAAGCTTAAAATAAACACTTTCAGCAACCTTAATCGTTATTTTATTTTTATTTTCACGTTTTTTTAGGATATAACACATTTATTGGGGTATATGTATTATAAGATCAAATCGTTAAAGCAATTCTGGAAAGAGTATTACATTTCTAAAGCTAGTAAAAATGTTGATACTTTGAGTAAAATTTTAATATTTGCGATGAGAAATGTATGGAAGTACTCGGGGGAGTATGCAAACTGAATAAACTTATGTTTTTAGCGAGTTAGTCTTAATGAATAAAGAACTAGATTTAAATCTGGAAGAAGAGGGTTTCTTTTTAACGGAAATGAGAAATCATTAATTGAAGTTAGATTAGATCATTCTTTTTTAAATTAAAACTTATGTATACATAAATAATAAATATATAAGTAAAACTTTACGATATCAGTATATTTGCACTCGAAACACACTATACGCATTAAAATGTCGTCGTATTCATTTCCACTTAATGTATGTATTTTTAACGTTTGTTTTGTGTTCTCTTTTTACAGGCAGCTGAGACTCTTCGGCGTGTTTTCAACACTCCCACGTTTAGTGCAAAGCAAAAAATAAAAAAATAAGATGACGTCGCGCAATAACGTCGATCTTACGATCTAGTCTAAGAGCACGCCTCATATGACCTAAAGAAAGATGAGCGATGACACGTAACCTATCTCCCTAGAAGCAAACTCTCCAATAATATCAAGATGAACGAGACGGAATTCAACTCTACAGTGGTGTACTGTGGCCAAGGCACGGCAGATTTTCAAAATTGGTACTCTTCGATACACGGATATGTGAGCTTGTTGGTATGCACCCTCGGCACCGTGGCCAACAGCCTGAACATAGCCGTGTTGACCAGAAGGGAGATGGTATCGCCTACAAACGCCATTCTTACTGGATTAGCAGTGGCTGATCTACTTGTCATGCTGGAGTACATACCGTATGCGTTTCACATGTACTGGCCGCATGATTCCAGAAGTTACAAAGACAGATACACTTACCCCTGGGCTTGCTTCGTCTACTTCCACTCAATCTTCACTCAAGTATTGCACACCGTTTCTATATTTCTGACGGTCACTTTGGCAGTATGGAGGTATGTCGCTATAGCTTGCCCGCAGATGAATCGGCGATGGTGCAGCATGAAGAACACAGCTCTCACAATCATGGGGGCATATTTGCTCTGTCCTCTCCTCTGCGTGCCGTTATTCTTTGCGTTTGCAATAGACAGTAAGGAAGAGCTGTTGACCGCGGAAGGACAACCGACTAAAGAATCGCAGAATGTAACCACTCTAGATCCGCCAGCGCAGAATGTGACAATTTATTTCGTAGGGATGACAGGCCCGGACTGGATGTTAAGCGTTATCTTCTGGATATATAGTGTCGTCATAAAGTTGATACCTTGCGTTCTGCTGACCGTTTTGAGCTCGTTGCTCATCATGGTACTGGTGGAAACGAAGAAAAGAAGACAACAGTTGATGGCTCCGAGTCGAGACGGAGTGGAAACAGTCGCTAACAAGGCGCGGAGAAAGTCTGAGAGACAGACGGACAGAACTACAAGGATGTTGCTGGCTGTACTGTTTTTATTCCTGCTAACCGAATTTCCTCAAGGAATTCTGGGACTGATCACCTGCTTTCTCAAGGAGCAGTTTTTCGTGCAGTGCTATGTGACATTAGGTGAGTGACTTTTACTACATTATATGTATGTATATCAGGGGTATGATTTTCTAAGTCACGTCGCCCGACAATCGTTAATGGCTGCATGAATAATTTGATACTTGTCTTTGACGACAGCGTTGATTACAACATTATTTTTGATAAAAAAACAATAACTTATTATTTATAATGTTTACATTGAGCTTGTTTTTCCGATATCAGTGTTTCAATATCCGGTTTAATAAAATAGGTAGTAATACAAAGAGTATTTAAAAGATGCTCGCCTATAAAAAATGTTTGCTTCATACGGAAAAAAAACAACACACCCTCTAAAAGAGACATTATGGACAAATATATATTTGTAGATTGCTAATTTTTCTTCATTTTGCAATTATAGACTTATAAGGGTCCAATAAAGACACTTGAACAAACATTTTTTATTTTTATTTTTTTGTTTATGTAGCTTTGTTCAGATAGTGTTTCAAAGTGAATAAAGTTACTATTCTTATTTTTAGATAGTCACAATTTTAGATAGTCAAAAAAAAATTTTAAGTGCCGCTTTCTTTTTGCGTTTATGACTTAAGCACTTTATTGCATTAAAGTACATAGGGTCTTCAAAGCTTTATATTTATTTTTTCATTGTTTCCATAGTATTCAGAAACTTGAAATCAATGGCGATTTTTTTTTCGTTTTAATAACGTTGCTTTCTTAATGTAAAATGCAGTGATACTTAATAAAATCGAAATCTTTTTGTATCATTCGCTAATTTTTCTTTTATCCAGCCATAAGTAAATGTTGCGAAATCTTTCTAATGTTTCTGTAACTGTTGCAAATATGAAACTTAATCAGTCAGTTCTTCGGTAATATTAAATTTGTTGAATTCTCCAATTGAGACATATCCACACATATCAAAAGCTATGGAATATAAAAATGGGATAAATTATTTCTGCTTTGCTTAATTTTTAAGAAACTCAATTTGCTACTACATAACATATCTTGACTAATAAATGAAGCGTTTATCTAAATAATTATTATAAAGACGTAAGATTTTCTCCAGATCTATCATTTGTATATACGGCACAATTTTTATTTTTTTTTAGTTTTCTCCTAATTATTTCACAGACAAAAAGATCTGTTCACATAGTTTTATTTTAAAGCTTGCATTGAGTCAATTTTGCTGTTGAACCGCTTTTAAAAATCATTGTAATCGTGTTATGTGGATTTTATATTCTAAGCATGTATGGCAGTTTTGCTTCAATGTTTCTCTTGAATGCTCATGCAAATTAAGACTCGCATTCTTTATGTCCAAGCTTTACAAATAATATGTTACATTCATTGAATACAGATGGTATTAACAAAATAACTGAAATGTTTATCTTATTGAAAGATCACTTAGATTCAAATAATGATATTAAACAACCCATTATGTATAGTAACGATAATTTTATAAGTACTTTAAAAACGGATTAAATTTATAAGCTCTACAAAATCTAAAATTAGAAAAAAATACCAAATTTCTGTTCTTTCTAAAGACTATATGAGTGTGCATTGCATTATATTTTTTCAATGTTAATGAAAAAAATTAATTATAGTGGAATAATTTATTTTTCGTGTGATATATTTGTTATTAGTAAAAATTGTTTTTATGAAAATGAAAATGATTTAAATTAAAGTGCAATTAATTATCACCATAAAAAGTATAAATAGATAAAACATGAAAACCCATTTAAAACGTCTAAGAAATAAATTTGGTTTAAAAATTGGCTAAGCTTGCATTATTTTTTGCTCGTTTATATGTTTTAGTTACATAAAAAATATGTTTTATAGTTTTATTTTCTTGCTATACAGCAATGTTATTTTCACTCGATAATTGTTTTATTAAATTCAGTGTTTTTTTTTATTTAAATTCAGTAATAATTGCACTTTTTTAATTATGCACATATTATGAATAAATTATATTGTATATGGGTAATAACTTCTGCTAATTTACGCTACAATACTGAAAACGTTGAATTTGAACCATAGCAAAATTGATTATATTAGGAACACAAACTTATTAAAAAAAAATTTACAGCTTTGTGTCAAATACAATGTTATACAAATGTATCATATATTCTATTTATAAATGATAAAACAAAATGTAGGAACATTTTTTCTTTATTAAATTAAATCTTAAAATTTACTTAATAGTTTTCTAATTCCCGTTTTTTGCCAATTAAAATTTTATTATTTCTAAAACGCAATATTAATAAATTTATTACGAAAATGCATTTTTTTTTTAACATATATATATTACAAATTTCTTCTGATATTTCCTTGTACATCTTTATTTATGAGAATCGATGTTTAATATATCATTTAGAGTTGATGTATAAGATATTTTTATTGCTAGTTAAATTTAAAATATATTTTATAGACATAAAATTATATTTCCATATTTCTGACCTGGAAATAAATCAATATTTCCAGCGATTAAATATGACTAGTCGTAAAATATCTTCACGAATTATATTTTATACAAAGAGTATATTTTTACGACTTACATATATTTTAAAAGTGATTTATTAAAAAAATAATTATAATTTCACTGACATATGTTGCAGTTTAACAGCTTTTACTTAACATCTTCCTTATGTCAATATTTTGGCAATTTTTTAACAATTGACTTGTATTAATTCTATATTTTATTACTTTAATATTATTTTATTTTGCTTTATAACCTCAGTCTTTGACTAATTGTGGCACATTTCAAAATTAAAAGAATGCTTATCACATCTTCTTAATAACACTTCTAAATTAAGATTGGAGAAATCAACATAAAACTGTACTAAATATCATTAGCTGTGTCTCAGGGTAGCGTTCTTGGATGTTGTATTTATTATACAAGATAGATTTTCTTTAGACAAAATCAACAATAATTGCTGCATCTGCCGACGACACTCTCAAAAATAACATCTAATGTTAAATATACGCTGATCAAAGATATTTGTCTTCCGATATCCCTTAACTGGAATTAGCTACCACAAGTGAGCTTCGCCAAATATCTTAGAATTCATTTCGATAGAAGTCTGTCTTAGAAAACTCATATAAAAAACTAAAGTAAGCATCTGAAACTTCAATATAGCAGACTGTACTGATCCATAGTAATAATTATAAGTTTAAGATTTCCCACACATTTCTACAGACAAATTCACAGATTTTTTTATTTTGCAACACCGTAAACTATACATGTTTATATTCACTACACATTTAACAAATTTAATCAATAATATGATATTCTATATCTATATCCATGTGTTAAGTTTAATATCAACACACGTACATTCCACCTACACGTGACGTAAAAAAATATTACATAAATATAATTTCATCGTTAACGTTTACGTCATTTGTGCCATACCTTTATTGTGTTATATTATATAAAATAAAGTAAAATTTGCATGAAAAACGTTCGTGGAAATCTCTGACGAGTATAAATGATGCAGTAGTTTATAATGATTTCTTTAGTACGGTAGGGTAGCGTAATTGGAGTTGAATAAGCAACCTATATATTTTATAGGTATAATATAATGCGTACAGAAAGAATGAGACCATTTGCCTGAATGAACACTGTCCTGCAATTGATATAAACGATCCGTGTGATGACATCTTCAATAGTAAATTTCACACGTCCGTAATAACACAAATCAGTCGATTGTAGTGTATAAGTACTAGTACATAAAATGTATGTCAAAGAATAAAAATGTCGCGATAAAATATTGCGCATTGAAACGTAAATATATAAATCGAACAGTCTGAAATAAGTTGACCTAATAACATTTATCGCACGTAATTTAATTCCAAAGGGAGTTGTATCCGTTAGAGAATCGTTTATTTATGTATGTATGCTCAACATTTAGCCATATTTCATATCGACGCGATAGCAAAATATTAGAGATAAGTATTTAATGGCAATTAAATTTAATCAAATTTATAAAGTATGGATTTAAAAAAATATATTAAAATACTAAGTAACAATTTAGAAGATAAATGAAAATATTTATTATATGCTGATGACTTTAATGTATTTTAAAGTATTCACACTAATTTAGATTAACTCTTGAAGATCTAAAGTCGCTGTGGAGGTAGTCGATCGACAATCGACTTCTTTTTAGCATCGCCAAGTGTTACGTTGAAACATTTTTTATGTATTTTAAGTAGGAATACTTTCGTCGATAACGCACATCGCCATAGTTTGCGATAAAGCGTCGAGGATGCTCGGATTCGTTCTGTATAATACGCTAGTTCGTAGCGTCCTCAAATATGGCTTCATTGTCTGGAATCCATTAGTAGCGAAGTACTCCTTGTTGTTGGATAGATTTTATTTAAAATTTATGAGATATTGCCTTTTCTAGGAGATTCGAACATAATTCATTGCATTTTCGGCATAGCGTATATTTAATGAAGCACTTTATAAATTTATGAAAGTACTTTCAGCAGCGAACTTTAGAGCAAATTTATTATATTTTTTTATAATAATAAAATTATTAAATCATCATTATATATCCAATAATGATATTTATTTTTGCAAATGGCTTGAAGTACAAAAACAAATACAATTTATTTGTATAAAAAAATTGTGGTCATGGGATACAAAATATTGAGTTAATGGTCCGTAAGGTCCAAAGAGTTAGCAACCCCTGCCCTAGATAGTCACGATCGTGTCCGTGACTTATTTGACTGTCAGTCATTATGTAAGGATTTGTAATAAATAAATAACTGCTACACATCGGTGCATCTCTTCTATCTAACAACCATAATTTAAAAACACCAATCATCTTGCACGAGCCATCCAGCTTCTTAACGAGCTTGCCAAACACATAGATGTTTTCGGCGATACCTACGAGGAGATGGAAAATATGTGAGATGGTGTTTATCAATTTTAGATGGGCACTACACTGTTTTTTATTATTATAAACCTGGTACAACATGATGTAATAAAATAGATATAGGTGCAAGAATACTTCCTTACGGAACTCTCAACCTCGAATAAGCGTCCTCATAGTATCGGTCCTAGATGCATGATTTAAGTATTGAGCTTTATGTTAAAGGCAGTAGTTTTCGTAGTTTCCTGACAGTCATGTCAGATCTTATCGAAAACTTATGCTACATCTTGAAAAATAACGGCGCGAACTTTCTTGCTTAATATGAACCTTGATCTTATATAAACTTTAGTTAGACTATTAATCTTTTTACAGTTCAAGCAAATTCATAATGATAACAATCTAATATGTAGTTATAAAAATAATCTGATATCATTTTTTAATTCATATTATCGAACTTTAATCATTATTTTCACTTAAAAAACTTACGAACAATTAAGTTACTTACTTAATGATATTAATTGCTTAGTAATTTACCTATCAATAAACATATTCTAATAAAAGTAAAGCATCAGCTTAACGACTTTCTTTATAATCCAACATTACTGCCAAATGAAATGCCGCTAATTAAAAGTAGTATTTAATATCAATAGGCACGGACGTGTCCTTTTTTAGTATTCATAAATAAGAAACTACTCTCTTTCCTATAATAATACGGTCCAATTCGTCATCGTGTGTTCGCACTTTTAGGTCGTACGACCTTCGAAAGAGCTTCTTTACTAGATTTTATATACGCCTCTTTTACGTTCAGCTCATATAAGCGGAATGTACACATTTGTGTTCCGATCGTATTTCTTAATAATGGGAAATAAATGTTTATATGGTATGTTTTGACCTTGATAAAGAGACAATATTTTTATTTGCTACCTGAGTAAACAAATTCATCTAAATTGTATACCTATATAACGCTAAGTTAAAAAAACAAATCTGCATATATAATTCAATAAAATAAACAGAGAGATGCCTACTACGCTCGTTTGGGAAATATAATTTTCCTTCAAGCGTGAACAAAGAAAATGGTCATTTTTGGTTTCATTTTCCATTCAATGTTCAATGTTGCGTAAAAGTTGGACTCCAAGGCTTGTATATAACATTTTTTTACCGAAAGCATCGCTTCGGGCGATTAACTCTCGCATTCGATCTAAATCAAATTTATACACTAACATACATTCGCCAGAGAACCTTTTTCCGGAACATATGTACTTAAGTATAAATACAATAGTTTTTGACTGAATTTAAATTACTTTTGCGTTGTTTTATTCCAAATTTAGCCATTAAAATCATGAGAAAGGTATTTAGATCAACCGGAAAATATTATCCTATTTATATAAATTACTTTACGCTCCAACCTTGCTGTACCATCCATAAGCGATATAAATAATTTAATGCGAGATATAAATACAAAAGTTTTAGATTGTAAAACAGTATTGATGGATCGCTTTTAAGTTTACGAAAACATACAGTCTTTCTCCATAAATTTAATAAAATATGTTAATATTTTTTTTAATCAATTATCTACAAAAATCATTTTTAATTCAGGAGTCAATGCAAAGAATTTTTTTAATTAACACTTTTGCTTAGAAATAATTTTGTTGACAAATTTTAATTGAGAAATACCTAAGATGCTTAAAACGAATTTATATTTTAATTTATTTTATAGACACTTTTAATTAAAAGTGGTTTCAAATTAAAAAGTCATACATCACGTTACTATAAAGTTTTTACAAAATTTAACATATATTTAACATAGGGTATTTGTATCAAAAATACTTATCTTAAGTATATGCTTTTAAAATTCAGTCATTGGCGGTAAGAATCCAAAAACAAGATTATCCCTATGGTTTAATCGATTTTTTGTAACTCTTGCCATTTGATACAAGGTTTCGAATGTTACCATAAAATATATATGTATCTATACCTTTTTTCAAGTTCGCTCCTCTTTCACACATTTATAGTCAAAGATTCAAAGTAAACATCTCACGATATGTTTGTCCTCGCCATTTATCGTTTTAGGTGATGTATCACGTTTCACTATGTTAACGAAAACTCGTCTATTCAAACTGCGTAAATAACTTATTTGTTATTAAAACCTTAGATTTATTTATATTTTGCAGTATCTACTCGTCACATTTTCAGTGACAAGTTTCTGAAATGATAATAAACACTTAATTTTCTTCAACAAAAATTTTTTTTTTAGAATTGCCATAGAGAGATAAGTATAATATATTTTACTAGCTATATACACCTATATGTATAAACATACGTAAGATTTTTTCGCAGTCATTCCAAAACCTGTGTTATTATTAAAGTCAGAGTCTGCGCATTCATCAGTTTCTCAACTGTGTGTATGTAATATATAACATAATAAAATAATACATTTTAAAATTAATTCACACGTGATTTATCCTAGCAATAAATATTTTTTTGGTTGGATAAAAAACGCACGTTTGTAGTGATATCATCAACGTTATTTTATTAACTTTATAAATAGTTATATTAACGTCAAACATTGCGGACACATCACTCTTCGATAAAGTAAACATCATCATCCCAGATATGAGGTAAAAAACAGCACATCGATTAATTTCTTGAATCGCTGAAATGAACCAAAATATCTACAATCACTGTCGGATGCTTTCTCCGCCTTTTAGGTTTCGTTAGTTGCTTGGCATAGTTACGCATGGTGTGAGTTCGAATAAACTCTCGTGTATCTCAAGTCAGGAGTAACTGGTGAAATTTATTGATAAATGTTTATATCGAATATGAATTCTAAAAGGAAGTTTACCTTTTGTGCCAATCGAGCGTAGTGACGAAATCCCTCAATTCTAAAATCCAGGCGTTTGTAGGGGCTACTAACTTTTAAAAACTATTTGACAAAATTTTCCATGAAATTCGTTATTGAATTTTATGAAACTTATAACTTACTTACAATTTAATTTTTATTATATTACTTGTATGAAAAACCCATAGCAGTGTTACCGGGATACAAAATTTTAAGTTTAGTGGTCGTAAGGTCTAAAATGTGGGCCTTAGATAGTCACGATCGCGTCCCTTATTCATGACCGTCATGGTCAGTACGTTAGCGCTTGAGAATATATATGTATATGCATGCACGATTTTTGTTAATGTAGTATATGTATGTATGTGTATAAAATATTGAATATTTTTTTTTGTTGAATGGCTATCATGACTTAGTAGGCGTACCTGTAAAGATTTGTAATAAATTTTATGCGTCGGTACAACTCTTCTATCAACAAACCATAATTTAAAAATATCAAATGTCCGCGTCATTAATATTCCAACCCATTATTTTCGGCTACGCGCTTTAGAGTGCCCAAAAGAGTCACGATTGCGTTCCTTGTTCTTGTCTGTTACGGCCAGAACGTCAGTGCTTGAGATGGTCTTTTTGCAAGAGCCATCCAGCTTTTCAACGAACTTGCCGAACACAATGATATGTTCATCGATAGTTAAGAGGAACTAGAAAAAAATATGTGGAATGGCGTACATTTATTTTAGATATGCACCATAATTTTTTTAAATGTTTATTATTGTTTGTATATGACCATTATAATGCATTAGGATAACCTGTCAAATCATGATGGTCAGATTTATAAAAAAAAATTTTAATATTCTGCGACCGAGAATCGCTATAAAATTGTCATCATTTGATTCATATACGTAATCAGATTTTCATCTTTACTTCGTAGACGCTTTATTATTTGTATATTTACACACAGAATCCAATACATTTTAATCGAAAAAATAGACGCTTATATATATTGCTGTCTTGAATTTCAATTAATTCGAGTAAAGGGCGCAGTAAAGAAGCAATTCTGTCTTAGTTGCAAAAGTCGATGGTTTAAAAGTCAAACACCCGTATTTACTCGCAGAAAAACAATGTATATAACAATACAGTTGAAATATAATATGTAATATAAATTAAATGTTTACTTGAGCATATTTTCATACACTTAAACGACCAGAGTGTGTATTAATTAGCAATATAAAAGTAATTTTATTATATCGGTAATTACGGTTGAAACGTTGCAAGTGCGGTTAAAAATTTTCAGAAAATTATATAAAAGCGCTCATTTTGGAATTTTAATGCCGAGTTTCATTACTCCAATCATAATAAAAAAATACTAAAACACTAATTGAAACATTACAAATATCAGGCTTTAATTATTACTCGAATATTAATAGGTAATTTATTTTAATTGTTTCACTTTTAAAGCTTTTCTAAAGTTTCAATTTTCAATTTTCAAAATCATTTTTAGCAAACCATAATTTCGACGAAAACCACCATACAAATGTTGATAAAACCATAACCTTTGGCGAAATTAAAAAAGTAATTACGAATACTTCATTACTAGTTGTAAACCAAAACTAAATTAAATTTATTAAAATTCACACAAATACACATTCACTTAAACAGACACAATCAAAAGTTATTCTAGCTTTTTTTTTAAATCAAATTTTGCAAACGTGCGATCTTGCATAAAGATTTTGTATCTATGAATAAATAAAAATATGTTATTTTCTAATTTTATTTTAATGCGTTTTCCACGACTGTATTTCTGTAAGTATTAGTGACACGCAGACTAATACAAAAATCGAAAACCTCACGTAGTTTTATTAAAAAATATTGTGTTATTGTCCGTATTTTTTATTTATTTCGTTACAAATTGTCATAATTTTAGTGAATTATGATATAGAATTTTATCATATTGACCCTATCGTACTACCGGATTTTTTTCAATATTGTATAAAAACAAAATAGTAAAGGGTTATAAAGTTTTGTACAGACTTTTTTTATCTCTCTGATTACACATTAATTGTATAGATTCCTTTGCAATTTTTTCATGATATTAGTGGCTTAACTTCCTATTACCTTATTGGTTTTTATTTTTCTGAATTTTCCTCTCATTGCTACTTAGGAAACTGGCGATTTTTTAGCTTAAAATTTTTTTTTTATTTTCACTTAAATCAATAATCGTTCTGTAACCGTAACCGTAATGGAAAAAATCAGTGTAAAATTATAATTGCCGTGTTTTCTTGGACCGTGCAAAAAAAAATGGGTGTACTTGTTAAATTTGTGTGATTCTTGTGATAGTTAATCGAATTACAACCCTAAACACTTGTGTCTTTGCTACACCCTCCGATCTTGTCCGCTGCAAGCATCGTCATATAATATCGTACTTTCAGTTAAATATTATTTTCTAATTTACTGTGATATCGGTAATGATAAATATATTTACCTTTAATTCTGTAATTATAGTACCAATTTCCGAAAACTAGTATTTTAAGCTCTAGAAAAATGTTTTCAAAATAAAATATATATATTTATAAAAAATCTATATATAGAGAAATGAAAATAAGTAATTGTTCATACAAATCAATTTATTTTGCATTGCGACAAAAAAGTCAAAATTTTATTTACAGTGCTATTATATTATATTAGATATCTTTTAGATTATTCCTATTTGATAAAATGCATAGGTAATATTTTTTCTGTGTTGTATATCCATAAAAATGTAAATATAATATATAAATCCAAATCGAAAGTACAAAAATGAATTATACATGACGTTTTCCAATATAGTATATTTCAGATATACGTATACATTTCCATGCTGGTTTTCAATTTCTCCGAATCCATCAATCGTGTATAATATGAGTTCATCTTTTAGGTTGCTGTATCTTAACTTTCTTCTTATTCATGTAAGAATCACGCAAGCAAATATTCAATACAAAAAAAATTATTACATAATACACACTGAATAGAAAAAGAAAACTCAAATGTATCAAAAGTGTATCTGGAAATAAAATAGTATTAAAAACGTGACCGTACATCGATTTAATGGATTTAGAATTTTGTATTCAACCACATTATATTATATAATACTTGTGTGCTCTAGTTTATTTATATAATCTATAAATAACTATCTGAGATGCAAGCACATGCAATTAAATGATGTTTATAAACGGTTTCTTCATTAGGCTTCAATTAATTTGTGTCTATTTTTATTTAATTATAGACGTATTTAGGACGGAATAGTGCAGTCCGCAACGTCTCAGACTAATAAACCTGTAGTGGCGGGTTCGAGCCCCGACAGCGGCACTTCCAAGCTCCAGATGCAGCTTGCAGATTTTTTTGAGAGCTCATTTATTTAAATCTCTGAAACAGTTTTTGGGTTGAAAAAAATAGTTTACAAAAATTGATATAAAAAACGTTATTTAAGAATCTATTGCTTCCAAAAATACAAAAAATTTAATAATAGTATTATAAATAAATGGATAATATATAATTTAGTAAAAGTACTACACATTGTAATTTTTAACTCATTTAACCCACACCTTAAAAAATGCAAAGACTCTTTTTATATCATCATGTTTTGCTCATAATGTTTTTTCAAATTGTATTATTATTAAAGTAGATTTAAAACGAATTAAACACGTAGCTTTGTCTTTCAACTAAACGAAAAAATACAATTTTTCCCATTCACTCTGAAACCGTCTGTTTTCTTGTTCAATTTATATTTTCTTCGTTTCAGACATAATAGAAGTAATGAGCCTAATAAAAAATAAAAATAAAATGAATTAAAAGATTATTTTTACTGAATTACATTAAAATTACTTACTGTTGATTTTGTTTTGTTAATGTTTCACATACAAAATATCAATATGTTTCTAGGGGCAGCCCAACTTATTATTCTCATTACCATTAACAATTT
This sequence comes from Plectrocnemia conspersa, assembly GCF_051122295.1. Classification (NCBI taxonomy): domain Eukaryota; kingdom Metazoa; phylum Arthropoda; class Insecta; order Trichoptera; family Polycentropodidae; genus Plectrocnemia; species Plectrocnemia conspersa. The sequence continues at coordinate 19,392,465 of NW_028277175.1, forward strand.
GGGGAAAAGTCGTAAAGAGCAACTCATGCGCTCATAATTGTAACCTAAAATATTTTCATCACATTTATTCCCTGAGCTAAGCAAAGATCATAAAAAAAATATTACAATACTTTCAGACCGCACGTTCGCTCGTTAAACCGAAAGCAACCCAAAGCCAACCACCACATGTCTTAATCCCATACTTACTATTAATCTTAATATCTCGCATACATGAATCGCATCAGTTTAAATGTTTTCATTATACCTTAATGGGCTTGGTCGCAAAATAAAGCGCCATTTTACGAGCTTTTCTCCAATTTTCGAGTGTTTATCTACACGACAGAAAATTCTTGATGAGAGCCTTCAGATAAAAGCTTATTGCGTATATAAATAGATTACAATATCAATGTAATATATTTTTATTTCTAAAGATAGTGAGTAATTACCGATATTATTTTTTGGGATTCGATTGCGTGGAATCATTTTATTTTTATCAATTATGAAATGCTTATATTTTTAAGCACGCGCTTTTAATTTAATATTTATCTATACTAATTTTTATACAATACTCACACAATGTTTCGTGATGCAAAAATATTTTAAATTCAATATTCGTTACAAAGAAACTTTCAAAATGTGTAAAACGCTTGTTTTGTATAACAAACAGCGCTAAAAGTTTTAAATATATTTTTATATGGAATGAATTTTATATAAAAATGTGAGGTGATTATCTGATGTTTTTTCAGTATATTGTAAATTGAAAAGCGCTAGCGTGTGGTGAAAATAAATTGCAAGTCTATAATGATTTTCAGATTAATAACAATCTGCAGGTGAAATATTAACGTGTATAGGAATAAAGTATTCCATGTTTTAAAATAATTATATAAATGTTTGATTCCAGTTAAATATTTAAGACTGGTTCAATTCTGCCTTAAAAATAATTACTTCATTATGAATACAATGTTTAAGCAATTATAGATTATATAATGATAGAGTACGCTCGGGATAAGGATGCCGGTTTGTTATTGTGTGCGTGTACATGTATATGAGAGGGAGAAGCGATCTAGCGTGTACTTCATTGTCTCGCTTTCTCTTTTAAGGACAGTCGCTGATTTGTCAACGCTGGTATTCATCATTAAAGTGCAGTGTGGCACAGAAGTTCGATCTTCCTTAGTGATTTATTTTAAGTAATTTTGTGTTGATATTGGTTTAAAACCCAGATATGCCCACTCTCCCATGGGTAGGTCACTAAACTCGTGCCACTGTTTTTTATTCATAAATGAAATTTTAAGAGAACAAAATTTCTTGGGCATATCTGGGATAATTGATTTCATGGCTTCAAATATACACTGTAAGTTATTCGTTCTCTTACCCGTGAATTAAAATATTTTAAATATTTTTTCATTAATCCGTACGTTGTTGGTTTTTTTACACTATTCTCTGTAAGGCTAAAAAAAGTTATTATTCTTATCGTTGGCCAATGATAATTTTTTAATTTATTCAATGGATTCTAATGATTTAATAGAGTCGTCGAGCCATTATACAATTTGCGAATAATTTCTTTCCCCATTTTATATCTTTTTGCTTTTAAAGAATAGCTAAAGACTTCATTCTTTTTTTGACTAGTGAAAGATTTTGAATTTCGCAAATATTTAATTAATGACATCAATGTCTGGTTTCTTCGATTATATAATATATTTTTAATTGTCTGCTAAAATTTCCAACTTAGCTCAGATGTATGTATGTTAAATAAACATATATTTTCTTTTAAAATAAAAAAATTAAATATTTTGAGCGAAATTGTTTTGAGCCACACAGTTCACGCACACCATAACAAACCGGAATCCTTATCCCGAGCGTACTCTACTAATATTACATGAAAATTATCTATATTAAATACAAAAAACTTATTTATGTGCAGATTGCGGCTCAAACCAGAATATAATTATTAATGAAGCTAAAAAATAATGACGTGCTTCCAGCATTTTTTGAAAATAATGACCGTTGAGTAGTATTTTCAAGTTTTTGTGCTATGGACATATTTGATCTCTTTTAAATGAAAAATAATAACCTATTCATCTGCTCAAATAACAATGGAATAAATTTGTCCATTAAAAAATTATAGAGCTGCAATTTGCATGATTTTCAAATAAAAATTGCAACAGCTGCTACTAATAATATTTGTGCTATTTATGGTGACATATTTCATGTCAGACAATTATGCATTAAAAAATAAATATGATTTTATGGATGAACCTTGAGGTAGACCACACAACTTGGTGGTTGAAATAGTCATACAAATTGAAACTAAAGCATCGAAGAATTATCAAACAAGGTCGGTACTTCGTAGTCTACTAACCAAAGATATTTTAAAAAAATATTGGATAGAGCTGAAAAAACGTTTTTGGATTCCCCATAAATCATATCACTACAGAAAAATAGTGATCAACATCACTGGGGACGAAAAATTGGTTATTTATTTGAGCGTGCCTGAAGAAGCAATTCCATCCCCTAAATCAGGATTGCACGATAAAAATGCTAATCTTTATGTTTGGTAGGATTCTAAGGTATTAAAAACATGTCAAAAGTGTATAGAAAAGTTTTCACTCAACCCAAAACATGTGAAAAGAGACATTCTTTATTGAATAGAGATAAAAATATTCTCCAACATAACAACACACTGCTAAATTGGCTCCACAAAAATTCTGAAACCTTAGTTTTGGCATGTTTTTATTGCAGCCTCTATTATTATAGACTTTACCGCTTCCGACTACCACTTGTTTCTTTTATAGCTGCATTTTTTATTGAGAGAGAAATTAAATTAAAAAAAATAGTGAATTAAAACATTTAATTTAAGTTTTATTTCTGAAACAGAAAATTAATAATTAAAAAAGTTATAAAAAGATGAAAACTATATAATTTATAATAAAATAATGAAAAAAATATTTGAGTTTTATTGATAAAAACGACATAACTTCTGGGTACTAATACTTGTCGAAAGCTTGAAGTAGAAAATCAAAACTCATTTAAATTAACCTCGTAAGAAATAAAAGGGTTTGGAAATGTTATAAGAGATAAGTAATTAATTCCCAGTTTGAAATAAATCCAGAAGAGGACGCAAACACATCTTAGAAACAGATATAAATGTGATAGCATATGATACAGAGAGATTGTCGAAAGAACTGTAAACATGGAACTTGATAAAAAAAGAACTCAAACAAACAGGAACAATAAACCAAAAATTCATTTAGAACAATACAAAATATTCTACGAATATATTTATGGGTCTGAAACGCGTCAGAAAGGTCACGATCCTGAGCACGAGTGAGAGCGATTTAAAGAAAAATAATTAAAGCAATTTTTTAACTTTTATTTGAGAACAATAAATACTGTGCTATATTGGTTAAATATTTTTAAAATCCTTTTATTATAATTATTTTTAATATTGTGATGTTAGATTTCGGTGTAAGAGCTAAATGGCATTTATTATTTAGTCATTTCACTCAATGGGTGCTAACCAATTTACTCTTAAGGCTATTGATATTATATTAATAAAGGTGACTCAAAAGAAGTCGGTACGAAATTTCAAAAGCCAATATCATATCATAATAAAATAAGAATCAAAAGTAAAATAGACGTTGAAGATGAACAGAAAATGTATGTTATGATAATTCTATTTATTTTTAATGTTTTAAAAAATATATATCTTATTAATTCAAAATAAGGCCCACTCTAACCATTTCCTTTAGTAAAATCAAAAATTTGTAAAACTTATATCTGTTGTATAAAACTTTATTATAAAATGATTGCATATTGTATTATTTTCATTCTGCATTATTATCTAAAATATGGATGTATATTGCGTTAATTTTATCTGCACAACCGACAATCGATCTCTATTTTGGTATTCTGCCATTATCGGGTACAATTCCATTAATTATTTTTACACACCATTAAACCCTTCAATAACATAGAATCCTTTGTTCCTTTTATCGAACCGCACGTTTATTGTTATTGCCAATAATGTGCTTTTAACTCTAAAATTTCTCATAATAAATTAATCTTACATTTTTCAAAGTATATATTTACTTAATTGCCCAGCCACGTTTAATTCCCTTTCGCGTAAAACACATATTAAACATCACCTTGGTTTTGTTTGTACATATTATTTTTAGCTCTCCCAATTCGTATTCTCTACTCTAATTTTACAACATCGTTAGCTAACAAACAATGTCGTCCCTGAACCGAAATCTTACATTTAAACTTATATTATTCCACTCCAGAGTTCGGAAAACATAATCTAGAAACACGTTTAACATTTTATAAAAATTTTCCATTTAACTCATATGCGAAGAAAGATCCGAAGTATGATAGAAATTTAATGTAATAAAAATATTTTATTATGCAAAAGTATAGTCTCGTACTTTTTCATTACATTTTAAATTATAAATGTAATATTTATATATTATATAAATCATTAGTTATGCTCTCAAAATAGGTATAAACAGTATCGTACATCATTGACTTAAATCTTTGAAACAGATAGTAATTACATTATCATATCTTATACAATACAGATAATGATCTAATAATCTTAAAATTTAATTATGGATAAGCTTATTATTTTTTAAGAAGGATTGCCTTAAACACTAGAAAAAATTCAGCTGATTTAGATTGGATTAAGATATTTTATATTAGAAAAAATTAATCTTAAATATAGGTACTGATTACAAAGCTCTTTATAAATTGTTTTTTTAATTATTTAGACCTTTGAATGAAATATTTCAAAGATTTATTTAATAGATATTGCATTCCTAAGGTAAAATAAAAAATATTTCCGAAATTCTCCAAGCTCTTATAAAACACTAAATTCACCGCAGCCCACAAAATGCTTCAAGTCTATTTCTTGCCGAGGCGTGAATTTGAAATATGGTCGATCTCGCGAGAAATTCACCGAAAACACTAAACGATCCGCTCTCTCCAGAGACCGACGAAGCGGCGCGTCTGGTTATGAATAAGAAAAAAAATACATCATAATTATTCAAAGTCTGAGAGCCAAACGAAACGGTGCTATAAAATGTCTTAAAACACCAATGCTCAATAACGAATATTGCCTTTCGTTTAATTTATAAGTCACGATAGATTATAACAACTTTGTATATTCATGAATGAGCTTTCGTTATAAATTTTATATTTTCCTCTTATATCAAAAAAATATAAAAAACAATAACAGAAAAATATTTATAATTATTTTTTCTCGAATAAGATTCTTTATTGGCTGTATCATAATATACTCTTATGTATTGTATTTCCTAAAGCTATAACATAATCTTCTTTCAATTTTCTCAGCAATATAAGTACCCTTATCATATTTGTCTCGCACTATATTTTCATAATTTTAATAAACGATTTAAGTTGTCAATCGATGCAATATGTAACTTTATTATTTTGTTGTTGTTTATTACAAAAACGTTTTATAATAAAATATACAGTATTTTATAAAAATATAAACAGCAATTTAAATGCTTGCTCTGTCGGATAATATACAGCTTCCTATTGTGCATTCAGATGTGCATGCTTTGTAGCGCATAATGGTATATAAATAACTCGCATTGAATAATATAAAAGTAAGTTTATGAATATTTCTACACAAATATATTTATTGTTAAAAAGTTACTAAGAAAATACTAAATATAAATCAATTGTTTGCTCGTTACTTCAATAACGTACTTCCCTTCATTTCACAGTATTTAATATCATTTCTATTGGAACAAATATTTTAAGAGCTAGCCGAATTAGGTTTTCTTATTCCCATGTAAGCACAGCAACTTATTAGTAAATATACAACAACCTTAAATGCCTTAGAGAGTACTTCATAATTATCATTATCGCATAAACGTCAAACCACCCATATAACCCATATTGTATAATACATAACTGTTCATATAATGTTTATTATTTTTTAATATATAATAAAGTTATTAAGTATAATGGACCGTTTTATTAGCTTTAGTACTATATCGTTCCAATAATTAAATAATGAATCTTTATTAAAGATCAGGTTTAATTAGTTTGCTTAAAATATTTTTCTATCAAAAGTATAATAGCAATTTCAAAGTCGTATATAATATTATATATCAATGGCTCTGTTTATGTTTGTGAACTAAGTAATTCAATTTAAGTTCTACGTTCGTATTGCAAGTTGCGTACATAAATTATAAATCGACATCAAAGTCGCAACTGTATATTTGTCTGCTTTGTAATACACTTCAAGATAGCTTTGTATCATTTTCTTGAGAATCAAATAACCAAACAATTCTACTGGCGTTTACAGAAAGACAAATTAATTTTAATTTTAGTCATGATCAAATTAAATAGTCTTCAGTAGATCTGTAGCAATTTTAGCATTTCCACAAATCGCATTTTGATTCAATAAATTATTTATTACCATGAAACATGCAACGTTATTTTTTGTAGGTTTTGCTACCTGCTTGAAAGAACAGTTTTCGCTGGCATTGTTCAATCACAATAAATTACTGTGTTTGACTGACTATGGTGTACGCCATAATTTTTAATGTTTAATTAACGGTCACGTGACATATTATCTAATGATTTACATACAATAGCATTTACATAAAATCATTGCCTCTTGTTTTACTTAATCGGAGAACAAGTCCTTGCCAAATATATACTTACATAATCATTCTTAAGTTAATAATTTTCGCATTTTTATTTTTTTTAAACATAAAATTTATAAGGAAGTTGAAACAAAATGTTTTACTAGTCGTTATTCCTAGAAATAGGCAAAAAACTTTGATTGGCAAACAATATTTTTGTAACGTTTTTTTCACAACTTAATTTGAATGCAACTATGAATTAAGAATATTTTAATAACTATTTACTTGTTTTTATATACCATTTGAAAATCTTTATATAAATTTATTTTTTTACAAAATTTTATTTTATAAGAATTGTTGACAAAGCTTACAATTTCTAAAAAAAATCATTATTTTGTAATTTAGAGTTTTTGAGAAAAGGCATTAATTACAATATAAAAGTAACAAAAATAAATATTTTGGTAACGAAAATAATTCACCAATACAGCTACTATTGATCTATTGATTTTGTGCTTCGCATAGGAGTGATGTTCTAGTACAAAAGTTCTTAACTTAATGATTTTTTTTTAAAAATATTTCGTACGTTTAATTTCTGCATTTATATAAATAATTGTGAAGGCCAATACATTTACACGTGATTAGTACATACAATACCTTTACTGTTATAACTTGTTAAATTGTTTCAAATAATATTATCATAATAATTATCCTATTTTTCTAAATTTACACATGTTTACATGCTCACTGAATTTTAATCCTATTTGAAAATTTTTCATTTAAAGGAAAAGGATTGCGTCGGGTAGATAATTTTTGCATCATATCGCTAGTCTTATATTTGAAATTCCTGATCAAATGCGATCAAAAGTATCGTTACTGTTACATCTTATAACTTTTAAAACATATTTTTTAATATACATAAAAAAATATTTACATACATATATGAAAATAAAAATGTTGCATTTTCATTATTTTTTTACGTTTTAGAAATCCAGAGGTTGCTTTTTTAGGTTTAAATTTAGTTATTATTAATTTTAATAGCTTTGATCTAGTATTGTAAATAATCGTAATTATCTATTGTGTAAAAAAAATCAATGAATAGATATTGATATTTAGAAAGAAAAAAAACATCTGCTACCGTGATTAAACTGCGCAATATATTTTTACAGCAATTTGCCATTTAAAATTTAGGAATGTGTATTTTGCATTGTGAAAGAATATAGCGAGCTATTTTCATAGCTTAAACAAGTTGATAATAGCATTACCACATGACTACTATTTAATCTGAAAATACGTAATTTGATTTATTAACAGACACGTCTAACATTTATAGAAAAAAATAAAATATTGCCACTCAATGTTTTTTTTCTATTACCTATACTGTTTATACATACTTAAATTATTTAAAAATACTTTTTATCATATATTATGTACATATATAAACACAGAAACGGTGTGTCTCACAAAGAAAAATTTTTAATAACCAGCATATCGAAAAATTCCTATCCGACAGCAGCATGGTCATTGAAATGGACATATGTTTATAAGTCAAAGGGACAATTTGACCCGAAATTCCACACAAATTTGAAATTGAACCGAAACAATTTCATTAAACGTACCTGAACGTGTTGTAATTAAGGTAATGCTAGTTTTTTCATAGACACGCGTGTGCAAAATTAAGTACTTTAAATTAATTAAAACACCTCTTCACTAATTCATTTTTAATGATTTTTTTCATACGCTAAAATTATTTATAAACAAAATAATTTAATCACTGATTCAGATACATACATATTCAATGTATTATAATATTTAAAATATATGTAGATTATTGTGTGTAAAAGCTTTTCTTGTCTTAATTATATTTCGCAAAGTTTTAACACATTAAAATTACATGCAGTGCACGCTAATTACTATTTTATTTTACGATAAAATATACGAATTTAACTATGCTTTATACATAAATATTTTATTTATAAAATCGCTTATTATATACATATATTTATGTACTGCTATTAAAAACGAATCGATCAATACCTTTTATTTTGGAGAGACATATTTTAATCTACATAATATTTATAGGGAATTTAAATTATGCTGTATTGACTATTAAAAAAGTAAGAATTTTAATAAATTGTTAACGGTATTATAAAGCGAATTAATAAATATGTATAACATAATATAACGACATACTTTCACATTTAAAATTCTCAAAATATCTTTGAATTTTATTAAACAGCTAATATTGTAATATTAAACGTAATTCATATGAAATATTATTATTTATGAATTGCTTTATATTAAAAGTATACATATACATTTTTATTGCTTTCAAGATCGCTTATAATTCTAACTAACACACTTTCACACTGAAGAAAACTGTAAATTATTTGTATTTTATATATGTACTTTGCTAAGTAAATCTAACATTGCAATCAAAAAATTTACACTTGCTCTTTTCCTTAACCCTTTCCACGCTACGCACATCATATGATGGGCGGCCGAATGATATTCCCAGTGCGAAACTCAATATATGATGGACTCGTACAATTTGGAGAATTTTCTTCATGTACGTTGTTGTCTTTCAAATATTCTAAAATGGAGACGTTCGTCATTTGTGCTATCCAATGTATTCTTTACGTATCCTTTAACAACACATTTCAATATTCTCTCTTCTGCTGCTATCTGCAGGGCTGTAGCGAAGGGTATAAGGGAATATAAACTACCATCAGATAAAATTAATTTTGGTAAATAATATTGTAAACACATTATAGATGTTTATTTTGGCTTTTGATGCTAGTACCCAGCATTTAATATTTAATAATGAATACAGATGTAAATTTAGGTTACATATGGATGTAAATAGTATCTATAAGGTACACGATATTGTACAAAAAATGTGTTTTCTTGTACCCTCTGCGAAGTTTACGACTATATCATAAGTATTTTGAGCTAAAAATCTGATTTTTATGCAAAACTAACTCAAAAATCAATATTAAAACTTGTGGATTTTTTATGTTTCTTTAAAACAAATCCTAAACTCAAAAATTAATCAAAAATGTTTTGTTCAAAACAGACTCAAAAATGTTTTAAACTCGATACGTATTACTTATTCAGATACTGATTATATCCTGGAAACTGCAAAACATATTAGGTACTGTATACGTTGATCAAATAGTTTCATTAGTTCAGTTTTTAGAAACAATAATATCAGTTTTTAATAACTATTTTTTTTTTAGCAATATAAAAAAGTTTTCGTTTTAGGCACAGGAATTCAGACATTATAATATTATATAATTCAAAATAATAATAAGATCTTATATCGAGTTGTTTCAGCCCTATGCATTTTGCTACGTATGCGTATGTGAGTCTATATTATTGTGTAAGTCTATTGCTGTTGCAATCACCGGATAATTCGAACATTGTTTTTTTAATTCGTGTCATAATATTTTTAATACGATCAAAATGTTTTTTTTAGATTTATTTTAATTAGTATATAGTTCATTATTATCATAATATTATATATATCATATTTCATTGTAATGAGCATTTTAAAAATTTTGTTCTTGATCTCAAAGACGATGAGATAGTCCCCGCTCTGTGTCTATAAGTCGAAATCGGGTGCCGCGTGTAAGGTGTTAATTAAAATTGAATTTTATTTACAGTTAAGGTCTTAAAAAAAGGCAATTTTAACCAAAATTAAACAAACTGTTAAATTCGCCATAAGCCAAAGCAATCCGATTTGCAGATTACATTGATCGCAAAGGCAGTTGCTAAGCCACTGATTTAAAAATCGAACGTTGATTATTGTTTTATTTTATTTTATATTGTATACCAAACATAATGAATAAATACATTATATTTTATTAAAGGGATTAAATTAAATCTCAATAATTCACAAATTACATTAGAATTATGTTGTAAAATTATACTTTAAATAAATATTTATTTATAGAATTTTATCTTTTAGAAGATAAATTTTATTTTATTATTAAATACTGTAAAAGAAGCTCAACTTTTCAATATTTACCCCTATGGAATAATATGCGAGTTAATAACAGGCAAACTTTTATAATCGCCTAGATTTTTCGAAAGCGCAAATGTACAGAATGCGAGTTTTAACGAGTCGAGTTCCAACTCGAGTAGTTTATTTCTTCTCTCGCAAATATAACGGTTAATTTTACTCGCATATAGAATTTTCAAGTAAACGGCGCACATATATAAAAAAAATACGAAATAAATGTCTCTCGAAAAAAATGTATATAAATGAAAAATTAATATGCTTGAAAAGAAATAGCGTCTCGCGTCGCGTTTTATTCTAAGCAAGTTAAAATGGTAACATATAGGAGTATAATAATAAATAAATGTTTTTTGTGGTTGTGTTTGAGCTTGGCGGAAATTAAATTATTTATTATAATCATAAATGTTAAAAACACATATTTTTATTTATATAATAATTCGATATTATTTTATTTTATAAATTAGATTAATTTTAAAATCAACACATAATTAAATTGTGAAGCCAAATTTCTTAAAAGCTTTTTTATTCTACGCTACAAATCAAATTGAAACATTAATTTAAAAAGGATTGACCATAATTTACTTAAAAGGAAGCCTACCTTATCTAAATGTGATTTTCAAGCAATTGTTTAGATTTTCTCTTAATTAAAATAGCCTCTGGTTCACATTATACCAGATTAGATTTATAATTAGATTTTTAATTATATAATATAATTAATATCATAAAGTTACACTTTGTAATTCATAATTTTCAGTATTTTCACCTCTCGCATACGAATTACGCTAACTCGGCCCTTATAAAAAATATTAAATAAAGATTGGCATAGATTTTAAAAATCAAAACTATTTAAAAAGTTTATTCTTTTTAACCACAACGTTTAGTATTAAAAACTAAAAAATATTTAATTGATTATTTTACAACTACATTAACATTCACACTATGAAACATAGTACATCAATTTTTCAGCACGAAAGTGAAAAGGAATATCTGCTTTTATTCATGCAGAAAGAGCTTTTTCACTATAGACACAACTTAAAAATGTAAACCACTTTAACCTTATTATCTTTAAATATGACCAAAGTCTATTTAATTTTTTAAAAATTGCTTTTATTATATAATTAAGATTCGGATCACTTTTAATTATTAATTTTAAATTAATTTAATTAAATTTCGCTTTCGAGCTGTGCAAATAATAATAGAAAAAATTCTAATTAAATAATAAATTTTAAAAGCAATCCAAAAGAAGATTATCGAATTAGGAGAAAAAATAAGGTGACGCATGGCGCTTAATTAGTAGCAAAAAAGGCTTAAAGTACTCTTGTAGCATAAATTTGAACCGCAACCAATCCTTTTTCCGTTATCCTTCATTAATCACATTCGCTTCAAGCTTAATGTCGTCGCCGGAGAAAATACGAACGGATTTTTTATTTAGCATAATAAGAAAATTTCCGTCCATCCTCGATAAATGGATTTTTCATTTAACCCTTTGTGTCATCATTTAGTTCAGCGCAATTCTCAAATTTATATTCTTAAATAACGGTTAACTTCATTTTACAAATTTATTTATAGATCGAAATGAAATGGCAATTCTAATATATTTTAAAATATTACTTTCAAGACATTAATATAAAATTCAAACCCTAAAATTTGTTTCACTCGAGACTTGGTTAACCAAGTTAACGAAACTACTTTTTGAAAGTTTATTCTCAGCACTTTATTTCAACTTTGGTCTAATGTATTTTCTCTGACGTTTATTGCACACAATTTATATAAATTTTTAAAACGAATTCAGCAGTCGACTTGTAATAAACACAGGGTTAAGTGTGTAATATTTATTTTACATATACCTGACTTTAACGTAGTATCGAGATATTTAGATATATCCAATGTAATTAACTTTAAAATTGCATCTTAAACACTCTGTAATATCTATATAGATATGTTGATATATACGTCTATCTTTTGTATGAATATTAATTAAAATGTCAAATATTCAAGATAATATATAAAGTAATTGCTTCAATTTTCTTTTTGCTTTGAGATCTGATATAAGCAATTGAAATTAGTAATGTGATGGCAACTAAGATTGAAGTGTAATATGATTATATCGTAATAGTTTCATATCATCAATATTTAACACCCATAATACTACTTCGCTCGCCGTCAATCACGTAGATACCTAATACCTCGCATTGCTTATTGAACCGTATTGATCTTTCCAAAGCGCTTCAACGTCTAAAAGTAACAAGTTTGTTTTCAAAGTAGGCGCTCCGAACAAAAAGGTTTACATTAGGCTACATACATAAAAACAAAAAAAATGTATAATGATTTATATATAATATTTAATAGATTTAATAATTAAGTATTAACCTTCATAACTTATTAAGAAAAAAATATTCTTACAACATAATTTATATGTCTGAATAATTTTTAATATAATTGTACCTATATTAAATATCATTAGTCATTCTCAGACGCTCAAGTTGATTTTGATCACCTGTCGAGTATACCTAATGGAAGAACGTCGTCTGCTTAATTTATCTGGAACACTGCCATAAATTAATAACTAAATGCGCTTTTAGAGCCTATACCTTTTTTCTATCAGCGTATAAAAACAAGTTTAGGTTTCTGCGGTAATTTTCCAATATCTAACAACGATCAAATTCAATCTACTTGTAATTACTCAAAATTGAAATTTGAGATGTACCTAGCACTACGTATATTAAATATAAATATTAAATAAAAATTCTATCATACAAGAGAAAAAGATAAAATCACTATTATATAATACTTCACTAGTTGCATTGAAGGAATAAAGCACATAAATATTTTTATTAAAATTTATTTGTAACAACAAATTTGATAACGTACAGGAATACAATTTAGAATCAATATTACAATAAATTAAACTTAAAATAATTACACATATATTTCGGAGTGTAATATGTTATTGTAAAATTGTTAAAATATGGTATTTGAATTCATATCGAATTTAATTGGAAAATTGGTTGGAATGTTAAGTTGCATTTTTGTCGGCTATGATGTCGGTGGAGCAACTACGCTTCGTCGTGATTTATTCTCGTCTCAGTGCAGTTTCCTGTCTCATTTATGCTTCTGTGATTCTGTGACGTCTCTTCACCCTGTCACCAATTGTCACATATTTATAATGCTGATTCGAGCCAGCTCTGCTAAATTGCAGATGAGTATATTTGTGAGCGAATTGTATCGCTTCTTGGACACACCCCTAAAATTCGTTCACGCCTTAAAAAATTGTTCAAAGTCTCACTATAGTAATGTGAAGACAAATAATGTTTTTTTTTGCCCTACTTATTTAGTCACGAGATCTCTCTTTCAATATATTGTGTGTGGCCCCACTTTTGAGGTGGGTTGGTCGCTCTTTTCGTTTGTTTAAATGGTCGTTGGAGTGACCTTTAAAAACAAATTGTTTTCGAAAGTTTTATACTGTACAAAAGTTTCAACGAGTCGAGTTTCAAATTGAAAGGTTTTTAATATAAATTAATTTTAAAAATAACAGTTCATTTCCCTATAATATAAATAAATTAAACGGGTTAAAAAAATTAAAGGACATATACAAAATAATATCTCGATAACCGTTTCATAAAGACAATGTAGCTGTAAATGAGACCCAAGAGGTAGTTTTAACAAATATTTTACTGATTTTATATATATTTTTAATTCAGAATATCCTTTGTGCATATATAATGACACCCATAATCTAATGTCCAATCATTCAAAGCGTAGAAAAGTCAAAAAATAAATTTTTCAACCACCCTCCCCCAAATCTTAAAATAATTAATAAAAACATAAAATACATTGTGAAATAACTACTACACAGTAATAATATTATTAAATAATATTATTCATACTACAAACACTACTATACATATAAACACAACGGTCGATAACTTTTCAGGCTCGGGCTACAAATTAATGACTGACATTTCCATAAAGAAAATGTCGAGATAATTACCCATGCAGTAAATATTCTTGCGAAATATTTCAATAATGATAGTGTTTCTTATTAGTTTGAATCAATTTTAAAAGTGCTTTTAAAGGTTAGTGTATTGTTAATTATTTATATTATTTTTGTACTGCAATACTTGAGGGTGAAAAATAAATAATTTTACTGATGTTAATTCACTTCAAGCAAACTTATACTGGTCCAATTAGTTATGTTTGAGTGATAACTTGCAATGTATTTTTAAAAAATCGGTCTTAGATACGACTTAGATAAGAGGTCTTAAATACGACAATAGCTATAAGAGTTAAGTATTATATTAAATTTTAAACCCATGTTAATTTTTTAATTTATAAAATTATTATATTTTTTTATAAGAAATCCAGGCAAAGATGATCTATTTGTTATGGCTTTAATTTTACCTTGGTTAATTGATATTTTACTTTTTAAAATAATTTGTATAATTTAAGACAGTAAAAATAAATTTAATATCTGTATAAGCGATTTAAAAAAAAAATATCATTTGCATACAAAAAGCTAGCTGTAATTTTACGTCATTATTTACTGAAATAGACTAGTTTCTATGTTCTAGGTATGAGCGAATTGTGTAAAGAAGATAATTCTAGATTAACGTCGTATCAAAAGCTTGTTCTATATCAAGCAATAAAACCTTGAGCTTTTATTCTAACTAACATTTACGGAAAAGTGTTATGTAAGACTATTTATTTGGTTGTTAAGTGATTTTCACTAAAACCAAATTGTTCGTTTATTATTTTACCTTCGACTCTATTTTAGACATTTAATGATGCTATTATTTTTAATAAAATAGTTTGCTGCGGACATTTAATGGTGTTTATTTTTAATAAAATAGCTTGCTTTGAACATTTAGTGCTTATAATATTTTTAATAAAAGTTTTTTAATATAGGGAACATTTGCATTTTCTCTGTATTTTTAATCGGGTGGATTTATATGATTTTCTGTGTAGGAAAATATCTAAAAAATATGCAAACATTACATATTTGGGTCAAGTAGTAAAAGCATTTTTAATAAAACGGAATATAATCTATTAATTCTTGTTTTATGGATTTTTTATTAAACGATTATAATAATAATATACTTATTGTATTTTTATTAAAAAAATATATTAGCCGTAAAAAAATATAAATCAGCTGATTTCGACGTAGAAGATGAAAATCATGATGATAACGATAGTCATGTGAATAACGAAGATTATGGTGATAACGAATATGAAGATAATATCGGCGAATTGTATTAAAAAAATGATAACTCTAGGAATTTTTTTATGAGACCAAAATATGTAAAAGTCCTTAAAGAGACACTAAAAATCATAAAATTATGTAGAAAATGTCCTGCCAAAAATATAGTAATTTAAAATTATGTCAAATTAGAGTTTAATATGGTACTAATGTTATTATTAGACATTAAAACAAGGTAAAATTCACTTGCAATAAAGATTGAGCGATTTTTAACCCAGCTGAAGTGCACAAAAAAGGCTTTAAAAGGCAAAGGTATTGAAGTTTTAAATATAATATACACCAACACTTTAAAAGCTGAAGTATTCATTCATTTTTCAATGAAAAAGATTTCTGCAATAAATACTTCTCTAGGAAAATAAATGTTTCACGAATTAAGAAGTAAAATCAAAGAAAGAAGAAATTAAAAATTAATATTTTTAACACAAATTTTAAATAACTCAAATTTCAAATCAAATAATATTTTATATTTTAAAAGTTGCACCAAAGGTAAACGTATATCATATGAAGAAACAATGATGATGAGATTATATCCTTCAACTATAATTACAAATTATAGCACAATGAACGAAATTCTTGTAGATTCAGATAATAATGATGATATTACAATGAGTCAGGAATTAAATAGTGGAGCTGTTGAAGCAAAATAAAAAAAAATGTGCGAGGAAATATTTTTAGTTTTAAAAAATAAATAAAATCCTATGAATCTACAGGGGAGCGAACACATATTTTACAAAAAAATTTAGCTTTCATGTTGACCATAAAACCGACATCATTTGAAACTGAAGAGTTTTTTCAATTACTGGAAATATAAATAACAATTTAATTGAATTAAAATTAGCAATGTTTATAAAAAATAAACATAAAATCTTTTATTTCAATTTTTTTATCAATATATCACGAGATCTGGGATTCCATGAATGATCCCGAGCTGCGAATCGAGTCCCGGGAATAGAGAAACCCTACTCTCAAGTCATCGACGGAAATATATAAATACTTAAAACACATCTGCCTAAACTGTAAGAAAATTTCACCTAGCAAATAGATCTGGAAAATGTGACAACATGGCACAACATGATTTAAGTCATCAGCGTTTAATAAATATTCCAAATTAATAATTTTCACATGTATGTAGTTAATTAATAGCAAAAAGAGCAGAGGGCCAACATTGGACCCTTATGATATTTCAAAATGAGCGAAATTCTCATCGGAGCGACGATTGCCATAGTTCACATACTGACAGCGGCGACTTTGATGAAAAAAATAATAAGTAATAGAGTACATAATCTAATAATTTATGTTTTTTATGTATTATGTGCTTATATTAACAATAAATATTTTATTATCACCATAAAATATATATTTATTTATTAATAGTATTTTGTAACTTTGCTCCAAAAATATCAGTTTTCGATGAAGTAATAATTCGCCCTGCGCATGAAGCAGTTAATGTGTATTTGTTCACGGAACCCTGAATTTTCCTAACGAGCTCTATTTAGGAAGCGTTGCACTAGAGTCTGATAGATTCTGTGAGTATTATCAATAAAAATATTATTCGTAAAATCAAATATTAAATGAAATGCTATATCTCTTTCCATTTGACTGTCTTAAATTCTTCACTGAATATTCTTCGGCAGCCAATACCATTTCCACTTTGCGCTCGTCGTTGACAGCTAACGAAAACGTGTCTCGGAGATAATTTCACTATTTAGCGCCGGCGGGATGTGCCGAAATGCAATTAGCACCGAACGAAGTGCCGAAATTGCCTCGTCAAGGTTCGATTATAGCCCAAGATCCTACGACAATGGACGCTAATGGACAGGGTACAATCAACTTCAGCACGGCTGATACCACAATACCCACTAGACTTCCATCACGTACTGACTTAATTGATAGACTATGGAAAAGAAAATAAAACGACGATGATAATGATAAACAATCAACGTCGGTTTTAGCAGCACGGATACGTCAATCGGTCGAGCGACGCATACACATACAATATTATCTGGGGATATTTACTCGCAGGCGTCCGCTTAGCGTCACGTATACATCACGTTTACGTCTCAACTTTTTTCCAATAGAAGGCACAAAAACTGAAAGTATCTCACAAATTAAGTTTACTCTCGTATGAGCTCTTGAATAAAGGTTATTTATATTTAACTTTCAATTTCCGGTTGTGTCACATGAAAAAACGACAAATATGATTGATCAAAACCCAATAAAGAGTATTATTCACTTTCATTCTAAACATTTTTTTACATCTACAATAATAAAATGTTTATTTATATATCTTGAAATATTTATTGTCGTTTTTTGTATTTACATTACATACTTTTGCTAGGACGAATTAAAATATCTGAAATCGGTGCTCAACCATTTTTTAATATTACCACAAGAATCCATTGCTGTTTCTATTACTACTTAAATATTATAAGCAGCAAATTAAATGGTCAGAATAAAAATCAAACCTCGCCCATAATTTTATTAACAGGCTAAATATAATTATATTATTCAGGTTTAGAATAAATATCAAATGGTTAGAATAAAAATAGCATATGGTCAGAATAAAAATATACGATGATCAGAATTAAAATATAGGACGATCATAAGAATTTAAAAAGCATAATTACATTTATATATATAAATGGGCAATAAATTAATTATTTTATAAATAGCTTATTGCCCATCTCGCTCGCACCAAAACTGTTGGACAGGGTAGGTGCGAGCGAACAGTAGCGAGCGAGCGTTGTCCAGAACATTGAACTCCAAATAAATAACTTTTAATGAACCTATTTAATTGTATGTAGATCGCGAAGGTAATCAGAGTAACGAACGAAGTAGGAATAACGACAGAGCGGTGACGGAGAGCATGCTTGACTTGTTTTGTTGTCACCTTTTTAATGACCATGTATAATTATGCTAAGCATATCTCAACATAACATTGACCTTAGGTTAAAATATATATAATAAATTATTAATACTGGCTATCTATATAATGAAAAGGCAATGTTCGTATGTGTGTACTCTATAGACTCAAAAACTACTGAACTGATTTCGCTAAAAATTTAACAGTTCGTTCTTATTAGTGCCGGGAGTGTTTGAATGAAATCCGAAAGGTAACGCTGCTGTTTTTTTAGTGTTGTCAGGCTCGAACAAGCTTCCGATAATTTTTACGACATATTATCGTCGTCGTATTTTTCTTTATAGCCCATAAATTAAGTTTTATATGTTCGTCGCTGTTCTATAATTTTGACATCTCATCATGATGTCACATCCCCGCCGTCGATTTTTCTTTGTTTAAAAATATATCTTAATTTAGTATTAAGTAATCACATCCTGTCTCATACAATATGCTCGCCGCAGTTTAAATTATTATTTAAATTTATCTCACATTCCTGGTATGATGACATCATATATATTTCAACATACCCAGTATATTAAAAAATATTCATCAAATCGAACCATACTATAAATATTTTCGTGTAAGAAAAGATATTTCACATAAATATACTTTAGAACGTACTAGTTTTAATATTAAATTGTAAAACACGATGAAATTTTTTGATACCTATGATTGAAATATTTATAAAAATTAAGAACTGCATTTGAAAAGCTTAGTCAGGAAAATTTGTATAAATAAATTAATTTTTCAATTTTAGATAACGTGGTAGACGTTCTATAACCATTATAAATTTGCATTAAGGAATTAAGTAAGAGTAATATTACAATTTTACAGGCGGAAATAGTAATTCATTTTCTATATAAACAGAAAAGTAACAGATGTAATAATGATAACAAAACCAGAAAAACGACTCGAAAAAACAGCGTCGTATAAACCGATAAGCCTGTTACCTCTGACGTTATATTTTGAATAAATAAATATGGAGAAGCATTCGATGGAATGTTTTCTTTACATCGCAATATCAAAAGCAAAAAATACTTATTGTTACATGTATAAACAGATTGTACATAAATAAATAAAAAAATAAACATAAATAAATAAAAAAATAATAATCTTTTTAAAGAATTTGCAATAACATAGCACGATGTAAATTGTTAATTAGCAACTTAATTCACGATTCAGAAACGTGAAATAATTGAGTTAAATTGCTTTTTTATCAAATTTATTCCTAAAATTGAATTAAGATTTTCTTTTCCTTCAAAGTAAAAATATAAATATTTTCCAGGCTAAATATTAATTGCGTTACGATTCTAACAGTAATCGTACTGTAAAATTTAAGAGTATGTTTGAAAAAATATAAGACATCATCTCAAAGCATTCAGTCATTAAAAAATTACTCTTTTAATCTAAAATAAATTTTGACACATAACACAATAATATTAACTATTGTGTTTTTGATACTTTTAATATTAATGAATTGCCAGAAGATTTTTTTACTATCGAAATTAAATCCTATTGAGCTTAATTTAAACAGGCAAATAAACGTCAAATGTAATGCTAATTTATCAAATTATTTTTATTGTGCTATAAAAAAATATCCTTATTTATTTTAAAAGGCAATTTGTCCCTCACTGCCTATTTATAGCAATTACTTATCTGTAGCAAAACAAAATAAAAATATATTTTAACAAGTAAGATAGCAATATCGATACCAGAATAGAGTTATCTACGTTCTTACACACGCACGGATTTGTCCGACGGGCACCCGGACAGATCTGTCCGAGCTTCGCCACACACGTCTGAACTGTTACATCAGCTTTACATGTTTTAATGTGATTCTGCACTTCAACTAAACATGCATATTATGAACCCCTATCTCTACAGTACTAGAAGAATAACTTATGGCGATTTATGGCAAAACAATAATCAATTACACGGTTTACAAATATTTTTAACACATGAATCTAGTTTATAATGTATGATGTCTCACTGTCTTTGATAAAAAAATGTCAAAAAATTCATTTTCAGCGGTAATAATAAGTTTTTAATCTTTCATTAGTTTGTTTTATCTGTTATTATAATATTAATACAAACATTTTAATAAATGGAAAACTATTCTGATTGTTAAATTTCTTTAGACACATAAGGAGTTTATATAATTATTAACAATATGCTACTCTTCCTTTTTTGTTTGATAGAATTCAACTTTTGAAAGTCTTCAATGTGTGTGATCCTTTTCCGTAAACATAACTGTCAGTTTAAATTTGTTGAAACATTCGACAGGTCTTGTTTGACTTTGGAGAAACGTTTCGCATTATATACTATTTCGCACGAGTGATTTTGAGCGGTTTGAATTAGCGTATTGTACACATCAAACGAAAAACACATACAGAACTTGATATATCATATGTACTACATACATATGAATTCCAAATAATTAATATTTGTTATTGCACTAAAATTTCATACGTAACAATCTAACGTTTATCTTATTTTATACATATTATATATAATATTTGTTTTATACTCTTTATATTTTTTCTATTACAACCATAAATAAATATACTCCATTTATTTATCTTCACTAGTAAGAACACCATCAATCACGTAGTAATGATAAATAAAAATGATATAATTCCATTTATATAGAGCAAACACGGGATTATCTCAGTAATGAGCGAACTGTAGCATTCTCATATCGATCTGGGTAGCGTCAACATTAATGGAAGACCTGACTTAGAAATTTATATATTATTTACAATTATAGCACATAGATTGCTTATACCTAATTTACTGTGTTTATCTTATTAGTCAAACTGACAAATCACTAATAGGGTCACATATACCACCAACTGCTATATGTGAATTAATTTGCCCTATTAGGAAAAAGGGTAATTAAAAATATTATATATGATACAATCCATACAAATTTTTATATTTTATACTTCTTAAAAATAACATCAAAAAATCTATTAATATTACATAAAAAGAACACTGTTTACATCAAAGATTTATGTCACTATTTATCACTTGTCATCATGAGAGATCTAGGGCTGAAATTCCACATGTGGCACATTTTATTTAAATTCAAGCGCATCTTGAAGATCTGTATAAATAATATTTTAATTATTCTATTAAAATTGCATTGAGACGCCATTTATTTAAATTTGCAGTAAAAATATAAATGAAAATTCTTGTATATAATAAAAATTACATATTAACTTTAGTACATGTTATATCTTATTATTTATGTATGTGGTAATTTTTCTAGATACACTGAATCATCCTTAAACAAACGGTGCTTTCACCATTTTCCAAAATATTGTATAATATATTATTTTGTCATATAAATTAGCTCACCCAACTGTGAATTTATATTACATTAATAATAAATATATTATTGATATTTTTTTTTAAATTCAGACGATAAATTGTATAAGTATTATATATTAATTAATACTGATTTTTTTATATAATAATAATTTATAAAATTCTAAACTTTTATTACATATATCATAATTAATAAATATGATTAGTAATTACATATGATTAAAATACAACAATCCATTGCTTATTTTTGGAACATTCAATAGACGTACTGCCATTAAATATTAATAAGCTACATAACAGGCAATTATTACGAGTATTACAAGTACGTTTCAGCAAATTATTTTACTAAAGAAAATGTATTAATATATATGAATGCTCTAAATATTAAATTTGTGCATACGAGGATAGATTTATAATGAAAAATTATTATCTTATATAACCTATTTTCATATCATATATTGCTATTTAAAATATAATTATTTATTAGTATTTATAGTATTTCAGACGTTTCGTGAATTATGAGACCAATTTAGCCCCTGGGATGATTGAGCTTTAATATTAAATTTAGTTATATCCGAATGATTCATTGCCAAATCACAGCTACCCTTTAAATATAACAATCTATCTTTATAACTAAAATATTTCACGGTGTTATTTATCGTGCTCGTTCTATATAGCTTGGCGATATAAATTTAGCTATTCGTTTGAAATTTTCATTCATAAATAAAATTTTATTTTAGCTCTTACACGTTTTCCAATTAGGCGCTAATGGAAATCTATCTTATCGTATTCACTAATTTTCTAGTACCGAATTTTTCATATAATATTTACTGTGGTAAAAACACTATGTGATTAATATAATGTAAAATACTTTTGTAGCTACAACAAAATAATACATTACGAATTTATTTTGACCTTCATCATTTTAATAAATCACCTTTGACTTCAAAAATATTTTTTATGGCCGTAGTTGCAATTTTTTCAGCAATATTCATATAACATACATTTTTTATAAATTGTCCATTTGGTAAAAATTCTGCCATTGTAAATTTTGGGACGCATTTTTTTTTAATATCGAAATATAGAGTCTAGGTATGCAATAATACATACATAATAAAATATGTACAATACTCAGGTATCAACGGTCAAAGCAAAACTGACTGTTAAAACTTACATTTAAAAACATACCATTCATTTAATAATTATCAAATATATGGAGATATTGTAAGCAAGAAGTATATGCATCTAATCCGCTCAATAAAAACGTACATACATATTATGTTTAAGCAGCTATTGAGGCATTACCGCAATAAGCAATAGTTCAGTCTAATAATTTGATAGATAAAATAAAATTTAATTTTTAATTAAAAACAACGTATATAATCAAATTTATTTTTAGTGTTATCCTTGCATAGCCACCGTAATATGGGCATTATAATTACAAACGTGATACATTTATATATGAATTTATATTTACATACATAGTATGATATTATGAGTGCTACATAAAATACGTGAGAAGAGCGTACATGTACAAAAAGTTAGATAACTACGCTTTTTGTGGTGTTAAATAAATGTTTTTTTAATTATAATATTATATAATTTGTAAAATATTATACTGACTATACAAAATCAGTGATTAAAAAATATATTTGTAGCGATCAATGATATTATATCCGTAATAACCTTCAAATGAAACGATAAATTGACCCTTAATCTATTAACGCAGCTGTTAATCATTTGCGATGGAAAGAAGATAAAAACGTCGTATTAAAAGTTCGATGGAAACGGGGTGATTAAAAATAAATGTCTTTCCAATATATAGCTATTGACTTTCATAAATTAAATCTTGATGCGGAATAGCAAAATGAACACTTGAGGCTTAAAAACGTAAGGAACGTAAGATAACTTGTCGATCTGCAAGTGGTTAAGCTCCTCGTCGACTGACCCCAAAAATTAGCTGATATTTGCCCACAAGCTGCGAAAGCACGCTGCACAGTAAAGTACATTAAGCTTCAACTGCAATCTTAAACACACGAAAGATCTACAACTGGTCGGTCGGCGAGTAGTTATACCCTTCGTCGACCGACTCTGAGAGTGAACTGATTTCCAGTCGTAAACTCTAAAATTAAATTTGTATAAACCACACAGATCGTTTGTTTTTATATGAACCCTAATAATTATCGGAGGGTGGTAAATTATATCATAATTCTCGATAGCATTTAAATTATATTTTTGGTAGTAATTCAATTAATAAAATAAACTTAAATTAAAATAACAAAATAATTTAATAATCTTACATTTAAAATAGCAATGAAGGCGGCCTTTAGCAACTTTTTAAAGTTGCTAAGGGGCGGTGTCGACAATCCGTTAATGCTCGGTGAATAAATACTCTCAAATAAACATTTAATTCTAGTCGCTTTTTAGTCGAATTTTTCAATTAGTTAGTGTTGCTCATTAATTTATTATATTATTGTTTGTATAATTCACGCATAATTTAATTAAAATAAGATTTTAAGATAATAATACTTATTTATGTAAACGTTGTAAATTACACATAGGTGACTTTACAAATTTAAGTTTACAATCTACTAAATATATTCATTTTGTTATTTTTCCTATATACCTTGGTTTTTTATTACCACTTTTCCTCATCAATGAATTATAAATAGTATTTTCATTTTTTTCGGTGACCTTGAAATGATCTCTAAAATATTCTATTCACTATTTTATTATTTAAACATTGTGAGTTTACATTTTAAACTTGCGACTATTTTTATTCGAAAATAAATAACATTATTGTTTTAGTGGTAATTTTGATGTAACGTTTTACTTTTTTTGTATTTGATCTAAAAAAAAATATATACTTACTACTGATAGAAATATTTTATATTATAACTGATTCACACGAGTGATTTTTATACTCAATATTAAAATATAGGAGCTTGTTATTATATTATAAAATATATATTTATAAATGAAAGATTTTATGCTATTATAAGAAATATACCTAATTAGGACCTAATTAAAATTTTCTCTCCAATGAATTATAAATGTTATTTTGAAATTGCTTTTAAAATATTTTACTCCCTATTTTTATTTTTTTTTGTAAATTTGTACTTTAAACTTTTGCTCATTTTTATTATTGTTTTTGTAGAAATTTTAATGTAACTTTTCACTATTTGAGTTATATCATACCTATATTTGATTTATATCATACCTAGTACAAATGAAGATGTGTCAGTAAAAGGGGTAGAAGAAACGCTTGAATAATTTATATATTTCTAAGCTAAAAAATAATAATTAGTATCACGATTATAAATAAATAATAAGAGCTTTAATTGCAATTTTAATCAAAGGGAGGTTATCTTATTTTATCATTTTTTATATCAACTTATGTATAAATGTATAAATTCAGGTGCGTCAATCAAAAGCTCAAATTATATAAATATTTATAGGCTTTACAATATAATTAATGGTTAAATAAATACTCTTGATAATTTAACAAAAAATAAGACGCTCGAGGGTTTTTATTTGACAAAAACTAAAAATAGATACTATATTATAACAAAGAAAGTATTAACGTTAATACTTTGCTTTAAAAAAAGGTATTTATCATTTTTATGTTATTATAATAATAAATAAGTAATTTTTTAAGAACATTTTCGTTTGTGATATGGACTTTATATTAAATAAAATATTTATATATGGTATTAAATGTATAATACCTTTCTCTCTTTATTTGATATTACTTTGATCACTCCAACTTACGTCAGGTATATTAGAAAAATACGAGTATTACCTCGGGTGTATTTGATTCATATTTTATAAAAAATTTATTGAACCTTTTTTTATCTGTCTTGTTTACATTATTAGTAAGCGAATTACGTTTCAAGCTACAAAGCGCAAATCTGAGCATAAATTATAATTAAAGTTCGCTAATTCCTAAACGAACCGTCTCGTAGATTTAAATAACATCTCTGCTAAATTGTCTGTAATAATAAATAGTAAGTTAATACATATACAATTCAACGAATGATATATGATGGCTGTTAATAAAAAAGATATTTATCAAATTACCAAAGGATTTTATTTTATTTTATTAAATTATAATCACTAATGTTATATTTTATTTTTATTTATATTATAAAATAAAATAAACAAAACGAACATTTATTTAAAACAAGTAAAGACAATACAAATTTGCTAAGAATCGATGATATTCTGATGATAATTGCAGTTCTTAAATTAAAATTTATCACCAGCTTTAAAAGAAAAATAAATTTAAAACAACATAATAACTTAAAGCTTCTTCTCTATCCATTGTTTTATTATTTGAGTACAATGAACGTGCTTAAACTGGCATTATCTCTTGAGTCAATTTCTTAATTTTATCGATTACTTGCCGATGCTATTTTTAAAGTATCAAGGATCAGGAATGTTTTATAAACACATACAACTTTATAATTGTCAATGATATATTTTTAAGCCTTTAATGTACGATGTTAATATTACATTTACTTTAATATTTATATATGATAAAATAACACTTTTGAAAGGAGAGGACATACAGCACAAGAATATTTGATTTAGAAATTCTGTGAGAATCCAATAAATAATTGATGATTTTTCACGAAGCAATCGAGAAAACTAGTAGACAAATTTAGCGCTTAAGTGTTCTCAAACCCTCTATATTTAAAGAAGTATTCAAATTCACAAAGTCCCTACGTGTATTGATTTGCCGATTCGACTTTTTCCTGTATACAGATGGGAAAAACGAAATATGTTTTTTATTCATATTTTCTGTTTTGTTATGCATACAAGCTAAAAAATGCTTATTTGGATATTTAGGATTATAATTTTAAAATAAATCTTATTTTTATAATAACTTGTGTACATTAAAACACCAGCAAGGTAGACTAAATATATCATATGTACTCTGTGCTTTTCAATATCTATTGTAATTTTGTGAGATCGAAATAAGTGTTTATTTCATAATTATAATTGTGAACGATCATCACATATTAGATTTTCTTAGATTTTATCACAGATAAATATCATATTAAATAACCAAAAAGTCGATTTATTGTGCGTTGTGACATCTATTGATTATAAGCTATAATAATAGTTTATAATTATTTAAATAAAGTTTACTACTTTCTTAATAGTTTTTAATTGTGTTTACCCCTTTGTAACGCATTGGGCTAACGACTGTTATGTTGCAATAGAATTTTAGAAGTAATAAATATTTTCAGTTAAATATCGATAGCTTTTTAATATTCTTATGTGGCATCTTCCTTGGTAATCTCTATTCTATTGGTAACTGTTTAATTTATCGATACATAAATGTCATCAACACTTTTTTTGCTTATTGGTAAAATGATAGCGAAAAAATATTTCTAATGAAACATATTGCTATATTTAAAAAAGGCATATTTTTGTATTAATTTATTATTTATAACATCTACAAAAAAAATTTTTTTCAACTACTATATATACGAAACAGCAGTTGTAAAATAAGTTTAAAAAAGACAGTGCATTTAAATAGGAATTAGAAAGACTGTTTCTAATTTTAGTAGTGAATATTTCTGCCGTTGATAAAACTCGCTCGCTTTCCGTTGATGTTGACTTAATTATGAGCATAGCATAACTCTGAAATTCATTTCGCTGACTACATTTATTATTTTTTACTGAAATATTCTGATGGTTTATTAGTTGTGAGTGTAATTTTTATTCGATGCAATGAATGTAAATCGTCGTTAGCATTTTCTTCATTAACTATTTTAGTATCTGATTATTAACTATCAAAATTAGAAAAATATTGTTTTAATAAATCTTTCCTATTATTAAAATATATATTTTTAAAAGCAACTTCAAAAATAGTTTATAAAGTAGGGCTTTTGTAAAAAAATATATATTAACTGAAGCGTACAGGTCGCTTCGATAGTGAATCTGAGCGTATCTTGGAAGTAATGCTCAAACAGAAGGTGAGGCGCAAGTCCGTGGAGCGAAATATGAAGTAGTCCATGCGTCGAGTCTTAGTGAAATCTAGACGATCTGGTTTTTTTATCGTGAACTGAATCCCAAACTGTCCATTGGAGGGGAGCGTTAGAATCTGAACGTACTTCTAAACGACTGCTAGATCCGCGAGCACCACTCGCGGGAATTTAGACGCGCGTGTACGTGTCTTTAAACTTGTCTTCTTCATTCTTCTTTTTTATTTAGCAGCAAACATTTCTAATGATAAAGTCTTTCTATTTTTATAAAAGTCCCGGGAATTATTGGGAATAAATCTCTAGTGACAACAACTGTCTTTATTTATTTATGTCTTAATCATAACGTTCACCACAATACTAGTTTATCGCAGTTTTCCTGTATCTTAGGTAATTTCCGTAAGCTTAAAATAATTGACAATATTTTTTTAACTGAAGTTTTTACAATCCTCCATTGAATCTATATTGAGGACAATTCTAATTTAATTTATGGAAACTTCAATAATGTGGAGTTATAAATAACTTTAAAAATATCAGTAATAAACAAAATAAATATGAATTTTAACAACTTGTTTAGAGCAAAAAATTGATTATTTTATATGTAAACCTAAACCTATAATTTTTTAGAATTAAGGTATGACGAACTTTATAAGCGTTTTTAAAGCCAGAGTAGTTTTCCAATATCATATTTTTTTGTTACTGATCTCGATACGCGAAAACAATGCTGTTGATAAATCATGCACTTAACACGTATATTTAAAAAAATAATTATTTACGAATACCTTTAATATTTGTGAAGCTGAAGTGATAGATGTTGTGGCGACTGTCGACCACCATGAATAGTAATGCACAAAAAAATGGCAATTGTCTCATTGTTAATGCCCGTAACCAAGAATGTTCACCATTAACAATGAGACAAACATCATGGCACAAGAGGGATTTCTTTTGACGACACAACACGGGTCGTTAAGAGAATCCCTTTTGTGACTAAACGGTGCGGATGCAATTAATCATCACAACAGCAAACCCTTTCCGTAGAATTCAAAAGTCGGAGCAAGCAAAAACTCGCTTCCAAATATGCAACATCCGATTTCTCGAATTCTACGAAGCGACTCCAGCGATTGGCTAGGAGATCGACGCACAAGCGTGATTGGCCAGCAAGGGTGCATCCCCTAAAAGAATATAAGCCCGGACTCCGGTGAGGAAAAGGCAGTTGATCCGAGTTGATCCGCAGTGGACACAAGACCTTGGCAGAGAGCCCGAGGCAATCAAGCGAGACGCTGAGGCACGAGACAGACCAGACGCCAGAGAGTGGAGTCAGCGGCAAACGACGACCAACAGCCTTTCTGAGGAACCAGCTACGCGCCCCCACCTGACATTCCTGACACCTGTCGCATGCAGCTTGAGCCATCCTGAGCATCATCAACTGCACGAACTCCGACATCAAGAGAAACGTCATGCCGTATTCGTCCATTAACAAACTTGTAAATATAAAATAATAAACAGTCTAATAGGATTCGACCAGGAGTCTCATTGGCCGCGAGGTCAACCACCCCTAGGGTTACGCTCCCTAAAATATAAATAAATTAATTAATATTCTCTGATAACGACCATAATGCAAAATTATACTTTAAGCTTAATTTCTATAATGAAATATCATTTTGCGTTCGCTAAATACGAACACGCCTCAGGTGATAGCACTAATTAAAAGCTCATACCCAAGCTTCCCCTCAAAGCTCGACATCACTCGAGGAAATGAAAAGTCGAAGTACCCACAAAGGTCTGCTAAATGGCGACAAATCCGAACCGAAACTTTGCTCATTTAGACACCTCATCTAATACGATTCGAATCTAACGCTGAATTCACGCAAATTTTATTCGGCGTAATTAATGTCTGGCACTTAATTAAACGGATTGGATCCGACTCGATCGAATCTAAAGAAAAAATGATATAACATCAATACTTGTACAAATCGGGGAAATGGCGCGACCCTTGAAGAAAAAACATTGAAAATAATGGCGTTAATAAATTTCTAGACTAGGGGGTAATGGTGCCCGAATATAAATTGAATCAGGGGTAGAAGTGTTTGAGCAGAGGGCGTAATTTGTACCTTTGCAATTGGACCGTGTAAGCTGGATAAGTATTCGAAAACATTCGACATAATCTTAACCATCAAAGGACACCTTAATCCCTTTGATGAGATATCCTTTTTCAAGCTCAAGCTCTCCGTTGATGGTTAGACTGATTTCGAAGAATGGTTATTCGATTTAACGACGATAAGGATTAAATCCATGGCACCTGTCTATTTTAAGTATATATACAAGCGGTGCAAAAGTTATAACAGCTTCAGCTATAGTAAGTTTAATATTTTTAAAACGTTTTATGATATCAGAGAACCATGCAGCCACATTACATAATTTATTTTTTGTATTCTATTTTACTACACGTTTTTTTTAATAAATCGCGGGGTCCTTATAGTACGTCTACAAGATACATAAAAACAAAAATAATATCCGTAGGCACTATACGCCTTCGCAGAAACTGCTTATTACCCAGGATATTAAAGGTATTTGCATAAATATACTAACAAATTAAAATAAATAAAAATAATGCCATAAGGCCTTACAAGTGTACATTCCTCAGCGAATTTAATTTCAAAAAACATTGACAAAATAACCGCTAAATAAGCTTTCCACCAAAGAAAGAAGCTTTTTTAAAGGAAGTTAATGTAACATCCGTTATGCAGACTTAACAAAATATTGAATTCTAATTGATAATATTTTATATTGATACAGAGATAAATTAAGATAAAAAGTAGTTATACATAATTAAACATAATATTATTTTTCCCATTGATTACTTATATCACAGGAGAATATATCAAGCTTGACTTACTCTACGAGTGCACTTGTAATTCCTTTAAAAACTGTCAGCATTAAATGTAATTCAACTTGACTTTTAACCTCCCATCCAAATTTCTTCTAATCAGTTCTGTTACAAGGCAATTTTAAAGTCAAAACTTTCTCCGTCGTCGAACTTTTATTATTGCCATCAAAGCAAATGTCTTCTTTATAACAATTATACCGCTTTAATTTTCCATTACATTAATATTATTTGGGCTTAATGTGAATTAAAATCTAAATTAGATTTGCCGATGGAATAATATATAATATATTAAACCAAGAAAACGTTTAATAGAACTAGTGCTAATTTTGGGTAATGACGCTGTATGTGTTTCCATTAGTCTTATCACATATAAGAAGAAGCTTCGATAACACAACAAAACAAACAACAAACGTTATCGAAGTTTTTGAGTCTCGAGGTAAATGCTTTACCGCAAAAAAGTTGTAAGATAATAAAGTTTTTTTCGAGAACAAGCAAAGTCTCGAAAATCTCGATATATTATAGTTAAAATTTGAAAACCTTACGTTTTCTGATATATGTAATTATGCAAATTGAGTAATACATGTTTTATTCATGCACATCGAAAATAAATCTATAATCTAACCTTGCCCGGGTTGATGGATAATATATCAAACATATTGGATTTCTTTCCTCTTTTTCGTATCTCTTCCATCTTTCACTTGAAAACTCAAGTACAAAGATATGAATTAATACGGTAAAAAGTATATTTTTACGATACATATTATATAAAAAAATATCCTTTAAAAATAATATTTATATGTCAGCGTGTTTGTTTTTTTATAAGGAAATTTTATTTAGTTATAATTAATTATTATTATGCAATTTTTGTGACCTTATACAGTTTCTATAATTACGTAAAGTTGTCTTAGCCTTGTCTGCGTTTGAATAATTCAGTCATTTTCAGTTGACGCAAGTTCGGATGTCCAAAGTCGGAGATATTAGGAAAAATTTCTTGCCAGTAAATTCCTTGAACTTTTACTGATCCGATGATTTTAGCTAATCTCCACAAAATGTACAAAACGCATTTATTGGCAAAACAATGATACTTGTCAGTGAGGCGTAAAGACTAATGGCATTATGTTTATGGCGCTTTTAACGCGTATGTGCACTGAGTACTCATATCACGGTCAGCGCGTCAATTTAATGCTTTATACTTAGTCGATGGTTATCACATATGTAACATATATATAAAAAATATAAATAAGCGTATATTCCGTAAATATTTTTTTATGTAATACTTTTTAGAGAACGTTATCAATACAAAATATGTAATAATCTCATCAAATTGAATTAGCTTTCTGCTGTCATAGATGAATGTCTTTTTAAGCAAAAAGTTTTTATCTGGTATATAAATATTTTGTCGTAAATCATAAAGCCAAAAAGTTACTAGATTGTATGTGGATAATTTTTAATGAATGAAAAACTTTTATTGTGTCTTGTGTGCATATAATTTACTAAAATTGTATTTTTATCATCAGCAAATATAACTAGCTTACTAAGTATAGCAACGAAGTAGCGCTACCTATATTACCAGCATTGTCTCCGATTATGAGGTAAATTTTTGACATATCTCAAATATTTATTGCTTATTTGCAAACTAAGCTCTATGGTGGTTTACGCATTTTGTCAATATTATGGGTATGTTTCTATTTCTAGCCTTATATAATAATAAAGTGATAACTGCTCTTAAATGTCTATTAGGGCAGTCTCTATTTTTCGTTAAGATTTAAACGTGTGCTATTTTAAAGATGACCTAAAAAATGAATTATCTTTTAATGTTGTTATCTCGTAATAAAAACATAAAGGTAATTTTATTTTCTTGACTTTTCAACAAGAAGCTTAGCTTAGTTAAATGTATTTACCATGATCAATAACAAGGACCTTTTAAAACTTACATTGCTATATTTTATATATTTGTATCCTTGAATTTTATCTGCCGTTTAAATTAGCCTAAGTGTAAATGAACGTTTTAACCTTCGTTCGCTTTACTCTCTTTGTTTCATTTTGCAACAAAGCCGATTTTTTTAGTACCAATTCAATATAATTGCTAATATGAAAAGAACAAAACGATCGAAAATTTAACGATGTAGATCGTATTCGTGTTCAATATAAAATTCCGATTTATACATAAAAAATTAAAACGATCATGGTATACTCGTTTTAAAGCACAATATATATTCAGATTTAAAAAAATAATCTGAATAACCGTGGATAAATAACTCACTGGTGAGAATTTTTTGTCGATTTTACAAAATATATCTAAAGATTTAGAATAACGATTGTATTAATCATAAAATACAGTAACAATAACTTTTTTAACGTTTGTTAGATAGTATAGTTCTTACATTGAAATACGCACATATATGAAAATATAGTTAATCTCATAGTTTGTTATATTATATAATATATACATACATATGTATAACTGGCTACACACGCACGGATCTGTCCGAGATGGATGTCCGGCGGACAAATCCGATCGTGTGTGTTGTGAAAAACCACAGATGTGTCTATCCGCCGTCTGTACATATGTATGTATCAGTGGCGTGCGGTCCATAAATGCGGTAGATGCAAGCCGGTAGATCTAAAACAATTCTTCACAGTTGGAAGGCGCACTATTTTAAATATTTTTATACGATTTTTTTCTGTGCAGTGTGCATCGCCATAAAGCTGGCATGCCCGGCACGTGTAGGTGTATTTGAATAATTATAAATACAAACATGCCAAGGGGTAGATAACCAAGTCATAAACGGTTTGGAACCACTATTCCAGTGTACGTTAATAAAATAAGACGTGAGGTTGTATAACCAATGAACTTAGTCCCACATTGTACACACTACGATAAATGTTTACGAGATATAAATTTGTACGTGCTTTTTATTTTTTTAATATACTATAATAGAATACGATTTTATGCGATACCTATCCTAATTATGTTTTACAATACCATTACATTATACCGTATCTATCCCTTAGTTTCGGGCTTTAACCTCAAAATCAGCAAACCACATCACTTAAATGGAGAAAAGAGGGTCGACTCTTACATAGATAGATAATGGAAGGTTAAAATATAGACTGTAGCTAATGTGTCTACACCAAAAAGATTTTTTTATTGGATATTGAGGAAAAAATAGTACCACAAAGTTGTGAACAGAACGCTTTGATGGCATGAGAGTTTATTAATTATAAGCCAAAGCTACTATTAACGAAGAATATTTTGGATAATGTAATATATCATCACACTCACTAGAAACGGATTAATCAAAGCGTGCTAAGCAGTATTTACTAAAGTTTGTATTTAGTTACGAAGTACAATTTGCAAGAAGTTAAACTATTACACAAGATGGTAAATTAATCTTACCTCATAGTTTCAAAGCAAAACTAACCATTTGTAAAAAACAATGATATATCTATGTATGCCCATATTTACTTATACTTCCCTATAGCAGTGGAAAATATAAGATATACTCATCATAGCATCGTTAAAACATCATTGAAAAATCTTTAAAAAAGCAATAATAACTTTTTTTAATATATTCTATGACACGCTCGTGAAGGAGTGAAAGTAAACGCACATAATAGAATTAATAACGCTGAAGATCTTTTCAATTTTATTTGCATCGTTGAGTTCGAAAAAACCCTAAGGCGCCCATCGTCGTAATTTACGACTTGGCAAGCGACACAAATCTACACCTTTGTCTATTTTTCACTCATTCAGCTAAAATGAAAAATCGCAGATCTCAAGACCACAATAAACCTGAATTGCTACAGTACCTTTAAAGTCACGATCAAAATGAATATTTACAGTGCAAGGACCACGTCTGAACAAACAAAACAGAAGGATTATTCCAAATATCACCTGCTCCTGTGTAAATATTATTCGAGTACCTGTGAGCCGCTTTGTTTAGATCTCTGTCTACTTCGTGCTTCAAATATAATCTGTATCTATCATGTATTCAGAAAGCAAAGATACAAAGTAAAAATAAAATCGAATCGATATACTCAGTTGGCTATACTGCTGTTTTCGCTAGGCTCCGCGTAACGCTTCGAGCCAAAATAATTCCTATCGATTTATTTACTGAATATTATAGTATATTATGCACTCCATATTCGTTAATAGTACATCGACAAACGTTATATTTTGCAGTGAGAAAACATTAGTAAAATGTATATAAGATGCTTAAATACATATATTTTTTAAATGTTTACTGCGATTAAAATGACCCACAACTTTGGTTTTTAATATTAAAATCGTCAGCTAAAAACTGCGTGCCGAACTATAGAACATATTTTAAGTATAATTTTGTAGCGATTTTGATGCCATGTTTGGACTTGGAAGCTCAGTTATTATTCTGGTGCGAATCGATCCGGAAGGGTGCTGTTTAGAAATTTGCAGAATACATCACGCAAAATCACCAACGCACTGCCCTACTTATAACATTACATCGTCAATTTTAAACATAGTATTAGTCACGGGTGACCCTCAGATCTTAAGAATGCATTGTATCGGATCATCTCTCAGTGTTTTTTTTATATTATAAGACGTTTTACACTGACGACATAATCGTCATAAATTATTCTTACGATCTTCAATCAATTGTAATTAAGTGCACACATCTTATAAAACCTTAATATAAAATGAATATAAACCGAAAGAAAACTAAAGAAATATTTTTAACAACTAGCAAATAACCATTGTCTTCACATCTTAAAAGTTATTAAGGAAACTGCATTAAATTGCGGTCGAAGGTCAAATACCTGGGTAAGCATCTAGCTTAAATTTACTAAGCATATTGTGGAGCTCAGATCCAAGAGGCTTGCTGCAATTGCAGCCCTAAAACCGATAATTAACAGAAAAATCGTCTTATACGCTTGCTAGGTGTGGAGTAACAAAATAAATAAACTATAAATTTATTAAAAATAAAAATAACACACTTTTTATTTATACTTATATTTTAAAGTATGGTCTCTAATTATTTATGGACTCTGTTTTCCCAACATTAACATTGCTCAAACTTTACCTCAACAGATTATTCCTGTTGAACAGTACTTTGAGCAGGTGCTCGTCATTGGCGTTGAAACGCAAAATAAATAATAGTCTTGATCTTAAAAGATGTCGACGAATTGATCGACAAGGATTTATAGCTGTAATGATCGATTGACTGTTGGTGTTTTTGTACACTATCAACGGCATGAGTTAATAAATAATTTCAAGGAGAAATACAATATAGATGATCACATTCGTGAATAAGCTAACCTTCAATCGATATTTAATAACGCAAAATGTTTTAAATAGATTTTTTGTTAAAACAACATTGTCTTAGGAAGCTTGCCAATCTAAATTAAAACATGTGCGAATATTTGAAATTACTGGACATAACATAAGGTCTTCCTTCGTATGACCTTGCAACAAGAATAGATGACATTTTAATCAAATTTAAGATAAGCTTTGTATGGTTGATAAATTAATGGTCATTGATTCGATAATTATCTTGGAAATGTTTAATTCTGGGTTTATCTTGTAAAGTGCAATTAAACAGTCATGGTTTAATTAGAAGCAGCAGCAAATTACATTTCGGATTGCTTGATAAAATTGAGGATTTAGCTAATCATGTCATCACAAAAAAATTAGCGGTAAAAAACATGTTTACGATTCGTTACATAAAAAGGAACTGGAAAATTTTTATAATACTACACAGTACATATGTATGTTGTTTCAATATATAGTGTACCATAGGGCATAGAACCCCTGTTGGTGTAACTACATATATTTAATGCGAAACTTATGTTTTATTATAAATAAAATTATACATAGATCAAGTAAATATACCAATAATTTCAAACTATATAAGCTTTTGCATTTTGATAAACATATTTAACACAATATTTGATCGGAATACGTGTACATATATATGTCTCGTTTTTTCAGTGCTTCTAAAATTATTCAATAAGTTTAAACATGTATATGTGATATTTTACTCAAAAACTATCTTTCATCATTCTGGTAGCCGAAGGATTCCTTGCGAAAAATATTTTTGAATATTTATGAAAAGCTTTAAATATTTGTTAATCTGAAAGTGCGAAGTCTGGACTAGGGAATCCAATCACTGAAAGAGTAGCAGTTACAGTAGTAAACATAATTCTGAAAATTCTGGGATTGATTTTTTGTTAAAAAATTTCGAGATTGTCTCTGAACAAAATTTAAATGTTAGATTTTGGTTGATAATTACTGAATATTCTTTGGAAGTAAATAAGATCTTGCAATAGTTTATATGGGCACACTCAAATAAATCCACTATTGTTTGAGTACAAACCCGTTTTCAATAAGATTAAGTAACGAATCATAATTCGTTATACTAAGTTCAATTGATGCGGCACCCAAATATTGAGTTGTATACCCTCTCACGCTTTCCCAAATTTTTTGAAATAGTAGTATTACTCACAATGGCACAATGCAATTCACTGATTATTGGATTAATACAAGCATTTTATAAAACATACAAGCTCTACAAAAGCCGTCTGTTAAAAAATCGCTTCAACACTATTTTTATTTTATAATTGCGTTCTATAATAAATATAAAGCACCTTGTACCTTATATTACATGATGTATGGTCACAACAGTTATTAGGCACAGCAAATGATATTTTCGCTTTTAGAACATCCAGTGAAAATTGTTGCTGTAAATTTGTTAACAGTGTTTTTATGCACAGTTAAGTTCCAATGCACACGAAGATTTATGTTTCTTAGTAGCATAATTGGATGGATCAAAGAAATTTGGGATTACTGTATAAATGAATTTATATAAACTATTCAACAAAAATTAGTATTTTTGCTTTATTCATATACTATTTTATTCTCTTAAGTTTAATCTATAATACAAAACACTGCTCTATTGTCATATAAATTAATTAGACTAGCAATAATTCAATATAAATATTCTTCGCCAATGATACTTTGTCAATATTTATTAATTCTACAATATATTACAATCAAAATATATTTCAATGAAATATTTACTTTTTAATACAAACTCCAACGAAAATTACATTTACTATAATAATAAAATATTTACAACAATAAAATTGAAAAAATATTCAATTTACAGCGCAATATATTCTCATTCCTATAAAATCGACAATTATGAAGTTTGCCAATTATACTTAACCTCCATCTGTCCCTCAAATCCACTATACACTCCAAGGCCCTTAGGTATTTTTGACCCATAAATGAATGAGAGAATATAATTATTAATATTTTTTTATTTATAAAAAACAATATTTTCATTTAAAATTCAAATATATTATAAAAAAATTCAGCCGGTCAAAAGAGCGTGCGTCAAATGAGCGCCGTCATATGAGCGCTGCATTATAAGCGCTGCGTCATAAGAGCGTTTACCAAAGTAGCGCTGTAACAAAATAGCGTGCGTCAAATACGCAGACAGTCATATGAGCGTTTGACAAAAAAGAGCACGTCATAAGAGCGCAAAAATACTTGGAGAAAATCAAGTAATGAATATTTTAGGAATTAGGTATACAAAATATAAGTAAATTGTGATAAATTTACAAAGAATAAAAATTCACGAAATAAAGGCGGTAAAATTAGTATTTTATGTGCCAGAGCGTAATGACGATTAAAATGATTAGCCAATGAAAACATTATTATTTATTAACTATTACGTACTTATGAAAGTATTGCTCCCCATCCACATACGTACGATATACATATATTTTATACTAAAATGAAACGCTGATTTTGAGTTTATCATAAGATTTGTTCTGTAATGCTGTAATTAAGAAATAATTATCGGCTCGACTTGCAATGAATGCGTACAGTTATAGGCCAGGTATACGGCTCGTCTGACCTTTTTTTTCATTTATTTTAGATTTCTACACTTTATCTCGAATGTCGGCTTAGTACGAATATTATATAATATATTTTTGGTAATTAAATGAATAATGCTTTAATTGTTTAATCTGTAAAAAATCATATTAGACCAACGCTTTTCCTGTCACTACTTATAAAAAAATTAATATTGATTCTTAATTATTAAAAAATATTTGTGGTTGAATCTGCAGAACCTCTGAGCAAACGCGTCATATAGTTCACGCGGTACGATTTATTTTGTTGCATTTCATTTTAACTTGCCACGTTTGCTTATGAATAAAAACAAATAAAATCAGAAAGCAAACTTAATGGTAATCTTTCGACTTTGTTACAACATTTTTTAATTTGGTTATGTAATGAATCAATTTGCATTTATCTAATTTATTTGGTCTTGTTTATTACTAATGATACGTTTAATAATTACACAATAATATTTAATTAAAATTTTCCTCTAATAATAATCATATAATCACCGACCCACCGCTGCTAGTGTATCATGTATATCTGAACACTAGTTAACATTCAGAAATCAGGAAAAAAAAATACAAATAAAGAATTGCATTGATGGCGGAAAAAATACAATTATTTTTTTCTTTCTCAGATCTACGCATTTATTAATAATGTATAATATATAGGCACGCTTAATGATAGTTACCGAATTATTTTTTAAGTCTCTTTCATGTGAAGTTTATATAAATGTTGATCTCAGATATATCGATATATCGCTTTAAAAACATTTCTCTTATATTTTAAACATTGCAATATATCCTTCAGCGGATCTTTATAATGCCACATTCTTTAATCAATCACGTTTTCATGAATCGCCATTTCGTGGCGCATTGCCAACTCAGTTGATACAAAATGTCCGACGTGTAATTCTGTATCGCGTAATTTTAAATGCAATTTTGAGCGAAATGTATTTACGTTAGAAAAATTATTTAAGCTTTATTTCAGCACCAACTAAATTGTTAAAAATTTCTCTAAATACATCTATGTATCCGATTTATCGTTGATTAAAATTACAACTTTATATATACAATAGTCACATTCCACTGTCACCATTTTTTTTGCTATAGATTTCAAAAAAGCTTGATCCAAAGTAAACCACTTAAACTTAATCGAAAATATTTCCAGTGACCTAACAATGATCTTCCATAAATACTTGGAAAACCAGCAATAAATTTGAATTTATGATTTTACACAAAAGGGTACTTGCCATATCAGAATCTTGCTCCACTGCTGTTTCTTATGTTGATAAATAAGGTTAACAATTTATGTTAGGTTCCTAAATAACACATGCGTTTATTTTTAATTATATTTATATATATATATATATATATATATATATATATATATATATATATATATATATATATATATATATATATATATATATATATATATATATATATATATATATATATATATATATATATATATATATATATATATATATATATATAAATTAATTTGAAATATGGCTGTAGAGTTTCTGCATTATATTCTTACCATGTTGCTGTCGTGGAGTAGTCTCGTAGTCGTTCCAAAGATCGGATTAAAATCTTAAAGATTCAGCCGGACTGCTTGGCTGGTTCATATCGAATGGGCAAAATTAGGGCGGTTACTTTTTTGCGCATCTATGGGACTCGTTCCGATTGTGCATAGGTTTTTCTTATTTTTTCACCCCCCCCCCACCCCCCCCTCCCTCATTTTATGTCACAAGATGTCACATTGTGCCAGACTCCTTTTTCACAAAATGTCACATTCTCCTATGATATTTATTTATTTATTTATTTATTAATATTATCACCATCGTGACCTGATATGTTAAGCTAATACGTCATTATGGCCAAAAGTATAAAATGCACTATTTATTTTTTAAATACATTCAAATACAATCTGTGTGTCATTTATTTACACTGAAAAGCAATCGGTTATAGAAAACCCACTTCCATAAAGAATTATAATAAATTATTATATAATTTATTGAAACCACCCAAGCCGAAAACACTCTGATTCTTATTAAATTCGAGGGACATAAATTTGAATAGTGTTATGCCACTCGTCTTGCAAACCTAATTTGGGGATATGCTCTGCTATTCGCCCTTATTTTTACCAATTGAAGCTGAAGAGGCATAATAAAATTCGCACGAAATTCCATTCATAAAAATGTGTTCATGGTCAGCTAAATGAACTGCGTAAATTTTCTTCTTTCTTTTTGCTTTAGCTTTAACGATATTTTTATATTTTTCAGGAGACCTTATGGATGCGCTTGCGCTGGTGAACTCGGCTATCAACTTCATCCTATACTGTACGATGAGCCGACAATTCAGAGCCACTTTTGCTCACCTCTTCAGACCGAGATGGCTACCTTTGCCCCAAAGAGACGTAGACGGCGACGCCGATGCCAACGGTGGCCAAGACAAAACCGTCATGACGCAGGTGTAGCGCCGGCATTCTAAGGTGCCCCCGAACAAGCACTACGAACGCACGGAGCCCGTTTAATAAAATGGGTTTTGAATCGCCGCCATTTTGCGTTATATCACTCGGCCGAAACGACCGAAAAGACGGACATAAACAATGATGAACAATCAAGTGCCTTTTAATAAATAAAAAAATAGATAGATACGAATTGAAACGTTTTATTAAATGTGCTATTGTTAAATAATTAATTGAGCTTATAAAGAGTGTGTTATAATTATTTTTAATGCAATTTTAATCAAAACGATTTTAATAATATTAAGTGTATCAATGTTGAATATTAACGCGCATGCGTGTAAATATATTGAATAGTGTGTGTTTGTAAAAATATATAAATATGTTTATTTAATTTTATCATTTTCTACCAAAAATGTTTTTATGTCAATAGCGCGTTGTGACAAAAATATGGGTGCTGTCAGTGACGTTTATTGCCATATTTTTCTATTTTTCAAGTAATATAACAATATAAACGTTTAATTATATTAATAATTACTTACCGGACAAATTTTATTAACAACATTTAATTCAATTGATTTTTACTTAATCTAGTAATTCATAAAGCTACGCTGTGTCGAAGGTGGGGATCTGTTTTAAGGCCTTTCGTTGTCGTCTCGAAGTGACGTATACTAGTCTGCTTCAAAAGCGGACTTTAGTCATACTCCAAACCTCATTAGTATAATATAATAAAGTAAGGTGACCAGATTTTGAAAGTATCACAGGAGGACACTAAAAATAAAAAGACCATCTCGGAAATTTTTGGTCGAGGAGAACAAATTGGTATGGGACCTAAAAAAAGGTCATCACAGAAATTTTTGTTTAAAATTCATTATGGATTTTTTGTCCGAGGAGAATAAAAGAGGAGAAATTGCTACGGGCGCTCAAAAAAATATCTTTTTGAAACTTTTTGCTGAAAGTGAACAAAGGACAAAAGAGGATGTCTGGTCACCTAAAATATAGTAACTATGAATTTCGACACCCTGTGCAACTCATTTTTCCCTCCCTATTTACCTTAATCCGCCATTAATGCAGGACAATTGTATATAAAAATAAATGTGTGCTAGCCTATAAAACAATACCTATATAGATATGTACATACAACATATAATAGTACATACTGTAGTTAAAATACAAGATAGGCACAATTTAATAATAATATCAGCAAGACATTGATACTAGGCTATACAAATATGTATGTAAGATTTTACCATTGTTAATTTAAGATTGAAACTTCTCTCAGTTGATACTAGTCACTATTAGCGTTAGGTAGATACGGAGTGTATATTCTATATTACCCGCTGATGTAAAAGTTAAGGAATTAAAAATTGAATGATGCTTCTTTCAGACTCTATCTTAAATCTATCGGCGACGAAAATTGTGACTTTTTTCTTCCACCAACTCGTCATGAAAACTTTCATTTTTTTAGAAAATTTGGGTGTTTTTATAAAGACTTGAGCCGTAAGCGTCGATCTTGTTTCGATATATTCTAATTCAGCTTCACATACATTTTATAACATAGGCAAACTCGAGTATGATATAATGATTCTCATAAGGACTTCTCATCGAATAGTGAACGAAAATAAATAAAGTTAATAGCCACTGAATTGTGCCATTAATGTTCTACAAGTTCAATGAGCGCATCGCCTAAGCCAAGTAGTTTGCCAGATTGCTTTCTTTCAAAATATGTACTTAAACTCCATTGTACTTGCAGGCCTTATTCGCTCCATTGTGATATCCTTGTCACAATTTTCAACTTGCTCAACATTTGTTTCTTTGGAGAATCTTGCAAACTCGAACTAACTTGCTTTTCTGGGTATGGAGCACTTTTTATGCACCTTATAACTATTTTTGTATGCATTATATAAGACCGTCTTCCGCATATACAAAATCATTTATGGATCCATTGAGTTTGGAACACAGACAAACAACGTAATAAGCGTCACAGGCAGCAACCCTTATTTTTTGTCAAGAAACGCCGCTGTTTTTATCATAAATGTATTATGACGGTCCTCATTTTATGAGCCCAAAATGAGTCGATTGCAAATAATACATCATTAAATATAAACAACGTATGTATTTTTGTATATATAATAATAAAATATATCATCATTATTATAATCATTATTATTAATTAAATTAAAAAATATCAGAATCAAAAATTTCAATGATCGTTTTTGTATTCCTTAGGCTAAAACTTATAAATCAATGTTGTTATCTATGTATTTGTGTATATAAATTATATTGTTATTATTGAATCGTTTTTATATAATGTATGTATATCTGTACTTTTTGTTTTTTAAAGATCTTAAATGCTTAAGTATAAATGTGATAATTTAATAATAAAAAACAAAGCCAATTAAATATCATCTAGTCAATGTAACAATTCTGTGTCGCCATTATTACATTACCGGTATGTATAACATACTTTACTTGCGAGAATAAATCTATAAAACAATGCCAAACTTGATTATTTAACGATAACAAAATCTGAAGTACTATAAAAATAGCAATTTATTTACATAAAATTTTACAAAACATATGATAATTATATCAATTCAACAGTTCTAAATACATGCGATAAATATAAATACATAATAAAACGTGTATACATATAATAATATATAA
Organism: Plectrocnemia conspersa; assembly: GCF_051122295.1. Lineage (NCBI taxonomy): Eukaryota > Metazoa > Arthropoda > Insecta > Trichoptera > Polycentropodidae > Plectrocnemia > Plectrocnemia conspersa. The sequence continues at coordinate 19,436,472 of NW_028277175.1, forward strand.
GAATATATTTGTGCTGTACTTTTATTTACATCGCTTAAGGTGAATATACAAATATAAAAATTACATACAATATGATATGCAACAACAATAATCAGGTTAAATATACATTTGTATGAAGAGTGGCAGTCCTTTCACGTATTACTCGGATAAAAGTATATTATTAATCATTTGGTACATGAGAATGTGTTAAATGTAGAAAGTGTATAACATCAAATCAAAAATTATGATAATTACGGATATATGTCAAGTCTATAAAATAAACAAGGCTTTGAGTATGCTCATTTATTTACCTTGCCATTATTTCTTATCGGTATAATTAAAAAGATATTTTCACAAAAAATGTTGTGCTTCACATTGTAAAAATAGTCCACTCGAAACTAATTCAGCTATAAAATAATATATGTAGAAATGAGTCAACAAGTAGAAAAAAATTTGGATGTCAAAACTACATATCCCTTGAATCATAACAATTTAAAGCATAAAATTGTGAAATAATGGCATTCAAATGTATATTGCCAAATGACTCAAAATGGATATACCAGAAAGTTAACAACCGTACAAAAAATAGCCAGAAATCTATATTTTTTTTATAAAATTACAAAAATATTACCTTTATTGATGACATACAATCCAAATTTTATATTATATTATAAACTATTATATATTGATTTTTTTTATTAGACCATTTAACTGCCAAATGACTCATTGTAAATACACATTAATTTAAATAAGATAACTTCTTAAAGTTCAAGTTAAACTATAATATATTAACCAAAATTCATGTATGAATATTTCATAGAACTTGTATAGAAAAATTGACTCGGATATATCTCGACCAATAAAACCAATTATAATAATTAAAATTAAACATTTTTGATAATTATGGTGAAATTTACTATACAATATCCACTATACAAAAATACCAACATTTTCCAAAAACAATGTTTCAGTCAAAAATATACGTTTTTTCTGCTCAACATTTTTTTTATCTTTTGGTCCCCTGACTGACAATTTCTCGTATCACGATTCATCGCAAACGTTATTGTAACAAACGACATTCTGTTCACCGCCACAATTTTCGCATTAGCTCAGTGGGTCAGCTTTATTATTGTAAAGTGATTCACGCCCACAATGACTAACCGTCTTCAGATAAGTTAAACAAATAGAATAACAACACAAAAAAGCAACGTTAATACAAAGTTCAATTTAGAAATGATACATTACAAATCTATGGAATACCCGTAGTCGTTTTTTTGGTGTAAAAACTATTACGACGACGTCGAATAAGGAATACAGCGTAAAAATTTACATGCGTTTAGATTTAGACGGTAGCATCTTAAGTAGTTAAAATCTATATTACATATGTATATATAAAAGAAAAAAGTTGAGCAATTTTTATTTTGGAAACGTGTAAAAATCCGAGGAATGCGTATTGTATATAATCAGACTCTTCGGAAACGTCCAACGAAGCATTGTAACATAGATATATTTTAATATATAAATATCGTAATAAAAAAGGCACTGAAGCACGCATTTCATCAGAATTCTAAGTATTTCCTCTAAATATTTTTTTTATCAATCACAGTGTCTTCAAACAATTTAATTCAAAAAATCTAAGCCAAAATATATTTGATCAAAAATGCAATTTGCTCTTAAAATCCTTTGTTCAATTTATATATTGTATTCTCACTCAACATTACGACCAAGAAGTCCTCAAAGTTTAATTCGAAAAATTTAATTAAAAATCGTTATATGTATAATGTTAAAAACTAACAATAAATAAACTATTCACTTTTGCGTATGTAATAAATAAAATAAAAAACTACATGCTAAAATATCCATAATAAAACACTTGATATAATAAATAATCGTCTAAAAACGTGATATTGAATACGATGCATGATGGAAAAACTAACCATCAGTCTAATAAATCTGAACATGGCACTAGTTGGAACATCGCCGAAATAAAAAAAATACCAATACACAGCGTTACAAATTTAACGCTCATCAAATTCATCGACTAATCTATTGTCAATATATTCACAAATAAATTAAAAATTTGAGTATTATTTACACTCGGTTTAAAAACTCGCATTAAAAAATTGTAATTCATATTCAGTATATTAACAACATATAAATATAATATAGAGTTCGAAAATGTTTTAAACATTCACACGTATAAAGCGTAATGCAAAATTATGTAATCGTCAATATTATACAAGTCGTTTTTTTTATGAACGGTTATTATTCATACATATATTTATAAATTTATATAACAACCTAGCCTCAAATATTTATAAAACAATTTACTAGATAAAAAGACAACTTTTGACGTTGAACCAAAATGTAAATTTGTATCATTGGTACGAGAGAGGTTTACGAAACGTCAGTAGATAATAAGATCAGCAAAATTCGACACAGAACATGCTATCACAGAACGATGACAATATTGATCTTTAATCTATAGACATGTTATAAACCGCCTTCAAAGTTGGAATTCACTGTTCACATCACTGTAACATCAGAGACTCTAGATTTCGATTCAATATCGTGTCTTTGACAGAATTGAAAACAACTTCTATGTTGTGCGTGTCGACGGCCGTTGTGAAATGATGATACAAAACGTTCTTTGGCTCACGCCTCACGTTGGCGAACATAGCCAACAGGAAGTTTTGCACTTCTTCAAGCGAGTGAGGATTTCCTCGAAACTGTGGATAATATCTGCGGAGGTCATTATCGGGATCAGCCACTTTCTCGGCCAGCAGGTCCGATTTATTCAAAAACAGTATGATGGAAATGCCCCTGAAGCTGACGTTATTGACTATTGTGTCGAATATTACCTTGGCTTCCTCTAGCCTGTTAGTTATCCTATAAATTACGAAATGAATTAATACAATTAATATTTATGTACACATAAATAAATTTATTTATTCAGCCCACCGATCTTCCGAAAGGACTTGATCGAATTCCGAAGAAGACACGAGGAAGAGGATCGACGTAACGGAGTCAAAACACTGTGTCCATTTCTGACGCTGCGTCCGCTGTCCGCCGACGTCGACGAACACGAACGGTATATTGTTGATGGGAATGGTGAATTCATAAACGCCTTTGGTAGCTTTCCGACAATGGAGGATGTCGCGGTTAGTCGGCACATAGTCTGGTCTGGCGATCCTGTCCAACTCGTTAAAGAAATAACTGACTGAATCGCACTGCAAAAAAATTTTTTTTTATGAAAATCATAATATAAAAATAAAATCAAAAATAAGGAAATATTTTTTATTTTGATTCAAATAACATACAATATGGATATCCAATTAAATACAAAAAGATATGAGCATTTTGGGTTGCTGGTGTTGTTGCAATCCAACCCACTTTTAATTTGAAAAGAACTTTTTGAATTACATTATAATACCTACATAAAGCACACGTCACTGGGGGCACAGACCCTCAGCAACGCGCCATTTAGGGGGCTGTTAAAACCGCGAGGGGCGCATATGAGGTCATTGGCCTCAGGAGGACAAAATGATGCAAATCATTGGGCTCAGGAGGACAAAATAACTCTCGGCTGACCCGTCATTCTAGTGTAGGAGAGTATCATGAGTAACACATTTCGAGGTGAACAGACTCTCGTAAGAAGGCACATAGTTGTAGTGTTAACGACTCTCTTAATGGTACCTGACAACCCCTGAAAGTAGCACATGGGCAATTCTTGAGGGTCAGAGCAATAGCAATGAAGAGACTGCCTCTTACCCATTCACTACTGCTCAGAGAATATACTAAGAAAACTTAAAATCAACAGTACTATGAGGGGTGAGGACCGCTCCCAGGACGTAAGAATCCAGCTGCTCACCCAATAAGGTGGACTCATAAGGTACCAGTACCGTGTGTTGATGTAAGTACTTGCGCTTGGGCTAGCACTCGTATTGCACTTGGGCTTGTATTATATAACATGTATTTGCTCAGGCGCCCAAATTTTTGTGTTAGAACTTGTACTAGTGCTTACGCCGATGCAGGCAGTGGCTTTAGTATGAATGCAAAAAGTATCCTCATCCGTCTTCTGCCCTGGTCAACTACCCAAGATCAAAAATCCATAGCGCCTGGTGAAGGAGGGGTTTCGGAAGCACTCAGAAACGTGTGATATGCCAACACTTTTAATATTTCTTAGAAAAAGTTTTTTATCTTATTTTAACTCTAAAAGCAGTTATAAAATGATTCAGAGAACTGTTAAAAAACAATTTGAAATTTTGTTCCAATTAAATAGACGTTGATACCTAGTTTGGCAAACGGTTGCCACACAGATCACATGTTAACATCAGTCGTATCATTAGTTTTCCAAGATTATATTTTTTAGATATTGTCAATGTTTTTAATATTAATGTTTTAATACTTTTTCGATTTTTTGTATATCAGTATAATATCTCTAGTGCCTTAAATTTGTGCTGTTTTAACACCAGTTTTAAAAATACCTAAAAAAATCTTACAAAATTAATGAAATAATAAATTGTCTTATGTTTGTGGCAAAAAGTAAAAATAAATATCTTATTTGAATGGTTTATTTAATATACCTTTCTCGGATATACTTTCATTTCATACAAAACTTGAATTAGCATATAGCAAAAGAAAGTAAGCAAACAGTTTTAAATAACAGCTTTGAATCGAATAGAATATATCATAGAAACAATTGAGATCCATAATAGTGCCAGTCGTATAAATAGAGATGACTGGAGAACGATGGTGATGAATAGAGGTGGTTTAAATTTTGTTTCGTACAATTGAGTAGTTGTAAAACCAATTTCGGAACAATCATGAATGCAAATTTTTTACTGGACATACTATTTATGTGATAGCTATCAAATATAAATTCTCAGATTTAAAGTTTAGCTGTATTCTAGTTAATTCTGACATACAAAATATATTTTTAGATACTATAATCAAAAGGAAATCAGGGAGGGAAATTCATCACATTTTTGGTTAAATATTTCCGTACTGTAACCACATAATGTGTATTATTTTACTTTCATAAGTGTTAGTGATATGTATGACTGATTTATATACATATGTATGTACATTAAGGTGTGATTCATAAATAAAATATTACGTTTATGTGGATATATCGAGCGTGTTTGCTGGCTGTTATTCCCACCAATAAAGAATTGATTAACAAATTAGACATAAACCTATACCTGCGACTTTCCAAAGAACAAAGATGATTGTGAAAGTGTACATTTTTGTGTTATAAAAAAGTGTGTAATGATTTTTAAGTGTAACTCAAATCAAATTAGTAAACATTCTGAATTCAAATGACCCGCAATTTAATTTTTTAACAACAACAAAAATTAAACAGCAATATACAAAAATAATTATATAACTAAACTACGTTCAAAGCCTGCTGGCTTGGTGTTATGACTGTTTTATATTTAACTAAATGTGTTAAACCATTTCACAATTCACATATAATCCACTCACTAGAAGGATCGCGGTTTGTTAATGTTTCGTTTATTTTGGTATTGGAGTCTTGAATATTTCAGAAGAGCGAAAATTGATGACAAACTAAAAGAAGATAAATATAATTTGAAAACAATACTTTGGAGGAGTTTTGGTGTGAACCATTAAATATGTTCTGAAGACTTGCTGATTCATTTACAACGACTTTTGGGTGTGAATCTGAATTCAGATATTAATCAAGACTTAAAATCTAGGAATAGCTTGAATTATATTACAGTGCTCTTTTTAAATTCAAGACACCTTTTTAGAAACTTCTTTATGAAACAATAAGATGAATCATATTGCTATGATATGTAATACTTCTGGATCATTTTTGAATAATCTAGAATCATTTTCGTTTCACTGGTGTCAATTACTGAGAATTATTCTTATGAGTATGTATATCCACCCAGAATAGATCATTACTGCATCTTTCTACAAGCAATAGCGTCTATATATCTTAATTTGAGTTTCTGCATTGCAGCTGGAAATTCTCTGCCATTTGCAATAATCATACCGGTCATAAGTTACATTTAAATAAATGTAAATTACTACACAAAGCTAATACAACAAAAGCTTGATTTATGAATGTTATTGTATTAAGTATCACAGTCAGTTGAAAGAATTTGTGACCGAGATTGAAGCACAGTGTGAAATTATACATTACACAGTAAAAAAATAATATGATTAAGCAGTTGCTTTTGTTAAAATACTAATCAAATGCTTATGGTGGAAAAGGGTAAAGAAATAGAACTGGTAAATTCAGATTACGTTCTTCAGCTGGCGTTTTTAATAAATGTCACATCTCTGATGAATTTTTTAAATTAAAAACTACAAAGTAAATGGAAATTAATTCATAAACGGTTTTTAGAAGTTGAACCAATAAATGTACTGTTAAAATGCATTGATTGGTGCTTAATCATTTTCATTTTTTTTTTCGTTCTTTACTGCTTAATCCCCATGAACAAGTATACTCGCCAAAAATATTTGATTCAATTTCCTCATGGAGTTAACTTACACGTTTTAGTATTGACTTTGATTTACAATATGGACGAAACTCCCCGTAACCGATTTTACTCCCTAACTGAAAATTTAAATTTACGATATTCTTAACCATTTCCCAGTGTTTTTATAATTCGGAAAAAGTCCAAGATTTTGGAAAATTATTTGTGAAAAAAGTCAATAATTAAGCGGTTAAGCATTCCTTTACTGTACGTACACTTGGTATACATATCATCTTATTATGTGAATATTTCAATAAAAAAATGTTCAAATTTTAGATTTCCCTTTGTGATACACTTACATATTAAAATAAATAATTACAATACAAAAGTATTGTCGGAAGTGACAAAAGTAAGTATTTTCTTCACAAAATCAGGTATCAATTCAGCGATAGACAAACGTATTTTTTGCTACGCTTTGTGATAATTACATCAATATTATTTTCGTAAATAGATATTTGATATGTTAAATTTTTGTACTTTTAATTTCTATATTTATACAGAATAATTGATATAATTTAATAACTCGTTTTCAGCCCTTATACTACTATATGCGTTACGTTTCGACTCTTAGTATTGTTATACTGTTTATTTGGTAATTGATTTTTCAATTTTAAATCAGTAATTTTTACATGTACACTGAGTATACATCACTGCGGATTTTTTGCAGCTTAAGGGGAAAATAAATATTGAAGATGTTCCTGATTATTTACAGCTGAAAGTAGTCGATTTACAGACCGATAACGTATTAAAGAAGGTTTTATAGCCGATATTTAATTTCTTTATTTCCTTCTCTAGATAATTATTTAGTTGAAATATTAACTGTATTCGCCAGCATACACACCTATGTATATATATATTAAAAATCATTTTCTCAAATAAATAAATGAAAAAGAAACATAGTTTAAGGATCTGCCCTACATGCAGTAAGGATACAGTGTGTACGAAACACTTACGAAACAGTAATGAAAGAAACTATTGCTTTTTTTCATGCATTCGCAAAAATACTTTTTGCATTCAAAAATATAATATTAAATACATATTTGGGTAGATTTTTCAATACCTTCCTTATATTTTGAAAATAAAATATTTTTACGATTGAAACGTGGCAAAATATTGTAATTTAGAAGGATAGCGTATCTTATTTATTTTCAATAGTAAGTGCAAAATTTGTGGTCAGCGATAAGTCGGTAGCACTGAGGGATATACTGGCAGGTGCAAGTACACAGGGTGGTATTGGCTTGTTATTTTCGAGATATTATTATTTTATTGCCCGTTTCACTACCGTTATAGTTATATTTTGTAACTTTTAAAAACGTAATTTTAGTTATATTATGCTTTTACATTTTTTTCACTTCCAAAAGAACGTAAACGCATTGCAAATATGAAATGTTTGTAAATACTATTTGACATGTGAGATCTTAGATGAATTCCAAAAAAAAAATATTTATTTATAAATGCTATTTTTTAAGATTCGTTGCAGAGTTATTCATGGAGTGTTGAAACACAAGAAAATATAATTGTACATACATATATAAATAAATATTAAATGGCATGTTGTGTACCGGAATAACAGTCGAAAAGGAACAAGTACTAAGAAAAGTAAATACCAGCTGAAACTCCCTGCGACGCTGGAAGGCTCTCTGGATGGCTCTGTCGCTCCAGAGCGCCTGCACGTGAGGCGCGTAGTGGGCGAAGAGCCTAGGCTCGACGGCGTCGGCCGAGAAGAGGGCGGCCTGTCTGCCGACGTCGAGGTTGCGCGGGTTCTCCCAGGGTATCTGGAGCTTGTCTCTGGCGTCGACCAGCACCTGGATGCCGCGCACCACGTTGCGATAGATGACGAGACGGTACTCGCGCACCAGCTCCGGCTCGAACTTGACGCCGTGGATGATGCGCATCTGCTTGAGAAAGGTGGACTTGCCGCTCTCGCCGGCGCCCAGCAGCAGGAGCTTCACCTGGCGGCGCCGCCTCTGGCGCTCCTTGTCCAGCGCGCGGTCGATGTCCTTGCTGTTGGCGCGCTGCTCCAGCTCCTCGGGCGTCAGCCGCAGCCTCAGGCAGCAGCCGAGCGCGCCCGACCATCGCCGCCCCATATCGCCCGCTGTCACCAATGACACCGCCGCCGCCGCATCTCGACCCAACCCCGACTGAGCGACACGGCCGAACGCTAACGCTTAACGCCGAAAGAGCTAAAATGAGAGCTAGCTATTTATCACAAATTGCTTTTTTCTTCTTAATACCTATTTTGTTTTTAACACTACTATTCTTACTATTATAAACATTTTTAAAAATTCTTATAACAATTTAAAAACCCCTGATCATTTCACACTTGTGAGAATGACCGCCCATGCGCAAATAAAATCGAGTCTAAAAGATAAAATAAATACTTTTTTAAATATTTTGCTGACTTTCTTTTTATTCGAGTGTCTGTTATTGTGCATTTAAAAACGTGTCTTATTCAGACTTTCTATAAGCAAAAACAAGACTTACAAAAATATATCATTTTAAATGACAGGAATGTTCCCTTTGAATGAGTGTACAATCTATATATTTTCTATATACAAAACTGTTTTTAATCCCTCATTTTCATCATAATTACAAACATCTAATTATATACCAAAAATATCGCATGAAATCTAATTTCTAACTTTAGTGTTTCTTCAGAACTCAACCTGAATTAAACAACGTAATCAACTTTTATTAATAGTATTTAAATATAAATAAATTATCGAGCATATTTTTAAAGAAAAAATATCAGTCACGTATTATATTACTGACTGAACTAGAATGAATAATTAGATGAAAATGTAAATTTCTGAACGAAAAATCAGATTAAAAAATATGATAAATTACAAAGCGTTATAACAAAAATAATAAAAATAAAATATCAAAATAACAATAATTGTACTGCTTATTTTGAAATTTCTAAAGGTGTGTTTTTATCTTGACCGCTAACATTAAATACAAATATTGAGTTAATAATATGATTTTTAACTAACCATGGCATTGGTAAAAAAATACAAGCAATCTTTTATAGACAAAGATTGTTTATTTTAATAAAACTACTTATGGGAGGGAGGTGAATAAAAATGTTTTCCAACTTCAACATTTGGAAACATATTTAATGAAAAATTGTCAAATAAGACTGTATAGTCTGTTCAAGATGTTAACGCTCATCGTCGTTGTATTGTAAATATGGGTGCGTGTACGCATTCATGCACACACCTACAGTTTTCCACGAATATTTTTACACCGATATGAGAACGTTACCAATACTAAATCGTGGCTGTTTTTAAAGTAGGGTGACCATGCGTTGGAAATTGCATTAAAAACTATAAGGTTTCGCGCTCAAACAAGTTCGCGGTGTTATTGTTCTTTGTTTACATATATTATTAAATATTTACATTCTGTTCCGTACAACCCATAAATTATGTTTTAGATGTCTCTGCGCTTATACCCGCACCCGAAAGCTAACCGTATTTTTTGTAAAAATTTGTCCCTCAAATGATTTTATGACGGGTCATAAAATCGGGCCATTTTCGCTTGCCTTTATTATTTTGCGCCAAAGTTGCCGCCAACGGTATACGTCTTAAATGATTTTTTGGTAATAAAGTATTATTACTTTATGACAAGTTTTTGCTATTTTGAAAGAGACATCCGACAACTGTTTTAAACTGAAGCGTAAAAAAGACCGATGTCCGTATTCGGACAGTTTGCGAGTGTGGTGAAGTTCGGACAGATCTGTTCTTACTATTAATCCCAAGACGCTAAAAATGAATCATTCAAGATCGAAACCAATACATCGTCAAACTAAACAAGTTATAATCACGGTATATTTGGTTTTAACGGAAGAATATAATAATGGCTCTTTAACGACACCTGTTCAAAAACAAGTAATTAAAAATATATATATTCTAAAAAAGATATTCTAAATATTGCTGCATTTTTAGGTATCCAAGTTGACTGGTTATCCGTATTCAACAATCAGAAAAATTATTACGGAATACAACAATACAAATAAAATAAGCTCAATGTAATTTGAGAGGTATCACAAGATTCATCAACAAAATTTTAAATCCAATATGATTTTTTTCTGTTTTATTAATAAAATTGTTGAATTTCGTCTCAGTAGTCTATCCTATAAACGCGGAACCTTTTAAAAACTTTTTTGGAGCCCGGGTGGAAGAACTGTGTTCTAGAGCCTCTCTTTATATAAATCTATCTCTACGTATACCCTTCACTACAATACTGCATATATGAAATACTAGGCTTATCATATGTTATGGTTTCATACCATCAGTCCTATCCTATCAAAAAAAAACAATTAACCCCGCAATGCGCTGAGATCACCGGATCATAGATCTGGTTCTTGTCACTTATTAAATGAAAAATATATTATTATATCAACAAAAAGTAATTTTGTTTATTTTCCTCCTGCTCGAAATAATGAACATTTAGACCAAATAATCAAACGCATTCGTTCGTCGAGAATTATTTTGACAGCTAGTCGATGTCTAATCGTTAGGATGTCATTCCAGCCATTTATTAAAACCGGTATCTTGTTAATGTTATATTTTCAATAAATCATTTATATGTGATCCTCGCTGTTATATTATTTTAAACAACTTTTTAACGTTTAATTCATTTCTTCAGTAATTGACAACCTACATTTATGGAGGTATTGGATTCGTCGTATTTTATGCATTATCAGCTGTTAATGCTATTTAAGAGAGTTATATTATTTGGAAACGAAGCGTATTTTATTATTTAAACTAAATATAACTCGAAGCGCAATCTTAAGGACTCCTAAAGATAAGTTAAAAATCATGTATATAATATTGATACAAACATTTCTTTGCTTTGTAGAACCGGGTATTGAAAATGACGAAGGATCGTGTAATACTGGCAATACAATAGAATATATGGTTAAGGTAAACGAATTAATTGGATATGCAAAATGTATAACTGATTATTAAAATTGTGTTTTTTCTAGTATGAAAATGTAAAAATAGAAAAGGAAAGTATTGAAGAGCATAGTAAAAATTATATAGACGACGGGATCGAAATAGGTTAGAGATAAATGTTTATTTTTTACATTTCATTATGTTTCAATTATCGGTTAATTGTTTTCAGAATCTCACGACGTTAAAGATATACTTAACAAAAATACTATCGACGTGAACATACCATCCCAGTGTTCTACCGCTCCAAAGAAAGAACAAGCAATAGACCTTTCGAATGCTTTACATTGTGATATATGCGGTAAAGCATTTAAAAATAGACATCTAATTTTACAGCATCTTTCTATTCATTCGGTTTCTTATGACTTTGCGTGTAGTACGTGCGGCAAAGGATTCAAAAATAGGTGTAACCTTTCACGGCATCTAGAGACCCATATTGATTCCTATAATTTCAATTGTAGCATGTGTGTAAAATCATTCAAAACGCAACGTCATCTTTATCGGCATATGAAGATTCATTGCGATTCTCTCGACTATAAATGCGACAGATGCGATAAAGCGTTCAAAACTAAAAGATATCTTGTGCATCATATGGACAGTCATAACGATTCTTACGATTTTGAATGCATCAAATGTGGAAAAGCGTTCAAAAATAAAAATTGCCTCAAAGAGCACGTGAACATTCATAAAGAATTTGACTTTGAATGTAGTAAATGTGGAAAACCGTTCAAAACTAAGAGCAACCTTTCGCGGCATATGGACGTTCATATTGATTCCTTTAATTTTAAATGTAGCCATTGTGTAAAAGCGTTCAAGACTCAACGTAGCCTCTCTACGCATGAAAAGACTCATAGTCAATATAGAGTTTTTCAATGCCACAAATGTGATAAAGTGTTAAAGAGTAGAGGTAGTCTTGCGTGGCATATGAAATTTCACGTCGATACTTGTAATTTTGAATGTGACAATTGTGGAAAAGTATTTAAAACTAAGAGTTCAATTTCGCAGCATATGTTTGTTCATAGCGATTATATTTTTGAATGTAACATTTGTGAAAAAGCGTTCAAGAGTAAAGGTACCCTAATGGGCCATGTAAATAGTCATAGAGATTCTAATGATTTTGAATGCGAAAAATGTAGTAAAGCTTTCAAAACTAAAAAACTTCTTTTCAAACATAAAAGAATTCATAATAATTTTTATAATTATGAATGCAGTAAATGTAATAAGGTGTTTAAAACTAGAGATGTCCTCTCGCAGCATATCAAAATTCACAGTGATACTCGTAATTTTAAATGTGAAAAATGTGGAAAGGCTTTTAAAACCAGCAATAACCTTTCGCAGCATAAGAATATTCATAGAAAAATGTCTCTTCTTTTAAATGTATGAATATTTAAGAATCAATCTTATCAAAAAAAACTATTTATAATATAATGTATGTATTTATTGTAACAATATAACCAATATATGAATATTTATAGATTTTTATATTTTTGAATATTAATTTCTTAACTATCTTTCCAACAGGTTAACGATAGTTTTGTTTTTTAGAACATAAACTATTGAATTAACCTTTTCATGTTATGCTATATTATTATATTTAAATAATAAGAAAATGTAATTTCAATAATGATGTCTGAATTAAACGATACTGATAATGGTTTGAGAATTATTAATTATATCCCATCATAGAATACGAAAATACAGATCAGTCGATTGAAGATTTATCTTAAGCTTGACATATTTGGCTAAAGAAATTCGAACCTTGCAATGGTATGATTATTTTTCTTTAGGCTGATTAAGCGGGACATACATTAGACAGGAGAAGTTTTCGAGAGGCATCAACATGAACTTTTCTAGGATTCTGCGACTACTCTGCTTTGGATTTGAATGACATGGTCTCTTCTACATTCAACACCGCCGCCCGATACTGACCCCTTATTTACATCAGTATACATAATAACTTGTGCAATAAAATATATATACAAGACATATCCATTCAGCGTTTCACTGATTGATAGTCACACCCCTCGGCACATAACTAGATAAATCTGACGTTGCTTTATATTGTCTAAGTTATCGATTTTAACAAAACAACTAAAATCTAGGAACAATATAGCCAATACAAAACAGGAGAAGACTGAAATGCCGGCTAGCGATTTTTATACATTGTATGAGCTTACATAAAAAATCCGAGTGAAATAGAAATAGCCATGGTAGATAACAAATTAACTTCAAAGTTAGACCATGGAAAGTTTTAACTCTTAATTGCCTGAATTACTCTTTTTGTCATTAAAAACCCAGAAATTATTAAATTAAATAACACGCTTGTCACTCAATATCCAATAAAACTATTTAAAATGAGCTTATCTTTGGGTTTATTTATGAAACTGAAAGAATTGAATTTTTTTTAAATTCAACAATGGTGCTGGATTATAAAACTTTATGAGAGTAACGCCAAGTGATTTTAAATTCAAAAGATAGGTCAAAGATAATACAGAATGGTCAAATGGTGATTAAGTAATGACTCCTACAAAAGTTTAATGTACACATTTAGAATTTCAAAACAATCTATATCATTGATAGTACCACTCTTTTGCTTTTAAGTCTTACATCGAGGTAGGTATAATACATTTTATCTCTACATTTTATAAAATAGAATGTGTGTCAATGATCTATTTATTGTAGTACAAACAGGATTATTAACAAAATAAAGCATTTATTATTATTTATAACCAAGTAGCATTATCAAAAGGCTCTGACAAGCTGTTATTCATTTCTCAATAGTCAGTTGTTATGGTGAAAGTGAAGAATTCGTTGATAACTTAAAAAGAAATGGAGTCACATGTTTCTCGTGAAGTAATGGAAAGATAAAAATACTGAGACCGTGTAATAGTGGAAAGTGATGAATAGACATGTTTATAATTAGTTCGAAACAAATTTTATCAACCTCGTGATGTGCGCTTGCAATTTACAACCTCCTCCTACCACTGTTTCTTAATTTATTTACAACATAAGTTGGGTTTTTACAAATTTGAATGGTTCCATTGTTAGTCACTAATTCTGTAAATTAATTTTTGGATCGATTCGTTTTCATTGTCCTCACTATCTAGGTTTACTTATGTATCATCGACTTCCACCATTTTATCAGTAGTTTTCTGCAAAAATAATGGTGTAATTAGTCGTTTCTTTTTCAGATGTCGGAAAATAATGGTGTAATTAGTCGTTTCTTTTTCAGATGTCGGAAAATTCTAAAATTTTCACAAGAAAATAATTGAAGAAGTAATAAACTTCTTCAATTATTTGATCCTTCCGCAGTACACAATTTTCTAATAAAAGAGAACAAATCGATGTCACTATCGCTTTCTTAATCACTTATGCAATTATCAGGCTCATCTGGTAAACTTGTATCTTATTTCTCACTCATATTTATGGGGTTAAAATTAAATAACCTTAAAATGTATATAAACAACATAAAATGAGTATAAAATTTACAAATGTTTACAACTTTAAAAAAATATAAGCTAAATCTTGTAATTTGATGAAAATCTACTATTATGTTTGAATGCTTCTCCACAATTTTCACATTCAAATTCACGAGCATCGCTATGAGCTCTCATATGTACCAAAAGTCTAATTACAGTTTTAAATGTATTTCTACATTTTTCACATTCAAAGTCACGAGTGACGCAATGAGTTTTTATATGCCTTGAAAGTTATCTTTTCTTTGTGAATGCTTTTCCACATATATTACATTCAAATTTACTAGCATTTCCACGAGTTTTCATATGCTTTGAAAGGTTGCTTTTATTTTGGAATGCTTTTCCACACTCCTTACATTCAAAGTTACAAGCGCCGCTATGAACTTTCATATGTATTGAAAGTATGTTTTTAGTTTTAAATGTTTTCCCACATTTCTCGCATTCAAAATCGTGAGCATCGCTATGAACCGCTATATGCCTAGTAAGTAAACTGTTGGTTTTGAATACTTTTCCACATTTCATACATTCAAAGTCACGAGCACCGCAATGAACTTTCATATGTGCTGAAAGTATGTTCTTAGTTTTTAATTTTTTTCCACATTTTTTGCATTCAAAGTCACGAGCATCGCTATGAGTTTTCATATGCCTTGAAAGTTTGCCTTTAATTATTTTTCCACATATTTTACATTCAAATTTATATGAATTAGAATCAATAGAACGATTTTCTCTTTCACGCTTCTAAAATTTCAATTTTATTTGTTGGATAAGTTTAAAATATTCAAATACGTATTAATCAAAAACTATTTAACTATTACTTGCATTTCTATATCGACTTTTGAATATTGATTAGATAAAATTATATTCATTTTACTTATATTATCTTTAACATCGTGCATATCTGAAAGCATATAATATAATAATCAATAATTTAAATGCTAGGTTAATATTATACAAATATGTCCAACCTATTTCGAGAATATCATCTACATATTTTATATATGTATATTCAAATCTATTATCATATTCACGTTTTTCCTCATCCAACTAAAACAATGTATAAGAAATGTATGTACTACGTAGTTACATATTACGTTTTATTTACCTCAACTTTACAATCGATTGAATCGACAGTTTCGATCAGTTCTTCGTCATTTTCAATATCAGGTTCTGAAAGATGAAGTTTAATGTTTAAAAGAATTACTACTTTGCACCTGTCGTGAGTACTAAACATTTCAAAAATGGAATTGAAACTTTTGATATACGTAAACGAAACAATCCTACGCTTCAATATTATTACGTTAGTCTAGATTGGGATTTTGCCCCATCAAACAAGGTCGTTAAAATATTAAGTTTCAGAAAGTTAAAACGCATTGCGCCTACGCGAAAACTTCATTGACATATTACCGGTTTTAAAAAGCTGCTGTGTTGTTGCCACCGCAACAACACAGCAGCGATTGCCGTTGACAGTTTTCAAAAGCTGTAGTGTGACTAGATAGTGTTTCTCGCTGCTACTTATTCCACACAAAGACTCGTCTGATGCGCATGCGCGAAAATTTAGTCAAGTTTTTAAACTTGTAATAATGCGTTCGGAAACCCATTCCGAGTTATATAAGTATATATACACAGTGTATCCTCGAAAATGTCGAAATTTATAACGAGTGTAGCTCGTGGTTGCCGGATACGCTCATTTATTTTTCTATAGAAATTACTTTATTTATTTGTTACAAAGTTGTGCGCAGAATTAAAACTTTATCTGGCAATTGTGCATTTTAGGTGCGTAGATTATTTATTGATGTTTAGCGTAAATAAAACCAGGTGTTATCTAACATAAAGTGACCAGACGTCATACATATAGACGTAAATATATATTTCTACCAATGAAAATATAATTTATCTGGCAGGTGCTAGTAAAAATGTATGATTTCAACTTTTCCATACATAGTAATACACTTATATACATTTTTTTTTTTTTTTTTTTGAAAATGGTTCGACAAATGGCTGGTCACTGCAAATCTACTAAAAAGCGTCGCAGTAATGTTCTCTCTTAGAAGAAAAAAAGCCTTTGCTATAGAAAATTTAGCCAAAATTAAAATGTATAATAAACCGATAGAATGGCATAATAAGGCCAAATACTTAGGTCTTACCTTAGACTCTAAACTTTCGTGGAAACCACACATAGACACTCTAATTCATCGAGTTAAATACACAAGAGCTAAGCTTTACCCCCTTCTTTGCCGCAAAAGTAAATTAAGTATAAAAAATAAACTGCTAATTTATAAAGCAATAATCAGACCCGCAATGTCTTATGCATCCCCTGTGTGGGGACATATTATAAATACTCGCAAATACCCTCAAAAATTACAAGCCCAGCAGAATATTTCATTGAGAATCGCAGCAAACGCTCCTTGGTATGTTCGCAATTCGATGTTGCACCAGGATCTAAAAATATACACTATTAAGAATCATTTTGAAAGGCTTAATAATAGACACCGCGAAAGAATACTTAATCATACAAATGGCTTAATAGCTGATTTGTTTCATTAATTCCAGCTAATATTTCTTAAACTCAAATAAATAAAATAATAATAAAAAGGTGATGCGTGTTAACACACACAGACACCAATCCTCGTCAAGCAGGTGAGAGACTTAAGTCTAGAAACTGCGATAAAATATTAGATATTATATATACATTTACATACTTTTTACAATTATACTAACTGACTAGCTGACTTTTGCCCCCCTCCCTGGAAAAAGTTGATATGACGTCCTTGATTCTAAACCAGATTTTTTGGGTTATTCCCTCAAATAAAATCTAGTGGTGAATCTATTCTGAAAATATGTTATTTCAGTGAAATCATATCGGAATACATTTTCACTGGTAGATATATTTTTTACCAGTGAAAATATAATTTATCTGGCCGGTGCTAGTATAATTTCAACTTTTCTATGTATATTTTTCAATAAAACTATATTTTTACTAGTGAAACCCAAATACATTTTCTTCAGTAAAAACATATTTCTACTAGACAAAATATAATTTAACTGATAAATGCTAATATGTTGCTCTAAAATGTCAATGAAGCTCGATTTGACAGTTGCGAAATGTTCATTTACTATTCAAATCTAAACCTAACCTAATGAAAGTTCTAAAACTAGTTACAGTTTTGAGTCCAAAATAAAAAATATCCATCTCTACTATCAGGGAAAATAAGCGGAAGAAGGAGCACAGAAAGACGTCGCATCTCGCATATTGCTTCAATGTTTGCTTATGTTTTAAAAATATGATAGCTTCTGATAGATTTGTGATATAAGAATGTTGGTCAAAGAATATTCAAACAGAATTTTGGTCAATAGGAGGACGCAAAAACAATTATCATTTCTCAGAAGTCAAAAATCTACGTTAAAAGCAATAAAATCGATTTTTGACTTCTGAGAAGGGATAATCGTTTTGTGCGCTATTTTAATGGTCGAAATTCGATCTAGATATGCTTCATTCGATTTTAAATTATTGTAATTAGTAATATTGTTACAAAAAGTTTTAATATGAACGTCAGATAACAAAGCTTTTTCAATGCGACGGCACGATTTTATTTATTTAATCGTAGATTCTGAACAGAATTTATCTTGAAATGAAATACTATAAATCTTAATAAAATTGATATATCAAAATAACGATCACTAAACCAATTTTTGTCCCCCCCTCCCCCATTTGTAAAAGAGCTTAAAAGTTGTCCTTGCTTTCTTTTATAAAACGAGTTGTTTGTACATTTATGTAAGGTAAATTTTCGGATTTTTTTGGAAAAGGATTCGTTGCAGAGAGTTATTTATAAGGTGTATACTTTTCTGATAAATGCTTATTCACTACCGCTTGCTTGCACCTAATCTGCCGAACGTTAATGCATAAACAATTAATTTTATGGAACAATTATTTTATATATTGGTCATTTAAATCGACTTTCAGGTTTAACATGTTGTACAGTACCACCCTTGCCGTATGAACTGTTAGCATGACATTTACAATGCTAAATTAGTGAATAAACATAACCGTCCTACAACGCACGTAAGTACAAATTATGCGTGAAATTGTTTAGGAAATAATTTACTTACCTAAAGTGTCTAAGTACCATTTTATTCTTATTTTACCTTAACTTCTTTATTGCTCTTTTTATTTCGCGTTGTTTACAACCTGGCCATATTTTGGTGTGTTAGGGTTAAAGAAAAAAAAATTTGCAGTGCACACGTGCTGCTATGTCAGTGCAGAACAGTACCGAAGAGGATCCGCAAGAGACAAAACCGGTGTTAGAAAAGCTCCAACAGTTCTTAAAAGAGAAGAACCCACCAGAACGCTCCGACTCCTCGGGGGCGGAGGCCTCTATTGACCTCCGAGACGTAACAGGCTGTCGTACCGAAGACAGAACTCCTCCCGGACCTCTGGAAGAAGTGTTAAACTACAAGAAAGCCCTATTACTGAGAGACCCTGAGGTCGTCCAAGCTTTGATATCGATCGCCCAAAGCCGTAAATAAAAATGTCGATCGTTTCGAGCAGGAGCTCTCACGCTTCTTTGATGAGAAGCTCGTTAGCGCACAGAAAGTCGCTCGTGGGAGTCAGACTATCCATAGACGATAAAACCGTCGGCTATGCTCTAAGACAACTATTAGAAAACAACTCGAGGCCATACGAAGATTTAGTGTGCGCTCTACGGGACGGTTCGGTTAGCGAAACTAACTTGAAAATTGTATTAAAAAGTTGTTCCCTATGCGTCGGAGCGACGGGCAGAGAAGCGAAGCTTTTCGTAGAGGCGCTCTATTCGCTCGACTGGCCGTCCATGTCCGACGAAACCGTAGATCTATTCTCTAAATGGACGCTAAATTTATTGACAGCCCAAATACACCACACGCCGACAGCTATGGAGTCTCTAGTTAAATTATTAGCAAAATGTAAGTATACATTAATTATTAACAGCTGTTAAGTGGTAATATACTCATTACGATTCATTGTGAAATGTTTCAGCTACAACAGTATGGGAGGATTTTCCACCCAACGAACAGTCGATGGCTTTCTCGCATGTACATAGATTGATAGCCCAAATTGTTTCTATTATTCCGATGAGCAACGATGTATTGCTAAACGCCACCGTTAACAATTTTCCATACTATAAGCAAAGCGTGCCAGTGAATCGGGCTTATGTTTATAATATGTTATGGATAACTAGATATTTGCCTTCGTTGTCCGATCATCTCTTAACGCTGATATTAAATAGGTAATACTTTTTCTTCTTAAAAATGTTACATAATATTATCTTATCTGTTTTGGATAACCTTGATTTTTCTCATCTCATTTACCACAATCTGTCTAGTTATGTACTTTTAATACGGCCGTAGCAAGAATTACACCATACGATATGTTTGCCACAAAGATAGGATAAGACAATTTATATAATAATTCAGTTGCATTGTTTCGTTTTTGTAATACATTAAATACCATGTGCACAAATTTGTGCATTTCATCATTTCTACCTCATATAACGAAATCACACATTAAACTGCATATTTACCTTGATGTATTAATTTTGTATACATATTAACTAAAATAGTTGAAAAATATCGATATATATATTTCAAAGGCTCAATACTTGGTTTAAAAAATATTATTTCAAGGCAGTGTTTACATTTTCTTATGAATATATCCATAAAACTGAATCGGGTACCGAGAAAATAAGAGTGTAACTGATATTTTGTTTGATATTTGCACAACGTAACAGACAAACAGATTTCTTTCAAATACTAACAAATACAATGAAAAACGCACTTACCACCGATGGAGATACACTCGTAAAAACTTATTCTATTATTATTTATGCATATGATATATTTTAACACTATTGAAATTATAAAACTTTCGTGTTAATGATTTCTATAGAAAATAATATCAATAAATTATAGAGTACTAAATAAATTAACATAACAAAAAATATTTTATACAAAATATTGAGAGTGTAAAAAGTCCACAAAAGCCGAATAATACATAAAAATTTTGTAAAATAAATTAACGAAATTTAATAAAATAAATTATTACAAAAAGAGTAAAATAAATCAAAGTAATAAGATGTTTAGAATCACTGATTTTTTTCTATAATTTACTATAAATGCAATACAAAATAATAGTAAATGAATAATTATAGAAAAATGCCTAAAATTAACTTACTCCCAAGTGCATACTAACCAAATAACAAATGTGTATAAATTAACTCACTGCTCAAAGTGTTAATTGTAAACCTAACCATTTTTAAATTTCGAGACTATCATCTCCATTTTCGCAAGTGAGCCGAAGTTATGTATTTACGGTGATTTCTCTCCCGATATCGCTTTGTCTGCTCTTGATATATTTTGGAACGAATCATCACCAATGAACTGGCACACCTTGTTGCATCTCTAACACTGTTTCTTCTCCTTCATCCATTTTGTAATTGTCACATTAAAAATCAGAAAACAGAATAATTACAATTTTAAAGTCTAAAAAATCTTTCAATGCTGCAGATCATGTATTATCACAAAATGGTTAAAAAACAATAACACAATATAATATTACAGAAAGAACACAAAGTCAAAAAAAATTGTAGTAAAAAAGCTAGCGTTGTCTACAAATGTTTTCTAGTAGTGGCCAAAAAATAACTAAAATATCTGAGGTTTACCTAAAATAGTCCAGCGCTAGACCAAAAACCCCAATATTAGCTACACGCATAGCGTCTACTTGATTAGTCGTATCATTTTTATTTTTTGAATATGTTTATTCGGTGATTCTCAGCATAATTAGAAATTCTCAGCATAATCAGCATATTTCTCAGCCATTAGAAATTATAATTTTTGTTATGAAACAATGAATTTTACATATTTTCGAGCTATCTTTCCTTTGTTATTTATTACCTATTTTATTTTAAGGTTAATCATAATGGACGTGAATTTACGTTGCCGCGATTCTGACGACGATTGCCTATTCTCGATGGACGAAACCCGTAATTCTGATGATTTGACGGAAAGCTTAGACGTGTGTATGGTGGAAGTATTTCAATGGGTAGAAGAAAGAGGCACACAAGCACTAGACGTATTGATCTCTGTATTTCACAACATAATTCTACCGACGCACGGAACCAAGTAAGTCTAAAATTTATATAATTTATGTATACCGATATCATATAAATTTAAATTTTCCAGCAATATTCAATTCATCATGTTTTACGCTCTATCGTTGGATCCGAAGCAAGTGTCCAACTTTTTGAATTCCTTATGGCATTTCGTAGCGAGCGCGAGAATCGGTCCCGGTTTGAGACAGGCAGCCGTGACTCACTTGACCGGATTACTAGCGAGAGCGAACTATATTTCTCTGAATCAAATTAAATTTTACATCAACAAAATGGCAGATTGGTGCCACTCGTACGTGCAAGCTCAAGATAATGTGCGTCCAAATGACGTGATCAATCCTCATAGTGTTTTTTATTCCGTCACTCAGTCGCTGTTTTATTTAATAGCTTTCAAGCATAAGAGTTTATTCTTTGAAAAAGAAGGCTTGGTCTTTGTGCAATCGTTGAACTTACCGAGGATCGTCATGAGTTCTTTGAACCCGTTGCGGGCATGCCACGCCGGTATCGCCGAATCTTTCGCTTCGGTGACCAGAATACATCAGATCGTTTATTGTCAGACGGTAATGGAGCACAACTCCAGGCATTTTATAAGATGTGAACGCGAGACGTTCAATAATCAAGAATGGTTTCCGTACGATCCCTATACGCTAACAAAGTAAGTCGATTATTAAATCTATTATTTCTTACATATTAATAATTAATGTACTATTTTTAGATCATATAAATGGATTCAATCTATCTATGGCGAATATCAAGGACATTTATCG
The DNA here is from genome assembly GCF_051122295.1 of Plectrocnemia conspersa. Taxonomy (NCBI): domain Eukaryota; kingdom Metazoa; phylum Arthropoda; class Insecta; order Trichoptera; family Polycentropodidae; genus Plectrocnemia; species Plectrocnemia conspersa. Next base: position 19,459,297 of record NW_028277175.1, read on the forward strand.
AATAACACCGAGAAAAACGTAGACATTTGCGAAGAAGACGATTTCCTTGCTACAAGTCCAAACATCAGTTTCATGCCGAGGTCGCTCAACAGCATTAGCAGCATCGTTAGATAAATACTATTTAATTTATATTTTTATAAATTAAAATTTACTTCTTACGTCGTCGTAACATATTTTTAAATAAGAATTACTTTTATTATATTATATATATATATTTTATAATAATTACATAATAAATTATACTTAAAAAATCGTGTTTATAAATCATTCATCTCTTTTTATGGTATGGGTGTCTCCGTCTCCATGAGTTATTTTCCTTCTTGGCTGGTTGACTGTGAAATTTGGTTTGATACTGTGCAAGAATGGGAGTTTCTTTGGCGGCTAATCTATTAATCTCAAAATCGTCTCCGGCTTCCTTGCTTTCCATAGATCGTAATTTGGCCTCGATGGATTGGATGGCAGTTTTTTTGTTTAATTTCAGATCTGATTTCACAGTGGTTCCCGCGAGTACAGCTATGCCTAGTTGAGGTTTAGGCTTTTCGATTTCTTCCTGAAAATTAAAATCACATTTAGATTTACAGAAATAATTTTTTTAAGTTAATAAGATCTTATTAAATATAAGACTTTTAAATATAAGAAGTTTAAATGGAATCGGTTATTACGAGAAATACATGTTTGAAAAAATATTCAGGAAACAGGTAGTTGAAAAATATTTATTAATTCATATACATTCTTTAACTCAAATGTGCCATATTAAAATGAATAATTTCTTAATAAAGCATTTTAATAAAATTGACTAAAAGAATTAAAAAAAAACATTAAATGATTGCGATTTCGACAGTATTGTGTTCCAGTATTTCTGATCCAAATGTAACGTTTATATCGAGATATAGATTCAAAAACACTTGCTTCATCAATAGAAAATTTCACTCCAGTACATAATACAGCCAAGTGTTGCAATTAGAGATTGCAATAGTACCGGTATTAAATAACTGTCAGCGATATTGACATTATTATTTTAATAAGTTGGTAATAAAAAAACCGAAAAAATAATCTCAGTACAGCTCGCATGTTTTAAGATGTAAATTGATTAGCAAACCCAAAGCATTCGAATATCCTGGCAATTGTTTTGATATATTAATTATATCATTATCCCTTTTAATGTTTACATCCAGCATAGGTAGAAATCATTCATTTATTACATTATAATTAAATTACAACTATACTTAATTGTTATGTTTAGTATCTTTAACATTAGATTTATGGGTATAAATCAGTCAATTTAACGGGTATCAATATAACGATAAAATCTAACGTTGTAAATCTAATAAATAATATAAAATGTTTTCTTCTGGAAATATTTAGTCAAGTTGTAAACCTATTTTCAAATGAATTGAAAATGTGAAGTAGTTTTTTATAGATTGAACTATTTTGTCTATCATTGAAAATCCTAAATAGTAATGTGCAATTAAAACCATTAAATTTTAAAAAATATTTAAAAAAAATCAGAACGAAGCAAAAATTATATTTAAAACCCAAAAAGTTGAGGGTCCGGTATTCGCACACTCGCTAGCGATAGCTAAGATTGCTAAGTTTATGCTTTCATACTAATATATTGTTGTTCAATGTCAACACATGCTTGCGAATTTTGCGAAGGATCCCAAGAACTGGATTTTGAATGAATTTGTGAAATTCCAGACCCAAAGATTTAACGCTGATAATTATATGTACTTACATTAGACGTATTTTTGGCCCATTTTACTGATATATTCCTGCAACCGACTATCATTCCGTTCAACTGCTCCTGGGCTCTGATAGCCTCGTTCCGCTTCTTGTACGTGACGAAAGCGAAGCCTCTGGGTTGACCGGCGAGTTGTCCCATTCGGTGGAACATTAAGTCAAACTTGTCAATATCACCAAACGAGCGGACCAGTTTCAGAAGTTGATACCGGTAAGTTAAAAAACAGCAAAAAATCATTTTCTCGTCTTAATCGTGGTATAACCAGACACGTAAAGACGAATTTTGTCAGTGAGGTGTGAAAAATGCTACTTACTCGGTTATCCTGGGGTCGAGATTCCCAATCCACAGTCTGCCGTCATCAGGTACAACTTGTTTTACTGGCTCCAAGCTTAACGGCAACTAAAATTTATACTTATGTTTATGTTGTGACATGACGTTTATTTATATTGTATCACATATGTACTTCCCATTTCTATACAATTTATAGAAAAAAGGACGTCATTTTTATAACAAGGAACAAATTTAAATAAACATTATTTTTTTAATAAAATAAAAATATACAACCAATCGGTTAAACTTACTGAAGCATCCATTCTAGAAAGGTGCGGGGCCGAGGCCCCGCCACCGCGCGACGCCCACCAACGTATTGCCAGCGCAAAAATTATCGATTTATTTAATTATATTTTGGTATATTATTTTATTTTTTAATAATAACATAATACAACTTTGTGTTTTAAATAAACATATTAAAATATAAATATTATTATTTTTATTATATGTAGTTAATATCTGGCGTTACAAAAATATCAAATAAATCTAAATTATCTTCAAGCCTTGCTTGTACGATATAAGATAATAATATATTTATATATGTCCAATTTTTGGTATATACGTCTTTAAAATGCCACTTCTTCCTAATGCAAAGTTTAGAGAAAAAATAAGACAAAAATGAGACAAATAGTAATACGGTACTGAGTAATAAAATACAATGCCAAGAACGTATGACAACCCAAATTATATGGTTCAAATAGTTTTTGAGCTTGCGATTTATTTTTAGCTGTAATAGAGAACATTTAGTTTATGCATTCAATATCGCAGATGGTCGTGTCTCGATTGGAAACGTTTTTGCATTGTTTTTATAAAAGTATTTAATTTATTTTAACCCTTCAAAATGATAACAGACAGTAAAAGATGTGAAAGTAAATATGTGGTATTGGGGTGTAGAAATATCAAGTATGATGAATTGTGTATGTATGGATGAACGAAGATCTGTGTAATATTGGAAAAAGTTGTGTTCAGTAGCATAATACCAAGAATAATTTAAAACTCTTATATTATAAATAAAGATATTAGTAATGATTCAACATTATAGAAAAATCAATAAATATCTCAAATAATAAAGAGTATTGAAAACGAAAATGGAAAAAAATATCCATCTGGCGCAAATAATCAAATATTAGAGGTGCAAAATAGTGGGATTAGAAAATTATCCAAGCGCAAAAAAAGTATGCATTGTATGCAGCGGGAAGAATGGTGTGGTTAAAAGATCACGTACTTTGTAATTTTTTTATATAATTTGTGTAAAATTGTATTTATATAAAAATAATAAAATGCAGGAATTGAAGTTCATTAACCTGCCTAGTCACATATCCGTGTCTATTTTACACAACAATTAATAAAAATATATATTTTCTCTCGTTTAAATTAAACGAGTTATGGTCAAATTATGAAGCGTTAAGGCACTGTTTACAAGTTTGACATTTAACCTGACTTATATACGCCTGTATTTACGATGAGCGATAAAAAACATAAGGAACCACCATCTAAAAGGTATAGGAGAGAAGAAAAATCTTCCGATTCAGAAGATAACAGCAGTTACGTTCCATATGTACCAGTCAAAGAGCGAAAAAAGCAACAGTTGAGTAAATTAGGTAGAATCACTCAGCTCACTGCCGAAGCGGCAGCCGAAACAAAAAGCTCGAGCGAAAACGACCCAGAAGATGAAGGTAGATCAACGCACGAAGTGTATCGATTCGATGTAATGTATTAATATTTTGTTACGCGTTATAGCTTCGCAAGAAGACTGGGGACGCAGATTCAACGTTAGTCTACTCGATCAGCACACAGAGCTCAAAAGATTGGCTGAGGCGAAGAAAGTCAGCGCGGCCGAGAAGCAAAGAAGAGAGGAGCAAAAGATTTTAGAGAGCGTCGCCGAAAGAACGGCGCTCATGGGCGTCGCTGAACTCGCTAAAGGTATTCAATACGACGAGCCGATAAAAACGTCGTGGACCGCACCCAAATGCGTTCTAGCTCAACCGGAATCGAGACACGAAAGAATCAGGCAAAGTATGCGTATTTTAGTCGAAGGCGAATTTGTACCGCCACCACTGAAGACTTTTGCACACATGAAATTTCCTAAAGGTATTTATGATTGTTTATTATTAATAATTATCATATTAGTTTAGTATTAATATATTATTTTCAAAGGTATCATGAATGGTTTGGAAGAAAAGGGTATTTCAAATCCGACGCCAATTCAAGTTCAAGGAATACCGACCGTCTTATCGGGACGAGATATGATTGGCATCGCATTCACTGGTTCGGGAAAGACATTAGTGTTTGTTCTGCCGATTGTGATGTTTTGCTTGGAGCAAGAAACGTTGCTTCCTTTTGTTAAGTATGTTTTTATTAATTAGTCATATTTATAACAGCAAATTATTGTAAGAGTTATGTGCATTTAAATAAATACTTTGTTTAGAACGGCGAACACCTTATGATTAAATAAATTGGCTTCATATATATATTTTTTTTAATCTATTCCAATGCTAAAAACATGTGTTATTTAATGCTAATTTCTTATTATTGTAATCCTTAAACAATTCGTTTTATGGAACAAAGTCTTTTGTATATTGCTCATTTAAATTCGAACGTATTTTTTTTAGAAATGAAGGACCTTATGGACTCGTCATTTGCCCATCACGAGAATTGGCGAAACAGACGTTTGATATTATACAACATTACACATCACATTTACGCAAGTGTGGTCATGCAGAAATAAGAAGTTGCTTAGCAATTGGAGGTATGCAATCGTTATGTTGCTGATTTCTTGAAACATGTTTAAACGTAGACTCCCTCAATTGTAAATTTACTGTTCTCTTATCAGTCATTTTTAATACGTTATAGATATAATCACAGGAATTTATTTATTTTAGATAAATTTAGTTAATCTGAAAGAGAAATATCCTAATTAATATTTCAGCATTGTAAACAAATTTGTCATTCTACATATCTACAATATATTACAGGCCATTGACGCACTTACGTGTCATTTCTAATTCTAACATTAAATACATTTTTTAACAGGTGTCCCTGTATCGGAATCAATGGATATTATTCAAAAAGGAGTACATATTATGGTCGCTACTCCAGGGCGGTTAATGGATATGTTAGATAAAAAAATGGTATGATATTTATACTTCCATATTTTAGGATACACATTAATAACGTCCCATTATATATTATTTATTTAATTCAGGTACGCTTGGACGTTTGCCGTTATCTATGCATGGACGAAGCCGATCGAATGATAGATATGGGTTTCGAAGAAGACGTCAGAACAATATTTTCGTATTTCAGAGGCCAAAGGCAAACGTTACTATTCAGTGCTACTATGCCAAAGAAAATCCAAAACTTTGCAAGGTAATATTTATCTTAATTTGTATTTATTGGTATTAGACTACCCAATGTGTATATAATTTATGGTGAATTTTTTTTGATATCCAATAAAATCAAACAAATTGAATGCATTTTTGTATTATTCATATTTCAGATCTGCTTTAGTAAAACCGATAACGATCAATGTAGGTCGAGCCGGAGCTGCATCTCTAAACGTCAAACAAGAAGTAGAAGCTGTTCGAGCTGAAGCTCGCACTGTCCATCTATTGAGATGCTTACAAAAAACACAACCACCGGTATTAATATTTGCGGAACGGAAGCAAGATGTTGATGCGATACACGAATACCTGTTACTCAAAGGTATGGAAGATTTAAAGCTTTTGTGTTCAAGTAGTACGTATTTATATTTTTTATTATTATTATAGGAGTCGAGGCTGTTGCTATACATGGCGGGAAAGACCAAGAAGAAAGAAGCAGATCTGTTGAAGCATTCCGAAGTGGTCAAAAAGATGTTTTGGTAGCCACGGACGTCGCTTCTAAAGGTCTGTTTATTTTTTTGTATGAGAGTAACTGAAGTACTTGAACTGGTATTGTTATTATTAGAGTAACTGAAATGGGATACAATTACAATTTTATCATATTTTCATACAGGTCTTGATTTTGCGGACGTTCAACACGTGATAAATTACGATATGCCTGGCGATGTTGAAAATTATGTCCATCGCATCGGAAGAACGGGTAGAGCAGTCGGAAGACGCGGCACAGCAACGACTCTAGTCAGCCGAGCTACGGAAGAGAGCGTGCTGAGAGATTTGGCTCATTTGCTACGAGAGGCCAAACAAAAGGTAAATATTTAATTTTTATTATTGTAGTTGTAGAATTTTTTTACTAATGTAAATATATAAACAGGTGCCAGAATTTCTATTGGAGTTGATAAACGAAACAGATACTTATCCGACTCCGGCTGACGACGATGCTGATTCTCAAGGGTGTTCATATTGCGGAGGGTTGGGACACAGAATCACAGGTAATTTATAAATAATTTAAATGTAGGATCATATACATAAATACAATTGTTTATGCATGTTTTTTTTTATAGATTGTCCGAAACTAGAAGCTGTTCAAAACAAACAGGCGTCAAATATTGGGAGACGAGATTATCTATCGAATACAGCTGCTGATTATTAACTGTTTTACTTAATAAATAAAATAGTGTATTTTAAAACATGTGTATTTAGATTTGTACATTATAAAATTTAACATATTTTAATAAAATAAAATGTCATTCAATGACCTTGAATTTAAAAATCGCCTAAACAAACATGAGTACAGTTTAAAATCACAACTTTTAACAATAAAATTATTTTACAATCTCAAATACTGGTCATATAATATATTTATAAATACATAATAATATTGTTCAGTATTTTTATAAACAAAATCACATACGTTGATTTAAAATGAATGATAGTCCTACTTTAAAGTGAACAAATTATACAAACATATTTTCTAGGCTCATTGCCAATGAAGAATTAATTAATATCATAATATTGTAAGGATTACATTCCTTATTAAAACTTCAAAAATTCATATACAAAGAAAAGGTTGAAATCATTTATAGAATTTTGAAAACCAAATCATTCATAATTAAGTCACGTGCTTTATACATTACGCAGATTACTTCCTTTGTTTCAAGACAGTCTTACCACTACACTCATTTTACAACCATGTATTAATTCTAAATCAATAAAACAATCTTCAACCATCAATAAATTTTCATTATAGCAAGAACATATTCATCAAGTACTAATCACAACCTACATTCACCCAAAATTGCATTTGAAAAGTTATAAAGAGAGAGCCAAATGTAAGCTTTAACAATGTGATAAAATATAGTTTAGAGTGGCAGTACGAATCAGGCATGCAACACGAAGGCACAGCAGTAAGCGTTGAAATTTATCGACAAATGAAACTCGGTATAGTGATGTACATATATAGGTCACTTCAGCAAGTGTACGGGTGGACTAGAATATTCCGAAACAGTAAGTTTTGTAGCACTCTTCGTGAACTGGTCAGACATACTGAGAAGTGACATCAGTCCATTGCAGCAGTTGTGCGCATTGTGAAATTAAACTCTCACTTAAGGAGATGTGTCAAAAATCAGCACACTATGTCCACACGTGATGTCTTCAGAATCGAAAGAATATTAGTCAGGCACTTTTACAGCGCTTCAAAACAGTTGATGGCTTCATAAGAAGAATTGTTACTGAAGATGCAACATGAGTTCAATACTATCAATAAATTTCGCCATATCTTTTCATCGATACTCTCTTTTGGGACAAACGAGAGGTAATTATGGAGAATAACAAAATGCAAGAACACTATTTATATCTCACCCTAAAAGATTTTCACATATGTGAACTGCTCTATGGTTCAGATCTATGAAGAGGTGCAGCAGGTGATGCACGAGCGGCTGCACTCAAATATTATTTTTTAGAGATACTCCTGCACTGAAATACAATACTATAACTGTATGCTATTGAGACTAAATGAAAAAATATATTCCTATGCACATTTTTGGTTAAAAATTATTTATAGTTTTCATTTGACTCATATATCATATATTTTTAAGAAATTTAAAGGTATTTTAAATAAAAACATTCTCTGAAATCCAATAGTGCGTCTATCAAGAACTTATTTTGAAAAAATAAAATGAGATTCAATAATTAAAGATTAGAATTGAAATAAAAATACATAAAATGTATTTGCTTTCAGTCTTTTAAATATTTTATTAGCACATATGTTCAATTTTTCCATTGACCTGACTAGATCTTTAAAGTCAAACATTCTAATCTCATAACAAATAATAATAGTAATTTCCATTCAATAATAATATTTATACATAAACTCAACAATACTCCTCAATAATTGAACTATAAACAATGATAATAAAATTAAAAACAAAAATAAGTACATTATTCAGATTTTTCTCGTAGTATTCCCCGAGGCGTTCTTTTGAAAACATCAAAAAATAAAAGCGTACCAACAAAAACTAACAACGAGCCGATCCAATGAATGTAAGTGAAAGCGTTATTATAAAATAGCACCGAAAGTATCAGAGATAGAAATTTTCTGAGTGTCAAAACTAAAGTCACCGTTAACGAGCTGCATTCGGAAGTCAGAGTGTAAACGGAACGTATGCAAATGTACTGAGTCAAAACATTAGCTACAAGCAATAACCAAGCCGAAGGTACTACACCAAAAATAGGTATATTTATCAAAGAACTTTCGGAGCAAACTTTAACAGCGGCCGTCAAATCGTTATATAAAAATGTGAACAAAGGTAAGGGTAAAATATGAGTATAAAATAATACTTCATCGGAATGTTTGCCGCACCGCTTGTACAGTGACTCTTGAAGAAGCCCCATCCCTGCACCGATCAATAGAGCAAATATTAACAACATTACCCCTAAGCACCAATGAAAAAAATCATAATGTTGACCGACCGGAACCTTCGGCGTAGATTTGGCCGAAGCTGAGGTACACAATATTATTCCGATGGTTATGAATAAAGCTGAAGCGTATTTCTCTTTAGTGTATTGTGTCTTTTTGAACGTGATTCCCATTGCCATATTGGCGACGATGGAACCAGATTTGATTATAATGTGAAGTGCGTTAGGAACATGGAGATTATAAGCATAATTATTGCACACACTAGTGATGAAAAATAAAATTACTAATAATGCGCAATCTTTTATCGGTATATTTGCTTTTTTCGTGCCGCATTTTGACGTGAAAATGAATCCTTCGATCGCAATGAAGAAGAACTGAAGAAAAGTTATTAGATTCGCTACGCCTAACAAATTACTAACTAATTCTTCTAAAATCACGACGTTCACGCAGCAGCCGAAAAAGACTAGGCATGTCGTTATGATAATTTTCATGTCCATGTTGATTTTATCTCATCCTTGATTCCAAATCTAATATATTATTGACGTTTCTGAAAATCATATAAGAATTTACAAATCGTTCATTTTTAGGTTAATGTTATAAATTAAAATAGTAGTTACAGGTTAAAACTCCATACCTTATTATAAAAATATGTAAACAATGTGAATTAGCGGTATTTTCGTTGGCAAACATTGATAATGTATTTGCGGAACTTATGTGCCGCATCAACAGATTGCCATAACAAAAAAATTAATGTCAAAAACAGATGTAATATTTTTATTTAGCAATATAGTTTTTAATATTATACTCAAACTTTATAGACCACAATCTGATCCATTAAATTGTCTTTATAGTAAATTTATATTGAAATAAACAAAATATAAGTTAGAATCGGCACTTGTTAACTATATCGATGCAACGCTCAGAAATCAGATTGTTATGAACATTTCCTCTGGCCTTTGGCTCTAACGTCTGCAAAAGTGGCCAAAAACGTTTTGTTACATAACAACGTTTTAAAATTTAAAACTTTGTTTTTTACCGTTGTCTCCGTGTTAATTCCAGGACCGAAAACAGGGGGGGGAAGTAGTGCGATATTGAAAAATATATAGGTTTATTTTTGTTCGATCCATGTTCAAGCACGCAGTCCCAAAAAACGCAAGCTGTACAAATATTAGAAAAAAAAATTCTGGGAGGAACATAAAAATACATTTTCTCGTTTATACAAAATTGCAATGGTGTCTTCAAGAACTACAGCAACACAAGTTAGTGGTAAAAGGTTTATCTCTGGCTTAGTTTATTTTGCGAGACAATCGAAATAATTTAAATCAAAATACATTGGAAGATATATTAATAATTAGAGGAAACTTTCATATTTTTAAATAATAAATAAATATACCTAAGGTTAAGCGGTGAGCTTCATCGAGAACCGCCAATATACAACAATAGTAAAAATAACACAAATAATATAATAAAAAATTAACGTTAAGATTTTATTAATTTGTGAAAGATTTGAAGTACCCGAATATAAAAATTTAACATTTTTGAAATTCAAAGGATATTGTAAGCGTATCTACTAATGACCTTAATAGCAAATTCCAACAAATAGTAAGAAAGTGTTTAATTTAAATTTACATCAACTTAAATTGAGTTGAAATAAATCTCCTTTTCCAACTTATTATATACAAACAACTTACAGTCCACAATGTATCAGAAACGATTATATTCAATAGTTAATAAACCTACAAAACAGCAACTATTAGGTTGATGTAAAATTTTTGATGTTTTTTATATGAAATAAAAAAAAATATTTTTTAACTTTTTTATTTAATTATATAATTTCCATCGATTCTTATAAGATTCTCCCACGTTTCTATCAACTTATTAATACCATTGGAGTAAAACTCCTTTGACTTTGATGCAAAAAATGCATTCGGGGATGTTTTTACCTGTTCTGTTAAATCTTTTTTTTTGTATTGATCTGAATAAATGATAATCGTAAGGAGCATGGTCTGCAGAATAGGATGGATGCTTGATATCATCCCAATTCAATTAATTTAGCTTATGTTGCCACATGTGGTCGCGCGATATGGTGATGAAATATTACACTTTTCCATTTACCAATTCTGGTCTATATTTTTCAAGGCGATGCTTAATTCAATTGTCAATTGTTGACGATATCGTTCCGCTGTAATGGTTTGATTACGTTCTAAGAGTTCGACATACACATTACCCTTGCAATACCACCAAACACAAAGCATTGCCTTTTTATGGATTTCGGCCTTCGAAGTTGTTAATGGGGCTTGTCCAAGTATACTCCAACGCCTTTTCCGTTATTCTAAACTACCTATTTATCACCTTCAGTCACCGATCGATGCAAAAAGGGGCGTGCTTTCGTCTCGCACTCGAAGCATAACACGTTGAAACACAGTCCAATAAATTGGCAACTAATTGATGAAAAATTCAAACGTCACATCGCGAAATCATCCCTATACGATGTAAACGTCTCAATACGCTTGATTTTACTCCCCTGTTTTGACGTGGTTCGGTTTCAATTATGACTTAAATTGTCGTCATTAGACTTCAAAGGTAGCCCAGTCCGTGGTTTATCAATCAATGAAAAATCCCCAGAACGGAATTTTGCAAACCACATGTGTCAGTAGAACTTATAGATATCTTCTTCATACACATCGCAAATGTTTTCGGTTGCCACGGTCGCAGTATTAATTTTACGATATTTATACAGTACACAATGACAAAAATGCACTTTATCGACTGACATTTTGAAAAATTATAAGGGGTCTACTGTAAGCTGATTAGACCAAAACTGAATAGAAACTGGAGCAGAAATATCCTTTATACAAAAGAACAATTTAAAAACAGATGTTATCATCAGTTCCGAGAAAACATTTTTTTCTGCTAGGATCATACAAAAACGTCAAAACTTTTGCATTAACCCAATATATAAGGATATAATTGAAATATTAAAAGAAAATTAAAAAATAAATTAACATTAAAACATTTTTTTATGTGAAAATCAGTTACTTTATATGATACTATTTACTTGTATACATGATAATACCGTGTATGAATATTAAAAATATGGTTAAACAATAAGTAATCCCAAATTAAATGTCATATTTACGTGCTTATAACACTCGACTAATACAAAACTTAAAAATTAACTAAGTAATTTGTTATAAATAAGTGAAACCAGTGCATCCTCAGATCGTTGAGTATTATTAGCTGCGACAAGAGACAGTTTCATTCGCTCTTAGAATAAAGGCTCATCGATAAGTAGATTTAGCTGAGACAGATAAGAAGACCCACTTTAGGTCTCTAGAAGCTGATTACGTCCCTTGGACGGTCAGGTTTGACCCGCGAAGATATATAAGGATTGCCTGCTATTGGTTAAGAAAGATCGAGTGTGGGGTCAAAACTTCAACTAATATCTGCATTAATGATTTTTAAATAAGATCTTTACGACAGGCCTGCAAATGACCAGAAAATTGAATAGCCCAATTGGGACAATAATAATAATAATACTATAAAACAAAATCAAAAATGAAATATCTAGTAAGGTTTTTTGGACCAAACGTTAGTTACGCTCATGTGCTTGTAGCCCACTTGGTTTTATCGCCATTCTTGTCAAGAAGTTAGGCGGACAAATTGATGGAAATTATCCACAGAAACATGGTATGTTGCGGACGTATGCGCGAGGCGCCTGAGATGCGTCTCCTATTCGAATCCGTACATCTATAAACCGATCAGACGCTAGTATCGAGTACGCAGCTGCTGATATCAAAATATGATAGATTATCTAATTAAATATGCTTACACAGGACACAACAACTGTCAATAGCATTTACGTTTACTCCTTATAATCAATAATACAATCGTAATTAATTATTTTTTAAAAGTCTGCAAAATAACTACTGCAGCTGAAATTAACATATACATTTACATGTAGATTAAACATATTTAATAAATTTAAAAAAAATAAAGAAAAATATAATATACATATATATGTATATATATTAAATTTATTAACTGAAAAAATAAAATAATAATTGTAGAATGATGCAAACACGCTGATATATCCGTCTCGGGACACTGCAAAGGTCCATTGGCTACCGGATTCTCCTCTGTTTGCTGATTCAGAAATGGCTCGTGCACTGATGATATTCTTTAACTCGTTTTCATTTTCTCAGCACGTTCTTCATCGTGGCAAAGTATAATCAGGCAAAAAATGGTCACACATTTGCTTAAACGCAAGCGCTGCTGACAGTTGCCGTATGCTGTGTAAGCATATTTTATTTGGTAATCTATCACATTTTGACATCTGCAGCTACGTACTCCACACTAGCGTCTAACCGAGTTAGAGCTGTACAAATTCGGGTAGGAGATGTATTTCAGGCCACTCGCGCTTACATCTGCGACACACCATGTTTATGTGGATGTTTTCAATCGTTGTGTCCGCCAGTTTTCTTGGCAGGATTTGTGCTTAGCCAAAGCGGGCTGCAAGCATCTGAGCGTAGCTAACGTTTGATCCTGAATGGCTGTAAATAAATATAAAACACCATTAGAGATTCAACTTTTAGTGCAATTATTTCGCATAATTTCAATTATTCACCCAAACGCGACTCTCACCGCTCGCCATTTTAGGACGCTGATGTCGCCTATTGATCGCAGCTTTTGAACCACAATTTTACACCGGCCATGAATATATTTATCATGTTTTTATTTATATTTTATTATGCACTGAGTTAATCTTCATTTTTAAAGATAATTAATTAACTAACTATTGTATTAATATTATTATTTTATTTAAAACTTTTTCACATATATTACAAGATTTTATATTGTGCCAGACTTATCAGTCGCAAATACTATACTATGAAAGTATATATAATCATAAGAGAAAAATATACAGTTATAAATATAATTTTATAGCAGATTACATAAAACGCCTGCTCGAAGAGCTGGCTGCACAGACGGCTTGGAAAAGTTTTAAATTGAATTATGTTTAAAAATGAAGATTAAACAATGGTAAAATATTTATAAAAATCATAATGATATATAAGAGTAATTACTAAATACAAATCTTTGCGTTACAATACTTATAATTTACTCAGTATTTTAAAATTGTTATGCTCATGAAAAGGTTCACAAGTGTAACCGATAAATTATTTTCCCATACATGGATATTAAATATTGTTCATGGTCGCATATAACGTTTCTTTTACATAATATTTTATTACATTGGCAACATTGCTTCGCTTCGAGTCAATTTGACGTCTACTCGCGATAAACAATGAACATATCGAATCAAGAAAGGTTAAAAATTCTCGACGAAATAAATACATTTGTCAACGAAAAAGAACAGGATGTAATTTTATCTTTACAATCATTAGGATGGAATATAGAACACATAAAAAATAAGGTGTTTGACCGAATTTTAACGTCAATTATGGAATTAAATCATACGCATATTACATTTAATTTAGTCTCATTTAAGGTACAGTTGTCCTAATGACTCTTCCCACTTAATTGGTCCTTCGAAAATGAACGAACATTTAGAGATATGCAATATGAGACAATTCAAATATAACCGTAAAGACAAACAATTACCGGAAAGCTTGAACAATGATCAGAAAACTTCTGTGATAATCGGTATATATAATATTTTTTTCAAATATATTCATTTTCAGTGTAAACTATTTGAATTTTATCTAATTTTAGATAAAGATTTATCTTCTACTATTTTAAACAAGGCTGCAGAAAAACAGAGCGATTTTGTTAGAGGTATTGATAAAGAATTAAAAGATGAGCGTCCAGTGCCATTATCATATAATCAATTGGTATCTTTATATACAACTGATGAAAGAAGAGCTCTGTATGATTTTGTCATATCAAAAACTTCTACTAATAATGAACTATTAGAAAAATTACATTTAACGTTAGTATTTTAAATTTAATTGTTTTATAATTATTTTGTGGCTAATTTATTTGATTTTATTTATGTATAGAAGCGATGATACTGAAAGCGGTAGAGAACATCATTCGGGAACATCTTCTTTGGAAGAGCTAGCAATGCTGCGAGATATGAAAAGACGGAGAGCTAAATATAAAGTATCTACTAAGTCAAAATCATATACCGAAATCATGAAGAGCGTTATAGGAAATTTAGTAAATATTTTTTTTTAGTTAAAATTATATATTACAATATTTTTAACGTGTTTTATGTTATTCAGATGACATCACACGAAGACGACGTCAGGCTGAAAGTGAACGAAAAACAAGGTGAATTGCATAAAAGAAAAAAATACGAAGAAACCGATCATAGAAATAGTAAGAAACATAAGAGTCATCGTTCCAATGATTACGATTACAGATCAGAATCGAAAAGCTATAAAAGGTGATATTAAAACCATTTTGTAAAAAATAGACTGATTTCAAAAATATATAAATATATATTTGCTACAAAATAATACATAAAATATTTTTTTTATTATCAATAGCACCAAACGTTCTCGTAGATCTCAGAAAAAATTCTGAAAATACATTTTATATAAAATTTGAGACAAGAATTTCTTAAATATATATGTATATAATAAAATTACTAATTAGTCATAGAGACATACACATACACGGAATAGTCATAAAAAAGTATCAAATTTTTTTATTATTTCTGATCACATTTTTTCTGCGGAAATATTAAAGTAATAAATATATAATATGTACGTTAATAAATGCTAAGAATCTCACAAGTAATTAAAAAGTATTTAAAAACCATAGTAAATGTATATTTGGCAGTATTAAATTCGATTATTAAATCTATATTTTACGTTAACACTACACAGGCCGCATGGTTACACGGTTAAACTTTAGTAGTAGACCGCAACTTGTTTTAGGAATTAATAAAAAAAGGTTAATGTTGATCCCTGCATTGTAATTAAACAATAAATGATAAATGGGTTGTGCTATAAACTTAATATTATAACGCTTGACAAAATTGTGTCACCAGATAGTAACTGCTAGCGAAAACTTGGTACACATGTTGTGCCATCGGCCTGTATAGTGTTAATATAATAATTTATATTATATAAGGCACTTTTTGAGAACATCTAATCGATCAAAAATTGTTTAAAAAATACATAAATAGAATCGTCATCAATGTATTGCGGTCCTTTTCTTAGCTGTTAACATCATTTAGTATCTTCGAATAGACCTGGGTTCAAAAAGCAAAATCTATTGAAACCTCGATTTTCAATTGAAGAAGTTTGGAATGACTTCAAGTCCATTTTCTTCAACTCCACATCGACTAACTTAAACAGATCGTCCAAATGAGTATTATGACAGTGTTCCATGAAGACCTTGCATAAAGATATGAAATACCAACAGCCCATCACAATGTCACGGTGCGACAGGAAACCTAGGACAATGAATGATTAAATGTTTATGCATATCAATGAGTTATAGTTATTTTTTCTGAGTGCCGAATTATCAATTATTCCTATCTTTCATTACAAATCAACACTCAATATAAATTATCACCAAAGCAAGAAAATGTTAACTAACATTTTACGAAATTTTGTGCTTTAAAATGAACACAAATATATCACAAAATTATCAAGTTTATGTCAAACATGTTCTTGCCATCAGGTCTTTGTATATTACATTATTAGCACTTAACCGACGGGTCAGGTAGTACCTACCCGCCATGTTCGCTGATGGTAATCAACAGAACAGGTAGAATCTACTCTTTTTGACCACTGATGCTTGACGGGTTCTGTACCATCTATCTGCAAAAACTAAAGCTTATTGTGCTACCATCTACGGATTTAATGTTTGTATTATATATAAAAAAAACATGATGAAGTGTTTTTTGTATACACAAATATTTTATCATATAATTATCATTTTTTCAACTTTTGTATTGACCGAAATTCTCGCAAAACTGTCCAGTGTTATACAGTAGGCCGGGAAAACAACCCGTCGATTAAGTGTCAACTTCATACAAAAAACCATATTAAACCATGTATTTATTTAGCACTTTAGCTAAAGATATCATTAATATCATATTAGCTACAATAGTTCAAAAAATCTATATCATCCTCTCCATCTCCTGTCTCTTAAGTAATAAAACACATTTCAAGCCTCTTTTTTATTACTTACATCCATCACCAGTCAGTCTTCCTAAATATATTCATTAATCCCTAACATATATTAAAGTTCTTCTGAAGAGTTTACCTTATTTTAAACATAAATTTATTTTAATTTAATTGGTATACTATCCACAGTTTGACGATTATTGATTTTACCATTGCAAATACAAATCATTGAAAACTTGCATTTTAATTTTGACTTTAAAATGTTGATTAATAAAAAAATTTATGATTATTAAAAAAAGTTTCAATGTGTAAAAATAAAGATAAAACTATTTATAATATTAATTAACATGCAATCATATTAATAATTACCAGGTACTGTGGAATGAACAATCAACATGTCGGAGTAATGAGTCATTATTACATTACTGCATCTGCCGTCGGTTTGTGTGCGTGAAGATAAGACTCCTATTGGTGCTATACTCTCGCCGTATACATGTCCAAAATCAGATTTATCGCCACTGAAAAATTTAATCAAAGTTACAAATAGACTAGGAGGAAAAATCACAGTATTAAAAAATACCAAGACCCACCGACAAAGTTGAAAGATGAACACTTTCGGTACGTTGTGGAGATTGGGACAGTTTTCACTATTAAAATAATCCACTATTTGTTTATTGCTGACTGTAAGAATATCGCTGCATCTTACCGACGTTTCGCTCGACGACATCATGTAACCGTGGCTAGCCACAATGATAAACACGCAGTCGGTTTGCTTCAACTTGGGATCTTTAGAGAAGTCAGTCAACACACTTTCTAATTCCTATGCAAAAAAAAATGAATAAATTTTCAAGTTCACATCCTGTTATATGACTCTTAGTTACCTTTTTTTTAAGATTCCTATGCTTGATGAATTCGTGGAAACCGATCTGTTTAAAGAGAGTCTCTAAATTCTCTTCGTCTTTCTCGGCGCCTTTTCTCTGTGGCTCTAAGTTATTATCGAAATCGATCATGTTGATCATCAAACATATGCCTCTATTTTTAGATTTCATGCTGTAGCAAGGTATCGCTCCGTGATGACTTACATTGAATTTTGTCGATTTGTTAACGTTAATATTTAATGTGTCGAGTTTTTCGTTCAGTTTAGGTTGCTCGACTACAACTTCTAGTCTTTGTCTGGCCTCTGAAACAAAAATATTGTTTGTGAAATTTGCCATTAAGAACTGACGGGAAATGTTATGTACATATTAGGGATAAATTAATATTTACAATTTTTGCTACAAGAACTTGCTTTACAGATATTTAAAAAATCGACATTATACATTATGTGTAATATCAGGTCAATTTCTGTGTGAAAACTATATTCTAGTTTATTTTTTAAATAGTTTTATAAAAATTACACTAGTTTACAGATTTCAAGTCTTTTCTGACCCATTAGTCTTAATTTTAGACTTTATTTTCGAATTCAGCGTGCGATTTTACACAAAATATAACTGTCAAATGTCATGGGTCAAAATCGCTGTAAACTAGTTTTGTTAACCCTTTCACTGTGGATGGCTTCTATAGAAGTCATCAAGAAAATCGTCAGTACCTTTGAGCCTAATAATATTGAAAAATAATATTTTTTAAAAATGGCGCGCAAATATATCCGCCGCAGTGAAAGGGTTAATAGATTTTAAATAGTTACCATTTTATGATGAAAATCAATAAAATAAGTAATGTTTTCTAGCTTTCTATTTATATTTCATTCATTATAAATTTTAGTAAAGGATTCCACCAAAGGATAATCATAAAAAAAGAGTTACCATTTCCATAGCTTTCAAAATATTTAAAAAAGTGCCTTTATTGTCGGAAAGTAAATAAAGCAGCTAATCAAATAATTTCTCATTGATTGTGTTGATTTGTAAGCCATCCCAACATTGAAAGACAAAAAAATCATTTAACGGAGGGAGATATTTTCATTATAATTTTTTGCTTAAGGTGAAAAACCATTTTTATAAGAGACAGTGATTAAAACAATACACATTAATTTACCAGAATGTTGTCTTAAGCTGATGAACTCTGTTGGTTGCGTATAGTTTAAGGGATCCCCAGGGGATAGCATACGAACGAGATCCCATTTTCCGATGGATATGAGCGAATCAACAAGTTTTTCGAAAGCTTCGGGTCCCCGAGTCTGTATTTCTTTGTAGAATCGCCGCACTCGATCTTGTAAATCTGCATTTGATGATCCCTGAAAAATGAACACATGTAATTTATATAAAATATTTATTTATTTATTTAAATACACGTGCAGGGCATAACAGCATTACGCCAATGCAACCTGCTCAAAAAAATAAATATTAAATAATTATATTATATTATACATTAATGGCTATGGGATTCCATGAGCGAAATAACAGCAGTTTTAAGGTATAAAGGGATTTATAGCTTGTGTGGCTACTGTCGATTATGCCTTTGTCGACGTGCTTTAGGTATTATTGTTATTTTATGTTTATGTATTAGAGATGTCACATACTGTGTCTATGTGTCTGTTAGAGATTGAGTATACAATATTTCACAACTGTCCTTTCTGCAGTAAAGCTATTTACATAGCAGCATTGATATTATGATTAAAATCGTGAAGAAGGAATCAGCCATATCTCCAAATATTTTTAGGGTGAAATGCAATTAGCCATAAACAACAATGAACAAGTAAATGGTGACAGAGGCGTAGCTAGCAGAGATACTTTCCCTTTCACTCGCTTGCGTATTAAGTGACGACCACACAGAAAACGATATCTGACGGTCTGGTTGAATGATGAGATGTTGCATCAGCTCTGTCAGACAGAACACTGCCACACTCTTGTTGCGGCGACAAGCGATTTGGTAGTACAAAATTACAGACTTTTCTAGTGACTGCCTAAAAATGAGCGACGAAACTGAATTATTCATATGAATAAACTTAAAAAATCTATCTTCATGTGATTCCAGTTTGATACATAATCGGTGGTATTCACCCAATTGTTTTCTTTTTTTATTGATTTCATGCACCCAACATCGTCTTTTATTCTTTCTGTATTGCAAAGCTAACAGCAGAAGGAGTTGTTCTTCATCTGAGCTCATACTCAATAGCAATATGAAACACAAACTATTTTGAAAATGCACTACTAATTCTGTGGGACTGAAGTGCTCACACAAGGTATCGCGTCCTATGTGACGTCCCCATATCGCAGATTGCCGCGACAGACCGCTTTCTGTGTGGCCGAGCCTTAAGTGAGAGATAAGGGCATGCGTTACATGCGCTCTTAACCTTTACCGGACCGAGTGTACGAAAAAAACGTACGCTCCCAACGTGGGTACGGAAAGACCCTCGATCTTCATACTAATTTTTAGACCTTTTCGACAAGAAATAATAGCATAAAATCAAGTATATGCATTTGAACAATCATTACATATATTAATATCATGGAATTATTATATTTTATAACATTTTATCGTTTTTTTACGTAAAATAAAATTACACTAAGAAGCGTCATCATCGAAGCATGTCATTTTCATCACTGTGGGCGGGCAGAACAGTGTCCGCTATCCCCACTACTACCCGATGTTGCGACAAGTGCTACTGTTTCTCAAACTATTGTATTAAAAATAATATATTTACTTACTACATATTTATTTTTTCATTTATAAATTTATGTGCAGGGCTTTACATATTAACATCAATATTCTCTCTCTCCGAGATCAATATCAAGTGTCTTCTCTTTATTTGATTCCCATATTTATATACATTGCACACGTGACGCATTTCCTTATGACACATTCCATAAGGTAACATGTACACCATCGATTTGTCCCTTCGATCGACCCTCTGACTACATGTGACGCATCATCTCTTTGTGACAAAGAGAACAAGTGTAGTACTGTTTCCAGTTTCAAGTGTCCCATCGATTTATGGTTTCGTTCAAACGAATGATACCGAATAGACCCCTTGTTTGCTCTAATTGCTTTAACATAAACAAACGTTCGTATATCACGATTTTAGGTCGATGAACTAATTACGTTGCATCGTTGAAATTGTGTCGCAATCTTATTGAATTATATAATTATAGGAATTCATAGATTCAAAATCAGAGTATATAACATAAACACCGCGCGTATTGAATAAACACTGTCTCAAAAATTGCAAGAGATCCGTTAGGTCCTTGGCGACACCGGAAATCATAAACATTCCAGAGCAATAGATGAAATACACATTTTATGCATTTATAACCGAAAGTGTGGGCGAAACAAAAATATTTTATCCCAACTGCTTTTTCTGTTATGTTATGAATGCACGCAAAAAGACCAAAACAATAGATTTAATCGGAAATGTTTAATTTAAATTTTTATATTGCCTTTGATTCATTATTATTATTATTGTTTTTACATGTTACACTAAAAAAACACTATGTAATAAAAATAATGATGACAATAAAACTTCTTACATACCTAAATATTATGTAATTATGTAAATTTCATTAATAATTATAACACTAATATATAAAACGATGAAATCACAAAAACACGATGAAAAAAGTAAATTTGCCGTCAACTAAATACCACGCGAATTGAGAAGCGCAGTTTCGTCATCCGTTTCTTCGTGCGACACCGGAAATCGTGCGCATTCCAGAGCGATATATGTATATCTCGCTCGCACCTAATGGATGAAATACACATTTTATGCATTTATAACCGTAAGTGTGAGCGAAACAAAATATGTTATCCCAACTGCTCTTCTTGTTATGTTACGAATGCACGCAAAAATATCAAAACAATGTATTTCATCACAAATGTTTGTTTTTAATCCTTATTTATGTATGAAATCTACTAAAAATTATCAGAACATATGTGTAATGATTTAATACAGGAATACATATAATATGAACTTATTAACATTAGTAATTAAAAAGTTACAGCTAAAAATAGCGACTTAGGGGACTTCGAGTACCCCGCTTGGTCCTGGCTAGGTTAACTTCAGAGCCAGAATATTACTAGTGAGAATCGAATAAAGCACATCTAAGCCAAATTTTGACCAATAGAAGAGCGCAATAAGCAATTATCGAAACTGAATGTATTATTTATTTATTTTGGTGCATTAAATCCAGTTGTCAAATTACCAGTAATACAATCTATAAAAATATTAAATTTATATAATTCAGTTGGTGCTGTTGCTGATTTTTCGTTATTTCTTTGTTTCTTCCTTACTGCTATTAATTTACATTCGTTAAATATTTTATCTCATGTCTAATATACAAAAATGAAAACTTATTTTATATGCTAATTAAATTTAAATAAGACCTCAAGATTTTCACACCCCATTTTGGCGCCCCCACTATCTACGTCTCAGACTAAAAAGTAAGATATACAAAGAGAAAAACAAATGAAGCATAAACAAAAACCGCACAAAACAACAAGTTGATAGAATAATAAGTCTAATAGAACAAGAAAATGCTCTTATGCAAAGAAAATATGAATCGGGGCAACTGATAAACTTTTAAATTGAAAACTAAGGGGAGGAAATATTTATGTTACAATAGGGTAAACATAATCAACGCCTACAAGTAAGTAGTGAAACACCAGACGGAATAAAGTTCTGTAAATTATGTACAAAATTTATATTTTTTATTTACACTTACATCATTATCCAGATAAAGATGTAAATAAAAACATATTTTAAAGTGTTTATTAGAAAAACTAGTTTAAATCGCAAAAATTTTAACCAACTATATATTTCATCATACTTTTTATTTATTTTTAATCAATTCAATCACACTAAAAATGATAATTCATCATAAATTTTGTGTTTATATAAAAAAATAACACTGTCTAGGGAAAAACCGATCTTCGGTGGTCGATTACTCATCAAAGAAAAAAATACCTGATAGCGTTCGGTCATCGACTGTTGAAATATTCCATGTTCAGTCGTAAGTTTCTCCAGGAGTAGGTCCAGATCTTCTTTACCCGTGTTGGCTACTAGAGTAGGCTGGTGCTTCCTCAGCAATTCTCTATGCTGCTGATCCATGATTGGATCTACACAACTATGAGTAATGACAGACAGTGTTGCCAGTGCTCTAAATTCGAACAACAATGAAGTGAGCATACGTTACTGCTATGGCCAAATAAAAAATATCGCTGAACGAAAACCAATCTATAAATCTAAAAATCTACACACAAACATTGTCGCTGCGCGGTCAACACGGGAGCCGTGTTCAGTGAGATTTTAAGATGTATGTGACCCAAAAATATTTAACGTTGCTAGTAATGTTTACATTTAATATTAGCCACACAAAAAAATCAGTTTTAATTTATATTATTTTTTTATAGTATTGGTTTGGCCATTCTTAGCTTATTAAAATCAGCCCATCGTTGCCTAAACCCGTATCTATACCTACACACTTGTATATACGGAATACGCATGGTAATATTCTTAAGAAATACTTTATACATACAGGCCAAGTTTTCCCTTTCGCTCGCTGGCATGTTAACCTTCATCCGTCCCTCGGGTCTTTTTCGACCCGAAGCGATTTTGTTTTGCAAATATATCTTAAAATATTAATACTACATATCTGTAATTTGGTGACTTTGATTTTGTTGAGATAATAAACTAATTTTTGAAAAGAAAAAATAAATATGTTACCTGGATTATCTCTTGTAAAAAAAGTAACACTCAAGTCCCTCGGGTCGAAAATGACCCAAGTCTATTTTAGGTCAAATTATTGGAATTCCCGGCGCAAACAGATGTTTATTGTTTATCACCTTCTAAGAAATACTCTTTTGAAGTGATTATAATAGAAGATAATTTACTTGAATTTTCATCGGGAAATGATACCTGCTCAGAGACGTCAGATCATATTGAAGAATTGACTGAAACTTCTGATAGTGACATAGATGATGTACCTCCTGGATCTACATCATATCTTTCTAAAGAAAAAGGTATTAAATGGCGATCAAAGCCTTCAACATAGCCGTCAATCATCATCAAACATGATTAGAACTACCCCTGGAATCACAAGGTATGCTGTTTCTCGCATATCAACAGAACTCTGCATTTCAATTATTGTTTACAAATTCTATAAAAACTATTATTATTCAAAATACCATTTTGGAAGGAAATCGTGTATAAAGAGGATTGCAAAATATTGATATTGTCAAATTGGATGCATATATTGGACTTTTGTTGTTAGCTGGTATATATAAATTGAATAATGAGGATTTGGAAAATTTATGGCACGAAACAAAGGGTCGACATATATTCAGGGCTACTATGTCACTAAAACGATTCAAAATTATATCGAGTCATTCGATTTGATGATCGTAGTACACGAGCTGCTAGAAGAAATACTGACAAATTAGCCCCAATTCGAGAACTTTAGAATAAATGGGTTGAAATACTACCATACCTTTATAATCTGGGCGAAAATGTAATAATCGATGAGCAATTGATTTCATACAATTCCGTTTCGACAATACATGCCAAAAAAGCCGGCTAAATATGGGATTACATTTTGGGTGCTAGCAAAAATAGTTATGTTTGGAATATAGATATATACACTGGAAAAGTAGCTGGTGAAGCACCTGAAAGGAATCAAGGAAGGCGAGCGGTTTTAGATTTGTGTCAACAACTTGATGGGAGAAATGTAACAGTTGACAACTTTTTCACTTCTTATGAACAAGGTCAAATGTTACTTATAAAAAAAAATACTATGATTGGCACTATTCAAAAAAATAAAACGTCAATTCCACCCGTATTGCTCGAAGTAAAAGGCAAAGCAATTTTTACTTCAAAATTTGCATTTACAAAGAATACATCTTTAGTGTCATACATTCCTAAAAAAAAGAAATGTGTTGTTCTTCAGAGCACTCTTCACATAAGGAAGGAATTGTCAGGTGGTTCTGAAAATAAACCAAACATTATATTAGATTATAATGCAACGAAAGGAGGAGTTGATACCTTAGGCAAAAATAGCCAATTACAGTACTCGAAGAAAAACAAATAGACGACCAATTACTTTTTTTGCCAATATATTAGATATATCTATATCAAATTCATTTATTATATTTACATGAGTTTATCCAGATTGGAATATAAAAAAAAATTATCAAAGGAGAATTTTCATTGAAACCGTGGGCAAATTATTGATAAAAGACAACAATTTATATTAGAACAAAAATGCACAACTACATCTCCTTTAGAAGTACCAACAGCAAGGATACGTGTTCAAAAAAAAGGTAGATGTCACATTTGCCCAAAATCGGACAATAAACATGCATTAGAATGTAAATATTGTAAAAGATTTATTTGTAAGGCACTTTCCTATAATGTATGTAATAAATGTAATAAACAAATAATTAACCCATAAATCGCTCTTTATTATTCGTAAACAGTCAATATTACCGTTACTAATAAAATTAATTTAATTAATTTGCATTTTGTTTCTTTTAAGTCAAAAATTTCTACCTGGGTCGAAAAAGACCCGAGGGACTTTAGTGTACAGTCGATTTGAGGGACGGATGAAGGTTAAGTGACGAGACTGAGTGCAATTGTACACACTTATTTTTCACTCACTCTTGTCGCTTAGCATGTGAGTGAGCGGAGGGGAAAATATCTCAGCGATCGGGCCTGTGTGTATTTCACTGTCGAGAGATCGAAATATTTTTAATCTAGCGTAGAACGAGACCATGCTATACCTTTATGTCATTGTTTATGTACGCACAAAAAACTGCACGTGTTTTTCTGCAAGACAATCTTGCTTTTGCGAAATCCATAGAAAATGGATTGGAAATATAATAGGTTTCTTATTGTATCCAGGCGGGGTACCTGTATTTCAGCAAATACCATCAACCACAGAGCAATTAAAGTTGGATACCCTAAATGGGAATCATGGCATGTAATGGGTTAAAATTTAAACTATTTTTTCAGTATTTGTGCCTACAATTATTTTTGAAAAAGCAGAAGAAACAACAATAAATTAGTTTTATATATAAAGTAATTTGTACAAGGTAATTACAATGCGATGATTGTGGGTGATCCCGAATCATTTATTTATAAAATTAGTTATTCGTTTCTTCAATTATGCATGTGCCATTATGATTGATTATCAATATTATTCTTTTTTCTAATGAAGAATTCCTAGGATAAGTGTAAAACTCATCTGACTGGCTTTGGCAGGAATTCAAATTTGGTAATTTTTCACCATTAAGAGAGTTCTGAAGGTGCAGTAATGGCACAATCATCTAATATGCCACCAATCATTTTTTGTCAAGTCTTCATATAAACATCTTGCAATATTATAGTGAAACATAATGATCTTTCTATTTTCCCAATCTGAATAACTTCTATAAGTATAGTCAATTGTGCGCAGTTTTTAGTATACTCTTTCAATTCCACAATATTACCTTATTTGGGAGCCATCTAGCATTTGCGATGGTTGTAATTTTTCACTCAGCTTTTGATCGTAATATTTTTCGACTAACGTTGTTGTTGGTCATCAGAAGCGGAATACATTTTTACCATCAAAATTTCATTTTCTAAATCACGCTGAACTCTACTAAGCATCTTCAAAGTAAATAGGGTAGCAGTATTGCATACAAATCGAGCATTAAGTAACTTGGTATTTAAATAGACTTGGTATTTAAATTTAATAAACACATTTCAGAGCTTTGTTCTAAAAGTTTTGATGACATTGTGGCCCTTCGACTGATATTCAGTAAGCACTAACTTTTATAAAAAACAAGTCATCCAAAATAAATCTGTAAAAATAACTTAAAATACTTAGACATAACAAGCGGCACATATAAATGATTAAATAACATTGTTATTTCGACTAAATGGAACAAGTAGTTGCTGAAATTGCCTTTTATTTTATTATTAATGTTAACTGCTTTTTCGGTATCAGCATACAAAATCCAGTCATTTATTTTTAAGAATCTCATTGAATTGGATCAGATAAGATCGTTGACGGCACTATGGAGCGAGAGCAGAGTGTGAGTACACTTTATATGTTTTCAATATGAAAAATGTTTCACATTCTATAATTGAAAGGGGTTATGATAATGTTATAAACATTAATAATTACTAATATTATAATATAATAATGAATATTTTTATTAATCTGTAGCAAAAAGTATAAAACGAAAACATTTATTTGCATGACAAGAAAGCACTGCATAACCATTACAACATTTTACTAAAATTTACTTTTAATTAAGTTATTGCTTTATTTAAACATTTAAAAAATGTTTTAATTAGTTTAATCATTGACATTATTAAAAAAAACAATATATACATCAAACGATTGATTTCAGGTACAAGTACTTTATAAATGATTTAGCAAAGACTAATAATAATTTGCAAAATGATTCGGATCGTAAATAAAAATAATATATTTTTGTAATATTTTTACTAGGTTAAGCAATCGAAAAATGATATATAGAATGCTGCAAAATAAATAATAATAAAACAGTTTTAGCAATTATAACATCAACAAAAATACCACAGCCATTAACATACATTATTAGATTAAGTGCAATTTTATACATAAATATATACCTTATTTTTATCATTATTAGATCAGTCAATGATTGTATTTATATAAACAAAAATGTGTGGTTTGGGTACAATAGCTTTTAGAAAAATAATACATACAATTTTATGGCTCTGTAATCAAATAAATGTTTCATAATAACTATAAAGCAGAAGCCAATTATTAACATAATAAAAATAACATAGAAACCATTAAGCCCAACAAAAATTAAAATAAAACATAAATAACAAATCACATACCTTTTTATTTTCATTATTCTTATCGAATATTTATAGTATCAATAACATTAACTTTAATGAACTTTACACAATTATTTAGCTGCACATTGCGTAATTTGCTTCCGAATCTTACTATTAAGAACATTTATTTAGATATATCAAAAATAAAAAAAGTCAGAACGTTCAAATAGAAGCTATTTTTATTGCATGGTCCCATAGAATAAAAAAAGTAACTTTTCATCACTAAATACAATAGCAGAACCGATTTGGTAAACAAAGACTAGATTGATTTAGCATAGAAAGCGCAAAGTATCAAATTGCTAATACACTGTTTGATGTCTTAAGTTTAGATAGTCCACGAAAATACATAGCTTCCCATTGAAAAAATGTTTAATATATAATGCGCGTTATTTATAGTTAAATCTTATCAGCTCTGTTTTTTAAATTGTTTAAATATATATATATATATATATATAATACAAGCTTAACACTAACACACTAGATATTGTAATATATATAATTAATAATATTGAATATAATATTGCACAGAAGTTATTTGCATTTCTAAGAGGCACAGTGTGCCTATAAAAATGTGTACGTCAACTTAAATCTTCAAACTGTTATTAAATCTCATTAATCAGGTAAAATATTACTTAAATATTTTTTAAGAAGCACTCCTAACCTATCCAAGTTTCTATAGTTGTCTTACTATTTTAACAAGCAGGTTATAAGCCAAAAAAACTTAAAAATGCAGAGATCATATTGATTAACAAAAAATTGCTCACAAGAATTGAACATATAAAATAATTGAGCAAAACCAATTATTCTAAAGCAGTGGTCTTCAAACATACTTATTTTATAAAATAATATTTATCCTTGAATGAAAACAAAACATACAAACATATTATCAATGTAAAAGAATTGAGTCATTAAGATTCACAACCTGTTATTATCAACTTTCTTTATATAAAAAACGCATTGAATTCTAACACATATATATTTCGTTAAGTAGATTGAGTTTTTAATATTTTTATATAAAATTCTTGCTTTGACAAAATGCTCTTTGAGTATATAATTTGGGCTTTAGAATGTTGGAAAAATGTAGAATTTTCGTTATTATAAATCACTATTAAAAAAATGCACAATTTGAATATAAAATTATCAAAAACTTAATCTATTAATAACATATACATGCTAAAAAAAATCAGCTTGTAGTTTTATATACAATACACGTGTATCACATTTTTGTGGAAAGAAACTTATTGTGGATTTTTTGTTTTAATATTATTTCTTACAAATTTATCTGATACAGGTAATTAAATTTAAATTATAATGATTAACTAATTCAAAATAGCAAAGGTAATTATAATCTAGCCTATAGCTCGCCTATAATTGGTCATTATTACAGCACATTTCATTACTCAGCCTAACTTTATTTATTTATAATGTGAAAAAATCATTCATTATTTGATAAATATATATTAGGTAATCCCGGAATTAATGTCGTTTTTTTAATAGGCAACTTTGGCTTAGTATTTTTGGGTCCGATGAGCAGTAAAGACGTGCGCTGTAATTTTTTTCTTCTCTGTGATCCTTTGCCTTTCTTTTAAACAAAAAAAATCTTTTCTACCCCATTTACAAACAATGGCAGAGACGTGTTCTTCGGAAACACATTTAAGAAGCTGTGTGCTGTTTTCGTTTCATTAAAAAAAAACTGCGACAG
Source organism: Plectrocnemia conspersa (assembly GCF_051122295.1). Taxonomy (NCBI): domain Eukaryota; kingdom Metazoa; phylum Arthropoda; class Insecta; order Trichoptera; family Polycentropodidae; genus Plectrocnemia; species Plectrocnemia conspersa. The sequence goes on from NW_028277175.1 coordinate 19,488,777, forward strand.
AAGCAACAGAATGCATTTATGACATTTACGATGATATACTGGACAAAAGAAAGTGCCAAAGTTGGTTCAAAAAATTTCCAACGGGCAATCTCGATTTGAAGGACGAGCTTCGAAGTGGACGGCCCAGTCTAGTGGATAGTCCAGCTCTAAAGGCGGAAATCGAAGCAAATCCGATTATGACCATTGATGAATTATCGAAGAAAGTCGGCACATCACGGTTGAACACCCATCGTTATCTTGAGAAACTGCGAAAAGTTAAAAAATAAGGTATCTCGGTTCCTCGCGCGCTCACCGACGCAACAAAGCTCAACGCCTCAACACATGCAAAATACTGCAAGAAAAGCAACATTTTACCCCGTTTCTCCATGACCTTATCACCAGAGACGAAAAATGGGTTCTTTATCATGATATAAAAAAATAGAAACAATGGTTAAATCGAAGTCAAACCCCAATTCCAACACCAAAACCAGGACTACATCCTCGAAAAGCATTATTGTGTGTGTGGTGGGATTCGAAAGGTGTAATTTATTATGATGTTTTAAAACAAGGGCAAACTGTTACTGCAGCCCTCTATTGTGAACAGATGGACAAATTAAATACGACGTTACAAAAAATTAGACCTGCTCTTGTGAATAAAAGTAATGTCATTCTTCAACATGATAACGCCCAGCCGCATGTTGCCGATATTACCCGTAAAAAAATCCAGGACCTTAGCTGGAATGTTTTATTGCATCCACCCTATTCTCTGGACTTGGTACCGAGCAACTTTCACTTATTTCGCTTTTTAGAAACGCAATTAGGGAACAAAAAATTCGACAATTCGACAAAAACTGAAATCGGGTCTTTCGGAGTTCTTCAAATCTAAACCAAAAGCCTTTAATGAATAAGGAATTTTAGATCTAGTAACAAGATGGCAAAGAGTCGTAGATAACACTAGAAATTACTTTGTATTAAAAAAATATGAAATAATTGAAAAAAAAAAATAAGTTTGAGTTTTAATAAAAAACGACATTAATTCCGGGATTACCTAATATCTATTACACTAGTGAACATTTAAATTTTAATCCAACGCTATATTTGTCAAAATCTGTTAAAGCAGGCGTAAAAACTCAATGACTCAAACACGTTATATAACAAAGTTGAAGTGTTACATAATCTGACATGTGAAAGGGTTGCGAGTTAGGAATGGGTTAAGTACATATCGATATAAGTATGTTTCAATTAAATAAATTAGGTCAGAAAACGAGATATGTGCACATCAAAAAATAATTCAAACACAATCGAAACGTCTTTTGAATACATTTTATATAAAATTATTCAAAATACCCGTTCTTCCCGATCACACAGTTTGAACACCACTAAATGATACTCAAGCGTTTTTACAACGTATGCGCGAGTCCTTCGAACACTGATATGAAGCTCTTTACTGCAAAGTGGCTTGTTCACTTTTGTCGCTGCTGTTCTCGTCGACGATGTCGGATATGATGTAAGTCGAGTTCTTCTCTAGCTGCAGAAACTCATGTTCGGCTCTTTCGTCGGTCGCCGCTTTGAACATGCTACTTAACGCCTTGTACGTGTATCTCGTTTCGTCTAAATTGTATCTTAAACCTAGCAAAATGTTGAGAGCTGACTCATCGTACATGTGGCAGCCTGAATATCGGTACTGAGGTTTCTTATCAAACCTACAGCCTTGAGACTGCGCCCCTAAAATATACACATTTAATTATTAGAATTATGTATTTGAACACATTTGTTTTCATAAATCTGTCATAAATACTGTTATGCTTTGAACTAATGCCTAGTAATTAAATATAAATATTCAGATTTGTTCATAACAACGTTTTTAAGTAACAGTATTCGTGACAGGATAAAGTAATACACACTAAGCAATCATACCTATAGGAAATATGCAATCTTGGGTTAACGCGCACTCCACCCAAGGTAACATAATATTATTGATTATCGTAGACGATCGAACTAACACTAATTGGATCACTTCAACCATAGGTAAAAATAGAAAATTGTCGGCATCGGTTTGAAAGTACTCAAACATCTTCGGATGTGTTAAAGACGACACTGCATGTCTAGATTGCATAGCGATGACTCCTACGCCGGCGGCCGCTGATTTGTACAATTCGGTTATCTTGTGTGGCTCTCCAACAAATCTTTGATTGCTTTTCAAGAACACGATAGCTTTCACTTTAATTAAAGCATCCTATAAAGTATAACGATTATGAATATACATTATTATATAGTGTTACAGTAGCATGCAAAAAAAAAATACCCATCACTTTTCGAAATCATAAGAATATATTGGTAAACCCTTGTTGGATTTATCTTAACATTTTATCACTCATTTAGGGGTAGGTTTATATTGTTTTAGCCAATAACTGTAAGCTTTCATGGTAAATATAAGATAAATTTTACTGTTATGATTTGTAGATTTTTCTTTGTTTATTATAGATTTAGTAAAAATACAACATATCTTTAGTTATGTACGAAATATGATGATTTTGTAGGTGATGCATATTTTGTTTTAAAAAATCAAAATTTTACTTGTATTATAAGCGGTCGATAAGCATGGAGCCGTTCAATTGAGATGTGCGACGGAAAAGCTGTGAGATCAAAGTTTATCACCATACATTTGGTGCTGTTGCAATAAGTTTGAACCTGAAATATTTTTTTATAATAAATACACAAGGCTGATTGATTTAAAATAGATCAATGTTACCTTATTCAAAGAATACTTTGATAGACCAAGATCGTATATGATCAAAGTGTGATTCGGTAATTTGTATGCTACATTGCGTATTAAGCCTATGACTTGAGCAAATTGTCCGTCGAATGCGTAACTAACAATGGACGGTATGGACGTGTTTTGCCAATCATCGTTAGGCTTTCCGATGAGTCCCAGAAGGTTTAAGTATTTTTTATCTGCTTGTAAATGCTTTTCTTGTGCCTCCTTTAAATTTTCCTACAAAAACAGTATTTAATATGCAATAAAAATAAAAATGAAGTCAATTTGTATTTCAGAATAACCTGAAAATGTTTAATTTGTTGATGCGTTTGCGATACGATGCTCTGTAATGAATCAGGTCTTTGCGAATTGATTATAATCAATACCAACCCGCCGACTAGGAAAGAGAATATAAGAAAGGTCTTGGTTCTCATGGCTAGAATACATATCTGAAATCAAAAATCGAATATATTATATCAGTACAAAAATAAACTAAAATATTTTTAAGCCGTATGAATGACAAATAAAAAGCTGGATTGTGTAAAAGAATGAACTTTATAATTTATTTTCAGTGAAAAATAAAGTCTTCAAAGCTCCAATTAAAAAATAAACTAAATAAATAAACCCTTTGGACGCGGAAATCGACTAGTCACCCAATGGATTTTTTTATCTCTACGCAAAAATCAGTAAAAAATGCTTTTCAAGAAAAAACTTTTTTGTGAATAAACATAAAATATCATTTAAAATAAATAAAAATTAAAAAATCAGAACATTTAAACACAATATCAAGGTAAAATTTGCCTTTTCCAAGAAAAAAAAACAATTAAATATTATTTTTGATTAACGCGTCCAAAGGGTTAAGCAAATGGAGTACATTAGTCATCCTTCAATTGATAATAGAAGCGAAAATATATAGCCGAGATTTGGGTTAAGATAAGCACTGGATTGGCACAAAAACTTGTCCTAATTCAAGAATCAAAAAAGCAGTATACTTATTTAGACTTTCAGCGTAAAAAAGTAATTAAACATGCGATGATTTTGTGAACTTTTTAAACAGCTATTTAAAATCATAAGTTTTAGATATAAGGTTTAGTTTTTAGACATACTTGAGATAATGAGAAAAGTTGTTAAAATAACCATCTTTTAGACTTCACACATGATTATGCGTTTAATTGTTGTAATTACCTGAAGTAACCGACGTGGTTAATCACTGCTGATTGCATTATTCGATAGTCGAAATAGCTCCTGTCAAACGTACTGATGCCGCATACGGTGTTGCCATAAGCGTTGCGTAAAAATCAATATCGACAAAACAACCGCCCACTATTATTATTAATTATCGCTGCTGAAAATAAATTAAAATATCATTTTGCTTACACTATATTATCATTTAGATTTATTATTTAGATTTTTGAATGGCGATATTTTTTAAATATACCTACATGTATTTAATTTCCTGATTTATAAGAAAAAAAATAATTATTCCTAAGATGTTAAAATAAAATAAAACTATCTTTATATTAAAAATATTATACATTATTTAAGTACCAAACGGATTAAAAATTTAAAAAAATATCAATGCAATTTTTTAAAAATATATTATATATAAAAAATGAAATTTAAATAAATATGAAATCTTCGGTCTTCTTACACTCGCACAGTAAATACCACATCAAACGATAATGTATCTTGACAATTGTAACCTATGTAACCTATGTAAAAACAAAATGTAATCCGCAAGAACGACAACACAATAGACTGACACTGCTCGGAGAAAAGTAATACACTTATACAATAGTTTGTTTCGATATATGTAATACTAAATAAATTGTTATCAGCTTCCCGGTGTCTATTTCTGGCTGCGAAGTCAACCCCACCGGGCTTCAAAAACCGAAAAAAAAGTATCAGAAGCATTAGAAAACCTTAACAATGTAATATTATATACATACTATGTTACAGTCATTTTAGACTAGCAGTGAATAATTAAATATATTAATATACATGAAAATATAATTTCACTGGTATACGCCGGTGAAAATATAAGTTTTGCTAGCTGAGTGGTTAAGACAGAGTGATTACATAGAGACACATTTGCAAGGAAAAAAATACACAATTGAACCTGATTTGTGCACACGAGTTAGCGAACAGTTATTCATGACATATTCAATAGTCAGACCAATACTCGCTCGCACCTAACAGTTTTGGTAACATAATCGTCCTATATTTTAATTCTGATAGTTATATATTATGATTATACTACACAGGTTCACAACATATAGATTCACTGTAAGTAAAAGTGTGGCCAAAGACTCGGAATTATCGATTCGTCGGCGTTTGCAGTTTTTGGGCTTTTTTTATGGCTCCCTTTGACGCATTTTGCATCTGGACTTATATATACATCCGTATAAAGTTCAGATAACACAATAACTGAACTCAAGAGACCATAGACAGCAAAGAACTACACAGATTGTGTATTAAAGCAGCAGGCAGTTGATGCTGATTTTTCTCTGATGAGGCACATTAAAACCTATCTGGATATGTTAATAAACAAAATTGCCTCATATGCGGCATGGAAACGTTGGAGCACCTAAAACTAACATCCGTCAAGTTACAGCCGAGATAAGGATCAACTGCTGCAAAAGGTCCAGAGACGGCCATTTAATTGATATTATTTTTCATAACTAATGAAATATACAACTGGTCGATCTGTTATTTATATATATATATCGTTCTATATTTTTATTCTGACCGTATGCTATTTTTATTCCAGCCATTTGATATTAATTATAATCCTGAATAATATAATTATGACCAGACTGTTTTTTATTCTGACCCAAAGTTCGTTTAAATTCTGACCTTTTAATTTAGCGTCCTATTCAAAAATAACGAACGAAAATATAACACTAACTCGTTCCGGATGATATCAAAAAATGAAACAAATTCCATTGTTGCCGGACTTAAGAAAACCCAGAACAAATGCATCTGCTCAGCAGCTTGAATAGTCAAATAATATATTAATAAGACAAAACAAAAATATTACAGTTTCGCCCCAAATAAGTTTCAACTTTTCCCCAAACTAGCATCAGTTTTAAGAAACAAACCCAGTGCATTCTAAATAATAATCTATTTGGAATAAATTGCGTTTGTAAATCAATTGAATTAAATTACTCACTGGGGTTTAATATTATCTTATGAATTACTTATCAATAACTTATATATGACTAATAATCGGTATATATTATTTTATATTTATTATATAACTGATATTGTTATCAAAATTTATATCGATAATATAATCTGCAAACAAATCGCATTTAGTATTATAAAACTTTTATTACTATATAAAAACACTATGTTATTAATTCAATAGTATTACTTCTATTGTTATCGAATTAATTTTTAATATAGATAATATTACATACAATTTATCTGGTTGTAATGTACGATCAATCTAATATGCGTAGATAATAACATATATTTTTCTTATACTAAAAATTTTATAAAATATTTTTTTCTACCAAAACATAACGATTATTGTATAAATTGCAATAAGCACATAAAATGAAGTGTGTATATTCAGTGTTTGCAATATATTACACTGTATTTTTATCGCAATGGTTTTAGATCGTGGGCGATCAAAATTACTTTTCAACAGGTTCTAATTATCAATTACAGACTTGCCAGTGTTGACCCGTTAAAATGGTTACTCTATTTGTCTGCATGAATGTGTGGTAAAAGTTTTTGTTTGTCAAATTTTGGTTCTAATCTGCTTTAATTTGACCTGATTCGTCAAATATAACAACAAAGAAAATGTCGTCGTCTCTTTTAGTAAACACAATAAAAACACAAAAGTTATCAAATCATCTAATACTCAGCGCGGAAATGTGTTCGTAGTAAATTTAAACAAGTGCAACGCTGGAGGTCATTAATCGTCAGGTATTAATAACATTTTTGCGCTAAATTATAAACGTGCGCAGAGTTTGTTTGCTAAAATTTTATATACATATATACTTTTAAAACAAATTTCAGCCCTGTGAATATCCTTTTTGTGTTCAGAACTATGTTTTTTTATATTAAGTATATAAAACAAGTTCAGACCGTAGTGCATAAAAAATGATATATTTTAATTTTATGAAAATATTCAGTTGAACCTCGACTTACGAGTATTTAAAAAAAATTTAATTGACATACGAGCGAAACAACGTATTGTAGAAATTAAAATCCCTTTATCGTTAATTTAGGTAAATGAATATATAAATTTAATTGATATTAATCCATTTCAATTTTCTCCGTTGAATTGGATTAATAGTATTTCAATTCATTTCAATCGGGAAAATTGATTTGACATATGAGTAATTTGAGTTACGAAATTCACTTCAAGGCACCACTATAGTACCAAAAGCATTTATTTAAAAATATAAATATCTAATATCTGGTAATATCGCGTTTTACCTTTAAAACCTTTCGTATATTTATTAAAATTAAATAATAATTAATTAATTAAATAATAATATTTTTTTAATAATAAATACACAAAATATTCTCACTGGGCGGCCTTTAAAAATAATATCGTTATTTGCGCTACGTGGCTAAATGCGCCCTAACAAATTTTTAGAAAAATATAAATTTTTTCGCCATTTTTAAAACAAATATATCAATGTTTAAAGTGACACAAGTGTACGTTTTAAAGCAAATTTGGAATGCAATTTTCTAAGTAATGTTTTTTGTATTCCCAATTGTATCAGTCAAACTGTAGATCGGTAACAACAAAAATAAAATATATATTTGTGTTTAAAAATAAGGTCGGGAGCCACTGGTCTAGTTTAAGCAAGTCAAGTTTATTTAAGATAAGTTAGAGACTGATGAATGTGCGCAGGAAGGCCGATAGGTGGTGACGTAAGTAATATCAAATGGACTCGAAATATATTTAGAGACACAAAAGAGATGAAGTGATAATATCATTTAATATTATACTACTTACATCTTTAAATAAATGTCTAAAGAAATACATTACAGTTAATATGCAGTTTAACATCTTTTGTATGAAGTTGAAATGACGAAACGCATAAATGTATGCACATTTTAGTCAATAACGGTCACATTGTCATAATAAGTTAGTTTTTGACAAATGAATAAAAATAAATTTAAAAATTCCTATATTTTTTTAATAATTAAAAACACGTTATTACATCCTTATTGTATTTACATAAAATATTTTTTTATACTAATTTTAATTTTAACCACACACATACATATTTTATACATCCAATTACACGTAGTAATAATACAATGTTTCGTTGGTTAAAACTGAAAAAATACTATTTGATTTTCGATTGTTTATGACCTAATAAATACAAACTTAGCAAAATAAAATTGTTTACACTTATCTCTCGATTTATGCAGTTAATAAAAAAACATTTTTTTAAATATTTTGCTGATGCACAAATGTATGGTTATTGGCTTACTCCCACTTTTTGTACTTGACCTACATCTGGGACCTCTTCCACTGCCCATGCAGTGAGTCAGAGCTACTTTTTGGAATGCACGCGTGTCGCTGAAGATTTGGCTCGTTAAAAGTACACATGGTAACTATTCGATCGTTTTATTTTAAAATTCGTTATACAGGCAGTTCTCGAGCTACGACCACCTCGACTTACGACCATTCGGAGTTACAACGAAAATAAAAGTTGTAAAAAAAATGTTTTTTTTATGTCATATACATAATTTCAAGACTGGCTTGATAACTATTTCATTCCAGAAGTAAAGAAGAACTGTGATGAAAACGACATAGTCTTTAAAATTTTATTGATTCTTGACAATGCTCCAGGGCATCCTCCACACTTAGGGGAATCACATCAAAATATAAAAGTGGTTTATTTATCTCCAAACACCACCAGCATTCTACAGCCGATGGATCAAGGGGGTATTGCTAACTTCAAAGCCCATTATTTAAAAATCACTTTTGCCCAAGCAATTGCAGGAACAGACAAACATCAGACATTGAGAGAATTTTGGAAAAATTACAACATCTTTCATGCAATAAACAATATCTCATAAGGATGGTCCAAAGTAACGACGAATTGTATGAACGGCATATGGAACAAACTCTTAAAAAGATATGATGACAATATGTATTTTAATAAAGAAGGGGAAATAGATGAGATAGCAAATATTATTGTAAAATGTGCTCAACAACTTAATCTGAAAGTTGATAATGAAGATGTAATTCATCTTTTGGAAAATGATGTTGAGGAACTCACAAACCAAGATTTGATTGAGATTGGTGAACAACGAGTTGCAGAAAAAAATGTAATGGAGCTAAAAGAATTAGATGAACTCGAAGAACCACCAAAAAAATTTGTGTGAAAAGACATGGCTGCAGCTTTTAGCCAAATCAATGATGCTTTTAAAAAAATTGAAAATATGGACAAAGACATCGATAGATCTTCGAGGGTACACGGCCTTATTCAGCAAGCACTTGCGTGTTATTATGAAATTTATAGAGAAAAGAAACAACAAACTGTACAAACAAACCTGGACGTTTTTTTAAGAAAAACAAGCACTATCACTGCACTCGCTGAAAAATCTCAAAAATTAACAATGGATATCAGTAGCACAGATGATAAAAATACTCTAGATCAATTCTTATAAATAAATTATTTATGTAGATATTTGCTAAAAAGTATTTAGTTAACAACTTGAAGTCAGCAATAAAAGTGGTTTTTGTATTTCGCATGTATGCATTGTTTTAAATTATTTTTTGTATGATTTTCGACTTACGACCTTTTCTAGTTACGAACAAAGTGGTGGAACGGAATTCCATCGTAACTCGAGAACTGACTGTATGCCTCTATTTACGCGAAATTTCCTGAAATGCATCTACCGCATAAATCAAGGGATAAGTGTACATTATATTCATATTATATTTTTTTAATTTTTAAGAAAAAAGTCAAATTTTAATAATGTTTTAAGTAACCTTGAATCTTAAGAAAAAATAATAATACCTCTATGGTAAAATAAATAATTGCTGTTGTTTTTTTATTGAGAAGTTTATATATAAAGAAAACACACCTTTTATTATACAGGCTTAGAGGGAAAGTTGCCTATGGCAGATTCAATTACTTATAATATATTGAATCTACAAACCCAGATTTTGTATTTGATATATACCGGTTAACAACTTCAGAGACGCTATAGTAAAATAAGTGGTTGGTGCCAGAAGCTAGATATTCGTTCTAGAATCTGTGTCACACAATGGAAAACACTCTGAAAAGAAATGTCGCGTCATGTAAATAGTTTAATTTATAAATAGGATAGAGTCGTGACATCGGGGAAAGACGAACTTGACCTCGCTCGATAATGAACGCATTAATTGAAGTCAAAACATAAGACTGTTTGATAGATTTACGACGTTTTTCATAACAAATAGTCATGGAAACGTTCTGTCACATAACCCTTCTACAAACAGAGCGCAAAAACAGCTTAGATGACGCAAAGCGACGAAAATTTACACTAGTTAGGTGCAAAATCTTCGACAACATTGACACGAATAAGGTTTATATAATTATTTACAGTGTTACAAAATTTTGTCCGTGCCAATCAACTTTTAGATATGCGTGTATCGATTCAACAACGTAAACAATCTTGTTTTAATTGATTTATTTATAACACTAAATAAATAATCGACGTATTACATTTTTTCGTACATTCTTTGTATTCAATGTTTATATTGGTTACACATGTTTTTCAGTGTTTCTATTTTCAATCAAGTTTAATTATTGCTAAAGATAAATAAAATTAATTTGATACACTAAATAATATCGCAATTTTATATACCTAAATGGGTCACACCGTTTTTGTAGAATTGTCTGATATTCTTTTTATTTTAAACATAACAGGAACTCAGGAAAACCCGATTGAAGGAATACCTTTCCTTGTATTATTATATCTGAAACCGTAATAACGGATTTATAATTAAATTATATAATAAATAATTCACAATTTATCGGTACAATCCAATTAATATTGTTTATTGTTTGAAATATTTTTATACACACTGTTAACACCTGTTATGTAAAGCGGTAATGCCTAATAAGTATTATTTTTATATTTATATTATAAATCATATGCAGCAGATCGATTTTTTTTAATTACAAATAGTGCGTAACTATCGCTTAAGAAGGAGAAAAAAAGATTTTATTAGGTGTCACAATTTATTTAAACTAGCTGTCGGTACCTCACTATCGTGAGGTACCGATAGCTAGCGAGTGTGCGAATACCGGACCCTCAACTTTTTGGGTTTTAAATATAATTTTTGCTTCGTTCTGATTTTTTTAAACATTTTTTAAAATTTAATGGTTCAAATTGGACATTACTATTTAGGATTTTCAATGATAGACAAAATAGTTCAATCTATAAAAAAGTACTTAACATTTTCAATTCATTTGAAAATAGGTTTACAACTTGACTAAATATTTCCAGAAGAAAACATTTTATATTATTTATTAGATTTACAACGTTAGATTTTATCGTTATATTGAAACTTAGATATTTAATGATACATCTAAATATTGTATATCATTTATGAATAGGTTTAAAACTTGGCTAGATAATAATAAATTAAAAATTGTACTATGAAATTTCAATACAGCGAAGCTCACGGAACCAATGAATAAATTTTGGTATACTGAAAATTCGTTATATTGAACGTAAGGAAGATGATATATTTTATTTTTAATTATCACATTACTACAACATCGAAATAACCTCTTATAAGGTTGACAGATAGTTTTTTGCCCATTTTTAAGGATACTGTATGAAACAATAAAATTTGTGAAAAAAATGTTTTATAAAAAAAGTTTGAGGGTCAGCGAAACACCTGTAATGTCGCTTTTGAACACATCTGTCACACACCACGTCAAGAACGAACTGAATTTGGAGAAATATTGTGTAAAGTTGCAACGTCATTCTTAAATTCAGATCAAAATATTTCGTTATACTGAGATCAGTCTTCGTTATAATGAAAACATTTTGTACGCAAGTTTTTCGGGGACAAATTAAAGATTCGTTATACTGGGAATTTTGTTATTTCGGTATTCGTTACAAAGAGATTTCGTTGTAATATTTTTTAAAATAGGTTTGTAACTTTACTAAATATTATTAAAACAAAAAATATCAAAATGTTTTCAACATAAAAAATAATATTAAAACGTAACATTTTGTATCATTTAAAAGTAGGTTTACAGTTTAATAAATAATAATAATAATAAATAGCATCGGTTACACATCCGCTCAAAAATATTACTGATATGAAAAAATATTTTGTTACACCTTACTAACGCTACAACACAATCGATCATATATAGTTAGTGCAATGTGAGTGATTATAAGTCATTAATTGTGTTTTAGCGTATTTTATGTGTTTGAGTGCCAGTTTTAACGCTGCATAACACAATTATATCATAAATTTAAATTTTCGTAATATAAAAGTTTTTTGGTGACATCATAAGTTACTTTATAATTTAAAAAAAATATTTCTATGTTTTATGTGTAAATATAAAAGTCAGTTTTTAATTACATTTACTAATGAGAAAGAAACAATAAACTAAAGATATCAAGCACCTAATCTGTTACTTTAGACCAAAAGTGCGATTTAAAAATATTAATAATTTTGAAACCTTTGTCTTTTTTGATTAAAAAATATTTTGATTTACATATTTTTTAAAGTAAATGTTTTTCTGCGCAGCATTATATATTTTAATAATTAATGAGTGTAAAAAGTTTTCACTATATTTAAAATTAATAATGAACTAATGATATTTAAAATCTATAATAAATTATTAATATTTAAAATCCATAATAAAATAAAAAATATTTTTAATGTTGAAAAAAATATTTTGAATAAATCTTGAAATTTTATTCTGAAACTTTTAATTTAAAAAATATTTAAATTAGTGTTATACATTTTTGTGTAGTTTAGTTTCAAAGGCGTCAGTAAGATGGATTTTTGCAATACTGTGCGCTTAGTAGTTGGTTGGTAATGAATAGTACTTATTTTGAAACTTTGCCCCTTTTTGTTTAAAATATTTTTTAAAGTAAAGTTTTAAAAATTCTCTAAAAACTAAAACTTTAAATTGCCAACGTTCGCCAAAATTTAGGTACATATTTTTTCTGTATAGAGAAGTTAATACATATCCACATTATTTATACTATATTTTAAATCTGTAAACTAAAAAAATATTTTAAAAAACATTTTTTTTTGTATTTGATGAATTTTATACATATTTTAATAAATTTTATACAATTTAAATCGTTAAAATAAATTTCGCTCGTTAAAATCAATTTCGCTCGTTAAAATCAATTTAGTTCGTTCTCAAGCGCGGGACTTCCCAAATTTGCTTTGACAGTTCTGTCACATCTGGCAAGAAATATGTTATAATCGTGGCATTTTTGTTACAAAGTGACAATTGAAGATGATTCAAGTGATGCAGCATTTGAAATTATAGACAAAACTATAAATTGCGGGTGTGCCAGTAAGTGTTTAGTTATAAATGAATAATATAACACGGTTATTCTAACAAAATTACTATTGACTTTCCAGGATCTAATATTAAAAGACAAACAGCGGTGATTTGGCAATTAAAGGTATACATACCGAAGTTAATTAAACATATTACAATGCTAGTAATAATAAAAAATATATGACATATTGTGACAATTTTGTAGAAGATGAAAAGATGCCAATCTACGTGTTTAATCCTCTACAGTACATCCATCAATTGTGTTCTTCGGTTGTCGTTTAAATTTAATTTATGGATTATATTAGTAGTAATAATGTGTTCAATGTTTACTCTTGATAAGAGTCTTATTGTTTCTTAATTATTTTTCAGAAGCAATGATGGAACAATTTGATGACCTATATGGCTACAACGTAGAATTGGTATATATAAACAAAGAGTTAATCTTCTCGTGTTGAAGTCACTGTCAGCAAGTAATATCTTTTTATAAAGAACATACTACATAAGTTTGATGTAACTGAATATCTTAAATTTGGCTATTCAGAAAGAGGAATGATGGCACAGAACAAAAATTGTACCTATTTTGCCACATCGGAATTAAAAATAACCCACTCTTAGATATTTTGGCTATCGATTATTCCAGGTATGCAATCACATATTTATAATCATTGTAAAATGTCGTTTATTAGATAACATCCAAGAAACTACACATTTATAAGCTGTCCGACAGCGCCGATTTGATCGACGTTAACTTTCAATCCTCACATACTAAGGATATATTACACGTTCATGTTTAAAACATTACTGGTTAATTTAAAATTCTTAAAATCTAACGTATATATGTATTAAATCGGAAAGCAATGATAATGTTTATGTAATATAAAAGTAAAACTCACTTTTCGGCCTCGGAGCCCGGCGACGGGATTTCAAAATTTGAAGATTTCATTACAAAGATTGTTTTATGATTGTTTATCTAATTTAATCAATGTATTCTTCTTATCCTCAACACATTATGTATATATTTAATTTTCATAGTTATAACACATCTAGTTAATTTGCAATCCGATTATTTATAAAAGCAAAAACTCACTTTTAGGCCTCGGAGCCCGTCGCCGGGAATTCAAAATTTGAAAATTTCATTACGAAGATTATTTTATGATTGTTTATCTAGTTTAATCAATGTATTCTTCTAATCCTCAACACATTATGTATATATTTCATTTTTATTCAGTCAAATGACGAATTAATGAAAATTATTGTCGCGTAGCAAAATTTTATTATTAAATAATAATTATTTAAAAGTGTTGTCACGGTACTATCTATGTGAATTTGAATGCTTATTTTTCATTGGTCGACGCTATTTGAATATTTGAATGCTTATTTTTGATTGGTCGAAACAACAGAACGCATTACCGGCGGCTCGAAAATCAATCGGAACAAATTAAATTTTAATTTTTATTATTATTTATTATTATAATTAAATATATTTCCTTTGTTTACGTGTATTGTTACACACCGTTCATACAAAGCGTTACGATTTATAGAGTATAGAATTGAACGGAGAATGTTTCGTTTAAAGTTATGCGCGTCCGGAAGCGACGACGGCTTAGAACAATTATATATAAGATTATGTGACACCTAATAAAATCTGCATATACTATTAAACGTTTTTTCCAGCAAATAATTAGTTCTCATAAGAAATCCTCATTCATAGTTATTCTATTTTTTAAATTAAAAAAGCAATTCTTAAAAACAGACGAAAAAAATTCGTTGCGCTGCTTAGTGCATCACGAAAAATAGTTCTTAAATCACACCATAAATAATATTATTTTTTTTATGTTATGCAAGTCCATACGACAAATTTTCGATAGATTCAGAAAAATAAATTTGCAATACAAGGCTGCAAAATATATATAAAAAGGCGTATTAAAAGCAAATAAATTGCATTTCCGTCAAAGTTTACTGCCTATTTTTATAAACTACAACAATATTATTTTCATGTGTTATAATCGATTTTGCGGATTTTGAACAATTTATATAAAATACAATAATATTCGAGCAGTACCTAATATATTTACTATTTAGGATCAGACAAATATTTTTTAAATTATTGGTTTAATTTATTAATTTTATACAACGACTATAATACTGATATATTACCGCATTTTAAAGCAATAAGAATTGTTCAAAAGTATTTTTAGCAAAATCCATAGTGATTTTAAGATCCCATCATTTTAATTCAATAAAAAAATCATATAGTTTTTTGTCTGTCAAAGGCTGTCAATATATATTTATATTGTACATATATATGTTACACCGAATTGGTGAAATCTCTTATTGCATGAAATAGGCAAAAAAATGCCCAATGCACGAATAGTAAAAGCCCGTTGCTTCATTCATGAATAAGGCAAAATATCCATCGAATGTATGTATTAAGCAAATGATATAGTAGTACCCCATTTGAGTTTTTTGGAACTAAGTCAAAACTCATTTTTGAGAGTTGCGAAACGTCACGTGTATTGAAATGTCCAAGTTTTTTGCTTCTATATGAATAATATTGGCATTAAAACTATTGGTCCATGTGCTTTATCTGGTCGTGTAACTAATGCCGGAAGATTAGCAGATATATTGTAATTTGCTGAAATAAAATAATTATTAACTATTACAATTTTTTCATAAGCGAGCGTTGGTCAGCACAGTGAATAAGATTGATAAAATTTATACGTAATCATATTTATAGTTCTAGACTTTTTTGCCATTCTAAATGAAGATTAACATCACTGTAGTTAATGTTTGATTGCTTTTTTGAAAAACACCAAAGGAGCGCTACTATTTACTTTACCTAATGCACGAAATAAGCAAAACAATTCCTGCCAGTTTCACGCATTCGGCAAATAATTTCCCTAATTGATGAATGAAACAACGAGCTTGCATTATTTTGGCAATTTACGCAATAAGCGATTTCACCGATTTGGTGTAGCATATACATATATATATATATATATTCAGGGACGGCATTTCAGTTTTCCAGGGGAGGGGGGGGGGGCAAAATTGATCAGTCAGTGGTCTTTACAATAATTGAAAATCGAATGAAGCACATCTAAACCAAATTTTGATTAATAGCAGAGCACAAAAAATAAGTATGCCTTCTCAGAAGGCAAAAATCTACGTCAAAAGCAATAAAATAGTGCTGCCGCCGTCGCAGTGGGATCTGCGTAACATTTTTTTTCTTTATTTTTACGTAAATAATACGTCATTATTTTCATTATTATTATTTTTAAGTGTATAAGTTTAACCCCAAGCGTTAAAATGAATGAAAATTTGGTTACTACCCCTAAATTTTGGTCCCACTAAAAAAAAGACCAAAACAATTACAGAAACGATGACAGAAAATATAGAAATATTGGTATGATAAGAAGCTATGGAAAGTATTGATGTAAAATATGGAAAGATAAGAAATTACAATCACAACTGAAGAACGTCTAAACCGAATTTTGAACAATAGGAAGCGCAAAAAACAATTATCACTTCTCAGAAGTCAAAAATTCACGTCAAAAGCAATAAAATCGTGGCGCCGCCGTCGCAGTGGGAACGCTCGTTACCGAGCGTTCCCACTGCGACGGCGTCGACACGATTTTATTGCTTTTGACGTGAATTTTTGACTTCTGAGAAATGATACTTGTTTTTGCGTCCTCCTATTGACCAAAATTCAGTTTGAAAATACTTTGATCAGCTCCGTAGTAATATCGGTAAGGATAGCTATTATATTTTTGAATCATACTGTAATATCGAAATACAGACAAAATATGAAGCAATATGCGAGATACAACATCTGCCTCTACTTATTCGAGTTGGATTAGTTTATACTTTGAACTCAACTTTAAAACTATTATTAGCTTTAGAACTTCCATTATTAGGTTAGATTTGGGTTTAAACAGAAAATGAACGTTTCGCAACTAGCAAATCGAGTTTCATTGACATTGTAGAGCGGCATATTTTTTCACTAGTGCCTATTGTTTAAATTATATTTTTGCTAGTAGAAATATATATATATACTGGTGAAAATGTATTTGGATTTCACTAGTGAAAATATAGCTTCATTGAAAAATACACATTCACTGTAACATTTATAAATCATATATAGATAAATAAGTATGTAAATGTATATATTACTACATATGGAAAAGTTGAAATCATATAATTTTACTAGCATCTGCTAGTCAGTGGTCGTTTTATTAATATTTTGATTCATAGTGTTTCATTAAATGACATTGTCAAATTTAAGGGGGGGGGAATGCCCCATCTATATGTATAAACATCTGGGTTTTTATAGTTATTATTGTGTTATATAATTAAATGGAAATAAATTGTATGCTTATAACAACAATGCAAATGTTTTCCAAATAAAGCAATCGATTCCATTGCTTTTCAATCATTGTACGGTGCGTTTTTAATGCCCTGTTATAGTTTATTTAATCTTAGATCAGTTTAGCGCACAGCGGGCCCTAGATTTCGCGCACATGACGTACGTTTTTAAACTTTGATAGAGCGAAACGTGCGAGTCAGTGTGTCAGTCGTAGTGGTCGCGGCCGCTCATCGCGCTCCAGCACTCGAACCGCCTTTCATGACATGTTATCGGTCTTTTCACGACGCTATGACTCAAACTACAAACCCCACAAGTCACCGGCACTCAACCCTTGCCCAGTAACGCGCAAGCGCATCGAGACAACTTCGACCAAATGCAATTGGAGAGCCCTTGCGAGAACATGAACCACCTGGCTCTCCCCAACGGCGAGGAGAAGCACGAGAACAGGAGAGCCGCAAACTCGGTTTACATGAGCGCCTTGAACAACCGGACCAAGCAACTAGAACCTCTCATAATACAGCAAATAAAAAATCCAGACTCTCCGGAAGAAACCAGACGCCACAGGCCCAAGCGATACAGAGTCTCTCCCGTATGCCCCAACGGAAGCCTATCTCTGGGAAACCTCAAGAGAAACATCTGCGAAAACGGATCGAAAAGAGCTATCGAAGACGATGGTATAGTCTTCAATACGGATCTACCAGCCAAGCACTATCTAAGCATGAGGTCCCTCAAACCAGAAGACTCCAACTTATCCTCGCCGATGGTCAGATCCGGCTCTGCCGTCTTCTCCGACTGTCCCAGCCAGATATCCAAGTTCCATGACGCCATGTCCGTCAGATCCTTGGCCTCCATAGGCATGGGATCCACAGACGGCCGCAAGATGGTCATCAGAAGAGTCCCTACTTCACCAAACGAACTATTCAGCTTAGTCAACCCGCCGACGTGAGTATTCCTATCATATTAAATTCGCACATTCATTATAAAAATGCGTGGGCTACTGTCGCGTGCACGTGCTTAATTAAACGCTCAATTACACTAACTTCACACACGCGTGTTCGATCCCTAAAAATATTTATAAAACTAATAAATCAATTTGATCCAGCCGTATAAAATGTACGTTTCCAGCTGTATGTATGTTTGATAACAACGCTTTATCTAGAGTGATTTCTTGAGTTTTTCAGCGTGTTTTATCGTCTATAAGCATTTTTCAATGTCACTTTTACGATTACTATGTTTGCTCGACCCAAATAATTCCGTGTGCTATATATTTATGTATATAAAATCTCCCCCCAATTAATTATGTAATTTGCGATCGCATTCGCTTGATTTTTGCCAAATTTAAATTAAAACATAATAAGGACCGTTGAATTGTTGGCAGTAAATCATTTTCAATCGAGAACATCCGACGACCATTATCAGGAAAGTGACGACGGTCACGGTCGCTTTGTTTCAAATCCTGTGTATAGATCAGATTCAGGGCCGTAGTAAGAATTTTATAGACCACAAGATAAACTGCAATATGATTCTATATGTTAAAGGGAATAAGAAGCATGCCACTATTTTAATTTATTATTAACTAAAAAACGTGCGTTAATATACATATCTTATTATCCACCAGCATAATAGTATAAGTCGGTGATTAACCATTTGAAGTCCTTTCTAGGGATTGCAAAACCGGTAATACCGATATTGGAGAAAAAAAATCTAGATTCGATACTACCGGTATTACAAAATAAAATACCGGTAATACCGAATTTGTTTTCAAACCCGTACATTTTATTTGTTGTAAACGATATCCCTATGGCTTAAAACTACAAAAATGCCTATATTGCTTGAAAGTAGAAGCGAGGTATAAACATAACATTTTTGAGATATTCTAAAATAAATAATAAATGTGTAATAATTAAAATAATTTTATATAATATTAAAATTATATCACAATCATTAAAAACATAAATCTGTTTTTAGATAAATTGAGCTATATACATATGTATGTATAATCAAATAAAATTATAACAGTACAACTAGATATACATAAAAAAATAGGTGCTAATAAATTACGACTAGAATTATGGGTATATATGGAGTAAATCAGATTAGCACAATTAATTAACTTAACTAAGAATGCTTTACTTAAGTTAATTATAAGATTATTATATAAATAAATTTATGAACCTAGAAATATTCATTAATATAACAAGAACCCAAGGTACGAATTAGTTACTTGCATACAGCTAGATATATAACTATATTTTTACTCTTAGATTAGCCTAGTTAAATAACTTTATTTTCATAAAATTAAACTATATTTATTTAATTCATAATAAAAATAAAAGTTTTATGCCGAGGATAATAATTGATTAAAATTTATGTAACAATTTTGATTTATTATTTAACGTGATATTTTTACACCAACATCTAAAGTTTAAGAAATAAGTGAAAAATAAAACACAAATACGAAAAACGTAAAAAAAATGAATTTATATAGCTGGTACAGTTTTTTATGGGAATAATGATTGAAATATTAAAAATCAGATTTTATTTAATGCATCAACTTTATGCCTGCACTACACCCTCTGGAAGTTGTCCGAACCGAAGTTACAACTGAAGTCGGCCGAGACCTACGACTTCGAGTAAGCGACAACACTGCCGCAAATTTCATATGCCGTCCGGACGGCGGCTTCTGTCACGTACAGCTGATATTTTCGCGCGATCGAAAAATGTGCCAAATAATCGCAATTTTTTAATTGTCATATTATTAAAATTACGCTACTGATAATTATAAAAGTTTGTGTGGGCACTCACCAATACAATATCAGTGAAAACTTTTCGGTCGTAAATATTAAATTTACGCAAAATCTTTGTCGGCTTTTGCAAAATGCCATAAGGCATAAAAATGATACTTCAGAATACGAACACCACATCTGTGATTACCCTAGAATTTGTCGCCATTGATTCTAAATAAGAATTCGTTATGGTGTGACATTTATATAAACCGATCTAGGAAAATACATAAGGATATTCGAAACGATTTTTTTTAACAAAATCAAGTACCACTAATTATTTTATATGAAAAAAATATAATAACGATATCTGTTAGAAGAATATACTATCAAAAATATAATTAATCTATTTTAGTGCCCTAAAATATTCAAAGATGTCAGTAAGAGTCTGTTGAAGTCCCCGATAAGCATGTGGTATTATAACTTGACCACGTGACCCCGATGCAGTGCTTGACATGCGTATTGACCAGAGGACGCCTACGCGCATACTGAAATTGAACCGAGTTACTCGTTCTATCTCAGTTTGCGAAAAAACATATCATTATCTCTCTCACTCTCGTCACTTAACGCGCGAGAGAGCAAAAGGGGAAGTATCTCACCGCTCGCGCTCGAAAAAGCAGCTCCGTCTTCGGTTCCTTTGACTTCGGTCCGTTTGCCGACAATGTTCGGAAGCGCTCGAAGCTGGCCAAGTCGACTGAATTACCCCCAATTTACTTCCCGTTCTCGGTAACCTCAGAGATTTTAGGGCGGGCAAAACTGAACTCGACCGAAATAACCCACTATATTCTCCGTCCTTCGCCAACCTTGGCCAACTTCCAGAGAGTGTAGTGCAGGCATTACAATGCACGCAATTCTTATTTTTGAAGAAAAAAGTGTGGTTAATCCCAAAACCAAAACTAATCTTTAAAAATGTTTTATGTTTAATGAAATGTAAAACAAATTTTATGCCTTCCTTAAATTGTATAGAAATATTCATGAAGGGCATGAGTGTTTATATAATTATAATTCCAATCAATCATCACAAATAAGGTTTACCTAGATTTTTCTAATCTCACGGATGAATATATTGATAATTAACTAAAATTAAGCTATTGAAAATTCTTTTATAATAAGCTACTTCAGTTCTAGGACTTTCAAAAAATCGCCAAAAAAAAACTGTTTTCAATTTTTCCCAAATCAAATTTTAATCAACCTATATGTTTTAAAATTTTATTTAAAAAAATAAAAATGTGAATATTTGTCTAAAATTAGGCAATATTTTTAAATATCATTGCTTATAAATATAGAATTCATAGAAAATAAGCAGAAATGGTTCACAAAATGTACAAAAAAAATATGTATTATATTTGAAAATATTTTTTTAAATTTTTTTTTGCATAGTAGATGTACAAAATAAATAATAAATTGAGAACAATGTACAATAAAATACATTATAATGGACAAAAATAAACTTACTGACAAGAAAAATACAAATGGATTAATATTTTATACATAGCCAAAATTCCGTGGAAAATATCAAAAATTAAACGACATTAAAACCAGAAATTATACAGGCATGTATTTCGTTTTATTTTATTTTTTTAAATGATATTTTAAAAAGACCAATGTGTCAAGTGTATCTTACTGAATTTTTACAAACTAAACACGCTACGTTGGTTTAATTGTTAATAACTAATTATATATCATTTTTCGAGATTAACAGAAATTTTTTGTAGGTAAAATGATTCTTTAAAAACGTCTGTGCATGCATATCCCTAATTGAGTTGATACAATTAAAAGCCATACTTCAGTTAATATAGATTATCTTATATATAATCAATAAAAAAATATATTATCTAAAGTATACTTATCATATTTTTTCACTCTAATATGATTTAAATTGAATAAACTCGTGTCTTATCTATTTTTTGCACAACTACATAAACACTATTTTTTCTATATAAAAAAATAAACATGGAGCTTAATGGCAGAAAGCATGTTTAATTAAATATTTATCTTTCATTTAAAAATACAGTTTACATGTTTATTAATCGACTCTACATATTATAGCCTTGTTCATTGTGTATCAGTTATTGTATTGATAGTCTTTATATAATATACAACAGGACGGAATAGCGTAGTCTGTGACGTCTCAGACTAGACAACTCTGAAGTTGCGGGTTCGAGCACCGGCAGCGGCACTCAAATTTGTATTTATTAAAAATTGCGTTATTAATAAAGAAAACCGGCCATAGCTTCAATAACATCTATTGATTATAAATTGTATAGTACATATTAATTTATATTTAATAATATTGATGTCACTGATTCCCAAACTTTAAGTCTTGTAGGTCTGATTGACTTCAGTTCAGTTGGTACAAATTTGACTGCTGTACCGCATTGCGCCTACACCTGTCAGGTTACAACAGAAGATTTAATAAGAATATAGGATATATTGGGCTGGAAGCAAAACAAAAGTCACTCTTTTTTCAGGGGTATATGCGGTTTATAACATTTTTTCTTTACTTGAATACATACAGTATACTCAAATATATAGCTTTTGAAAGCTTTGAAAAATTCTTGTTTCTAGTGTATTTTTTTTTAGTTGTTCCATTATTGCTTAAGATCCTTTCAATATCGATAATATACGTAGCCGTGTTAGCATGGAAGCACTTTGCTAGACTTCCTACGTGGGTGGTTGTAAACATAAAATATTTTTTTTTTTGTAAAAAGTTAGCCAGCAACGGGGAATGTTTAATTGATTTTAATATATTTAAAAATCCAGTCATTTAAAATATATTCTTAAGTAAAATCCGAATATATTTGATAACATGACAACCCTGCACTCCCATTATATAAAAAAACATACACATTTTTAAACTGCGATTATAATAACAATCTGAATTGAGCCAATCGTCGCTACGATAATCAGCTCTCATCGCCTTGTCCGCCTGTCATTATGCAAATTGCATTACCGACATGTCGGCAGTATTATAAAATAATTGCTGAAATGATACCGTTTCGTAGCAGATTGCTCGTTTGTTATGATTATAAATTAAAACCTATAACGTTACTCCATTGCGTCGAATTATCGCATTAAAACATTAATTATCATGCGCATATTTATGCGATAGTGACACATAATTAATGTGCCACATAAAAATGTCGAATTTGAATGAATTTGATAGCTCATAAAAATTTCTGTATTTTACATAAAAAAATATTCTGACTAGAGTTGGAAGCATTTTTAAATCAAGGGATTTGACCCTGACTATATCAAAGTAGGCTCTACAGTCCCATGGGGAAGTAAAGGGCTTTGATGAGCAAGAGTGGGCAATAAGAAGCTGAAAAATTGTTGTCAAATGTATTTGCTATGTATTTTGAACACGCTGCGGATATATGTAGTTGCAAAAAAAAATGATCGCTTGTATTGTTTATTAAAATTTCTAATTATAGGACTTGACAAAATTATAAATCAATAATTCAATAATAAATTGTTTAGATAGCTTTGTATTGAAAATGGCGATGATTTTAATCGATTGCTCATTCACAACAATGAACGCGTATAATTTTTATAAGTTTCAACAATTTTGTAGTTGATTTAATAATATAAATATATAATACAGTTCATACGCTATGTAGTTTTCAAATCGTATCGAAGATCAGTCAAGGAATTGAGCTATAGCTGGAACTATTCGAACAGCGGTTACTTTCTAGGGTTTCTAAGGATCGTCTCGGTTGACTACCCCAAGTAGATTCTGAGTAAAGTGTCTAAAGAGAGTGATTCAGTACAGCCATGTTCTGGCTTCTTTAGAATAGGGGAAAGTCCAACGTTTCTTCCAGTTCGATCCTTCGATCGTCTTTCTAATCTCGATGATTCGGGGCAAAACTAACCAATTAGATATTATCATTGAAAATTAAATGGTTGGGCGTTCAACAATAAACATTATAAATCGGCAGGACACCCACAATTGCACAATAGCCACACCCAGAATTGCACATTACACAATATTAAAAGGTTTTGTGACACAGTGCTAGAAACATTATCCTTGACATTGCATCAAAAATAATTATTGGACGGTCATCCAAACAAAATGCTAGTGGTAAAGGTGGTGTTTAATATCTGAAAGACACGGATTTGAATACCATATGAATCCAAGTGTTTTTTTTTATTCTTTATAGGTTTTCTTAAAATTTTCTAATCTCACGGATGAATATCGCAATAAATATCTAAGATAAAAATCTATCATGTCTGGGAGATCGAAATCAGTGATTATGATATAATTATATTTTCAGTCAATCGTTACACATTTCATTTACTTTTTAATTTTACTGATGAATATCGTGATAAATAGTTACAAATAAAATAGGTAATGCAAAGTGAACATATATTGATTGTAAACTGTAATAATAACAACTTACACGGATTTTACTGATTTTAGTCTGGTGTCACACTACTTACTGTTGACAGTTAGGTGTTGATTATGTTAACCCCATTGTAACATCATAATGCAATGAAAGATTTACACCGCAAATTTTGTTTATTAATTTGTATGTAAATATTCCATTGTAAAATGACAAGCTTAAACATTGACTGACCAAACCGAAATCCGAAAACAATTGTGATCGAATTATAAACTGTTTGAGGGCCTATTCATTATGGCCAAAACTAGGCGGTACTCTGTTGACGTGACAGCGGCGATGGGCTAAAATTCCTTGGTGGACAGTGACGGAAAGGCTACGACCGGTGGAGCCTCATCCGTCGATCTCACATACATATAACATTCAACATTTAATTGAATAAAACTGTATATCATTCAATAAATAATTGCCACCCGTCACCGTACATCCGCCAAAACAGTTTATAATCAATAAATTTTATTTTTTTTATTTTTCGCGATATTAGAAAAATCTAGGAAAAATTAAATTTTGATTTATCATATTATAATATAATCACTGATGAACACTAAGATCCATTAGGAGCTTAGGACAAACTTTTAACAAAAAAGACGTTAAGCTCATACAAAACATAAGCGAGACGTTGTAAATATTTTTGGTAATATTAAATTTAAAATTACAGATTTATTTGGAGAAAAACATCTGGCATCTCACTACTCAATTAGTAGGTGTTGATTATATTTATCCCGTTTTAACGCATTGGGCTAACGTATGATATATTACAACGAAAGATTTACAACAAATAAATTAGAGCATATAACTGCGTAACGATGATTCAAAATCAGTAATATATCGCAACTTCATCATTCTATGGATGTGTATCCGGGGATGCTGCGTTTGCTAGCTGTTTATTGGATATACATATATCTACACCGACTTTAGCCTTTGTTCATGGATGTTATGCAAGAGCTTTGAAAACTGGTTCAAATATGCAATATTGTTTGTATAACGTTGACGAGAAAAACGTATTTTTCTCACGGGAAAGTAATAATAGTTTAAGGAGATCCAGTGGCGTAGCTAGAGTATGTGCCACCCGGGGCAATCCTTAAAATTGCCGCCCTCCCCCATACATTTTTTTGCAGGGTGATAAAATCAGCATTTCTTAAAATAATAAATTTATTATTGTTAAACTTGCTATTCGTAGATTTACATAAATTTTAGTTTATTCAGGGTTAAGAACCACACTAGACAATTCCATCGCAAATATGCCGCCCCCAAGCAAGTGCCGCCCGGGGCGGCCCGCCCCCTCCGTCCCCCCCCCATAGCTACGCCACTGAGGAGATCATCTAGTTAAACATGATATACACTATTTTTTAAACAGTAAAAGCAAATTTTTATATAAAAGTTCTAATTATCAAGTTTTTGAATACATCTGTATTTTTAGTTGACTTTTGATTATACGGTTATTGATTATGTTAGTTTAATGTACAATACAATTTGCCATTTAATAAAATCATTAATGACAAAAAACTGTAGTTGCTAAAAAAATAATTACAGATTATAAACTAGCGCAACAGATTGTTAAATTCACTTTTAATTATATTATTGAATCTGTTTTGTATTTTTTATGATCTGTTTTTCTATAAAAATATTGCATATAGTTTTGCTTTAAATAAAGTCGTAAAAATTACTATAATATTATATAAAATTTATTCACTTTACAAAAATTTTTACCAACAAAAAATATTATACGTAATATTACTATATATTTAATTTTTTGGAGCATTAAATGTGTATATTATATAAAATATATAATTGTTTATCATATTTTTTAATAAAAGTGCAATTAAATTGATCTTTTAATATTTTGTGTAAAATTAAACACGTAGCAAAATTCATCCCAAAAATTTCCATGAATTTCACTATGAATATATCTTTGTTATGTGAAACTAAAAAATGTTTAAAAAATTGTATGTGTTTTTTTTCTATATGTAAACAGATAGTTTTATTGACAATTAAACGATCGTTAATCGGTTTTTTTTTCAACGCCTTGATTTCCAAAAATTTGACCTCAGAATGTTTTTTTTTCTTTTTTGTGTACTAAAAACTGTTATTTGTACGTCTCACAGGTCCGCTGTGACCCTGGGCCGGATATTAAGGATAATTGATAAAAATCCAAATTAAGGTCCGCGCTCGGGACGAGAAGGTTGCTGGCATCGTGGCAGATTATCTCCATTGCGGTCGCGTATCTCGTTTCGAAAGGAACCAAGGACGCAATTGGCATACATCCTCTGACCTTAAATTGCATAATGTATAAACTGTGAAAATGCATATCTGACATAGCAACCTCCTCAAAGCAAACGATCATGGCAAATGATTTTTATTGTATTATACATAAGATTTGCTTTTGAATTGGATTTGTTCTCCAAAAATACGATTTTCTGAGACACTAGTGTAGTAATCTGATGCTAATATTATTTCGTATCAATGTAAACACTAACTTCATAGAAATCAAACTCTAAGATTAGATTCTATATATACCAATACTTAAAACGTTTTAGTACGGTTTTTCGCAAAAAAATAATAATTTCTGTAAGTAGATTAGTCTGACTAATTTTGACCATGGCAATATTTCCTTCGGTAAACTGTGACTAAATGCTTTAATGGCTAATCATTGTTTCAACAGGCAAAGTGGTGTAAGACGAACAATTTTATGTAAATATGTCGATTTGACAGTCGGAGCGTTTCAAATAAATTACATGACATAACGTAAACCGATACGAAATTCGATGCCGGACAAGAAGTGTATGTTAGTCCTACTTCCGACTGAATGAATGAAAATTGAGGATGACTTCATTGAGACGAACTGATGATGGCAATTCTTGGACCGGAAGACTTGGAGCCGGGCTCAATTTACGGTTCAGGAGTGCAATCTTTGTGGGAATTGCGGTGGAAGACGCTACTATTTTATTATCCTTAATCGTTTCAAATTATTTACATCTGAATCCACAAACTTGGAATGCAGAATATTAACTAGTTAAACAATATATCAACACTATATGTCTAAATGCAGGATATCTAGTCATATAATGTAATCTCGTATGATTTTCTTCTAGCGTTTACTCGACAGTTTGTGTGTATATTTATAATTAATAAAAGTATAGTTTATATTTATATTTAATTGGTTTAAAAATTATGATTAACTAGCATATATTCTTCATTCAAAGTCTAATTAAAGTTAAAGTTAAATCTGTGTTGATGCACATCTAAACTTTATATTATAATATTTAAAATAAAATTGGGGCTTAAAATTGACGATGGCAGAATTTTTATAAGTTACTTTAAAAAATTTAGCAATTTGTAAAGTTAATCAGAAAAATTACGATTTCAAAAATAGAAGTGGGAGACAAAAAGAGATATACGATGATATCCTGGCTGCAGAAATGAAAGCAAATTGTACTCAAACTATCGATTAGCAATGCATTTAGAAGATACATTAAGAAGATTGGGAAGATTTGGAGACAAAAAAAGTCGGCGCGTATTTCTCAAGAGCTTCTGGATTAAAAAGTTGATCGAATTTTCTTGATCATTTAATAACAAGAGATGAAAAATGGGTGTTGCATAACCACAATCATCATGGAAGAGAGTACTTATTCAAAAGACAAGTAACAAAACATATTTCGAAGTTCGGGCTCATTGTAAAAAGAGTTATTTGTGTCTATGGTGGGACTGTACGAAACTCAAAAAACAACAGCAAGCTTCTATTGTGATCAGCTAAATCGTATGCATGAGGAAGTGAAAAAATACACTGCGCATCCCCATGTGACGAAGTTAAAATTAAGGAACTTGGCTGGAACATTTTATTTCATCCACCTTATTCTCCAGATCTTGCTCCTTTCGACTACCACTTACTTCGATCGATGCAACACTTCTTAGACAAAAATAAATCAGCTGATAAAAAAATGGGACTATCGAAATAGTTTGCATTTTATGCTAATAAAATTTAAAAAATAACAGAGAGGTGGGAGAAGATTTTATATTTAAAATGAAATTATATTTTGAATCATTAAAACTAAAATTAACATTTATCAGTAAAAAACTACGTATATTTCGGGACTACCTAATATATAATTTTAAGCTTGCACTATTATATTTAAATATATTATAATATTATTTACTCTGTAATATTTTTTTTAAATCAGTATACATTAACATAAGATAAAAATCAGATAAATACAGTTCGTTTGCTTATGTGTTTCGTAATCAGTCATATTCCTAGAGTTGTATTGCAAAATATATAGTTACATGGAATATTTAATCGTCATAATACGTCACGTGACGATTAAAAACGATAACGTTAAAACAAAGTTTGTTTTGACGTTGACGTTGTTGCTTTAAATGAAGTTGCATAATATTTTCCTGAAAAATAGACATGGTATTTCAATAAATTATATTTATTCCACTTATTCGATTTGATTGATTAATGATTGACAATGATCATAATACAATCAAAATAATTTATTATATTTTGACAAAAATTATATTTTTTACGCCACCAAAAAGATTATAAATATATATAGATAAAATTGTTATTATTTTTGCACGATATTTTTACAAACTCAAATAACATTTATTTAACCTAATTCGATAATCACGCGAAAACGCGTGAGCGGACGGTAAAGTATTAAATTGTCAGTAAGAATAATATATAACTTTAAATACTATATAATAGTATATATGTTACAGTGAATGTATATTTTTCAGTGAAAATATATTTTCACTAGTATACATATAATTTTACTAATTAGGTCAGTAAAAATGTACCAAACAATTGATTTATATATTGTTACACGCGCGTTCGAAACAGATATGTCGCACTATTGTTGTAAACTCAGTTTTACAATTGTGAAACGTTAATTTGCTGTTGAAACCAAAACCGAACCTAATCTAATTAATGAAACCTAACTCGAACTAGTGGATTTTTAAAAGTTTTTGAACTTTCATTATTGGGTTTGAACATTTTGGCCTTAACATATGATGTGAGGTGCTAAACTATTTGTTATAACGAAATTCATCAGAGTCTATAATTTTAAAGTGCATCTGAAATATTGTATAGTTTATATATTGGTTCAGAAAAATAGAAAAACAATATGCACTATTCTATTAATAAGTCGACTTACAAATATTTTTACTTTAAAAATAAATAAACTAAATTGACAGTTTAAAGCGGCATATAATTTTGCTAGCACCTGCCAGTAAAATTATATTTTCACTGGTGAAAATGTATTTCAATATGATTTCACTGAAATTCAGTGGAAATATATTTTCTTTTGTAATTCACTTTAACATATACAAAAAATGCTCCATTAATTAGATATGAAATAATACTAATGAAAACAATTTTAATTTGATGGAAAAAAGCCAATTTACTTAAAGTAATATAATATAACATATAAATTCATCACAAAACTAACGTCAAATTTATTTTTTACAAATCTGATCATCATGACTTGAAAAGTTTCCACAATTCGTCTTTTCACACACATGCATACATACTATAAATAAACTCAATATTAAAAATTCACACGAAATATATAATTGTAGTAACTAATGTACCTAAAATAACTAAAAGAGATATGCACATTTCATATAAATTGTGTTTGATAAGCTCGTTGAGGAGCTGGAAGCGTTCTCAAGCATTGACGTCTTGGACGCGTGAATAGGAATAAAGGACGGGATCGTGACTCTCTATGGCATTCTATAGCTCGCAGCTGGAAATCGCCAAGCATACGAATTGTCGACACCGCCTCTAAGTAACTTTAAAAACTATGTCGATATATTTTATAAAATTGCTTTGAATTATCTTCCTCGACAAAGAGTACTTCGCTTCATTCGGATTTCAGATAATGAAGCTTTATTGTATAAAACGCGCTCCGCGTAACGAAGCCGAGCATCCTCGACGCTTCATTGCAAATTTTGTGAGCTTTGAACCTATATAACTATTAATAAGTTGTATGGTTTATAAATTAAATTGATATAATAATGTTTTTATTTTGCGCTGTACTGTATATGAACATGTGGATTTATGATCAAAGATAAGATTACTTAAACTTACATAATCGTTAAATACATAATAACATTTAAAAATGACGTTTTTAACTCTAAGCTAAGGCTAGTCATATTGTGTAAGTAACTATATTAGTCACACGTCAGGCATGATAAAAACATATTTATTTATTTATTGAATTTATTAATACTACTTTGAAATTGTTCACTTACCATACAACTGTTTACAAATATATACGCGTATCAACACTTAAAAAGTTTACACAGCGGAAGGTTAAGTAGTAATTTAACAAAATATTTTAATGCATGATTAATCTCAATTTTATAATACAACTCATTATTTTTCAGACCTCGAATCATTCAAATAGATCTATCAGATATATTCCCATTAAAGAGCGGTAGCTTTAATTTAAGAGTCCCGGTCCTGCATAATAAATCAATATCAACCCAAGAACAGTTGTTGAGCTTCACAGAAGAGTCATAAAGTGTGAATGGATTATATTATATAGATAATTATAAGTCTTGACATTAAGTAATTTTATAAACTTGAACTTCTAATTTAATATTGATATAATAGAAAATTATCAGATCTATACAATATAAAAATATGTCAGTTTACAATATAGTGAATACATCACTTTTAACAATATTAAACTGTAATAAGCAATTTACATTGACAATAGAAGATTTTGCCCACTTTTTAGACCTACAATGAATACAGATAGTATACTTCAAAACATAATTATATTTACTTGACAATTGAGTGAAGTTCTATATATAAATATTAATGAAAATAATAATATGTAAAATAAAAAATTACTATTGATATTTAATGGATAGTTTAAGAATAATTAAAAAATAGTATCATATATAAATATGTATATTTTACACATATTGACTATAAATAAAATGCAAATATTATAACTGTACTGCATACATTGATACGTATTTTATATCCTTCAACTTTGTTAGTCAAGCAAGTAGACATCAAACTGTGTTCAATAAATAATTAATAAATCAGGTAAATAATAAATTTTCAATGGTATTTTTCACATGGTAATAATTCAGTCAATACATAATTTAATAAGTACTGCTGAAATTAGAACACGTGTTTATCAGCATGCCAGAGTTCAAATCCCATAGTGTTTTTCAATTTTTATCGTGTTTGGGAGATCAGAATTAATTAATATTATATATGAATTAGTTTTTTTATGATTTTCCCAATCACAAGGATGAATATCGTGATTTATGTGTGAAACACAAGTCATTCATAGTGACCAGACCTATCGAGAGGGGGACGAAACGGTATAAATTTCTAGGGCTTGTCAACTCTAAAAATATCATATCAAGAATAGATTTAAAAAAAACCTAAAAGCAGACATTAAATAATAAATCGGAACTCAACCATTTTTTTGCCTTTTATATACATACTAAAAGAAATAAAAGGAGTAAAACATTGCCTTCAAAAGCATCCATTTTATAGGCAGTACATTATTAATCAAAGAAACTGAGTGTATTTTTTTATGTAGCTCTGTTTGTGTTAAAATTTATTTGCAAATTATTGTTGATTTTATTGCTTTCTAAATATTATAAAATATTACACTTAGTTGGGAGGAAATATCCGACGAATGTAAATTATTATCAGTAAATTAAGGTTTTTGATCTGAATTTTTAGATCGACGAAAAAGGAACAAGCCAAGAAATAACAAAGAATTAACAACAACACCAGCTGAATTATATAAATGTAATGTTTTTATAAATTGGGTTATATGTAATTTAATAACTAGATTTGCTGCAGCAATAAATAAATAATGCATTTAGTTTCATGTGGTTATTTCGCGACTTGAATGATGATAAGATCCGGGAAAAGGCAAAAATACTACGAAACAAATATAATGATGATCTTGGTGGGTTGTTATCTGAATAAATATTACATTAAAAGTTAATATACGATGCAAATATTGAAATAAAAAATATTTTTCCCAAACAGTTGCTAGATAAAATAATTCATCTCTTGATATTGTTATTGGTTTAAGATTATTTTGTATAATACCAGTAGCTGTCAGGGACGTCATTTGGGGGAGGGACAGGTGGGATCATTTTTCACTCCTTGAATTTTGACAGAAAAATGCATCTTATTCAATGAAATACTATGAATCTTAATGAAATCGAAATATTAAAAAAATGACCATTGACATTTGTCCATTTGTCCGAAATATTAAAAAAATGGCCATGCCATTTTTTGACTAGACTGTTTTCATACTGATGTCTCACTACTTATTTAGTAGGTGTAGGCTGTGCTTACTCCGTTGTAATGCATTAGGCTAATGCCTGTCATTGAAATGAAAGATTTATAATAAATACATTTAAGCATATCACTACGTAACAATAATTAAAAAAAAAGTAAAATTGAACGTAATAGTAACATCGTCATTTTATGGAATGTTAATCCGGGGATGCTGCATTTGCTACCTGTTCGTTTGAGATATGCATCGACCTATATTCATTAATGTTATGCAAGTGATTTAAAAACTGTAACAATTCACATATGAAATATCGTTTGTATAATGCCAACGAAAAATGTCGTTTTTTAAAAGATCCAAGACACACAAATAATAGTTTTATGATACAATTTTAGCACTTCTACAAATTTCATCGCAACGATTATGGGTGATCCCGGTAAACTTGTTTCTTTAGAGTAATTGGACATAACGACTGTTATTTTGCAACAAATAAATAAATAAACATTAAATGAATCAAACAAGAACTATGCATATTTCTGCATATTAAAAATATTTTTTTAATAGCGGCCATTATAAAATAATATGGCTGATCAGACCGGCTATCAAAATTGATAACAATTATTTAGAAAATAGTATAAGGTAGTAATCCTAGTCATAAAAAAATATTTCATGTGTCATGTGGTGCACGACATGCGTAAGAACTGTCGCAAAATAGCGGCGCCTCTTAATGAGTGCGATTTTTCTAGACAAATGAGGAACATTACCGACAAGACAGACATCGAATCGGTAGTGGCAAAGTCTGAATCCTACTGCAACATCTTTAGAAAACCTATAGGATCATTATAGTCCATTAAGCAACGGTGTTTTTCTGAAATATAGTCATAACTTGGTTTCAACGCCACTGTTTATCAGAAACTTATGATACGATAGGATTTAAAGCATAATTTTCTGAAACAATCCGAATATTCCCGGTTATATCCGCACCTGAGAAAAATACACGACGCGGGGCCATTTTGAGAAGCTTCGTCGAACGAATTGAATACCAATGTTGACGTTAGCAATTGACGCTCTAAAAACAGCTAGCACAAACAATTTTTCACGATAATTACGTCTCGATAATGTGTTTGACTTTTGCATATAGCAATAACGTTATAAAGTGGCTGGTGTTTACGTACGCGTGACCAGTCGGTCGGCAGGCGCCATCCACCTCACTTCCCTAGGAAGGGAGAGTGGAGGAAAAGGGAAGATGGACGGGACTGGGGAGAGGAAGCGGTACATAACGAAAATGACGAAAACGACCACTGGAAAGTACGAACGTCGAAAGTCGCTGTTCCTCACTTTCTTCCAGCCTCGGTCTATACTCTCCAAGAGGTATATTTTAAAGCTGTATATAATTTTTAAAATACCAAAAATTTGGTTATAAATAATAGTTCCATAAGAAATGTTTTATTTACCCTAATATTCGTTTAGAAAATTTAAGTTAAAACTATTTTTTTTTAATTATGAAGTTATTATTTTTTTATAAACATTATTGTTATTAATCTATTTTTCCTTATGTTTTAAAAATTCTACCCTGACCAGTATTTTTAGCCAACTTTTGAAAAATTACACGTGTCACTGGGGCTCAATTTTTTTAGTATTTCGATTTCGAACTGTAATTTTATTTTGAAAGACTACTTATTTTATTAAAAAAACTCATAAAACCACACGATATTTAGCATTTAGAAAGAGTAGAAATCTAAAATAAAATTTACCTTTAATTTAATTATAAAAAATGTCAAGTGTGCATTTTTTTAATTATTTATAATTTAATACTTTTTATAAAAAAATTAATTCAATTTATTTATATTTAATTACTACTTATATTCAACAGTTTCTTATCGTAACTACAATACAGTTTTAATCAAAATATATATTTATATTATTCTTGAGAACAGCTTTTTAAAACACGATAACTTCTGTATTTTTAATTATATTTCAATCCAATTTTTCTGAAAAAATAACCCTATAAATAAATAGGGAGAACAGTTTGAGACATACTGTTCTGCCATAAAATTTCAATATAGCGGTATTCAAAAAAATCTTAATTTTATTAATAAAATTCCTAGAGAAAAAAGTAAAGCGTTAATATATTCTGATTTTTTGTAATATTATAGTACAAAAAAATCAAAATTTATTTTGCATATAGAAATCGAACTATATGCTATACATGTTTAAGAACTGCTTCTTCACTTAAAAAAATCTCGAGTTCGATTAAGCTACGTAGTGATATTTTTTTTGTTATTTAATTGATAAATAACATATGATATTAAATCATGTAGTGCAAAATTGTTCCTAACTGCAATTGTTCCTAACATACAATTGTTCCTAACTGCAAAAGTCAGATATTTAATATTAAACATTTAATTAAACTCGAGAAGTAATTTTTCGTAGTTGTAATGAAATATTTTTATTTACATATATTTCATTGAAACCCTCTTGTAACTGTTGGTATTAATTTAAAATCTGACTTGGGATTAATGAAAAGCAAAGAAAAATTAAACGCTAAAAATATCAAATTGTAATTGAAAAATAGGTTTTCACTATTAATAATAAAAAAAGTGTCGATGCTTCAATCAGTAATGGTACAGCTGTAATAAATAAATAAGAGACATATTTAGTTTTATTAATTAATCAGCTTTGTCAAAAATTATATACTTGGTTACTAAAAAACT
The DNA here is from genome assembly GCF_051122295.1 of Plectrocnemia conspersa. Classification (NCBI taxonomy): domain Eukaryota; kingdom Metazoa; phylum Arthropoda; class Insecta; order Trichoptera; family Polycentropodidae; genus Plectrocnemia; species Plectrocnemia conspersa. The sequence goes on from NW_028277175.1 coordinate 19,524,579, forward strand.
ATATCAAAATATATAAATATTTAACGCTAAATAATCATAAAATAAAGTAGAACACTAATAATTTTATTAAGGAAATCGTTAGTTAAAAACTCACTCTAAAAATATAATTAAAATAATAAGTTATTATAAGACGTGAAAATTTATGATTATATATTACAAAGGTAAAACTTTTTATACGAATAGCTAATGATATTTTTTGGTTCAGCGTCGTTATAAAATAAATTTACAATAATTACTGTTTCTGACGGAAATCTTTTTTACAATTTTTTCAATGTTCTTGCAGAAATGAACACTGGTATTCTGGAATTGATTAAATGTGTGCTACTCTAATAGCAACATAAGCAGTAAATTAAAAATAAAATTTCTCTGTGACAAAATTGATATTATATACAATTTAGAAAAAAAATTATAAGCCCTTATAT